>NC_090439.1:1143970183-1144624413 GCF_031143425.1 Pleurodeles waltl
TATAAAAAAATAGCTCCCAAAAGTGCGAGCAGTGTAAGGACACAAGTCACATGGGAGAAGAGGGGAAGTGGCACCCGCAGAGCTGACCAGCAGGAAGCAAGCAATTGAGAGTGGTACGTAATGCGCAGTGTTTAAGCCCACTAAGAGTAAACAAAATGTCTAGAAGTCTAGGTGAGACCTAAAAAGTGTAACACCAGCAGTCTTTTTAGTGAAAGCACATACATTTGGTGCAATTAAAATCTGTACCATGAGGAAACAACATGTGGGTGGAGCCTAAGCCCCTTTCTCAGTAGGGCTCTGAAAGATATTTATTGTTGCTCACAGAAGGTCTTATGCCAGCTCCAATATCAAGTCAAACCTAAAATTCCATGTAGTTTAGTGCAGCCCTGGGCTCTCAAACAGAAAACTGCACTCTGAAGTCTAAATTTAATGACTGCCTTCCTCACATCTGTGGTGCTGCGAGAGAAAAACAAATACCATATATTATCTAGAAATCTAAGGCATTTTAATAGCATTTCTGCTGCTGGTTCAGGCAGCTGGATAAATACACAAATGATGACAGCTGGTAGATGGCAAGCACTTTTTATGGGGAAAGACACAACTTTTGCCCAATCATGTGGGTGGACCCAAAGCCCCTCTCCTGGTAGTGCTCCTTAAAGCCCTGTTTTTAGGTTGATCTCATAAGGTCTGGCGGCAACTGCACTGTTGAGCAAGACCTAAAAGGATACAATGACAGAGGACAAAGTTCACACCAAAAATAAAACAGCAAAGAGTTTTTGATAAACTTACGTGGCAATCCGCTCTCGGACATTGTGGATAAACGAACAGTATATTAAGAAAATGTACCCTGAAACAGACAAAAAGTGAAGTGAAGCCCATAAATGCTTAAAAACACAATACACGTATTAGGACATCAATTTTGAATGTAGTCACATGCTTAAACTCTACCACTACATATATGTTCAAAATGTGTGTTGTTTGTTGCCCTGTGTTATTCTGAAGTCTCAATTTGGGAATCAAGGCGAGCACTTCCAGACATTTGAGACTTTGTAGTGTTGATAATATAATAAGATGTATCCAGACATTGAAACAAATATTTCACATTGCTGGTGTTTAATGATATAGGGGGTCATTCCTACTTCGGCGGGCGGCGGTCGGCCCAGCGGGAAACCCCCTTCTACGATGAAGCCGGCTCCGAATGGAGCCGGCGGAGTCGAAGGGGTGCGACGGGTGCAGTGGCACGCGTCGCGATTTTCAGTGTCTGCAAAGCAGACACTGAAAATCATTATGGGGCCCTGTTAGGGGGCCCCTGCACTGCCCATGCCTGTGGCATGGGCAGTGCAGGGGCCCCCAGGGGCCCCACGACACCCGTTCCCGCCATCGTGTTCCTGGCGGTTTTTACCGCCAGGACCAGGATGGCAGGAAGGGGGTCGGAATCCCCATGGCGGTGCTGCGAGCAGCGCCGCCATGGAGGATTCTTTGGGGCAGGGGTAAACCGGCGGGAAACCGCCGGTTGCCCTTTTCTGACCGCGGCTTTACCGACGCGGTCAGAATTGCCCATGAAGCACCGCCAGCCTGTTGGCGGTGCTACCGCGGCACTCTGCCCTGGCGGTTTTCAACCGCCAGGGTCAGAATGACCGACATAGTTTGCTCTGCTGAAATTTTTTTAAATAGTGTATACATCAGTATACAGAGCCTCTGAAAAACACTTTGGAAGAAATACAATTAAAAGAATTTAGTTCTGTGTTTAGATTACATCATTATGTCTGTTATGAAAAAATTAAAAAAAAGATTTGCCACTTAGGTAGCTATGCACCTATAATCCCAAAATACATGGTCTCACAGATAACATCACAAATTACATCATCATTGACATAGCAAATCACTGCTGAGCTCATATATAACCACTGATAACATTTGTCTGTGTTATAGCCTCGGACCATGCCATGAACTGTGCACGGCCCACACCTATGCTGTGCAGGGTGCGTGCCAGACCATGGTAGACCAGTCAAAGATAATTCCTGGACGAGGCTGACACTGGCAACCGCTCCATCGAAACAGCTACCTTCCCATACGACTGGAAACACACAGAGATCTTCCCGCTCCTAAAGAAGCCCTCAGGCCAATCTAAGGGAGATGAAAAACTACAGACCCATCTCTCTGCTCTCCTTCCCAGCCAAGGTAGCAGAAAAGGCCATTAACATGCAACTGTCGGAGTTCCTTGAGTCAAAACACATCCTAAACCCTTCAAAGTCCGGTTTCAGGAGCAACAACAGCACCGAGACAGCCCCCCTCGCAGCCACCGACGACATCCGTGCCATACTGGACCATGGTAAGACGGCCGCCCTCATCCTCCTCGACTTCTTCGCCACATTTGACACAGTCTCCCATCCCACCCTTTGCACCAGACTCCATGACGCAAAGCACTGGAATGGATTTATTCCTTCCTGACCAGAAGAGACCTGCACGAAGGGATGAAAGACGTAGCCAAGAGGATGATGAACAGCCACCTGAAACTGAACTCAGACAAGACGGAAGTCCTCATCCTTGGATCATCACCCTCTGCCTGGGACGACTCCTGGTGGCCCCCTGCCCTGGGCAGCGCACCCAAACCAAAGGACCACGCACGCAACCTGGGCTTCATCCTGGACTCCTCCCTCTCGATGACCAGACAAGTCAACGCCGTCTCATCATCATGCTTCAACATCCTACGCATGCTCCGAAAGATCTTCCGATGGATCCCCACCGAAACCAGGAAGACGGTCACCCAGGCACTCGTCACCAGCCGACTGGACTACGGCAACACCCTCTACACCGGAACCACGGCCAAACTACAGAAAAGACTCCAACGCATCCAGAACGCCTCCGCACGCCTCATCCTTGACATCCCCCGACACAGCCACATCTCCGGACACCTGAGAGACTTGCACTGGCTCCCCGTCAGCAAGAGAATCACGTTCCGCCTCCTCACCCACGCACACAAGGCCCTCCACGACCTGGGCCCCAGGTACCTCAACAACCGCCTGATCTTCTACACTCCCACCCGACAGCTACGATCGACCAGCCACGCCCTCGCCGCCGTGCCACGCATTAGAAAAGCCACCATGGGAGGAAGATCCTTCTCCTACCTGGCAGCCAAGACTTGGAACTCCCTCCTCATCCACCTCCGTCTGACCCAAGACCATCTCTCCTTCAGGAAGCAACTTAAGACCTGGCTGTTCGAGCAGTAGCGGTCCCACCTCCCCCAGCGCCTTGAGACCCTCCGGGTGAGTAGCGCGCTATACAAATTTCTTGATTGATTGATTGATAGAAGAACACAGAGTGTCAGATTCCTATCGTACACTTCGGCGCCCAAAGAAACCTGCAGCGGAGTACCCCAGGGATCCTCATTAAGCCAGGCCAGTCAACATCTATATGGCCCGGCTCACCAAAATCGACAGACAGCATGGACTAAACATTGTCTCCTATGCCGACGATACTCAACTGATCCTCTCCCTGACCGACGACCTATCCACAGCCAAGAGAAACTTCCACAACGGTATGAGTGCAGTTGCCACCTGGATGGAAGCCAGCTGCCTCAGGCTCAAATTGGACAAGACAGAGATCCTAGCACTTGGCTCTACCCCCTCCGCTTGGGATGACTCCTGGTGGCCAGCCGCCCCACAGACCACACACACAACCTGGGCATCATACGGGACTCCACCTCTCCATGACCCGTCAAGTCAACGCCGTCTCATAGGCCTGCTTCCACCCCCTGTGTCTCCTTTGAAAGATCTTCAAGTGGATCCCCACCAAGACTAGACGGATGGTCACCCACGCTCTTGTCAGCCACAAATGCGACTATGGCAATGCACTCTATGCCTGCATAACAACGAAGCTACAAGCAGGACTACAGAGAATCCAGAACGCAGCAGCCAGACTCATCCTGGACATCCCCCCCACAGCCACATCTCCGCCCACCTCAGAGACCTCCACTGGGTCCCTGTCGACAAACGCATCAAGCTATTGACCCACACGTATAAGGCACCTCACAACATCAGGCCAAACTACCTCAACCACCCCCTAACCTTCTACACCCCTGCCTGGCAACTCAGACCCTCCCACCTCACTCTCGCCGCCATCCCCAGAATCAGGAAAAACACAGCTGGAATCAGATCCTTCTACTACCTCGCAGCCCAGATATGAAACACGCTCCTACTCAACCTCACACAGGCCGCATTACTGAAGCAATTCAGGAGGGATCTCTTTGAGTGATTAGCATGCCTACAACAGCGCCTTGAGACCCCGCGGGTGATAAACCAGGCTTTACAAGTATTGATTGATTGGCTTGTGAGCATTTTAAGTAACTTGTCACCGAATTGAATCCAGCTGGCCTCTCTCCCTCTTTGGGCACTGTAACCAGGTCCGGTTACAGTGCCCGAGGAGGAGGGGAGGAGTCTTTGTGTTCACCTCAGTGGCAGAAGTCAGTGTGGACAGACAGCCTGTGCCCTGAAGAACCAGCTCCTTAAGAAGCTTGTGGCCGGAAGCGAATTGTCAAACATTTCTTCATTTATACGGTGGCACATCGCCATTTTTTCACACCCGCTCCCGTTTGGGTGGAACTGATTGTAGGAGGTTGGCTTGGTGTGTGGTGGGTACCTAAGGTACCTAGACCTTATACCAGGTATCCCTTATTAGTGTAGTGTAGGCAGTGTCTAGAAGCCAGGCTCTCTAGATGTAGCTGTGGATGAGCAGCCAAGGCTTATCTAGGAGACATGCAAAGCTTATGCAACACCACTGTATTCACACATTACTTACACACATGACGGAATGCACTCAGTGTTACAAAAATAAAGGTACTTTATTATGGTAACACAACACCAAAATTAATTTAGCGGCAATACTCTCTTAGGAGGTAAGTAATACACAAGATATATACACTTTGTTGTCAGAAAAGGGCATAAGAATAGTTCAAAAACAGTGCAAATAGTGTAAAACACAATAAAGAATAGTAAACCTGGGGGAGCACAAACTATATACTAAAAAATGGAACTCACACTCCAGGTAAGTGGAGTGTGTAGAGGGTCGATGGGGGTACCAGGAAAGCCCAAAGGTAAGTACCACAACACCCCCCAGCAACCAGGAAAGCAGGAGTAAATTACTAGAATTTCCCCAGAACACCCACTTAGAAGAAATGAAGAGAGTTGCAAAACCAAAAGATGACTTCAAGACACCAACAGTGGATTCCTGAAAAGGAAGATCTGTGGAAAGAGGGGACCAAGTCCAGAAGACACAGCTGAGTCCAGTGGGGAAGGAGCCCCTACCCACCAAGCTGAGGACTGCAGGAGTTTGTCGACGATGAAGAAGGAAAGTGTGCACTTCAGCCCTGGAGTCAAAGTCGAGTTCTTGGATGATGCGGTGATGTTTCACGCCAGATGGAAGACTGCAGTCAGGTTTGCATATCAACAAGCCTTGGCACAGGCAAAACCTGCGGTTGGTGGAAAGTGATGGACCAGCAAGGGCCAGAAGGATTCAACCCAGGAGGGGGAGCCAGAGGGGACCCTCAGCGTTGCAGAGAGCCCACAGAAGCACAAGCACCACAAACAGGAGTCCCACAGGACGGGGACACACAAGGTGCAAATGGAGCCCATGCAGCACTAAGAAAAGAAGTACCACGCCGCAGGAGAATCACCCAGGGAGCTGTGCGTCGCAGGAAGGAGTGCTGGGGGCTGGAGGAGTGCCAACAAGCCTTGGCATCTGCAAAGGACGCGGTGAATGGGGGTACTGTCCTGCCTGGAAAGGCAAGGCCTTACCTCCACCCACGTTGGACAGCTGGTAGAGAGGATCGTGTGGACCACTTCCGACCACCACCCATGTTTCAGGATCCAACAGCTCAGCAAGAGAGGGGATCCACACAGCCGGTCGTCATTGCTGTTGGTGCCTGCAGATGTAGGGGAGTGAATCCTTCACTCTAAGGGAGATTCCTTCTTTCCTGTGCAGGCTGAAGATGAGCTGTCCTCAGAGGTTGCACGACTGGGGAAATGTTGCAGAAGCTGGAAGGAGACGGAGAAACAATATTGCAGGCAAAGTCTTGGTCTTTGCTGCAGATTGTCAGGTCTTGGAGAGTCCAGATGCACTTTCTTTGGTCAGAAGTCGAAGTAACGGATGCAAAGGTATCCTGCTGGAATCTAGCAAGCCGAATCTGAGGAACCACCCAAAAGAGAGACTAAATAGCCCTGAAAGGGGGATTGGTCACCTAGCTGGGTGACCACCTATCAGGAGGGGGATCTGATGTCACCTGCCTGGCCTGGCCACTCAGATGCTCCCAGAGTTCCCTGCCAACCTTGGACTCAAGATGGCAGAACCCAGGGACCCTCTGGAGGAGCTCAGGGCACCACCCATGGGGTGGTGATGGACAGGGGACTGGTTACTTCTCTTTCCATTGTCCAGGTTCGTGCCAGAGCAGGGACTGGAGGTTCCTGAACTGGTGTAGACTAGTTTATGCACAGGGGGCACCAAATGTGCCCTTCAAAGCATACCAGTGGCTTGGAGAGGCTGCCCCTCCCAAGCCATGAAACACTGATTTCCAAAGGGAGAGTAACACCCCTCTCCCACAGGAAATCCTTTGTTCTGCCTTCCTGGGCTTGAGCTGCTCAAGCAACAGGTGGGCAAAAGCCTGCCTGTGAGGTGGCACCAGCTGGGGCTAGCTGGAAAACCTCAGAAGGTTGTGGAAGCAATGTTGGGGGTCCTCTAAGGAGCCCCCAGAGTGCATGGAATCATACAACCAATACTTGCAAAAGTAATGGGGTATGATTCCAACATGTTTGATACCAAACATGCCTAGGTTCGGAGTTACCATTATGTAGCTGGACATAGGTAGTAATCTATGTTCAGTACACAAGTAAAATGGCGTCCCCGCACTCACAAAGTCCAGCAAAGTGGGGCTGGACTTTGTGGGGGCACCTCTGCTAGTACAAGGATGCCCTCACACACTGGTACCTGCACCATGTCCTCTTGGCTGAGAGTACCTACCTTAGGGGTGACTTAGGGTGACCTGGTGCAGTGACCTACAGTGAAAACGGGTGCATGCACCCAGTTCACGCAGACTGAAAGGGTGGGCCTGCAGAACCCTTTGCATGGGCTCCATCTGGGTGGCAGAATAACTGCTGCAGCCCATAGGGACCCTGGAACCCCAATGCCCTGGGTACCTAGGAACCATATACCAGGGGCTTACATGGGGACACCAGTATGGCAATTGTGGGATGAAATGTTACCAATAACCAATTTCAAACGAGAGAGCATAATCGCTGGGCTCCAGGTTAGCAGGATCCCAGTGAACACAAACACACTGGCAAACAGGCCAAAAACTGGGGGTAACCAAGCTAGAAAGAGGGTGCTTTCCTACAGTGACAGGGAGTTATGAGACACTGTATTTGTTTGTTTATATATATATATATATATATATATATATATAGAGAGAGAGAGAGAGAGAGAGAGAGAGAGAGAGAGATAAAGAGAAACATTGAGATAAGGAGAGAGAGAGAGAGAAGTAGAGAAACAGTGAGATAGAAAGAAACAGTGAGATAGATAAAGAGAGAAAGAGAGAGACTGAAATATACATATATATATATACAGAAAGAGACAAGGAGATAAAGAGAAAGGACTAGTGAGTGAGAGGAGAGAGAGACAGAGAAAAAAACAGTGAGATAGAAAGAGAGAGAGAGAGAGAGAGAGAGAGTGTGAGACAAAGAGAACAGCAAGAGAGAGAGAGAGAGAGAGAGAGAGAGAGAGAGAGACTGAGATGGAGAGATGAAGACAGAAAGAGCGAGAGAGACTGAAATAGATATAGAGAAAGAGACAGGGGATAAAGGGAAACAGTGAGTGAGAGGGGAGAGAGAAAGAGTTAGATAGAGAGAGAGAGAGAGAGAGAGAGAGAGAGAGAGAGCCAGTGTGAGACAGTTTGAGAGAAAGAAAAAGAAACAGTGACATAGAGAGAGAGAGAGAGAGAGAGAGAGAGAGAGAGAGAGAGACACTGAAATGGAGGGAGAGAGAGAGAGCGAGAGAGAAAGAAATAGTGAGGTAGAGAGAAAGAGAGAGAGACAGTGAAATAGCTAGTGAGAGAGAGACTGAGAGAGAGAGAGAGAGAGACGGAGAAACAGTGATGGGCAGAGAGAGAAAGAGGAACAGTGAGGTGAAGAGGGAAACAGTGAAATAGAGATAGAGGAAAACTGTGAGTGAGTGAAATAAACAGTGAGATAGAGAGAGGGAAACTGTGAGAGACAAAGAAACAGTGACAGATAGGGAGAACGACACTGAAAAAGATAGATAGCTAGATAGATAGATAGTGAGATAGAGAGGAAGGGAGGAAGGGAGGGAGAGAGAAAGAGAGAGCAAGAAACAGTGAGATAGAGAGAGAGAGAAAGATGGAGGCATTCAGTAGAAGTGTTGTGTGATGTAGGTAATCACAGACACCAAAACCACCATGCAGCGATAGACAGTGTAAACATCATGGGATGTTGAACAGGATTAAACTAAACATAAATGGAGATCCACTTTGCTTTGATTGAATTCCTCCAACATTTTAGGTGCTGCACAGGATCTGAATGGCTGGAACAATGAAACAATTTAGCACTGTAAACTGACCCTGGCAGTGGATGTCAAGTTCAGTAGAATCTGTGCACCACTCAGCAGATTGGACCACAAACAGGAATCTTAGTTGCTCTCCCATAGAATGAGGTCCAGGCGCTTGGACTGAGGGTGCTGCTGTGGTCTGAAGGAGAATGAGATACATGGTCCTCTGTGCTTTGCAGCTCTGAATGATGCTGCTGCCAGGAGGAGAAGCTTACCTGAGATCGGAGTATTACTGTGTCGACTACCCAGGAACCATCGTAAAATACTAATACACTCCTGTAGTACCTAATGCCCAAACATACCCAATGGTACTCAGACTGTTGACATTCTCTTCACGCCTATTTGAGGTAGAAGCTCTGTTGTGCTGAATCCATGAGGTGTGAAGAAGAAGAGTATAGAGACCATACTCCTCCCACCTTGGTGTCACCTGTGAGGCTGAGTTATGCTTAGTGCTTGTCTTACAATTGCTCCTCTGCTGTCCCCCACCTCCATACCACAGATGTTGCCTCAGGCCTATGACACTACAACATCTATCTGGATGCCAACCATACTTATGTTCCTACAGGTAATGACTGCACCCCCCCCCCCCCCCTTTGCCCTCCAAGACTCCAGATTCCTCTGTTCCAGTACACACCAGTTAAGAGCTGCCATCATTCCCAAGCTGGAGCTGAGCATGTTGGGGGGGAGCTGAAGGAAACAGCAATAACACTCCAGAGACAACTACAAACTAGAAAGTACTGACTTCTTTCCACACAGCAGACACCACAGACAGGTCTCATTCAACAATGCCGAAGTACGCCAGTGTGTTCAGCAAATGCATGTAATTGTATTTTGATACAATAGTGAAGTCTTCCTGTCTCTGCATCTTTCAAGTGAAGGATGGCCATCGGGTGACCTAAATTTATTCAATCCTCATGGTACCTGAATGTTACCCCTGCAAATACTGACTCAGATTCCATCCAGGCTGTGAAGCTGAAGGTTAAACTGACTACTAGAGCTCAGTGCCTAAATATTATCAGATTTAATATGCGAATCCTTTGTTACAAATTCAAAAAGAAATTACTCAAAAGGCTCTTACTAACATCATTAGTAAAATGCTAATTGTGGCCTGAAATGTTAACATGCTAATCATTGATGTTTACGTGCCATGCAATCCAGTGACAGCATTTACCAAGAGTGTTGACACCATCTGCATCATTCTGCAGTTCTCTCCAGGGTCAAAAACAAATGGCAATACTAATCAATTTTGGTATGAGTTTTTAGGGTTCCCCCGAGATATCTTAATGTAGGATCACAACCAGACATGCCTGCAAAAGCTTCCCACGATGTAAGAGCCACAAGTAATATCTTTGACTACTCCTTACCTTCTCTGCTTCTATTCGGAGAAGTTCTTTCCTTTTGCCCATTTTAATTTAAGGGACTGAGCGTGACCAGAGTCCTGAAGCAGTGGGTCACCTTGAGGTTCTCAGTATGTTAAAATGGCTAAAATGGTCTCATATCAACAGGGATGAGCATGAAGTTTGGAAACAGTAACAATGTGACCTCTAACAGCACTTCTAACATCATCAGGGTCTCCAGCAGACAAACTGATGAGCATATGGAGAAAATTGATAGCCATATTGCTGCCCTACCTAAATAATACAACAGTGTCTCATTGAAACTAAATACTACTAAGATCCACAGAAAGCTCTCTAAGAATAATTGGAACCTCTGGGTTCGCACAGGAGTTGAGAGAGAGGAAATGGCAAATAAATAATACAGCAAAAAAATAACAACAAAAAATACTGGGTGTAAAGATCTGAGAGGACCAAAAGAAAATGGAGAAACGTCATTGAAACCACGAAACAAGAGCAAAGCTAAAGCGATGGAGAGACAAAATGAGACTGGCACAGGCACAAGGCTCAAAGAAATTCTGTGATTTAACTGCAGATCTAGAAAGAAAAGCAGCCAAGAATGAGATAAACTCAGTACAGGCCGAAGGTTGGGCTAGAGATGTTAGTGCCAGATTCTCTTGGAAGAACTGGAAGCTGGCGTGGACGAAGCCAATCACCTGATATTCCACCAAGGATCATTTAGGAAAGGATGGCAGACTCCTGATAACATCATCAACCATAATGTGTGGGCTCAGTGAGTAGTTGGAGGTACCAGAAACCTGATTCATGGTTATTTCGTAGATTATTGCTCAGCCTTTGATAGGGTGAAATTATTCAAATGGGGAACCCCTTTCTGGCTTCTGAGACCCATTCTTCAGCTTTATTTTAACATATGGATGTGCGTAAATAGGGGAACAACCTCAGGGTGACCAAAAGAGTTGCAACAAATTGCAAAGTGAGGTAGGTTTGTGCACTGGCCACCCTTCTGTTAGCTATCACAGCTGACATGGGAGCAAATCGACTGAGAATTGGAACTTTTCAGCTGGAAATTGGAGGCCAACATGTTCCAAAGTTTCAGTATGCTGATGACTCAGTTTACCTTGCAAAGGTTCTCGGTGCACTGTACAAATATAACAAAACAAGCATTTGGTATTGATCAACAATACAGACAACATTACTGCAAATGGAAGAGATAGGGGCAGATAGTTAGTGTAGGAAAGTACCATCTTGCCTGGCATGTTACCCCCATTTTTACTTGTGTGTCAGTTTGTTTTTGCCTGTCTCACTGAGATCCTGCTAGCCAGGACCCCAGTGCTCATAGTCTGTGGCCTGAATGTGTTCCCTGTGTGGTGCCTAACTGTGCCCCTGAGGATCTGCTTACCAGAACCTCAGTGCTTATGCTCTCTCTATCTTTAAAATTGTCACAGCAGGCTAGTGACCATTCTTACCAATTCTGATTGGCACACTGGAACACCCTTATAATTCCCTAGTATATGGTACCTAGTTACCCAGGGTATTGGGGCTCCAGGAGATCCCTATGGGCTGCAGCATTTCTTTAACCACCCATAGGGAGCTCAGACCATTCTTACACAGGACTGCCACTGCAGCCTGAGTGAAATAACATCCACGTTATTTCACAGCCATTTTACACTACACTTAAGTAACTTATAAGTCACCTATATGTCTAACCCTCACTTGGTGAAGGTTAGGTGCAAAGTTATTTAGTGTGAGGGCACCCTGGCACTAGCCAAGGAGCCCCCACATTGTTCAGGGCAATTTCCCTGGACTTTGTGAGTGCGGAACACCATTACACGCGTGCAACACATATAGGTCAATACCTATATGTAGCTTCACAATGGTAACTCTGAATATGGCCATGTAACATGTCTAAGATCATGGAATTGTCCCCCCATGCCAAATCTGGTATTGGGGTGCCAATCCCATGCATCCCCGGGGCTCCAGCATGGACCCCGGGTAATGCCAAACTAGCGCTCTGGGATTTTCACGGCAGCTACCGCTGCTGCCAACCCACAGACAGGCTTCTGCCCTCCTGGGGTCTGGGCAGCCAGAACAAAGGATTTCCTCTGAGAGAGCGTGTTACACTCTCTCCCTTTGGAAATAGATGTTAAGGGCCTGAGAGGAGTAGCCTCTCCTGGCCTCTGGCAATGCTTTGAAGGGCACAGATGGTGCCCTCCTTGCATAAACCAATCTACACCGGTTCAGGGATCCCCCAGCCCCTGCTCTGGTGCGAAACTGGACAAAGGAAAGGGGAGTGACCCCTCCCCTGTCCATCACCACCCCAGGGGTGGTGCCCAGAGCTCCTCCAGTGTCTCAGACCTCTGCCATCTTGAATGCAGAGGTGTGAGGGCACAATGGAGGCCTCTGAGTGGCCAGTGCCAGCAGGTGACGTCAGAGACCCCTCCTGATAGTTGCTTACTTGGATAGGTGGCCAATCCTCCTCTGAGGGCTATTAAGGGTCTCTCCTGTGGGTTTCTCTTCAGATAACGAATGCAAGAGCTCACCAGAGATCCCCTGCCTCTCTCTCTTCGACTTCTGCCAACGATCGACCCCTGACTGCTCCAGGACGCCTGCAAAACTGCAACAAAGCAGCCAGAAGACTACCAGCAACATTGTAGTGCCTAATCCTGCCGGCTTTCTCAACTGTTTCCTGGTGGTACATGCTCTGTGGGCTGTCTGCCTTCACCCTGCACTGGAAGCCAAGAAGAAATCTCCTGTGGGTTGACGGAATCTTCCCCCTGCTAACGCAGGAACCAAACTTCTGCTTCACCGGTCCTCTGGGCCCCCTCTCATCTTGACGAGCATGGTCCCTGGAACACAGGAGCTGGATCCAAGTGACCACGACAGTCCAGTGGTCCATCTGTCCAAATTTGGTGGAGGTAAGTCCTTGCCTCCCCACACCAGACAGTAATCCTGTGTACTGTGTGAACTGCAGCTGCTAGGGCTTCTGTGCACCTTTGCAAGGAATCCTTCGTACACAGCACAGCCCAGGTCCCCAGCACTTGTCCTGCATTGCTCAACTCGCTGAGTGGATCACCGGCTTCGTAGGACCCTTCTTTGTAGTGTTGAGATGACTGCCGTGCTCAGATTTCTTGAACGCCTCTTCAATTGCTTCTGCGGGTGCTGCCTGCTTCTGCGTGGGCTCTCTGTCTTGCTGAGAGGCCCCTCTTTCTCCTCCTCCAAGGGGTGACCTCCTGGTCCTTCCTGGGTGCGGGCAGCATCCATTTTCTTCAACAGCAACCTTTGCAGCTAGCAAGGCTTGTTTGCGGTCTTTCTGCGTGGAAAGAACTCTGCATCCTCCAGCACGCCGTAGGACATCTTCTGTGCAAAGGAGATGTTGTTGCAGAATCTTCTGCTTCTTACACCCGGAGGCAGCCATTTTGCACCTTCATGCGGGTTTTAGTGTTCTCCTGCGCCCCTTGGACATTTGCGTGACTCTTGGACTTGGTCCCCTTCCTTTGCAGGTCCTCAGGTCCAGGAATCCGTCTCCAGTGCTTTGCAGTCAGTTGTTGTCTTTGCAGAATCTCCTATCACAACTTTAGTGTGTTTCTGGGGAAGTAGGGTCACTTTACTCCTACTTTTCAGGGTCTTGGGGTGGGGTATCTTGGACACCCTTAGTGTTTTCTTACACTCCCAGCGACCCTCTACACACTACACTAGGCCTGGGGTCCCTAAGTGGTTTGCATTCCACTTTCTTAGTATATGGTTTGTGTTGCCCCTAGGCCTATTGCATCCTATTGTATTCTACAGTGTTTGCATTACTTTTCTAACTGTTTACTTGCCTGATTTTGGTTTGTGTGTATATTTTGTGTATTTTACTTTCCTCCTAAGGGAGTATATCCTCTGAGAAATTTTTGGCACATTGTCACTAAAATAAAGTACCTTTATTTTTAGGAACTCTGAGTATTGTGATTCTTATGATATAGTGCTCTATGATATAAGTGGTATAGTAGGAGCTTTGCATGTCCCCTAGTTTGGCCTAAGCTGCTCTGCTATAGCTACCTCTATCAGCCTAGGTTGTTAGGTGGCTCCAAATCAACACTAGAAGGACCATCACTCAAACTCTCATCACCAGCAGGCTGTACTACAGGTACACTCTTTACGTAGGAATCACTAGATGCCTCCTGAAGAGACCAAGGACAATACAAAATTCAGTGGTAAGACTCATCCTTAACCTCCCCAGGTGGACTCTTATCACCCCGCACCAGAAGAGATGCCTGTTCAAAATGCTGACCCATGCATAGAAAGCCCTGCACAATGAAGGACCAGCATACATCAAGAAACAAATGACCTTCCACCAACCAACCAGACATCTGCAATCTGCCTCCCTCTTCCTCGCAGACACCCCCCAGATCTGCCGATCCAACAGCAGAGGGCACTCCTTCTCTCCCCTGGTGGCCAAAGCTTGGAACAACCTGCCCCTGCACCTCAGAAATGCACCGCTCTGTGAATTCAGGAAAGTACTCAAGACATGGCTGTTCGAATAAACAGAGCACCACGAAGCAGCCATCAACTCCAGTCCCTTGAGACCCTCACGGGTGATTTGCTGTGCTTTATAAATCCTGATTGATTGATTGATTGATTTAACTGGAATTTGGGACTGAAAAAAATAGACTGGTGGACTCTGGGTAATACCTTCATGGATAGCAGGATAGGAGGTTGGTCGCAAACCCCATCTGAACCAAGTTAAAATAAGCTTTTCTTCAACTGTCATTAAGAAGACTTTACGTTAATTTACAGAGTATTTCAGTCTTTTCTATTTTAAGAGCTCTATGTTCTATCTGTGACATCTAGGGCTTTCACATTTGGTGACGGACTCAATCAAAGCCTTGGAAAGAATTTGCACTGGAAATATTTTAAATGTACCAAGCAGCTGCCTTCCATTTAGATTTGACTGGAGTTCTGTCTGGTTAACATCTCACATACCTTAGATATGGAGTTTAATAATTATTGTCATAGAATGGGAAATGCCAAATTGGGTGGTAAATAACATGTCTGCTATGGGTTCAAGTCTCTTGTAACCTTGAAAGCCAAACATGCTCTTGGCAGGGGCATAGCTTCAGGGGGCGTGTTACACCCCCCAAATAAATGTAATTTCTGATAAATAGTTGGGTACAGGTGCTTTCAGTCAGGTACGGTGAGATGTCTGTCGGGCTTCACCAGGAATTCTTTTATACACACAGACAAAAACGCACAGACACTCTCACCCACTCTGTTTTGAAAGTCCTAAAAAATATTGCTTATTTAACAAAACATTGCAAAGATCCGGTATGGTGATGTGTCAAATTTTCCCTCGCACGGCAGGCGCTGTGTTGATTCTTCCCTCAGGAAGTCTGGCTGCTGTGCGTCGATCTGGTATGGATGTGCGTCGAATTTTCAGTCGGTACCTAGAGGAAGTCTTTTTGGCCCTAAGACTTCAGAAAACAGGAGGCAAGCTCAATCCAAGCCCTTGGAGAGCACTTCTCAGCAAAGGCAGAGGCCAGCAAGGCAGCAGGGCAACAGTAAGGCAGCAGTCCTTCACAGCAAAGTAGTCCAGGTGAGTCCTTTGTGCAGTCAGGCAGTTCCTCTTGACAGGTTGCAGGATCTGGTCCAGAAGTGTCTCAGTTGGTGGGGTCAGAGACCCAGTTTATATACCCCAAAATGCCTTTGAAGTGGGGGAGATTTCAAAGAGTGGTTTTGAAGTGCACAAGATCCCCTTTCAGTACAAGTCTGTCTGCCAGGGTCCCAGTAGGGGGTTTGGTAGTCCATTGTGTGAGGGCAGGCCACTAGCCTTTGAAATGTAAGTGCCAGACCCTCCACCCTTTCAGCCCAGGATGACTCATTCAGTACTCTCAATACGGAACTCTCATGGAACGTTGCCGGCCTGGCAAAGAAACTAGATGATGGTGAATGGGCCTCTTTTATTAAAAAAATAGACATATGTTTGTTTCAGGAAACTTGGGCGGAGGATGCTATTTATATAGATGGATTTCTCTCATTTAGTGCACCTGCTATACCTCCAGAGAAGGGGAGGTGCCGGGCAAAAGGTGGGCTCTTATTACTTGTTAACAAGAATCTGCAGTGTGACTATAAGCCTTTGGAAATTGATTCCGTAGATCTAAAAGCCATGTGTATTACGTTCAACAGAAGATTATCAATTGTTATTGTTAATGCTTATATACGATCGGTCCCATATGGCTCCGAGTCCCACACCCTGGCTATTCTGTCCGAATTTGTGGGAAGCCTCCACCCCTCAACTATTTTAATCATAGCTGGAGATTTTAACTGTACCTTCGAGCCTTCTATTCTCACAAGTGGTTTAACTGATGAAGAAGATGAGCAGTGGGGGATAGCACAATTATCTATTACCCGGCCTTGCAAAAAATCTCGGGTGGCCATGCAACTAGCCACATTATGTTTAAACCATGGCCTTAGGGCCTGTAATGGTAGAACTCCATCCGATATGAACAGCGCACCTACTTTTAAAAGGTGCATGTCGATAAGCACTATTGATTACTTCTTGGTCGATGTTAGGTTGTGGCCCCATTTGGTAGACATGAAAGTAGAAGTTAGATGTGATAGTGACCATTTCCCCTTGCTCCTTACCCTTTCTGGACAAATGTTCAGGAGAACACTTAACAACTATGCTACAACAATTCCGCCACCTTGCTGGAACAATAAATTAACCAAGATTACTTGGCCAAAAGTGATGTCCAACCCTCACCATATTAGGGCAATATATCAGCTTTTCTTAAATAGTTTGGCTGAGTATGAAGACCAGGCAGTGGGGAATATTCCGATTCTCGAAATACACGACAGCATGACAACTCAGCTACGGGGGTTCTTTTATAAAACAGGGCGGTCAAAGTCACATGAAGGGAAAGGGGCACGCAAGGGATGGTTTGACGAGAGGTGCTCAAAGGCTAAGTCTGGGTTAAGAGTAGCAGTAATGTCTGGCTCCCAGGGGGAAATTAAACAAGCTAGGGGGCATATTTATACTCCGTTTGCGCCGAATGTGCGTCGTTTTTTTCGACGCAAATTCGGCGCAAAACGAACGCCATATTTATACTTTGGCGTTAGATGCGTCTAGCGCCAAAGTATGGGCAAACAGCGTCATTTTTTTGCGTGAACGCCTTCCTTGCGTTAATGAGATACAAGGAAGGCGTTCCCGTCTAAAAAAATGACGGCGACGCAAATGCGTCGTATTTATACTCCCGGGCAAAAATCACGCCCGGGAGTGGTCGGGTCAAAAAACCCCGCATTTGCACCTCTTTTTAACGCCTGGGTCAGGGTAGGCGTTAAGGGGCCTGTGGGCTCAAAATGAGCCCACAGGTGCCCTCCCCTGCCCCCAGGGACCCCCCCTGCCACCCTTGCCCACCCCAGGAGGACACCCAAGGATGGAGGGACCCATCCCAGGGACATTCAGGTAAGTTCAGGTAAGTATAAAAAAATTTTTTTTTTTTTTTGGGTGGCATAGGGGGGCCTTATTTGTGCCCCCCTACATGCCACTATGCCCAATGACCATGCCCAGGGGACATAAGTCCCCTGGGCATGGCCATTGGGCATGGGGGCATGACTCCTGTCTTTACTAAGACAGGAGTCATGTAAATGGCGTGTGGGCGTCGTTAAAAATGGCGCAAATCGGGTGGAGGCGATTTTTTGCGTCAACCTGACTTGCACCATTTTTAAGACGCCCTAGCGCCACTTTTCCCAACGCGGGCGCTGCCTGGTGTACGTGGTTTTTTTCCACGCACACCAGGCAGCGCCGGTCTGCTTGCGCCGGCTAACGCCATTCAATAAATACGGCGCCCGCATGGCGCTTCAGAATGACGTTAGCCGGCGCAAAATTTTTTGACGCTAAACTGCGTTAGCGCAGTTTAGCGTCAAAAAGTATAAATACGGGCCTGGGTCCCTTTACAAAGTAACTTTGTCTAACGCAAAAAAGCGGTGGGAGGATTCCCTATGGCAGGAATTATTAGACGCTTCCGTAGAGAAGTATAACAAGTGTTTCTGGGAACTCCTGTCTAAAAGAGAAAATGGAGGTAGGAGTTGTCCCAGCAACCACATTCAACCAGAAAGCTGGGTAGAGCATTTTACTACTCTTTACGCCCTACCAGAGGGCCCAATGGACACCAATGTGGTCCACTCTCCAACAAAATTGTTGGAATCAAATTCCAGCATGGCCCTCCAAGTGGAGGCCCAGTGTGTTCCTGAGGGTTGCCTCATCTTTAAAGTAGAAGAGACCCTTGAGGCTATAAATAGCCTAAAACCTGGTAAAGCACCTGGACCAGACAAGCTTCCTGGAGATCTTTATAGATCGGAACCATACATCTGGTCCTGGTATATTAATGCCATTTCAAATAGCATAGCTGCAGGGGGGCAAATTCCAGGTACATGGAAGGGGGCAGAGATCATACCCATTTATAAAAAAGGAAATGCTAATCTTCCAGCTAACTATAGGCCAATTAGCCTTATAGACAACCTACAAAAGATCTTTGCTACACAAATTTTGCAGAGGCTAATCAATTGGGTTGAGGAGTATCAAATCCTTTCCCATTTACAGGCAGGGTTTCGTGCAAAAACTAGCACGATAGACCAGGTCTTCCGATTGGCCATATTGCATTGGAAATATGTTCTTGTGGCCAAGCAATGCCTGTATGTGGTATTTATAGACCTGCGATCGGCTTTTGATCTGGTCCCGAGAGCCAAACTGTGGGAAGTGCTGGGTAGATTGGGAGTCCCAGAGGATCTATTACTCCTATTAAAACGACTACATGAGAACACTTATGCCCAAGTGAGGTGGGGTGAACAAGGCGAACTGACAGAGCGGATCCCAATCAGAAGGGGAGTTCGCCAAGGTTGTGTGCTAGCCCCCCTACTGTTTACCATATTTATCAACGAAGTAGTAAAGGCTGTGTCCATAGGCCAGAATGATGCCCATTCCCTGAATACACAAAAAATCCCTATCCTGCTCTTTGCTGATGATTCACTCCTCATTTCTAAGACACCAATGGGGTTGCAAACCCTTGTTGACCGGTTTAACCAATTCTGTAGCGATCATGGGTTGGAGGTTAATATTAACAAAACCAAACTGATGGTGTTATCCAAGGGACCTAGGAAAAAATGTTCCATTATATGATGATTGCGCCGGGAGCAGGCTCTTCATGTCAAAGTATGCTATCTAAACTATCAAGGAACTGTATCACTATGTAACATCAACCTAGCACTTTAAATTTTTAAATCTTGGTCGGATTTTGAAGGTTTTAGAGAAGCTATTTTTATTCTAAAATTTATTTTAAGCCAGTGTGAAAGCATAATGGAACAAACGCACCCTTTTTGTACGATTTAATGTGTAACTTTTATGACCTATGGTCGAATAAAGTATATGATGATGACCCATTCAGTATGCAGATGAGTGAAGGTCTGACTGAGTAGCCTGTGTTTGTGGTTGTCTGTGTGGAATGCACAAGTGAGCTGTCAACCAGCCCAGCCCAAATGTGGATTGGAGACAGGCTGTAAGGCACAGATGTTTTTAAGTGTAGAGAAATGCTCACTTTCTAAAAGTGGCATTTCTAGGATAGTAATATAAAATCCAGCCTCATCAGTCACCAGGATTTTCTATTACCATTCTGGCCATACTAAACATGACTTATTTACCCCTTTCTGATCAGAATCTACCACTCAAACAGTATATGAGGGCAGACCTAATGTTAGCCTATGAAAGAAGCAGGCCTCACAGTAGTGGAAAATGAATTTAGGAGTCTTCCACTACTGGGACATATAAAACACACAGGTATATGTCCTGCCTTTTACCTACATAACACCCTGCCCTATGGGGTACCCAGGGCCTACCTTAGAGATGACTTACATGTAGAAAAAGGGGATTTTAAGGCTTGGCAAGTACTTTTTAAGTGCCAAGTCGAAGTGACAGTGATACTGCATACACAGGCCTTGCAAAGGCAGGCCTGATACATGGTTAAGGGGCTACTTATGTGGGTGGCACAATCAGTGCTGCAGGCCCACTAGTAGCATTTAATCTACAGGCCCTGGCACATAAAGTGCACTTTACTAGGGACTTACAAGTAAATCAAATATGCCACTTGGGAATGAACCAATGTTATCATGTTTCAAGGGAGACAGTATGTGCACTTTAGCACTGGTTAGCAGTGGTAAAGTGCACAGAGCCCTTAAGCCAGCAAAAACAGTGTCAGAAAAAAAGAAGGAGAAGGCAAAAAGTTTGGGGGGACCCTGCAGAAAGGCCATTTCCAACAATACTACTGCTTGGGAGTCAGCTGATTGTCATTAATGTCTTGTTTGTATCTGAGGTCCTAATTTAGAATTTGGAGGAGGGGTTACTCCGTCACAAATGTGATGGATATCGTGTCCATCATATTATGAGTCCATTTTATCCCATGGAAATCGTAATACAGCGGCCGGGATGACAAACTCCAAATCAGGCCCTGAGTGTCTAAATGTAATCCATCTCCAGGAAACAATGCTTCGCTTGTCACTATCTATAGCTCAAAGACTAAAGATAAATTGCCTAATTGCCTCTGAGGCATGTAGCTCAGCACTGATCATAACAGGCCATGTAACTTCCAAGGAGGTGATAAAAATACTGAATGATGGTACTTAATTTATGCACCTCAAAGGGCTAAAGGCTGCACCAGGGGCCTTCATTTGACCCATCTTGCAAACCGTATCTTGGAGCTCACCCTGCTCTCCTCCATGGCCCTAAATTTACCAAACAACACCCCATTACCTCTAGGTTAGATAGGGAGGATTTATTGCAGCTCACAAAACCCAGAGTATAAAGTGTGGAGCTCTCTGTAGTGTCTCCAGTTTTTTAAAGACAGCAAAACAGATCCTTCTGCATAAACACACTTGTGACCTCCCCAGGCAGGTCTTTAAGGACTGCAGGAAAGTACTTCACTCAGATTCTTAAACACAAACAGGGTGTCTAAAATTGCCCATAACACAGTATGCCCTATAACACAGGCCAGGGTTACTAACACACTGCCGGAAGGCACCTCACAAGGTTGTCCCACACAGATCGAGTAGCCCCTGTCAGTAACCTAAAATGCAATGTACAGAGACATCTCAAAAAAGTTGCCAAATCAGTAATGAAAGAAGGTCCTCGAACACAGTACATGGATGTCCCATACCCAGCCCTGAAATATACTAGAGGAAGGCTGACAACATCCACATTCTCAAACACAGTTTGGTATCCTTCCTCACATATGTCCCAGATGCACTATCTTTCCTTCTCCATTCCCCATGACATCACAGAATGTGATGTGCTGGAGGTTCTGAGCTGTGTGTCTAAAGCAGAAAGATCAAAGTTGAGCTGAGTGGAGTCTTTGTCTTCTTTCCTTGTACTACTACTCGTACCAGCTACAAGCGTCTTTGTGTTCTTGCATTCTCCTGACCAGCCTCCATGTATCATTACACACAGTACAGAAAAGGCACCTCACCCACGTCATAATAGAAAGTTCTGGAATAGTGCTGCCAAGTTCTACACATCATGTTAGATTTACGCATTTGCAATGTTTTCTTGTATCACTGCAAGGATCTGAGATCATCACAAAATCAGAAGTACTGATAAGCCGACTACTAACAGTTTCTCCTTGTCTTACAGTGATGCACAGCCAGCCTTAACGAGGACCATGGATGCTCCTTACTGCCATTGCCAATTATCTAGTGGCTGATGACACAGTCATGGTCAGAGCATGTTAAACATGCGTGTAGTGGTGTCATATTGAACTATGTGCTACCCACTTGACTGCAGTGGCAGTGACTGGACTGGAACACTGGGCTTGACCCTTTAATGATCAATGCCCTGCACATGACATAGTGTGAGAATGTATTCACGTCACCAGCAGAGGCTGAACACCACCAGGCTAAGAGAGGTGGGTGTGCATTCAGTCAGCTCCCTTACCCTAAACTGCTGTCCCCAATAACTATCTGGTCCTGGTAAGCATAAGACAGATTTAGGGGGTCATTACGACCTTGGCGGATGGCTGAAGCCGCCCGCCAAGGTTTGACCGCCGGGCGGCCGCCAATGCAGCCGCACCTGCGCTA
This sequence comes from Pleurodeles waltl, assembly GCF_031143425.1. Taxonomy (NCBI): domain Eukaryota; kingdom Metazoa; phylum Chordata; class Amphibia; order Caudata; family Salamandridae; genus Pleurodeles; species Pleurodeles waltl. The sequence continues at coordinate 1,143,992,245 of NC_090439.1, forward strand.
CAGCCATTATGAGAGCCCCACTGGGCCGGCGGGCGGAAACCTGGTTTCCGCCCGCCGTGTGGTACTGAAAATTCTGGACCCGTGTTATAAACATCGTCGTATCACAACGATTTTGGTATCAGCAGACCGAGAATGATTAGAATAGTATGCACAAGCATTGTATTCATATTCGGGTAACGAAATCACCCGAAAATCAGAGTTTCCGTCCTGAACCCTCGTGTTCCATTTAAACGACAGCCATTTTGTGATTGCCCTCACATAGGCCAATGTCTAATGCTGAAAACGAGTCTGAAGGACACGTACACCTTTGCTGACTCCTCTGTGACCTGGGCAAGCTGACTCCACTGCCTGAAGCCAAACCTGTTCGGCCAGTTTCTTTCCCAGTGGCCGAATGAGATTAGTATCAAGACACAACACATCATAAACATTTCATCACACACAAACCATGCCTAATCTTACACACACCTGTCCCTGTTTCTTTCTTTATGACTTGCTTTACAAGGAGGAGGTGCCTGTTTATATTGGGGGTCCGTCGATATCTGATGAAAGTACTGAGCCTTGCCGGGTAATTGATGGAGGGCTGGACAAACTGAAATATGGGCTTGTCATCATAACCCTGCTATTTCTTTGTAGTGAAAATATGTGAATGGTCAACTGTAAAATAAGGAATGTTTGCCTAAAGCATAATATTTTGTATAAAAGAGAAGGTTAGCTTTTGCAAGGGGAGCAGTCTCCTGAGAATATACACTGTGTTGTACTTCTAGGATACCTGTTACTGGCTGCAGCCAATAAACAAGATCTTTGACTTCACCAAGAAGACTCTGTGTTTCTGTAGTCTGAAACAGGAAGGACTCGAAGTCTTAGGGTGTGTTCCCTGGCACCGCTGGGTTCTGAAAAACCAAGTACTTCAGTTGGCGCCCAACGGGGGGTGATTTCAGCGGTACCGGCCCAAGCTAGAGGTTCGTGAGGAGCTTCGTGTGAAAATTCTGGAGGAAGGCCGCCACTTCATCGACCCCTGTATGTCGACGTGGTCCGAAAGTTTTTGCTGCGAGGTTCCCTGCTTTCCAACAGCTACGAAGGACTGCTGCCCTGACTATCGCCCTGTTTTGGACCCTTGATGATTTGGCAGAGCGAAACGATAAACGAGTCTTCTGGTGACGTCATCGATACCTCAGTTAAGTATAAGTGGAGCGTCTCCCAGTCCTTAGTTTGGTTCTTAGCTTGGTATCCCCTTGGGATCTTTGATTTGGAACTTGCAAGTACCAAAGCCAAGGGATTCGTGTATTCACGAGACTATCGTATTCGATAATCCTTTGAAGTTTGAAGCTAGACTAGAGAGCGAAGATGCCTGGTCTTAGCAGATATGGAAATTTGTTTTGTCTTGGTTATAATAGGGATTCCCGATTGGAGGACTTGTGTCCGGTTCCTCCGATTGGAACTCCAACCTATGAACTATATGTGAAACATGGCATAGGCCCCATCATATATAATGAAGTATGGATCCGATACACCAGGAAAGATGGAGTTTTGAAATGGCCCCAATATGGTAGTTTTGACACAGAGATTCTGGATAATCTGGAGGTTAAACTTTTTAAGAAGAAAGCCCGGACGGCGATGTTTGACTCTTTCCGCCTATGGCGTAAGGAAGCCAAACAGAAGGAAATTAAATTAGCAAAGAGAAATAAGAGGGAAGAGGGTATCTCGATAATGCAAGCTGCTATGCAGTTTAAAGATGATGAAGAAGAACAGATGAATGAGCAGTTGCACAGGCAACGTAAATTGGTGACCGATAAATGTTATCCAGTTCTTCCGCTTCTTCAGCAAGATGCAGCAAAAGAACTTGAGAAAGATCCTTTAATGTCACACTTGTTGAGTTCTCCACCCCCTTATGCGCAGAATGCTACAGCACCTCCGCAACCTTTAGCTGTGCAACCTCCGGTTATTGTGCCTCAGGTTCTTCCACAGCCGCCAGCTCCTTTTCAGTTGGCTCCTACTACTATGGCGCAGCCCCTTCAAGGGCCGCCGACTTCGCTACCTGCTCCATCTGTACCTCCTGCGACTTTATGTACTACATCGACTGCCTCTTCTGGTGTTCTTCCTGATACTGCCTCTGCGTCTGCTTCTGCGTCTGCCTTGCCTCCCTCTGTTTTTCCTCCTGTTCTTTCATCAACTTCTCCTTCTGTCCGACAGAGAATGACAGATACTTTTGCCAGCCTTATATTTCCTCTCTTTGGGTCGTCTGGTGTGACCCCAGATTCGGAGCGTAAACAGTTGCGTAGTCAACTGCCTAATTCTCAAGAAAGAGAAATGTTTGACCGTATGGCGCGTAAATGGGTTGTTTACCCTTTAAGATACGATGTAGAGTCTGTTATGGATGTCTTCCGTCAATGGGGAGCACCAAAACAAAGATACGTTTTTGAGAAAATGTGTGTATTCCTTTGTGAGGAATTGGAAGATAATGATTTGGAAACAAATCCGCCTGATTTGTGCCGTGTACGGTTTGAGTTTGCACGATTGTGGGTCCCGATGTTGAAACAGCAGTTGCGACGTTGTTGTCCTTTAGGAATAAGGATCCTTCTCAGTCATTGTTCCAACATGACTCTTCTGTTAAAAAAAAGGTGCAACAGTACCCAATGAGAGAAGTCTCTCCGGTATAGAAGGACGCCGTTGAGGCTGATGTTGCTAATCAAATTGATGCTGTCCCAGCTCATTTTCAGCGTGTTTGGGTACATGTTCCGTGGAAGCGAGCTGAAGTTTTAGCCCTTAAGCAGACTTTGCCTGATCCCCGTAAAAACCCTGCAGGGTATTATAAGGAATTATCACAGACTGCAGACTCATGCATTATGAATTTAGCCGACATAGACATGTTATTTGGGAATGTTGTTCCACAGCCTTTGTGGGGATTGATTCGCCATACAGATCATGCACAAGAGTTAGGTGACTCATGGGCTAATATTAGTGCTGCAAATGATAGACAAGTTGGTAGTGCCAAGCCTGAGCCTTTGGTAGCAGAACTGCCTGCTAGGATCATTACTTTCATGAAGACTTTAATGCCTGCGATGCGTGTGAATTGGGATAAATTGTCTGCGTGTAAGCAGAAGAAAGATGAAACAGTGTCTGATTTCTTCACCAGGTTTGAGGAAACGTTTATTGACCACAGTGGTCAAGATATGAGTACAGAAGGTGGTCAACGGTTGTTCGTCGACAAGTTTGTGCACAATTTGCTTGCCGAGCTGTGTAAGAAATTGAAGGATTCAGAGAGTTCTTGGGCCGTTTCCTCCTCAGCACAAATATTGGCTACTGCACAGTACTACGAAAATAGGGATAAAGATGAGAAGGATAGAGCAGACAAGAAAACTAAAGAATTAAAGAAGAAGGTTCTTTTACAACAGGCGTATCCGCCACGTGGTGGTCAGAGTAACTATCAGCAACCTCAACAGTTCCAGAGAAACTCGCAAAGGTTCGAGTTTTCTCAACCACGTGTTCCTGTAGGTCCCAATCAGTGTTCATATTGTAAAGAAGAGGGTCATTTCAAGTATAGTTGTCCTATTTTGTTACAGCGTACAAATGGTGCTTCTGGCGCAAGAGGTCGAGGTGTTCAACAAGCTCCTAGAGGTAGAGGACGTGGAAGTTTCCCCCAGAACACGCGTTCCTTTCCGTCTCAAAACTCAATGAATAGTTTTGACCAGCAACATAACGCTTCTGGTAGGACGGCTCAGTACTATGCTGACGACTACTATGCAGAAGATGAGAACTTGGAAGGTAATAATTGCTAGGACAGCCATAGACGAAGAGAGGGAGTTTTTTTAGTTCCAGTGGATCAGAATGGACCTTATGTTAAGGTGATTACATCAGGTGTGTCGGAGCCTTTTCTGTTGGATACTGGTGCTACAAAGAGTTCTATTATGCACTCAAAACTCCCTGGCGCACCTTTGTCTGGCGAGATGAATGTTTCAGTAGGTTTTTCTGGCGCCCCGGTTAGGAACCCGATTTCTAGTCCTATGTCCCTTTCTGTTGGACCTTGTGAATTGGAAGCACCCCTTATTCTGACGACAGGTTGTGGTGAAAACTTGTTAGGATTGGATTTGTTGAAAAGATTGTATGCAACATTATATTGTTCTCCTTCAGGAGTACAACTTACACTGGGTAGGAAAATGGTCTCTCCAATGTATTTGTCGAAGGATAAACTTCCGACCGAATTGTCGTTTCTTCCTGATGCCATTAGGGCTACTGGTCCTAATGACGTGGGTCTGTTGGAAATACCGCCTTATGTTGTGACATTGAAAGCCAATGTTAAATTACCACTCATTCAACAATACAAGATCTCTAGTGAAGGTGAAAAGGCGTTGCTAGCGATCATTTATGATTTAATTGAAAAAGATGTAATTGAAGAGACAAGAGGCAATGTTTGTAATAGTCCTGTTCTGCCTGTTTTGAAACGTACTGACCCCTCTAAGCCACCTGTTTACAGGCTCGTGATTGATTTTAGAGAGGTAAATAAAATAGTTGTGCCACAGTTTCCAGTTGTTCCTGATATCACTGCCATATTGACTATGATTCCAGCTTCCGCCACCTGGTTCTCGGTGATTGACTTAAAGAATGCTTTCTTCAGCATCCCGATTGCCGAGGAGAGCAGGGATATTTTTGGATTCAGTTTAGGAGGCCGAAGTTTCCGCTTTAAACGCGCTCCTCAAGGCTACTGTGAAAGTCCATCAATATATAGTCAGGCTTTAAAAACACAGCTTGATGCAATTGTTTTACCTGACGGCGCTACCCTTATTCAGGACGTCGATGATTTGCTAGTCGCTACAAATACTGAAGAGATTTGTAAAGAAGCCACCTTGTCGTTGTTGCGTCATTTATCTGATTTACATCACAAAGTGTCCCTTTCAAAACTGCAATATTGTCGACAAGAAGTGACCTACTTAGGTCATCTCTTATCGAAGGAGGGAAGGAAACTGACCTCAGAAAGAATTCAGGCAATTGCAAAATTGAGTGTGCCAAGGACACAGAGAGAAGTACGTGCTTTCTTGGGCATTACATCATACTGCAGACAATGGATACCGAATTTTTCTTTGCTGGCCAAACCTTTGGTAGCATTGACCTATAAAGATACACCAAACCCCGTTCCGTGGTCTGAAGATTGTCAGAAAAGTTTTTCCGAATTGCGTAATGCATTGTGTTCGGCTCCTGTGTTGGGTACCCCCGACTACAGTAAGCCCTTTACACTGTATGTCCATGAGAGAGAGGGTTGTGCATTGTCAGTGCTGACACAGTCTTTTGGAGACAAGCAGCGCCCATGCACATATTTTTCATCGACTTTGGATCCGGTAGCTAAAGCATTGGCGAGTTGCTTGAGAGCCACAGCGGCAGCAGCTGTTTCTATTCGACAGTCTGCTGGGTTAGTGATGAATAATATGTTGATTGTGATGGTTCCACATGCAGTGGACACGTTGTTAAACAGGACCAAGACACAGCATTTAACTAGTGCTCGATTGTCAGGTTACGAGTTGACACTGTTAGCGAGTCATGTGCACATAAAGAGGTGCAGTACGTTGAATCCAGCCACGTTATTGCCGATTTCAGTAGAGACAGATGATGTTGAACAACATGATTGTTTTCTTAGGACAGAAGAAGAAATGAAAGGGAGAGTAGATCTTAAAGATACTCCTCTTGTAAAGTGTGATGGTACCTTATGGGTGGATGGTTCATGCTTCAAGCTTCCGAATGGTGATACGACTGCAGCATATGCTGTCACAACTTTGCATACGATTGTTGAAGCTGCACGTATACCACATAATTCAGCTCAAGCAGCAGAGCTGATTGCACTTACGAGAGCGTGTGTGTTATCGAAAGGAATGAAAGTGACCATATATACCGACAGCCAGTATGCGTTTGGTGTGGCCCATAGTTTTGGACGATTGTGGAAAGAACGTGGGTTCCTGACTTCGCATGGAGCTAAAATTCAGCATGGTCAGTTGGTGAATGAGCTTCTTGAGTCACTGACCTTGCCATTACAAGTTGCGATTGTGAAATGCAGTGCACACAAGAAGGTTACTGATGATGTCGGTCGTGGCAATGCATTTGCTGACGAAATCGCAAAAGAAACAGCAAAAGATGTGATGAATCGAATGTATGTTGCAGGCCCCGCAAGATGGGTTGGTGACGTTGGAATATGTGAAGATACGATAGACGGTGTGAAGTCTCTTCAAGCTGAAGCTTCAGAGAAAGAGTTGAGTGTGTGGAAAGAAAGTACGGGTAAATTGGATGAAAATGGTTGTTGGGTTGACTTGTCAGAACATCAGCGATGGTTGTTACCCGATGCGTATGTGCTTGCAGTGGTGACAATGGCTCATGGAATGGCCCATATCAGTGTGAAAGGGATTTGTAAGTTGTTGGCTCCAGTATGGCAAAATGCTGGAATTCCTAAATGTTGCATGGTGTGTCTGAAATACAATCCTGGTAGGGGAACCCCAACTCCAGCTGGTCATTTTGCGCCTCCAACGTATCCGTTCGAGGTTTTGCAGCTAGATTTCATCCACATGGAAAGGTGCAACAATCTGATATACGTACTCGTTGTTGTTTGTGCTTTTAAAAGATGGGTAGAAGCATATCCCTTAAAAGACAACACTGCCTTATCCACAGCTAAAGCCCTTGCCAAAGAATTCTTCCCTAGGTTTGGAATGCCGAGAATGGTCTGGAGTGATAATGGGAGTGAATTTGTGGGTCGAGTGATGAAAAAAGTATGTGAGGGGCTAGGTATCCAGCAAAAATTCCACGCTGCAAATCACCCCCAATCAGCTGGACTAGTAGAGTGCTATAATGGCACGCTAAAACTGAAGTTGGCAAAGATACAAGCGAGCTCTGGTCTTATATGGCCTGACGCTCTGCCTCTAGCACTCCTATCAACAAGAATGACTGTGCATTCGCGAGTGGGACTTAGTCCCTATGAAATTGTGTTCGGCCGCCCGGCCAACATATGGGGAGTGCCAAGACCAACAAAATTCAGTGAGATCGAACACCCTGTACTGCTTGATTATTTGTATGAATTGACGGCTAAATTGCGTGTTCTACACCAACAGGTTCACGATACTCTGCCTCAGGTCTCTGAAGCTCCAGGACATCTTATCGATCCTGGATCATGGGTGCTGGTCAAGAACTTCCAGCGGACAAAGAATGACCAGCCCCGTTGGACCGGCCCCTACCTCGTCCTTCTCTCAACAAGATCAGCTGTTCGAGTGGAAGGGAAAAAGAACTGGATACACGGCGTACACTGCAAGAGAGTCCCTTTTCCTCTACCGTACGACCGATGGGTCCAGGAGGGGATCGCTGACTCTGAGACTGAGACTGTGCCTCGTTTTTTGCCATTTAGCGATGCACGTGTAAAAGGAACAATTTCTGAACGAGAAAGTGACAATAATTTGCAAGAAGCTGTGCCACCGTCAATTCGATTGAACACTACAGAGCCTGAACTCTTGTTCCAGAACCAGACAGTACCTGGAAAAAGCCGTTATAATTTGAGACCAAGAACTAAGGACAAATAATTATTTTCCCGTTCCCTTGCTATTTTTTTTAAAGTGCGGCTCTCTCATCTGAGAAACTTTCTTATTTTTGTTTTCTTCTTTTCGAACCGCCATCCGGGTTCAGCTGTAGGGTCGTGGTTGCCCAAGTCTTTGGAGTGCAGCTGAAGACGTTAGGTCGACAGTTCTGGTCGGTCTAAGGGAGTTGCCCTGGACTGACAGAAGCATTCCCTAGCATAGAACACCCTACCACCACGAGCAGCAATTAGAGAGGATGGAGTTTTTCAAGAATGAGAGATCTGCCAGACAGATGGACTTTAAAGCCAGAATGTGTATAATAATGACAAAGAAACGATTTTTGATATTATGTATTTTCATTTTGCTTAGTGTAATGACGTTTTTAATAGGATATGTTTTATTCTCTTTTCAAGTGACATTTGCACCCATTACACAGCCCATACCTCCTTCTACTGTTTCCTCGCATTCTTTTCACCCCCTGCCTGAACACGAGTCTGCCAGAAGATTAGAATTTGTCAACAATTCATTCATTCAGCTTCTACACCAACACCAACTAGTAGTGAACACAACTAACTGTTGGGTGTGTGGTCTTATGCCTCATACTACTGATAAAGGTATCCCTTATCTGGTCCTGCCTTTCAGCCATAATGGTTCTGTATGGGCATATAGAACGGTGTTCATATACGCGTATGAAGCCAACCCCCTACGTTCTGTGAAAGATAATTCTAAGAATAGTGCTCTAGCTAAGGGTATAGTAGATATGATATGACCCAAGGGTAGGTCGCTCCCCCTGCCGCTGCAGCTCCTCCAAGTTCCCGAGTTCCTGTGTTCCTGAGACCCACCTAACTGTAAGTACCCCCCTCCTCCCAGCCCCTCGCCCTGCCCCGCGCCACTCACCTTCTCTCCTGCTCCTGCTTCTTTTCCTCCTCTCTGTCTCTTCCTCCTCGCTCCCCCTCTGCAATCTTCTTCTGTGTTCTTCTGTTCTTCTCTTCTGTTCTTCTGTTCTTCCCTTCTGTTCTTCTGTGTTCTTCCGGTCTTCTGTGTTCTTCTTCTCTGTTCTTCTCGGTGCTTCTGTGTTCTTCTTCTCGGTTCTTCTGTGTTCTTCTGTGTTCTTCTGTGTTCTTCTCTGTTCTTCTCTGTTCTTCTCCTCTTCCGATCTTCTGTTCTTCTGTTCTTCTGTTCTTCTGTTCTTCTGTTCTTCCGGTCTTCTGCTCTTCCGGTCTTCTGCTCTTCCGGTCTTCTGTTCTTCTGTCTTCTGTTCTTCTGTCTTCTGTTCTCCTGTCTTCGGCTCTTCTACCTCCTCCGTCTTCGTCCCCCGAGCCTGCCCTCCTGCTCCTTCCTCATCCCCCTCCCTCACTCGCCTCCCCCTCTCTCACCCCTAGCTAACCCGTTCGCTATCTACCTCCCTCACTCCTCCTATCTTCCTATCTCTCTAGCTCCCTATCTCACTATCTAACTCCCCCACTCTCCACCTCCTCCTACCTACCTACCTATCTGTCTATCTATCTATTTCCCTATCTATCGACTTCTCTATCTATTTTCTCTATCTATTTCTCTATCTCTCCCCCCCTCCCGCCACCCCCTCTACTACCTATCTCCCTATCCTCTCACTCTACCTCTCTCCCTCACCCATCTCTACAACCCCCCTCCCCTATCTTCACAACCCTACTCCTATCTCTCTCCCTAATCTCCAAACCTCCTAACACTCACCCTCCTCCACCCTAAACCCCCTCCCCCAGCTCCTCTCACTCTACCTGTCCCCCCCCTCCCTCGCGCTTTCCCGCCGCGACCTCCTGCACGCCCCCGCCCCCCAGCTCCCATTCGCCCCCAGCTGACCCCTCCCCCCCCCTCCTACCTCTTATGGCGGCCGCTGCGCGACAGTGGTAGCGACCCTTGACCCAAGGGTAGGTCGCTCCCCCTGCCGCTGCAGCTCCTCCAAGTTCCCGAGTTCCTGTGTTCCTGAGACCCACCTAACTGTAAGTACCCCCCTCCTCCCAGCCCCTCGCCCTGCCCCGCGCCACTCACCTTCTCTCCTGCTCCTGCTTCTTTTCCTCCTCTCTGTCTCTTCCTCCTCGCTCCCCCTCTGCAATCTTCTTCTGTGTTCTTCTGTTCTTCTCTTCTGTTCTTCTGTTCTTCCCTTCTGTTCTTCTGTGTTCTTCCGGTCTTCTGTGTTCTTCTTCTCTGTTCTTCTCGGTGCTTCTGTGTTCTTCTTCTCGGTTCTTCTGTGTTCTTCTCTGTTCTTTTCTGTTCTTCTGTTCTTCTGTTCTTCTGTTCTTCTGTCTTCTGCTCTTCCGGTCTTCTGTTCTTCTGTCTTCTGTTCTTCTGTCTTCTGTTCTCCTGTCTTCGGCTCTTCTACCTCCTCCGTCTTCGTCCCCCGAGCCTGCCCTCCTGCTCCTTCCTCATCCCCCTCCCTCACTCGCCTCCCCCTCTCTCACCCCTAGCTAACCCGTTCGCTATCTACCTCCCTCACTCCTCCTATCTTCCTATCTCTCTAGCTCCCTATCTCACTATCTAACTCCCCCACTCTCCACCTCCTCCTACCTACCTATCTGTCTATCTATCTATTTCCCTATCTATCGACTTCTCTATCTATTTTCTCTATCTATTTCTCTATCTCTCCCCCCCTCCCGCCACCCCCTCTACTACCTATCTCCCTATCCTCTCACTCTACCTCTCTCCCTCACCCATCTCTACAACCCCCCCTCCCCTATCTTCACAACCCTACTCCTATCTCTCTCCCTAATCTCCAAACCTCCTAACACTCACCCTCCTCCACCCTAAACCCCCTTCCCCAGCTCCTCTCACTCTACCTGTCCCCCCCCTCCCTCGCGCTTTCCCGCCGCGACCTCCTGCACGCCCCCGCCCCCCAGCTCCCATTCGCCCCCAGCTGACCCCTCCCCCCCCTCCTACCTCTTATGGCGGCCGCTGCGCGACTGCGCAGCGGGCACGCCGCTGGCGCGCCAGAGGCGCGCCAGAGGCAAGCCCGTCTGCGCCCGTCCGCGCCTGGCCCGCGCCCAGCGCCACGACCCCTGGTCCCCAGCTCCCCCAAGCCCCGCTGATCCGCTACGACCCCACCACCCTCCACGCCCTCAACCCAGGGCGCTCCAAAACCTGCTTCCTAGCTCACCCCAAACGCACCCATGGACCCTTCGCCTGCAACTCCTGCAAACGCATCTTCCACCACGCAACTACCACGACCACAAGCCCACGCGCCATCAACCACCTCAAGTGCATCCTGATCAACGCTCGTTCCGTCCACAAGCACGCCGTTGAACTTTGGGACCTCCTGGACTCCACAGCCCCGGACGTCGCCTTCATCACGGAGACATGGATGAACGCCTCCTCTGCTCCAGACATCGCTACCCGCCATCCCCGAAGGCTACAAGATCTCCAGAAAAGACCGCACCAACCAAGTAGGAGGAGGTGTCGCCATCATCTTCAAAGACTCCATCAGCGTCACCACCTCCACCGAAGACCCCCCCCTCGCCGCTGAACACCTGCATTTTCAGATTCGCACCGACCCAAGGACCACCCTCAGAAGATCCCTCGTCTACCGTCCTCCCGGACCTCGCGCCTCTTTCAGCGACGCCATCGCCGACTTCATCTCCCCGCACGCCCTCGCCTCACCGGACTACATCCTCCTAGGCGACCTCAACTTCCATCTGGAACAAAACAACGACCCCAACACCACCACCCTGCTCGACAACCTCGCCAACCTCGGCCTCAAACAACTAGTGAACACCGCCACCCACATCGCCGGACACACGCTCGACCCTATCTTCTCCGCCAGCAAACACGTCTTCTTCAGCCACACCTCTGCCCTACACTGGACCGACCACAGCTGCGTCCACTTCACATTCCGACGCGAGACCTCCCACCTCCGCACTCAACCCATCCCTCATCGACAGTGGAACAAGATCCCTGAAGAGCAACTCTTCTCCGCTCTCGCCGCCAACCAACCCACCCTCACCACCGACCCCAACGACGCAGCTCTCAACCTCACAAACTGGATCTCCAACTGCGCTGACAACCTTGCTCCCCTCAAACGCACGCATCGACAGACCAACACCAAAAAACCTCTCTGGTTCTCCGACACCCTCAAAGAATCAAAGAAAACTTGTCGTGCCCTTGAGAAGGCCTGGCGCAAGGACCACACCGCTGACAACATGACCGCCCTCAAGAACGCTACACGAGAACACCACCACCTGATCCGCACTGCCAAAAGGAACTTTTTCACCGACAGACTAGACAAAAACAGCCACAACAGCAGAGAACTCTTCAGCATCGTCAAAGAGTTCTCCAACCCCAGCGCCAGCGCCAACGCCGTCACGCCCTCACAGGATTTGTGCGAATCCCTCGCCACTTTCTTCCATCGCAAGATCAGCGACCTCCACGACAGCTTCGGACACCAGACCCAACCATACACCACTGAACCCGCTTCCCCGGACATCACCCTCAACAACTGGACCCACATCAACACGGAAGAAACCAAATCCATCATGAACTCTATCCACTCCGGCGCCCCTTCGGACCCCTGCCCGCACTTCATCTTTAACAAAGCCGACGACATCATCGCCCCGCACCTCCAGACCGTCATCAACTCTTCTTTTTCTTCTGCTACCTTCCCCGAATGCTGGAAGCACGCTGAAGTCAACGCCCTACTAAAGAAACCTACGGCTGACCCAAGCGACCTGAAAAACTTCCGCCCCATCTCTCTTCTACCTTTCCCAGCCAAGGTAATAGAAAAGACCGTCAACAAACAGCTGACCACCTTCCTGGAAGACAACAACCTGCTCGACCCTTCACAAACCGGATTCCGAACCAACCACAGCACGGAAACCGCCCTCATCTCAGTCACAGACGACATCAGAACCCTGATGGACAACGGTGAAACAGTCGCCCTCATTCTCCTCGACCTCTCGGCTGCCTTTGACACCGTCTGTCACCGCACCCTAATCACCCGCCTACGCTCCACCGGGATCCAAGGCCAGGCCCTGGACTGGATCGCCTCCTTCCTCGCTAACCGCTCCCAAAGAGTTTACCTCCCTCCGTTTCGCTCAGAACCCACCAAGATCATCTGCGGCGTACCTCAAGGCTCATCGCTCAGCCCGACACTCTTCAATGTCTACATGAGCCCCCTCGCCGACATCGTACGCAAGCACGACATCATCATCACCTCCTACGCCAACGACACCCAACTTGTACTCTCCCTCACCAAGGACCCCGCCAGCGCCAAGACCAACCTACAAGAGGGTATGAAGGACGTCGCAGATTGGATGAGGCTCAGCCGCCTAAAGCTGAACTCTGAAAAAACGGAAGTCCTCATCCTCGGCAACACCCCGTCCGCCTGGGACGACTCCTGGTGGCCCACGGCCCTCGGCACCGCACCGACCCCCGCAGACCACGCCCGCAACCTCGGCTTCATCTTGGACCCTCTTCTCACCATGACCAAGCAAGTCAACGCCGTGTCCTCCGCCTGCTTCCTCACTCTCCGCATGCTCCGTAAGATCTTCCGCTGGATCCCCGCCGACACCAGAAAAAACGTGACCCACGCCCTCGTCACGAGCCGCCTGGACTACGGCAACACCCTCTACGCCGGGACCACAGCCAAACTCCAAAACCGCCTGCAACGCATCCAAAACGCCTCGGCCCGCCTCATCCTCGACGTACCCCGCAACAGCCACATCTCCGCACACCTGAGACACCTGCATTGGCTCCCAGTCAGCAAAAGGATCACCTTCCGTCTTCTCACCCACGCACACAAAGCCCTCCACAACAAGGGACCGGAATACCTCAACAGACGCCTCAGCTTCTACGTCCCCACCCGCCCCCTCCGCTCCGCTGGCCTCGCACTTGCTGCCGTCCCTCGCACCCGCCGCTCCACGGCGGGTGGGAGATCTTTCTCCTTCCTGGCGGCCAAGACCTGGAACTCCCTCCCCACCAGCCTCAGGACCACCCAGGACCACTCCGCTTTCCGGAGACTCCTAAAGACTTGGCTGTTCGAGCAGCGATAACCCCCCCTTTCCCCCCTAGCGCCTTGAGACCCGCACGGGTGAGTAGCGCGCTTTATAAATGTTAATGATTTGATTTGATTTGATTTGATTTGATTTATGATTAGGGAAGATATTTTCTATGAGACTATCCCGAGAGATGAGACACTAGCATATATTGGATGGAACATAACAGGATATGGAGTTACTCTGAGTGGGAACCAGCGAGCAAAGAGATCCTCCCCGATTTGGATTGTACCCCTTCAGGGTCACCTATGTCTGCAAGGTAATGGCAAGAATCCCAGAGCTCAGTTAGGGAAAAGTATCTGCACTGAAACATATGTTTTGCGTCTCAGACTTCTCCTTCGTTCTTAGCAGCTAAGGGTACCTATTTCATCTGCCATAATAGAGCCTATACATGGTTGCCCCCTGACTTCTCAGGCACATGTTTTGTTTCGTTCCTGTTACCTCCCACCTACACGGCCGCGGCAGATTACCATAAGACAAGGATAGTTAGAGGTGTCATAAGTAAAGAAGACACTACAGGACAAGAATTTGGAGATTTCGTAAAGGGTTTTCTGCCGTTTTGGGGTCCTATGGTTAACAGCAGGAACATAAGGCAATTGACAAAGGTGGTTGAATCCACGGTAGTTGAAACCGCCGGTGCCCTTGGTAATTTGACTGCTGAGCTCCAGTCGGAACGCCTTATGACTCTTCAGAACAGGGTCGCATTAGACGTCATACTTGCAGACCGAGGTGGGGTATGTAAAGTGATCCAATCAAGTTGCTGTGTTTTCATCCCAGATAACGCTCCGACAGTCTACCAGGCCATTTCCAAACTGCATAAGATCTCCGAATCTATTCATGTGGATAAAGGAGATTGGTCATTGATGGGGTGGTTCTGGGAGCTGATATCCGCCTGGGGATGGAAGACTCTGGTAGTCATTGGGATGATCTTAGCCATTCTTTTCCTGTCCTGTCTGTGTGTACAGTGTGCTCCTGCAATATGTGGCCTCTGTGCTACATCGTGTGTAAGGAAACCTGTATCAAGGGACGAGCTAAGTAATAGGATGATGCTACAGCAACATCTCAACAACTTTATGAATATAGACCTAGACTCAGATTAGCGCGAGTATAGGTTATTGCCTATGTAAGGGCAAAAGGAGGGTCTGTGGTACTGAAAATTCTGGACCCGTGTTATAAACATCGTCGTATCACAACGATTTTGGTATCAGCAGACCGAAAATGATTAGAATAGTATGCACAAGCATTGTATTCATATTTGGGTAACGAAATCACCCGAATATCAGAGTTTCCGTCCTGAACCCTCGTGTTCCATTTAAACGACAGCCATTTTGTGATTGCCCTCACATAGGCCAATGTCTAATGCTGAAAACGAGTCTGAAGGACACGTACACCTTTGCTGACTCCTCTGTGACCTGGGCAAGCTGACTCCACTGCCTGAAGCCAAACCTGTTCGGCCAGTTTCTTTCCCAGTGGCCGAATGAGATTAGTATCAAGGCACAACACATCATTAACATTTCATCACACACAAACCATGCCTAATCTTACACACACCTGTCCCTGTTTCTTTCTTTATGACTTGCTTTACAAGGAGGAGGTGCCTGTTTATATTGGGGGTCCGTCGATATCTGATGAAAGTACTGAGCCTTGCCGGGTAATTGATGGAGGGCTGGATAAACTGAAATATGGGCTTGTCATCATAACCCTGCTATTTCTTTGTAGTGAAAATATGTGAATGGTCAACTGTAAAATAAGGAATGTTTGCCTAAAGCATAATATTTTGTATAAAAGAGAAGGTTAGCTTTGCAAGGGGAGCAGTCTCCTGAGAATATACGCCGTGTTGTACTTCTAGGATACCTGTTACTGGCTGCAGCCAATAAACAAGATCTTTGCTAGTAGATGCTAAGCATCAGATACATGGTGGACACAAGTGATGGTGAACACAAGTGATGATGGGCTCTGGTCTACCCAGCCCTCAAAACCCGGTGACCATCACTCACCCTGAATAGATTCTGTGGAATAATCAATGAGTCAAATCCCAGTGGTCTAGTCACTATGAAGAAAAACAAAAACACAAACCTAGACCAGGACTTACAAAGATTTTGTGTCAGTGTTGCATCATTTTTTTACACATCCTGATGCAACATCCTTTTTGGAATTTACAAAGCCGCGCAAAAGTCGATTTGTGTGGCTATGTAAGGAAAAGTAACACAGCCTTGCATTACTCTGCATCAGGTAAGCGTTCCATGAGTCGTCCATAGAATTTTTATGAAAACCCACTTTACAAAGAGATGTATACATGGAGTTGGGCTGGTGTGCCTGCATTAGGCTGGGGTAATAATGAGGAACATGTTTATTTCTCCTCTATGCAGGTCTGCTGCATTCTGCAGGTTGCACTCAAAGAGGAAAAAGCCCCTTTCTACACACATCATCCGCATAGCACAGACACCATGCACTGTAGCACAAGGGTGCCAGCCTTGGCGCTAGGCAGCAGAAAGGGTGCCAGCACCAGGAGGGTGCAGGGCAGTGCCGTTTCTCTGCAGATATGGCACAGTTCTGCGGTCCTCCTTTCTCACAGTGCAGCACAGCAACTTTACTTGCTGCTCTGCATGGATTCTTTATAAATATGCCCCTAGGGCTATTCAATCTTTGCACTGGGTGCTGATTTCAAGGGTGGGTGGCGCAGTGTTTGCAACTATATTATGGTCTCAAAAGCACCTGTTGCTGCATTTCTTGAAGTCTTCATGAAGTTTTCAGGCAACAATAAAAATGTCAAGATAACACTCTGGTGATTAATGTTCTTCTTGGAGAGGGATGGAGTTTTTTTCTAGTGGAAGCTTGGACTCATAATAAGGTAGCACAGTGGGTTAATATGCCTGCTGCAAAGAAGGTCTACCATGCAGATCACAAACTGCATATAATGTGAATAGGTCAGTGCATTACTGCTTTTTTCAGAGAGATCCTTTTTTTGCTTGCAGTTTCTAAGTTAAGATCCTAATCATCATCGGAAAGCTGCATGCACACTGCAAGGGATAGATTAGAGCGTTATGATCTTTTCTCTAGGCTTTTATTAAACTAATGTTGGAAAACGGGCTCATTTGAGTAGAAATCAATTCTTATTATCAAAGAGAACCCCCAACCATGGTGTTACGTTTTAAATATTGAGTTTGTGGTTCTCTAGACTAAGCTCCCTACCGGTACTGATGACATGTGACTCCTACATCTTGCAGTCCTCTGTCTGGTGTAACATTTCCTGTACACTGATTTACACACATGTATCATGATTGTCTCCGTGTAATGTGTGTGTAATGTAAAGTGCTCTGACACCTTACACTGGTATGAGTGGTACTACAAAAATAAATAAATGCACCTGTGAGCGAGTGGGTGTGGAGACTTGAGGGGCGCTGTTAAAGGGTGATAGCAAGAGAATCCGTGGAGGAGGTGGTCATTGAGGGTGCCAACAAATATTGTTGCTCCGGGCATCACCAGCATGTCAGACTCTAATAATTCAGAGGTTTGTTCCCTAGTGGGTGACAAATGCCTCTTTGCTGTCTGCGGCAGTGTCATTTTAAGAACTATTGGAGGCCTCTGGAAAGTGGGGGCCCTCTGCAATTGTCCACTTTGCTATGCCCTAAAACGTCTCTGGTGGGGTTGCAGGGTCTGGGTTTTCCTTCCATATCTGATAATCGCCATGAACTTTCAAAATAATGGCCCTCATTACAACCCTGGCGGTAAAGTCTGCTGACTGCTGTGCTGATGGTCGCCAACACACCGTGTCCACAGCGGAAATCTGCTGCGGGTATTATGACCCACACTTAGAAATCCTCCACAATACAGACACCCACACAAGTCCGCCACACCAAAGGTCAGTGATAAACTGGCGGTACCAAAACCCACACTGTCACGCCAACAGGAATACGCCCACAATATCACGACCCACGAATCAATGCAGCGGTCTTTCAACCGCGGTAAACCATTGGCGGTACACACCACCGTGCTCAAAATACACACACACTTACAAAATACAACCACATTGGACAATTCAAAATACACACACCTGACACACATACACACACCACACCCATGCACTCACACCACTATAAAACACACACCCACATTGCCCACAACCCCTTACAACGAAATTTTTGGAAGAAGCAGAGAGACAGAAACGCAAAGACAAAACCGGCATCCAGCGGCACACAACACCATCACTCATACACCATCCACGCACAACACACCACACACCCCAAAACATCACCCCGCACATCACATCACACATCACCTCACACATCACTCACACCACATCATGGCACCTCAAAGACACCCCAGGTTTTCTGAGGAGGAGCTCAAGGTCATGGTGGAGGAAATCATCTGGGTAGAGCCACAGCTATTCGGATCACAGGTGCAGTAGACATCCATTGCAAAGAAGATGGAGCTATGGCAGAGAATTGTTGACAGGGTCCACGCAGTAGGACAACATCCAAGAGCACGGGACGACATCAGGAAGAGGTGGAATGGCCTACAGGGGAAGGTGTGTTCTGTGGTATCCAGACACCAGGTAGCCGTACAGAGGACTGGCGGTGGACCCCCACCTCCTCCCGCACAACTAACAACATGGGAGGAGCAAGTCTTGGCGATCATGCATCCCGAGGGCCTCACAGGAGTAGCAGGAGGACTGGACTCTGGTAAGTCATATCTTTTCTATCATACCCTCCCTACCTGCATGTCATCACAAACCCCAACCCCTACCCTCACACCCATCAGTCCAACACCACATATACACCCCACTATCACAACCCACACATCCCAAACCAAGTCCTGCATGTGACAACAATGCATGGACACCCATCACAGACCTGCATAGACACCGATCACCAAAGCATGTCCAAGGGAGAGACTCACCCAGGGCACACAATCACCACTCCCACAAGGGCCAAGGCGATATTGCAAGTACAGTAGTAGAGGGAAACACACCCATTGCACAAATGGCACACACAGATACAATAACAATGCATTTACACCCCAACAGGACCCCTACACAACATCACTGGACAGGAGGTGCCAGCCATATCCAGTCCCCCCACAGAAGAGGCTCACAATGACAACAGCAGCTCTGCACGCCTGGATCAAGACGACCAGCCTGGCCCATCAGGGACCTCTGGACAGTCGGTTCCCGTGCCACAGTCCCAAACCACCACTGAACCTCCCCCCTCAGGAAACACCACCACTGCACCCACCCAGCGGGCCCATGCCACTGTCCCCAGGACACATCAATCAGCATTGTGTCCACCGCTACAGGGACCCCAAGCAACCCCACTAACACAGGTAGATCAGGGACCTGGGGTCAGTGGCAGTGGGCACACGGTTCAGGGGACAGAGGCACAGGACAACAGGGAAGCCGGGAGGACTGCTGTGCAACAGGGGGAGGACAGGCCCAGGGAACCCACTCTCCACAAGGCACTCTCCAACATCATGGGAGCATACCACCATTCCCAGGAGACCATGGGGCACAGTACTGGCCAAGTTTCAGAAGACCCAGCGGCTGCAGGAGGAACAGTACCTGGGGATCAGGAGGACTTGAAGTCTATTAACACCACCCTGGTCACCATTGCAGGGGTGCTGGCAGACATGGCCAATGCGTTGAGGGAGACAGTGGCATACCACCGGGCCCCTGACACCAGCCCGAACAACGAACAGCCTTCCACGTCCACCGGCGCTAGTGGACAGGAGGTCCCACCACATGACCAACAGGCCACCAGCACCCCACCCTCTACAGAAGGAGAACCACCCCGCAAACGGTCCCTGCCATCCAGGCACAAGACAGAGAACATTGCCAAGAACCCTGCCAGGAAATAAGACTCTCCTGATTGTCACCCTTCTGTCCCACTATGTCACCCTGTCCACCTTGAACTACCATTGCTCCATTTCCTATGCCCTCTTGGACAATGCACCTGTGATACCAAAAGACCTCAGCCCATTGCACATCCCCCTCTACTTATTAGCACTTAAATAAACACCCTTGAATCACAAAACAATCTGGAGTCAGTCTGTACTTTCACAACTGTATTATTACAACTTCTTCGACAAATATCAATGTTAATGTTCATTTGCACATACCAATGTATAACAGTTCTTGGGCAGCAGTAAACATAGCAGAAGGCAGAATGAGATCCCCAGATCTGTGAAATGGAAAGCCAAAGTGAACTGTCAGGGTCCATACACAGAGGTTAAGAGGCTGACTTATACAATGGCCTACAGTAGTCAGATATTTCAGTCTCATACCTGTGTCTCACTGGAAGTACTGCAGGATGATGTTGTTTCGGTTGTCAATATCTTCTTCCTCTACCTCCTCTTCCTCACTGTCCACAGGCTCCACAGCTGCCACAATACCATCATCAGGCCCATCCTCATGCAGAAAAGGCACCTGGCGTTGCAAAGCCAGGTTGTACAATATGCAGCATGCCACGATTATTTGGCACACCTTCTTCGGTGAGTAGTATAGGGAGCCACCTGTTAGATGGAGGCACCGGAATCTGGCCTTCAGGAGGCCGAAAGTCCGCTCAATAATACGCCTAGTTCGCCCATGTGCCTCATTGTAGAGTTCCTCTGCCCTTGTCCTGGTATTCCTCACTGGGGTCAGTAGCCATGAGAGGCTGGGGTAACCTGAGTCACCTGCAAATGTCGATGGATATTTGTTAGACACACACTAACCCTTAGGGACTACCCCATACCCAGACACCTATTCATACTGTGTGGGGACCATGGACTCACCTATTAGCCACACCCAGTGCCTCTGGAGTTGCCCCATCACATAAGGGATGCTGCTATTCCTCAAAATGTAAGCGCCATGCACAGAGCCAGGATACTTGGCATTCAGATGAGAGAAGTACTGGTCTGCCAAACACACCATCTGCACATTCATGGAATGGTAGCTTTTTCAGTTTCAGTACACCTGTTCATTCCTGCGGGGGAACAAATGCCACATGTACCATCAATGGCACCAATTATGTTGGGGATAAGTCCCAGGGCATAGAAGTCAATTTTCACTGTGGGCAAATCCTCCACCTGGGGGAAAATGATGTAGCTGCTCATGTGTTTCAGCAGGGCAGATAACACTCTGGTCAACACGTTAAAGAACATTGGCTGAGACATCCCTGATGCCATGGCCACTGTTGTTTGGAAGGAACCACTTGCCAGGCAATGGAGCACTGACAGGACCTGCTCTAGAGGGGGGATACCTGTGGGATGGCGGATAGCTGACATCAGGTCAGGCTTCAATTGGGCACACAGTTCTTGGATTGTGGCACGATCAAGTCTGTAGGTGACAATGGCTTGAGTGTCTGGGGAAAGGGCCCCTGCCTTCACTTCAGAGGAGTTGGAGAGACTAGTGGATGGGGTCCTCCCCCAGTACACGCTACGGTCCTCCAGACAAACAGGTGAGTACACTGTGAGCATGATGTGTGGGACATGAATGTATGGAGTGGTGTGGATGGAAGATACATGTGGGGTTGGGGGCTGAGGCCAGCATGTGAGGATGGTGAGTGTATGTGTGTCAGGGCATGGGTGGGAAGTGGTGGGCAATGAGTATGACGAACCGGATGGGGGAGTAATTTCCTTTCATCCAATACCTTTCCTATAGGTCAGCGCCCACCAGAAGAAGGGTATTTGGCGTGCCATCACCAAGGAAGTGCGGACCATGGGGGTCTATCATATAAGGAGCACCCACTGCCGCAAGATGGGAGGACCTGCGCCGCTGGAGCAAGAAGACGGCGGAGGCCCAGCTGGGGATGGCCTCCCAACGTGGAAGGGGTGCCCGTCGTACCATGACCCCCCTGATGTTTTGGATCCTGGCAGTGGCATATCCGGAGTTGGATGGGCGCTTGAGGGCATCACAGCAGCCACAAGGGGGTGAGTACAGTCTCATTCAGCTGACTCTGCACGCTTTACGAGATGTCTGGGTGGGGGATGTGGGCTGTGGGTTCCCCTAGGCCAGGGCGAACTTCGTAGGGTAGGCTCTGTGGCACTCCAACCCCAATGGTGGTAGTAGCCATCTACAACTGGTCAGCCTCCTGTGAGTTCCAGGTGTGCAGCAAATGGGGTCAGGCATAGTCCCCCATGGGCAGGTGTTTTTCCTACTAACTGCTAGTGCATGGCCTAGTGCATAGGGCTGCTCCCTGTGTGTTGTGTACGCCAACAGTAGTGATGATGCTGGCATTTACCATGTGTCTCCTCTGTCTTTCCCCCATCTTGTTTTGTGACCCTGGCCTTGTGTGCATTAGCATCATCTGGTGGAAGAGCAGAGGCACCAGCGACCGAGGGAGCTGCATTCCACATGCATCCACCCAGTGGGCCCATGCCACTGTGCCCAGGACACATCAATCAGCAGTTTGTCCACCACTACAGGGATCCCAGGCAACCCCACTAACACAGGACGATCAGGGACCTGGGGTCAGTGGCAGTGGGCACACGGTTCAGGGGACAGAGGCACAGGACAACAGGGAAGCTGGGAGGACTGCTGTGCGAAAGGGGTAGGACAGGCCCAGGGAACCCACTCTCCATGAGGCACTCTCCAACATCATGGGAGCATACCACCATTCCCAGGAGGCCATGGGCACGGTACTGGCCAAGTTTCAGGAGACCCAGTGGCTGCAGGAGGAACGGGACCTGGGGATCAGGAGGACTTGAAGTCCATTAACACCACCCAAACACCATGAAGGAGACAGTGGCATACCACTGGGTCCCTGACACCAGCCCGAACGATGAACAGCCTTCCACATCCGCCGGCGCTAGTGGACAGGAGGTCCCTCCCCATGACCAACAGGCCACCAGCACCCCACCACCTGCAGAAGGAGAACCACCCCGCAAACAGTCCCTGCGATCCAGGCACAAGACAGAGAACATTTCCAAGACCCCCGCCAGGAAATAAGACTCTCCTGATTGTCACCCTTCTGTCCCACTATGTCACCCTGTCCACCTTAAACCGCCATTGCTCCACTTCCTATGCGTCTGAAACTATGGAGTCTGAAGGGTGAATCTATGGAGTCTGAAGGCACCAGTGGGACAGAGGGCGAGAGGAGCTCCACGACGGGGACAGGAGGGGACACCAGCGACAGCGACTCCTCCTCTGATGGGAGCTCCCTTGCGGTGGCAGGCACCTATGTGCCCACTGCAACAACAGGTACAGCCGCCATCCCCCCTACCAGCACCGCCCTCCCAGCAGCCCCTCAGTGTGTTTCCTGTGCCCGCTCACCCAGGAGAGAGGGCATCTCCTTCGCCCCAGGCACTTCAGGCCCTGCCCCAGTCTTCCCTGCTGCCCTCAGTGAGGAGGCTATTGACCTCCTGAGAACCCTCACTGTTGGGCAGTCAACCATTCTAAATGCCGTCCAGGGTGTCGAGAGGCATTTGCAGCAAACAAATGCATACCTGGAGGGCATTCACTCTGGCGTGGTGGCCCAACAGAGAGCATTTCAGGCTCTGGCCTCAGCATTGATGGCAGCCATGGTCCCTGTGTCAAGCCTCCCCCCTACAACTTCCACTACCCAGACCCAATCCCCTCTACCTCTGCCTATCCCAAGCACACCATCAGACCAGCATGCACACACATCAACACACAAAGGTGGCTCAGGCAAACATAAGCACCACACATCCCACAGGCACTCACACAAGCATCTTTACCATGCACACATACCAACATCCACTCCCCCCAGTGTGTCCCCCTCCTCCACGTCTCCCTCCTCCCTCCCTGTCTCGTCTCCACTCACACCTGCATGCACTACATCCTCAGCCACTACCTCCATCACCAGCACGCCCATCACCACACACCGCTCACATGCACTCACCACCCACACTACCATTCACACATCCCCAGTGTCCTTTCCCAGTGTGTCTGTGAGCCCTCCTCCCAAGGTACACAAACTCAGGTACACACCCACCCAACAGCCATCCACCTCTCAACAGCATCCAGCCCATGCACCTTCACCCAAACTCAGCAGACGTACACCTCCTACAACCACTACCTCTTCCTCCACTCCCACACCCCCTCCATCTTCCTGTCCCAGTGTGTCAAATAAACCTTTCCTGTCTAGAGCCAGGATGTCCAGAGCCCAGACCAGCACCTCAGCCACCAAATTGGCGTCCACTGTGGTCCCTGCAAGTCCGGGAGGATCAAAGGGGGCACCCATCAGGGCTGCCAGTGTGCCAACTACTGAAGCTAAGGACTACCCGATTCCGCCACCTGCCAAGGTAAAAAAGGGGCCAGCATGCAGAAGGGAAAAGACGCACCAGCCACCCAGCAAGACCTCATCCAGAACCAAAGAGGACAGTGCCAAGGTCCCAGCAGTGACTACCATGGTGGGGAAAGGACACAAAAGCAAAAGAAAGTCACCTCAGGGCACGGAGCCTCCTGGTGAGGGACTGGTGACCCCATTTCTCATGACAGGCCAGCAACCTGTACCATGGTGAGCACCGCTGCAACGACCGCCACCTGCACCGCCACCTTCACTGCCACCTGCACCGCCATCTGCACCGCCACCTGCATGGCAGCTGCCAAAACTACAGTCACCAGCATCCTCCCCAGTGGGCAGCCGTCCGAGGCTGCTGGAGACGGCCCTGAGCAGGCGTTAAAAGTGCCGAAAAAAATAGTGCAAGGAAATCTCTTAGATCTCCATGCACTATTTTTTCAGCCCCCCTCCCCAATGGAGAAGCATCCCCTTTGCATTCATAATGCCTGCCGCAGGTACAATGTAGCGGAAACGCCACTTTGTAAATATGGTGCAGAAGTATTGGCCTTCTAATGCCACATTAGCGTAATAAATTACACTAATGTGGAGTTTGAATGGCTCTAGGGGCTCATAAATGTGCCCCTATATTTCATTAAAAAGTTGTTCTCCTTTTTCATAGTCAGGACCTGACTTCAGTTTAAGTTTAATTAAACAAAGTTATACTAAAGAATCATGCCTCATCTTTGTAGAATGTTAAACCTGATCAGATTACCAATATGTTTCTCTGGGAAAGGAGGCAACTCCTTGTGTTGTGTATGGTTTAACACTTGTTGGCTTTGTTTTCGATTCTATGTGAGAAGTGTTTTAATGCTGTGCATGATGACCACCGAGGTGCGGTTCATAGCTGCTTCAGATTGCTATGTGTGACATTTTCATAATTTCAGTGCAATTATGGGTGACATTCAACGACTATGAGTGACACTTTCTCGCCAGCAAAACCAAGTGATGAAGACGAGGGAACCATATAAATATTGTAATATATCAAGAATCCTATACCTAACATTGTACACCACTGCCACCTTGTGGCCCTTGACAAACACTACTCAGACCTTACCTAGCAAAGTGAAAATCTGAAAAGCTTTACAGCAATTTAGAACTTTCGTGACAATCTCAGGCATTGCGGTAATGTGAGAAAATGACCGGAAATGCATTAGGCTAACGCGAGGTGCGTGACACTTGGCATGACTGGTGGTTATCCTCTCATGGGATGCAGTGCTTAGCAGCAAGATGGAGGAAGAGGCGTAAGCGAGAAAAGCGTAGCTTCTGCTTTCCAGAGAGTGGGAGGCTATTAGCAGCTCTGCAACTCCGTTTATTGTATTTCTTATGGTTACAGTCCACTGAGCTGTTTACTGCACTGGGATGCACAAACTGAACTGTATTTATAGTTTTGGTTCTGAGCTGCTTTGCTTGAAAGGCACTGGCCCTGAGAAGGCACTGCAGGAAGAAACTCAACACTGATGGAGCCCACTAGCTGTGAGAAGGCACTGCAGGAATATACTCAACACTGCTGGAGCCCACAAGCCCTGAGAAGGCACTGCATGAAGAAACTCAACACTGCTGGGGCCCACAAGCCCTGAGAAGGCACTGCACCAAGGTACTCAACACTGCTGGAGCCCACTAGCCCTGGGAAGGCACTGCAGGAATATACTCAACACTGCTGGGGCCCACAAGCCCTGAGAAGGCACTGCACCAAGGTACTCAACACTGCAGGAGCCCACTAGCCCAGAGAAGGCACTGCAGGAAGATACTCAACACTGCTGGAGCCCACTAGCTGTGAGAAGGCACTGCAGGAAGATACTCAACACTGCTGGAGCCCACTAGCTGTAAGAAGGCACTGCAGGAAGATACTCAACACTGCTGGAGCCCACAAGCTGTGAGAAGGCACTGCAGGAAGGTACTCAACACTGCTGGAGCCCACAAGCTGTGAGAGGGCACTGCAGGAAGATACTCAACACTGCTGCAGCCCACTAGCTGTGAGAAGGCACTGGAGGAAGAAACTCAACACTGCTGGAGCCCACAAGCTGTGAGAAGGCACTGCAGAAAGAAACTCAACACTGCTGGAGCCCACAAGCTGTGAGAAGGCACTGCAGGAAGATACTCAACACTGCTGGAGCCCACTAGCTGTGAGAAGGCACTGCAGGAAGATACTCAACACTGCACTGCTGTAGCCCACTAGCTGTAAAAAGGCACTGCAGAAAGAAACTCAACACTGCTGGAGCCCACTAGCTGTGAGAAGGCACTGAAGGAAGAAACTCAACACTGCTGGGGCCCACCAGTCCTCAGACGGCACTGCACGAAGAAACTCAACACTGCTGGGGCCCACTAGCTGTGAGACGGCACTGAAGGAAGAAACTCAACACTGCTGGGGCCCACCAGTCCTCAGACGGCACTGCACGAAGAAACTCAACACTGCTGGGGCCCACAAGCTGTGAGAAGGCACTGCAGGAAGAAACTCAACACTGCTGGGGCCCACCAGTCCTCAGACGGCACTGCACGAAGAAACTCAACACTGCTGTAGCCCACTAGCTGTGAGACGGCACTGCACGAAGAAACTCAACACTGCTGG
This sequence comes from Pleurodeles waltl, assembly GCF_031143425.1. Taxonomy (NCBI): domain Eukaryota; kingdom Metazoa; phylum Chordata; class Amphibia; order Caudata; family Salamandridae; genus Pleurodeles; species Pleurodeles waltl. The sequence goes on from NC_090439.1 coordinate 1,144,018,643, forward strand.
AGCCCACTAGCTGTGAGAAGGCACTGCAGGAAGGTACTCAACACTGCTGGGGCCCAATAGCTGTGAGAAGGCACTGCAGGAAGGTACTCAACACTGCTGGGGCCCACCAGTCCTCAGAAGGCACTGCAGGAAGATACTCAACACTGCTGGGGCGCACAAGCCCTGGGAAGGCACTGCACCAAGATACTCAACATTGCTGGAGCCCATTAGCCCAGAGAAGGCCCTGCAGGAAGATACTCAACACTGCTGGGGCCCACAAGCTGTGAGAAGGCACTGCAGGAAGAAACACAACACTGCTGGGGCCCACCAGCCCTCAGAAGGCACTGCACGAAGAAATTCAGCACTGCTGGAGCCCACTAGCTGTGAAAAGGCACTGCAGGAAGATACTCAACACTGCTGGAGCCCACTAGCTGTGAGAAGGCACTGCAGGAATATACTCAACACTGCTGGGGCCCACCAGTCCTCAGACGGCACTGCACCAAGATACTCAACATTGCTGGAGCCCACTAGCCCAGAGAAGGCACTGCAGGAAGATACTCAACACTGCTGGGGCCCACAAGCCCTGAGAAGGCACTGCACCAAGATACTCAACATTGGTGGAGCCCATTAGCCCTGAGAAGGCCCTGCACCAAGATACTCAACACTGCTGGAGCCCACTAGCCCAGAGAAGGCACTGCAGGAAGATACTCAACACTGCTGGGGCGCACAAGCCCTGGGAAGGCACTGCACCAAGATACTCAACATTGCTGGAGCCCATTAGCCCAGAGAAGGCCCTGCAGGAAGATACTCAACACTGCTGGAGCCCACTAGCTGTGAGAAGGCACTGCAGGAATATACTCAACACTGCTGGGGCCCACCAGTCCTCAGACGGCACTGCAGCAAGATACTCAACATTGCTGGAGCCCACTAGCCCAGAGAAGGCACTGCAGGAATATACTCAACACTGCTGGGGCCCACCAGCCCTCAGAAGGCACTGCACGAAGAAATTCAGCACTGCTGGAGCCCACTAGCCCCAGGCCTCAAACCGTCTCTGGTGGGAATGCAGGGCCTGGGTTTCCCTTCCATATCTGATAACCACCATGAACTTTCCACCTACTATGCATCTGCTTCCCAGCAGCACCAAATGGCAAGTCACTGACATGTATTTGATTGAACAGACATCACTACCTGCAGTGCAGCTCCCTTAGGTCCTCAGACACAGAAGGGGAAGGCTGACCTCACCCCAAGTAGCTTCAGGCAGATGATGTGAAACAGTGCTGAGAGGCAGTTGACCGGGTCCAGCGGGTACCCAGGGTTGCACCTAGCCATGGTTCTACTGGCACCACGGCTATTTTGATGCCCTAGCCCCTAACACTGGTATTTTTGGCTTTCATCTACACATACTTAATACAGCAAATACAAATACATAAAAACACTTTTAAACGTGTACTAGAGCTGCATTAGTGACCGTGACTAATAGTGAAAGTAAACAAAGAGAAACGTCCTGTTACAAATGAATACATACACCTTTGTTTACAGTTGGAGTTTGTATCAAGCGCTTGACAACACTTGGCTGGAATGTTTTTTCTCTTGCAAAGGTGGCGACCACACCTAGCCCTGACGCACCGGAGTGAAAGGAAACCACCGCCCACTTCCTGAAACAATACAGAAGCAAACAGAACCAGGTCTAGCAAACACATCTCTGCTGTCACGCCAGCCTGGCAGAGGCACGCTTACCTGCCTGGGGGGCAGTGTGTCACACCAGCCTGGCAGAGGCACGCCTACCTGCCTGGGGGCTGTGATGTCACACCAGCCTGGCAGAGGCACGCTTACCTGCCTGGGGGGCTGTGTGTCACGCCAGCCTGACAGAGGCACGCTTACCTGCCTGGGGGGCTCTGTGTCACGCCAGCCTGGCAGAGGCACGCTTACCTGCCTGGGGGGCTGTGTGTCACGCCAGCCTGGCAGAGGCACGCTTACCTGCCTGGGGGGGCTGCGTGTCACACCAGCCTGGCAGAGGCACGCTTACCTGCCTGGGGGGCTGTGTGTCACGCCAGCCTGGCAGAGGCACGCTTACCTGCCTGGGGGGCAGTGTGTCACACCAGCCTTGCAGAGGCACGCTTACCTGCCTGGGGGGGGGGCTGGGATATCACACCAGCTTGACAGAGGCATGCCTACCTCCTGGGGGGCAGTGTGTCACACCAGCCTTGCAGAGGCACGCTTACCTGCCTGGGGGGGCTGTGATGTCACACCAAGGCACTCAGCTCTCATCACTGCCTGGAGACCTTTGCTGTAAATTCCAGCTTCTCCCAGCTCCGCCCTGGAAATCCCCTTCACTTTAAAGGAAGCTTTTGCAACGCTGTGCTTACACTATCCGCACGAGGGCGCCATAGACCAACACAGGACCTCTGCAGCCTACGGCCGTGGTCGCGGTGCAAAGGGAAAGTGAAACCTTGTTCTCTCTGCAGTGATTACATGTTATTCAATCAGAAAAATAAATACCCCGATGTTTTTACTAATCTCCCTCTCCTGTTTCAACATGTTATCATGCATGGTGCATTCTTCCCTTCTGAGTACATAGGTAAATGGTAAATGTAGGATGAAAACACTTTAGGATGTGTTCTAGAGCTCTCCTTATGGCCCCTGACTGATAATTAAAGTAAACAAGGACATTATGGCCCATATTTATACTTTTTGACGCTAAACTGCGCTAACGCAGTTTAGCGTCAAAAAGTTTTGCGCCGTCTAACGCCATTCTGAAGCGCCATGCGGGCGCCGTATTTATGGAATGGCGTTAGACGGCGCAATCAGACCGGCGCCGCCTGGTTTGCGTGGGAAAAAACCACGTAGACCAGACAGCGCCGGCGTAGGGGGAAAATGGCGCATGGGCGTCTTAAAATGGGGCAAGTCAGGTTACGTCGAAAAAATCGTCTTAACCCGACTTGCGCCATTTTTTAACGACGCCCATCCCCCATCAACATGACTCCTATCATTGTAAAGATAGGAGTCATGCCCCCTTGCCCAATGGCCATGCCCAGGGGACTTCTGTCCCCTGGGCATGGTCATTGGGCATAGTGGCATGTAGGGGGGCACAAATCAGGCCCCCCTATGCCAAAAAAATTTATAAAAAAAAAATAAAAAAATACTTACCTGAATGTCCCTGGGGTGGGTCCCTCCAGCCTTGGGTGTCCTCCTGGGGTGGGCAAGGGTGGCAGGGGGGGTCCCTGGGGGCAGGGGAGGGCACTCTGGGGTCATTTTGAGCCCACTTGTCCCTTAACGCCATGCCTGACCCAGGCGTTAAAAAGCGGCGCAAATGCGCCGTTTTTAGCCACGCCCACTCCCGGGCGTCGCTTTTGCCCGGGAGTATAAATACCACGTAAAGGCCTGGGAGTCATTTTTTAGACGGGAACGCCTCCCTTGCATATCATTAACGCAAGGAAGGGGTTCACGCTAAAAAATGACGCACATTCCGGGAACTTTGGCGCTATTCGCCTCTAACGCCATAGTATAAATATGGCGTTAGTTGGCGTTAGTTTTGCGTCGAAATTGCGTCAAAAAAAACGACGCAATTTCGGCGCAAACGGAGTATAAATATGGCCCTATATATTTCATAAAAAAGTTGTTCTCCTTTTTCATAGTCAGGACCTGGCTTCAATCATGTCTCTGCTTTCTAGAATGCTAAAACCTGATCAGATGGCCAATATGCTTCTCTGGGAAAGGAGGCAACCCCTTGTGTTGTGATGGTTTAACGGTTGTTGGCTTTGTTTTCGTGTAATATCGAAGCGAGATTGAAACCAAAACACGCCTTCAAAGATGCCTCGAGTTATTTATTCATTGAGTTTCACTTCTTCTGTCTAGAAAACATCCCGACCTCCGCCTCCTCCCGCTCCAACTCACATTCCTCTCCTCGCGCACACACAACACAGACATTCCAACACTCGCCTTCTCGCGCTCCCACCCGGATCTAGGATATAACACTTCTCCCTTCCTTAACCAAAACAACAGTAACAGAACATAAACCTTTTTTTTTTTTTTAACATGCAAACTAATTGTAAATAATTACTGTATTTTGTACAATAGATTCTTCACGACAAGTTATAGTCTTTGAGATATGACGGAGGTTTGACAGATCTGTTCGATCTCCTCACATCTGAACCGCACGGCAACTCTTCAGCGATATCCTTCCGACTACTTGAGTCTGATTTCTGCGTGGAGACTCCAATGGCCTTCTTATGAGACACATTCCTACACAAGGAATTGAGATTTCCTCTAAATTTCACAGTTCTATTCAAATTCCAAACTCTATTATCATCTGTTTTCACAGCATTAGTAAACAACTTCACAACCTTCATGGGACCAGAGAGTTTTTTTTTCATTAGAGGATTTCTGATAAGAACATAATCACCAACATGAACTTCCGTTTTCTTCACAGCATGGGTTTTATCAAAATTTATTTTACTCTTCACCTTCTTTGCACACTCCCTGGACCTCCACTCATCATTCACCATCATCCTACCCCTGCCATCAAGTAAATTATTAACCCAAGAAGGTTCCAATTCAGAGTTTCCACGCCTCCCTCGAAACAGAGTAAAAGGTGTTTCCCCTGTAGACGTATGAGGGGTATGTCTATAGAGATAAACCTTTTTTAGCACTTCTTCCTTCCAATTCAATTGGTTATCTTTTGCAATTGAAATAGTTTCTTTGAGAACTCGATTGAAACGTTCCACCATACCATTACCCTCGGGATGATACAACGAACAGAGTTTGTGTTTGACACCACACCCATGCAAAAACTCATTCATTTCTCCTGAAACTAACTGCACTCCATTATCTGTGAGAATGGTAGTGGGTAAGCCTTCTTGAATTATTAACTTCTTGATAAATTTAATCACCTTGTTAGTTTCGATACTACCAGTAAAATTTACCTCAGGCCACCTTGAAAACATATCAATAACCACAATCACGTATTCAGCCATACCACCACTATGAATGGGTCCTAAGATATCAAGTGCAATATCTTGCCACGGTCCTTTTGGAGTTTCCTTAGTGACCATGGGTTAAACGAGGTTTCAAAGCTTTTTCACTCACCGCACACTGTAGACAATCTCTGACAACCCTTTCAGCTTGCATGTCCATTCCTGGCCACCAATAGGAGGAACGCAACCTCTCTTTGGTTTTAGATATGCCCATGTGACTATCGTGAGCCTGATTTACCAATTGACTCCTCACACTTCTAGGAGGAACCAACCTCGTACCTCTCAATAACAGTCCATCAACACAAACCAATTCATTTCTCACATTCCAAAATTCAGCACTTCCACCACAACTTTTATTTTTAATCCTCCAATCATCTTGTATCAACTTGATGACATCTTGTAGCACCACATCTTTTAAGGTTTCTTCACGCCATTTGACCTCAGGGATTATTTCAAAACTGACTTCACACACTTGATCAAAACATTCTGTATCATCACCCTCCAGACATTCACTCTCATTGTTCCTACCTTCTGTAGAAACCAATCTAGACAAAACATCAGCCGACAAGTTGTGAGAACCAGGAACATATTCTACAATAAAATCATATTCCTGTAACCCAACAATCCACCTAGTGATCCTACTAGAGACAGCATGAATTCCCTTAGAGTGGAGAACTTGACATAAAGGTTTGTGATCAGTCCGCACGACAAAAGAACCTCCCCACAAAAACTTTTTTAACTTCTTAATCGCCCAAAATACCGCCAGTGCTTCCCTCTCTATCACAGAATATTTGCTCTCAGCACCTCTAAGACTCCTAGAAATGAAGACAATGGTATTTTCAGGATTTAAACCACCTTGTTGTAAAACTGCTCCCAACCCTTTGTTACTGGCATCGGTCGTCAAAATAGAACGCATATTAGGATTAAAATTCTTGAGTGCAGGCGCTATCACCAAAGACTCCTTGATACTGCTAAATTCCCTCTCACACTCTTCATCCCACTTGAAATCAGTACCCTTTTTTAGCAAACTTCTCATGTGAAAACATGAACTGGCAAAATTCCTGACAAATTTACCGTAAAATTCAGCCATACCGAGAAATCGCACTAGTTCCTCCTTCGAAGTGGGGGAAGACAAACACCGAATAGAGTCAACCAGTTCTTTCTTGGGTAAAACACCCCCACCAGAAATAGTGTGCCCTAGATAATCAATGGCCTCCACTCCAAACTTGCACTTCTCAGCCTTTATTGTTAGACCACTTTCTGTTAACTTCTTAAGTACCTCTCTGAGTCTTGTCATATGTTCTTTGAAGTCCTTACCATAAACTAGTATGTCATCTTGATATATACATACTCCACACAAACCTTTTAACACACGTTCCATCAACCTTTGAAAAACAGAAGCAGCAGAGATCAGACCAAACGGTAATCGTACAAATCTGAAGGTGCCATATGGAGTAATGAAGGCTGTGTAGTTTCTACATGATTCATCTAGTTCGACTTGATGATAAGCCGATGTGAGATCTATTGTAGAAAAAAACTTAGCCCCTGAGACTGTAGACAGCAATTCCGTAATGTTAGGAAGAGGATACCTATCCACAACAACACACTTGTTAAGCCTGCGGAGATCCACACAAAGTCTGATCTGGCGATTAGCTTTCCTTGCAATAACAATGGGGGCCAACCATTCTGTGCCCTCCACTTCTTCGATTATTCCTTGATCCTTTAGTTTCATCAACTCCGTTTGAAGATCATCCCTTATGGAAAAAGGTACACTACGAACTTTGCTGCAAACAGGAACAGAACCAGGAACCAATCTGATTTTGTGTGAATAACCTCGCATGCAACCTATCTTGTCACTAAATAGATTTCTGAAGTCTTGACGAAGAGTGGAAATGAAATCTGGAACTACTTCAGTGTTATTTACTTCTCTCACATCCGGCAGATCCTTAAGAACAATAGAAGGAGAACTATTGGGGTCAAGCATCACTCCCAAATCTTTTTGATGCCACCAGCTAATTATGCTATCCCCTTTTTTTGAAACATACACCTTCCCCGTAGCAAATCGTTGAGCATATTCCAGTACACCTACGAAGTAACCATGTAGCTCTATGGGTTCACCCCCATAAGCGCATGGTCTGATGTCAGGTTCGAAAAGTTGAACTTTCCCTTCTAGATGTTCCTGATACAGTTGATTAGATATTATTGTTATTTTGGCGCCAGAGTCAAAAAGCATTAAGGTTCTTGCTCCATCTACTAATACGTAATCTACTGGACCCTTAACTTTGCAGTCAGAAATCTGTAAAACAATCTGACCACACTGGAAGTCATCAACTCTCTGAGTTTCATCAAGGTCAATATCAATGGAGTTGACAGACTTCTTAAACTTCCTTTGGTTGCACACCGCAAAGAAATGACCCTTCTTCTTGCAGTAGGAGCAGGAAGCTTTAGCAGCCGGACATGATTTATCATTGGCAAAATGTCCTTCTTTGCCACATCTAAAACATCTTTTATTGTTAGCAGACCCTTGAAAGGAGTTATTGGGTCTACTATCTTTCCGCACTACAGAAACTTCCTTATACTCTTGTTTCTTCATGACATCAACACACTTTACTGAGTGTTCAATTCTCTTTGCAAGTAAAATGACATCATCTAGATGAGGATCATCTAACAACCATAGTTCGTCGCGTACTTTATCCATTTTGCATCCTAGCATGAACTGATCACGAATCCGTTCATCCAAAGTAGAGCCAAACTTGCATGAGGAGGCCAAACGTCTCAGGTCTGTTAAGTAATTCTCAACTGTTTCTCCTTCAACTTGTAGTCTCCTACCGAAATAGTACCTCTCCAAAATTGTGCTGATTTTCGGTAGATAATGTAAGTCTAATTTTTTAATACAAATTTCATATTCATTTAAGGCAATAGAATCAGTGTCAGGAATATCTGGAAGATGGTCGAAAATCTCTTGACCTTCCGTACCTAGGCAGTGAAGTAACAAAGCAGTCCTCCTTTCAGTACTAAGTGATGTACCACAAACTCTAGAATATCTTTCAAATACCTTCTTCCATTTGCTCCACTTGATTGGAGGATCTCCATGAGTGGAGAGAAAAAAAGGTGGAGCAGCAATATTCTGCATTGTGTTGGGGAGAAAAACAATAATATATATATAATTAGGTAGTGTAACACTAGACCAAAGAGGTTTGTTTCTGGCAATATTGCGAGGGAATCGAAGGAGAGATGGCACGCAAGAAGGAACGGCAAAAAAAACTGCGTGATGGCAAAGAACTCCGAAATTAGCACTTTATATAACTTCCAACGATAAGAAATAGAATTATCCTGGACATGGGAAACGCTGAAGGATTTAAGTTTCAAAAGCATGTAAGTTGCTTTAAAAAACGGTTAGATATGCGCTGGCATCTGCCTGAGAATCCTTCTGACATCAGCAAGCATTTCTGTTGTCTTAGTAACCGTGAGCTCGAGGAGAGCACCATCTGCGCTCAAATCAAACGTATGAAAGACGAACGAAACACGTTTGAAAACAAAGAAAACCCTGAACTTGTAGGCAGCTTACGGTTACAGTTCACGCAAGTTCATTGACATCTCCCTTTTCCTTCCGTATATGTCTTCTCCAGTCAGGATGTTTTCCGAAGCTGGCGTGGGAAAAGCCTCTCGTCGCCAGTGTAATATCGAAGCGAGATTGAAACCAAAACACGCCTTCAAAGATGCCTCGAGTTATTTATTCATTGAGTTTCACTTCTTCTGTCTAGAAAACATCCCGACCTCCGCCTCTCTCCGCAACCGTCGTCCGCCCTCCTTCGCACATTCTCCTCCCGCTCCAACTCACATTCCTCTCCTCGCGCACACACGACACAGACATTCCAACACTCGCCTTCTCGCGCTCCCACCCGGATCTAGGATATAACACTTCGATTCTATGTGAGAAGTGTTTTAATGTTGTGCATGATGACCACCGAGGTGCAGTTCATAGCTGCCAAGGTTTCAGATTGCTATGTGTGACATTTTCATAATGTCAGTATAATTATGAGTGACATTCAACGACTCTGAGTGACACTTTCTCGCAAGCAAAATCAAGCGATGAAGACGAGGGAACCACATAAATATTGTAATATATCGAGAATCCTATACCTCCCGTTGTACACCACCGCCACCTTGTGACCCTTGACAAACACTACTCGGAGTTTACCTAGCAAAGCGAAAAACCGGAAGGTTTTACTCAATTTAGGACTTGTGTGACAATCTCAGGCATTGCGGTAATGCGAGAAAATGACCGGAAATGCGTTAGGCTAACGCGAGGTGCGTGACACTTGGCATGACTGGTGGTTATCCTCTCATGGGATGCAGTGCTTAGCAGCAAGATGGAGGAAGAGGCGTAAGCGAGAAAAGCGTAGCTCCTGCTTTCCAGAGAGCGGGAGACTATTAGCAGCTCTGCAACTCCGTTTATGGTATTTCTTATGGTTACAGTCCACTGAGCTGTTTACTGCACTGGGATGCACAAACTGAACTGTATTTATCGTTTTGGGCCTGAGCTGCTATGCTTGGGAGGCACTGGCTCTGAGAAGACACTGCTCGACTAAGCTCAACACTGCTGGAGCCCACTGGCCCTGAGAAGGCACTGCATGAAGAAACTCAACACTGCTGGAGCCCACTAGCCCTGAGAAGGCACTGCAGGAAGAAACTCAACACTGCTGGGGCTCTGGCCCTAAGAAGGCACTGCATGAAGAAACTCAACACTGCTGGAGCCCACTGGCCCTGAGAAGGCACTGCATGAAGATACTCAACACTGCTGGAGCCCACAAGCCCAGAGAAGGCACTGCACGAAGAAACGCAACACTGCTGGAGCCCACTAGCCCTGAGAAGGCACTGCAGGAAGAAACTCAACACTGCTGGGGCGCACTGGCCCTGAGAAGGCACTGCATGAAGAAACTCAACACTGCTGGAGCCCACTGGCCCTGAGAAGGCACTGCAGGAAGAAACTCAACACTGCTGGAGCCCACTAGCCCTGAGAAGGCACTGCAGGAAGAAACTCAACACTGCACTGCTGTAGCCCACTAGCTGTAAGATGGCACTGCAGAAAGAAACTCAACACTGCTTTAGCCCACTAGCTGTGAGAAGGCACTGCAGAAAGAAACTCAACACTGCTGTAGCCCACTAGCTGTAAAAAGGCACTGCAGAAAGAAACTCAACACTGCTGGAGCCCACTAGCTGTAAAAAGGCACTGCAGGAAGAAACTCAACACTGCTGGAGCCTACTAGTTGTGAGAAGGCACTGAATGAATAAACTCAACACTGCTGGAGCCCACTAGCCCTGAGAAGGCACTGCATGAAGAAACGCAACACTGCACTGCTGTAGCCCACTAGCTGTGAGAAGGCACTGCACAAAGAAACTCAACACTGCTGTAGTCCACTAGTTGTAAGAAGGCACTGCACTAAGAAACTCAACACTGCACTGCTGTAGCCCACTAGCTGTAAGAAGGCACTGCAGGAAGAAACTCAACACTGATGGAGCCTACTAGCTGGGAGAAGGCACTGCACGAAGAAACGCAACACTGCTGGAGCCCACTAGCTGTGAGAAGGCACTGCACGAAGAAACTCAACACTGCTGTAGTCCACTAGTTGTAAGAAGGCACTGCACTAAGAAACTCAACACTGCACTGCTGTAGCCCACTAGCTGTAAGAAGGCACTGCAGGAAGAAACTCAACACTGATGGAGCCTACTAGCTGGGAGAAGGCACTGCACGAAGAAACGCAACAGTGCTGGAGCCCACTAGCTGTGAGAAGGCACTGCACGAAGAAACTCAACACTGCTGTAGTCCACTAGTTGTAAGAAGGCACTGCACTAAGAAACTCAACACTGCACTGCTGTAGCCCACTAGCTGTAAGAAGGCACTGTAGGAAGAAACTCAACACTGCTGGAGCCCACTAGCTGTGAGAAGGCACTGCACGAAGAAACTCAACACTGCTGGAGCCCAATAGCTGTGAGAAGGCACTGCAGGAAGACACTCAACACTGCTGGAGCCCACTAGCTGTGAGAAGGCACTGCACGAAGAAACGCAACACTGCTGTAGTCCACTAATTGTAAGAAGGCACTGCACGAAAAACCTCAACACTGCTGGAGCCCACCAGATGTGAGAAGGCACTGCACGAAGAAACTTAACACTGCTGTAGCCCACTAGCTGTAAGAAGGCACTGCACGAAAAAACTTAACACTGCTGGAGCCCACTAGCTGTGAGAAGGCACTGAAGGAAGACACTCAACACTGCTGGAGCCCACTAGCTGTGAGAAGGCACTGCACGAAGAAACTCAACACTGCTTCAGCCCACTATTCATAATGTGTTCAATGTTGCTCAACAATAGGACTCCTGCCCTGAAGTTTACCTCAGTCAGGCATCAACCTTCTGAATTTATTGGTCTTCTGAGAAGATGGAAAAATGCTTTCCTACGAATCTACCAAGCTCACTGATTACAACATTTTGTTTCATTTCACAACTTTCCACCCGACTACAATGAAAGAAAATGTATCATATGGTCAGTGTCTTGTGATAAGGAAGAGCTGCCATATAAATCAGATTACTTCAAGAGCGCATACAGAATAAGCATGGAATTAACCCAATGAGTATCACCAGGAGGTTGGTATACAGGCACTGAGGAGGGCAGGGTACTGCAGGAAGGAGCCCTTTTGTATGGTCACCCCCCACTTTTTGCTCCAATGCTGATCTTTATAACTCTGGAAGTACACTGGAGTCTGCTATCCAAGCCCCAGTGCCCATGCTCTCTACCTAAAACTGATATGCATTGTAGGAAAATGGCTCCTTGTTGCAGTTACCCCCCCTCCCACTTTTTGCCTGATACTGATGCTGACTTGACTGAGAAGTGTGCTGGGACCCTGCTAACCAGGCCCCAGCACCAGTGTTCTTTCACTATAAATGTACCATTATTTCCACAATTGGCACACCCCTGGCACACGGATAAGTTCCTTGTAAAAGGTACCAGTGGTACCAAGGGCCATATGACCAGGGAAGGTCCCTAAGGGCTGCAGCATGTGTTGTGCCACCCTTAGGGACCCCTCACCTAACGCATGCACACTGCAATTGCAGATTGAGTGTGTTGGGGGGGAGAAAAAGGCAAAGTCGACATGGCATCCCCCTCAGAGTGCCATGCCCACAAAACACTGCCTGTGGCATAGGTAAAACACCCCTTTAGCAGGCCTTACAGCCCTAAGGCAGGGTGCATTATACCACAGATGAGGGCATATCTGCATGAGCAATATGCCCTACAGTGTCTAAGTCAATGCTTAGACATTGTAAGGACAGTGTGGCCATATTAAGTATATGGTCTGGGAGTTTGTCAAAATGAGCTCCACAGTTCCATAGTGGCTACACTGAATACTGGGAAGTTTTTTATCAAACTTTTCGGAATAATAAACCAACACTGATGCCAGTGTTGGATTTATTAACAACCACATACACAAATTCAACAGCCCAAAGGTCAGTGATAAAGTGGCAGTACCAACACCCATACCTATACGCCAACAGAACAACACCCATCACATTTTGACCCACGGATCACCACAGCGGACATTCAATGGCGGTAAACCAATGGCAGTACATACCGCCGCGCTCAGAATGGACACCCACATACAAAACAACACTACATTGGCCAATACCAAAAACACACACCTGACACTCATACCCACACCACACACACCCACCCACAGTACTATAAAACACACACCACATCCCTTTACAAACAACAATTACTGCTAGGAGACTGACACAAACAGCACAGAGACAACTAGACACACACACACACCACATACACCCATATTATCCCTCACGCACCCCACAACACACACCCCACCACATTACTCAACATACTCTCACCAACACACACCACACAACACCCATGTCCCCTCAAAGACACCCCCATTTCAGAGATGAGGAGTTGAGGGTCATGGTGGAGGAAATTGTTAGGGTAGAGCCATAGCTGTTTGGAGCACAGGTACAGCAGATATCCATTGCCAGGAAGATGGAACTATGGCAGAGAATCGTAGACAGGGTGAACGCAATGGGACAGCACCCAAGAACAAGGGACAACATCAGGAAGAGGTGGAACGACCTAAGAGGGAAGGTACGCTCCGTGGCAGCAAGGCACCAGCTTGCCATACAGAGAACTGGCGGTGGATCCCCACCTCCTCCCCCCAGCTCACAGCATGGCAGGAGCAAATCTTGGCATTACTGCATCTTGAGGAACTCGCTGGAGTATCCGGAGGACTGGACACTGGTAAGTCAACATTTACCACTTATCACCCCCATACCTGCATGCCATCACACCCCCTCACCCTCATTCCCATCACTCCACTCCACCCCACACACTGCACCAACGCAGATGACTAACCCCAATGCTAAGCCCTGCATGTCATACCAATGCATGGACAGCCCTTCCAGCCCTGCATGGACACCCATCACCAAAGGATGCACAGCATAGGGAAACTAACAATCACACAATACATCACCATACACAAACCAAGGTAGCAGGGCAACAGCAACGATAGAGGGGAAGCCAGGGACGTACAATATGTCACAGACATGAAGCATAATACATCACTTACATCACCACAGGTGCCCCAGCCAATCTCAGCGGAGAGGAGGTGCCATGACTATCCAGTCCCCCAACAGAAGATGCCACCAGTGATGACAGTCACTCTGGACTTCAGGATCTGGAACAACAACTTGGCCCATCAGGGACCTCTGGACAGTCGGTCACCCAAACCTACTCACACTCCACCACAGAGCCTCCCCCATCAATATCCAACACCACAGCACCCACCCAGCGTACCCACACCTCTGTCCCCAGGACATGTCAATCAGCAGTGTGCCCACCTGTACAGGGACCCCAGTACACACCTCATCCCCAAGACAATCAGGGACCTGGGTCAGTGGCAGTAGGCACACCATTCAGGGTACAGAGGCACAGGCCAACAGGGACACTGGGAGGACAACTGTGCACCGGGGGAGGACAGGCCCAGGGAACCAACTCTCCAGGAGACACTTACCGAGATCCTGGGAGCCTACCAACATTCCCAGGTCACGATGGGCCAGATCCTTAAAAACGTGCAGGAGAACAGCCGGCTGCAGGAGAAACAGTATCAGGGGATCAGGGAAGACTTGCAGGCCATCAATACCACCTTGGTCTCCATAGCAGGGGTGCTAGCAGGCATGGCCAACATCATGAGGGAAGCAACATCACACCAGCGGGCCCCTACCACTAGCCAGTCCATTGACCAGCCCTCCACTTCTGCTGCAGCTAGTGGGCAGGAGGCCCCACCACAGGACCCACAGGCCACCAGCACCCCTCCCCCTGCAGAAGGTGAACCACCCTGCAAACGTTCCCTGCAAACCAGACAGAAGCCAGAGACACTTGCCAAGACCACCGCCAAGAAATGAGACTCTCCTGATTGTCCCCCTTGTGTCCCACCTTGTCGACTTTGAACTGCCTTTGCTCCCCTTCCTATGGCCCCCTGGACACTGGACCTGTGCTACAAACAGACTGGAACAATACCCTGGACTTTCCCACCATCATCACCCCTTTCCATTGCACTTTTCCTTCAATTTCAAAGCACTACAATAAACACCATTGAACACAACTTGACTACTAGTATTATATGTGTTGGTGTTGAAAATGTGCTTTTGTGGAAACAGTCACATCTAGTGCAAATGATCTGAACACTGTGAGAGCATAGAAATATTGACCTGTAGCTGTCTGTACTCATCACATCAGTACACAGTTCTTACCTCACCAACATCTGTAAAATGACAAGCCATAGGTGACAGTAAGTTGAGATGCAATGGTATGTGTATGCTACAGCAACACAGAAAACATCAATAGTCAGAGGAATGGTCAGTTGCACTGTCTCAACTGAGTGTCATTGGAAGTATTGACGTATAACTGATGTTCGGTTGTCCTCATCCTCATCCTCTGCCTCCTCATCCTCACTGTCCTCCGGGTCCACTGCTGCCACAGGGGCATCTCTAGTCTCTTCCTTCTGCAGAAAGAGTACAAGCCGTCTGAGGGCCAGGTTGTGCAACATGCAGCATGCCACTACTATCTGGCAGACCTTCCTGGGTGAATAGCACAGGGATCCACCTGTCAGATGGAGGCATCTGAGCCCGTGTGCCTCATTATAACATTTCTTAGTCCCTGTCCTGGCATTCCTCACAGGGGTCAGCAGCCACGATAGGTTTGGATAGCCAGAGTCTATCCAAGTATTGAGGGACAACATTTAGCTCATGCAATGATTTGGGGATGACACGTGAAGGCATACACTAACACACAGTAGGTGGAGAGCATAGCTAACCTATTAGCCACACCCTGTGCGTCTGTAATTGGGCCATCACATTTGGGACGCTGCTATTTCTCAGAACAAAGGCATCATTCACCGACCCAGGATACTCAACATTGATGTGGGAGATGTATTGGTCCGCCAGGCACACCATTTGCACATTCAGTGAGTTTAAACTCTTCTGATTCCTGAACACCTATTCATTCTGGCGGGGGAGACTAACACAATATGTGTCCAGTCAATCACCCCAATATTATTGGGTATATGTCCCATTGCATAGAATCCGACCTTCACAGTGGCCAGATCTTCCACCTGGGAGAAAGCTATGTAGCTGCACATGTGTTTTACCAGGGCAGACAAAACTCTTGCCAGCATGATTGAGAATATTGGCTGTGACATTCCTGCTTCCAAGCCCACTGGCACTTGGAAAGAACCAGTTGCCAGGAAATGGACCTCTAATAGCACTTGCACAAGAGGGCGGATCTCAGTCGGATGACGGATAGCAGAGATCAGGTCAGGCTCTAATTGGGCAAACAGATCTGTGACTGTGGCCCTATCCAGTCTATAGGTGAATATAATGTGCCTGTCCTTCAGTATAGCCAAGTCCACAAGAGGTCTGTACACAGGGGTATGTCTCCCCCTTCTATTTTTTCGCAGCAGCAGGTATCTAAGGGACATAAGAGTGAGTAGACTGTTGTCTGCCACCATGAAATGGCGACCGCCTGTCCTGTATTTAGGGACAGGTGGAAGTGAGGTAACTCCGCCGACGTTGGGTGTTGCAGTGGAAGGCGGTCTTGCACCGCTGTGCAATTCCTCATTGGATAATATAGGGCTCTATGGAGTAAAGTGGCCAATGGGGATCTGCGCCGGCGGTGACGGTGTACACCGCCGCAGACGTGACCGCCATTTCCTATCTGATTCCTCACTTGTTTCCTGACCTTCAACAGGAGAACACCTACACTGCGTGTGCTGCTGTGACCTGTGTCTGGAACCTACCATGGCCCGTGTGACCGGGGAAAGGGCCCCTGCTATCACTTCGGAGGAGTTGGGGCGTTTGGTGGATGGGGTACTACCCCAGTTAGGACTGCTGTATGGGCCTCCAGACAAACAGGTGAGTACACCTTGGGCACAATGCATGTGGGAAGGATGCATGGAGATGTGTGTGCAAGCATCGTGTCATCGGGGAGGGGGAATGTCTTGTGGTGGTGAACATGGTGTGCGCCTGCTGATGTGTTTGCCAGTGGTGACGGAAACAGGATTGGTGGGCCATATGTGTGACAGGCTGGATTGTATGTGTAATGGTGTCCTCCTGTCTGTATTACCTCTGCAGGTCAGTGCCCATGAAAAGAAGGGATTATGGCATTCCATCACCAAGGACGTGCGGACCCTGGGGGTCTATGG
Organism: Pleurodeles waltl; assembly: GCF_031143425.1. Lineage (NCBI taxonomy): Eukaryota > Metazoa > Chordata > Amphibia > Caudata > Salamandridae > Pleurodeles > Pleurodeles waltl. The sequence goes on from NC_090439.1 coordinate 1,144,035,352, forward strand.
CAGGCAGAGCACCCACTGTCGGAAGCGGTGGGAGGACCTGGGAGGACCTGAGATGCTGGGCACAGAAGACCGCGGAGGCCCAGCTGGGGATGGCCTCCCAACGAGGAAGGGGTGCCCATTGGTACCTGACCCCCCTGATGGTCCGCATACTGGCGATGGCCTACCCAGAGCTGGATGGGCGCTTGAGGGCATCACAGCAGCCACAAGGGGGTGAGTACAACAATAATTGGCAGGTGGCATCGGATCCGGGTGCTGGATGAGACTTAGTGGGTGCCCCACAGGCAAGGCCAGACATTGCAGCATGAGCAAGCTCATAGGGGATGGGTGTATGGCAAATGCAGGTAACCTAGCTTGTTAGCATTCCATGTCAGTCAGGGCTTTGTGGGTAGCAGGAGGGGTGTAGTTGGTGGTGTGTGGTGCTGTGGCATCTAGCCAAATCACTGGCAGTGCAATGCATAGTGCTCAAGCCTGATCCCTGTGTGTGACGGTGCTGTGTATGCCAACTGTAATATTGGTGCAGTAATTGACCCAGTGTTTCCTTTCTCCCCCCCCTTTTTTCTTCTGTCATCCTGTCCATGTGTGCATTAGCATCATCTGGCGGAGGAGCAGGGGCACCAGCGACAGAGGGAGGTGCATCTCACAGGACCCAGGAGGCAGAGTCCACCGACGCCGAGGGAACCAGTAGAACGGAGAGCAAGGGGAGCACCACGGTGGAGACAGGAGGTGACAACACAGACTCAGATACCTCCTCCGATGGAAGCTCTCTGGTGGTGGTGGACACCTCTGTGACCACCCCAACTGCAGCCGTCATCCCCATGCCAGCACCGCCCTCCCAGTAGCCCCTCAGCGAGTTGCCCGCTCACCCAGGAGGGTGGGCATCTCCTTCGCCCCAGGCACCTCAGGCCCTGCGCTAGTGAGCCCTGCTGCCCTGAGTGAGGAGGCTATTGACCTCCTGAGATCCATCTCTGTACCATACTGAATGCCATCCAGGCGCTGCCATCCCAGATGCAGTAATGTAATGCATTCCTGGAGGGCATTCACTGTGAATTGGCAGCTCAACAGAGATTGATTCAGGCTCTGGCCTCCTCTCTGATGGCAGCCATAGTCCCTGTCCCTACCGTCCCCCCTCCAACTACCACTTCCCAGTCCCAGTCTCCTCAACCACCCCCACCACATGCAAGTTTTCCTTGCCCAACTTGACCTCTTCCCTCCCCCTCCCCCCTGTCCTGCCCATAAGAGCAGGGTCCCAATGACCCAGCCCAGCACCTCAGCCAAACAGTCCACAAGGACAGTGGTGGCACCACCTAGTTGTGGTGGAAAGTCAGTGAAGGATCCCACTCCACCAGCCAGGAAGGTTAAGGATCCCACACCTCCTGACATTAAGGGGAAGGAGCCCCCACCTCCTGGAATGAAGGGGAAGAAGCCCTTGACTCCTGCCCGGAAGGCTAAGGAACCCGCACATCCTGCCATGAAGGGGAAGAAGCCCTCAACCCCTGCTAGGAAGGGTAAGGATCCAACGCCTCCTGCCATGAAGGGGAAGAGGCCCTCGACTCCAGCAGAGTCTGTGAGGGTGACACCACCACCACCAGTGGTCACGGGGCCCCCACCGCCAGCTGAGGAAGTGCATCCCTCTCCTCCAGCAGAGGCTGCCCTGGAGGCACCTCCTCCGGCCAACAGGAGGCATCCCTCACCTCCAGCAGAGGCTGCCCAGGAGGCACCTCCACCTGCTGAGACAGTGCAGCCCTCACCTCCAGCAGAGGCTGCCCAGGAGGTACCTTCACCTGCTGACACTGTTTAGCCCTCACCTACAGAAGACACAGTGCAGCCATCACCACCAACGGAAGCCATGTGGGGCACCCTCTAGGGACTGCTGTACAAGGGGCTCCCTCCAGGAGCAGTGGGCATGTTCCACACCTGAGAGATTGTGGCCTTGCACTCCCCAGGACAGGGTAATGGGCATAAAGCCCGCTCCAGAACCAGTGGGAAAGTCACCCACTCCAGAGACTGTGGCCTTGCACTCCCCAGGACAGAGAAATGGGCATTGAGCTTCTCCAGAACCAGTGGGAAAGTCACCCACTCCAGAGATTGTGGCCTTGCACTCCCCAGGACAGAGTAATGAGCATGGAGCCCACTCCAGAACCAGTGGGAAAGTCACCCACCTGAGAGACTGTGCCCTTGCACTCCCCAGGACAGAGTAATGGGCATGGAGCCCCCTCCAGAACCAGTAGGCATATTCCCGTATTCGGCGGAGGTGCCCCTGCACCCCCCATCCCCATGAGGTATTTGCCCACTTGCAAACTGATACCCCTGCAGAGTTCTATCCGGATGAAGTCAGGATTCAAGTTGGGCTTTGGACTGTGCCCTGTGGCCATGTGGGCCCTTAGTACATTGGACTGGGTATTGGCCCTTTATGTACATTTGTACATATTGTTTTTTTGTACAATTGGTTAATTTGGTAGCTGTTTATATCAATACATTCTCATTACTGCATTCTTGTTGTCCTTGCATTATTGTGCTGTGTATCATGTGCCATAGTTTTTCATCTGCAGCTGGTTGTGTGTATGGTGTGCATGTGTATGGTGTGTTTTGTGCGTGTGTGTGTGTGTCACTCTCGTTTTCCTTCCTCCCTCCCTTGTGTGCTAGGTGGCTGTACTCACCGTTCGGCGTTGGTGTTCCAGGTGGAGCATGACGTAGATGAGCATCGGGAAGACTTGCAGTTCCGGTTCCATGGCGGCATTATTCTTCCCTGTGTCTCCGATGGTGAATCTTTGCTCTTCTGTGATGTGTTTCCTCCAGGCTTTAGATGGCATTGGTACCACCCTGGAAATCGTGGCAGATTGAAGGGTCAAAATATGGTGGGTGGTACTTTGTCTTCCGCCTGTCTGTTGTTGGCTACCACCCTGGTGAATGTAGTTAACACCCTGGCTGTTGGTGTGATACATTGGCTGTCTGTGGGAGTTTTCTCTGCCATGGTCATAATTTGATGGTAATTACCCTCACTTTATCACTCACCGCCAGGGTCATAATGAGGGCCTAAATGTTTTGCCTGATTGGACTCTAATGCGAAACTCATATTTGTAATTAAGTGTCATACCTAGATGGGTAGTCAGACATAGTACTAAGCATATATAGGTATCGGGCTGTGGCGCAAAGTGGGATAATGCAATGTGCGGTGCCCACAAGTCACGGTACAAGCAGCGGCTCGTTGACGGTGTCCTGCGGCATCAGTGAGACCAGGGCGGCGGCATGAGGTGGGGAGGTGCGACGTGCGGTGTCTTCAGGTCACAGTGCAGGCAGCAGAACTGTTGTTGCTGAAGCGCTGCCGTCAGTAGACCCAAGGCAACAGTACGATGCGGGGCCGGCTCCGTGCTGTGCCAAAGGGCAACAGTGCAGACAGGGGCATCAGTTGACTATGCTGGAGTCAATGGCCCTGGCATCAGTGGACTGTAGCTGCGGGGACAGGACGGTGCGTTGTGTACATCACGAGCGGTGTCTCAGGTCACAGTGCAGGCAGCGGTGTCGGTGTCAGCATGGAGCGTCGACGTTGGGGATCTCAAAGCTGCGATGTGAGCTAGATGATGCAGAGTGCTCGGCCACGGGTCACGGTGCAAGCAGCTGCTCAGTGACGGTGTCAGGTGGCAGCATCGGTAAGAACAGGGTTGCAGTGATGAAGCGGCCACGGCTCTGTGCATCGTCTTCAGGTCACTGTGCAGGCAGCAGCATAGTCGTTGCTGAAGCGCTGCCATCAGGAGAAGTGTGGCACAATGGTTAGAGTGGCAGACCCTGAAGCAGAGATCTGGCTCAAGACCAGGGTTCAAGTCCCGCTTCGGCAGGTCTTGGGCTCAATTCCCTTGGACCAGATAATTCTCGCCTCGGTGCCTAATCTAATTAATGGGTCCCACTCTGCAACTCTGGGCAATAGCTTGCTTAATCTCCACAACGGCCCCAACAGCGCTTGGATGCCTGGCTTCACCCTGGGGTGGGCACCTCACAGGGAAAAGCCAGGAGGGGTTCCATAGCTGTATGAGTACAGCGCCTTGAGACCCTAACGGGTGAGTAGTGCGCTATACAAGTGAAAAGTTTACAGAAAACCCAGGGTGACGGTACGACGAGGGCAGGCTCCATGCGGCGCCCACAGGTCGCGGTGCAGACAGGGGCATCTGTTGACTATGCTGGAGTCGATGGCGCTGGCATCAGTGGACCGGGGCTGCGGGGACGGTGCATTGTGTACCTCACAAGCGGTGTCTCAGGCCACGGTGCAGGCAGTGGCGTCGCTGTCAGCATGGAGTGTCATAGTTAGGGATGTCAAGGCTGCGATGTGAGCTAGGCAATACGGAGTGTGGGGCTCACGGTGCAAGCGGCTGCTCAGTCACGGCATCGGTGAGAACAGTGTTGTGGTGATGAAGCGGGGCACAGCTACGTGCATCGTCGTCAGGCCACGGTGCACTCAGCGATGTTGTTGGCGGCATCATGTTGGTTTTTCTTCAGTTGCAGCACAAAACACACCATTCCCAGTGCTGTAGGTAGATGAAGTGGAAGTCTTTGATATCCCTGAGACCTCAACAGGAGGCAAGCTCTACTCCAAGCCCTTGGAGAAACTTCACAAGCAGGATACACAGCAAAGTCAAGTCTATGGCATCTTTAAGGCAGAAACAGCAAATGCAGGCCAACCCAGCAAAGCACACACAGCATAGGGGCAGTACTCCTCCTCTAGCTCTTCAGTTCTTCTCCTTGGCTGAAGTTCCTCTTGATCCAGAAGTGTTCAGAAAAGTTTGGGGTTTTGGGTCCACTACTTATACTCATTTCAGCCTTTGAAGTAGGCAAACTTCAAAGAAAGTCTCTGTTGTTCATAAGATCCTGCCTTGCCCAGGCCTGGCCCCAGACACACTCCATTGGATTGGAGACTGCCTTGTGTGAGGACAGGCATAGCCCTTTCAGGTGTAAGTGTCAGCAACTCCCACCCCACTCTAGCCCAGGAGACTCATCAGGATATGCTGGACACTCCTCAGCTCCCTTTGTGTCATGTCTAAAGGGAATTCACAAACAGCCCAAATGTCAGTCTGACCCAGACGCAGATTCCATAGGCAGACAGAGGCACAGAATAGTTAAGCAAGACAATGCCCACTTTCTAAAAGCGGCATTTTCAAACAGACGATCTAAAAACCAACTCTACCAAAAGATTTGTTTTTAAATTGTGAATTCAGAGACCCCAAACTCCAAATCTCTATCTGCTCCCAATGTGAAACTACACTTAAAAGATATTTTAAGGCAGACTCCATGTAAACCTATGGGAGAGATAGGCCTTGCAATAGTGAAAACTGAATTTGTCAGTATTGCACTATCAGGACATGTAATACACACCAGTACAAGTCCTACCTCTTAAATACACTGCACCCTGCCCATGGGGCAACCTAGGGCCCACCTTAGGGGTGAAGTGCATGTAGTAAAAGGGAAGGTTTGGGCCTGGTAAGTGGGTACACTTGCCAGGTCAAATTGGCAGTGTCAGACTGCACACACAGACACTGCAGTGGGAGGTCTGAGATATGTTTACAGGGCTACTCATGTGGTTGGTACAATCAGTGCTGCAGGCCCAATAGTAGCATTTAATTCACAGGCCCTGGGCACACATAGTACATTTTACTAGGGAATTACTAATAAATCAAATATGTCAATCATAGATAAACCAATCACCAACACAATTTACACAGGGAGCACTTGCACTTTAGCACTGATCAGCAATGGTAAAGTGTGCAGAGACAATAAACCAGCAAAAACAGAGTCCAACATACCATAAAAACTGGAGGTCAGAAAGCAAAAAGATAGCAGATACATGCCAAAAGAGGCCAGGTCTACCAGTCTCCATTTGGCAAATCCTCATGAAACTTCCCAATAAAGGTCCACCCACCTCTGCGTCTTCTTGGAAAGTTTCAGCTCTATTCTGGAAAGTTTCGGGGTGAAGTGTCAAGTGGTGTTTAAAAAAAAAGGGGCTCTCAAAATGCACTTTCAGCATACAATTTCCATAAGTAACTTTGGACATTGCTACAGCCGAAAGCCAGACCTATATTCAAAAAGTGTTATTTTTGTGATTTGGTGTAAAGCTGTTCAGTAGTTTCGGAGAAATTATGGTTCACAAGTCAAAGATATATTGAGAGTAGATCCAACAGGTATCCCAAGGGAGTCCAGCGGGTATAAATGTATTTCTAAAAGCACCCTGATTGTAAGTGTTTTTTCCAGTTGCTGTTTTGCTCCTTTGGGAGCAAAACGCTCTGATGAGAGCTTGTGATGAGACTGGCTGGCCGCAACAGTTTATTACAGGACCAACGATGTACCTCGGGCGAATCAGTGATCAGGTAGGACCTGTTCTCCTTTTGGTACTGAGAGCACTTATTAGCCAAACATTTTAAGTCCCATGTTTTGGATTTTGACTATCTGGGCACCTGTAGCACCACTTCCAAGGGTCCAGGCACCACTTGTAAGGTCAAGACTCACTCAGACTGGGTACAGGTTTGGGTTTTCTAACGCGTCCCTCTATGATAATTTATTACACATCAGGACTCGTTTTAGGCCAATTAATCTTTTGACCCAGTTGAGAGACACCTTAGGACGAGATAGCTAATTAATATGTCAGTCAATACGTCAATAATGTCATCAATATTTATCACAGCAATGCATTTCACTTTAGTCAAAGACATTAATCAACTCAAGACGCTACCATGACCTTGCAGTCATGAATAACCACACCAGTTTTGTAGAATTTTATGAAGTTTATTCCCTATTGATTACAATTCTAAAAGCAGGTGTGTTAATCTCAAAACCAAAACACTCAATAACATTGTCATAATTTGGCAACTTGAATAAGACTTTAAGAATGCAATTAATAGAACATAACACAGCGTCAAGATAAATCAACTTCAGCAGAGTGTCATTAACACGTCAGTTCAACAAAGCATAGATTCAGTCATTTGTCTATTTGCGTCAGTTTAGTGAACCCCTGTCCTAACCACTGATTAGCATTAGCATGTTGGGCTTCATGCAAAACAATTTAGAACACCAATTTGGAAAACATCTAGCTATGGTCTCTGTCAAAAGTAAGCAGTTGGTACCTAGAAACGAAAAGCAAACAGACAAATCACAATTTCATTGTCATATAGTTACCCTCCAAGGTTTGGGTCAGCACTCAGGTTCGTTCTTCGTCTTCAGGACATCAGTAGATTCGCCATCAGTCAAAACTCAGCTCTCAGGAGAAAAGGGGGCACTTCCCTCATAAGGAGGTAAAGTGTAAAATGGTCAATCTAAGGAAGAGGATGGTTTAAGTAAAACCAATAAGTGACAAAGTTTCTGGATCAAATCGACGGCATTTCCCTAACAAAATCTAAATGGCTCCTGCTCCCTAATTCTCTAATTCACTTCCTGGTGACAGGGGTTTTATCCCTTTTTCATTGTACATTCCCCTAAAACTTAATTGAATGAATGTTGCAGCCCACTATCTTTAGCCAATACAAAACGGATTATGTCATAAAATCTTTCACCCCACATTAGTTCACATACAGTTTATTGGTCCATATGATTGACGTCTTCAGAGGTGGCACGTCCGGTATGATTTCATCCTTCTGTAATTCTTTGCACATCTTTTGGTCAGTAGCTCCATTGTCTGTACCGGTTTGAGCGACCTTGTACATTACATTAATCTACACTGTTGCATTTTAGCTAACACTTTTCTACAAGCAATATGAATTTCATGAGAACGGATCTACTATGGTTACATTCAGCTTCTAGTTTGAAGAAAACAAGAGGGCATGTCCTTTTGCGAGTCAGCACACTGCACGTTAGGAAAAATACATTTAATATGAGAGCCAGGCAGCTAAGCTTTGGCTCATGCTAACTTAAGGCCTACAAGGTTTATTAGCAAAACTTCAATAACATAATCATTAATAATTAAAATAAACTATTCAACTAATATATAATATATAAACATTAGTCGTTTTCATTAGTCCAGGTATACATTGGCGGCCACTCCCGTGGTCACATTTTAAATGCACGTTTAAGCAAAACCTAGTAATATGGTTTCTATGCAGCATTATTGCACACTATTTCATAAACATCCCATGTTAATATAGATTATATAAGCTACGCTCTCTCAGGTTCAAGATGGTTGGAGACTTTTGTGACCCTGAGGCTTTGATCAGGAGGCCAGGTAACTATCTCTTGGAGTCACTGTAATCTTGGGTTCAAACAGTGGAGCAAGGCTCAAACAGCAGGGCATGCCTCTGAGGGTTCAATACAGGCTTCAGGTAGCAGAACAGTCCTTACGGGAGCAGCAGAGCAGTCTTCTGAAGTACACAGCAGGCCACAGCAGCAGGCCACAGCAGCAGGCAGTCCTCTGAGAGTTCTTGCACAGGTCCAGAAAGTAAACTGACAATTGGGTCTGAGGGTCCGATTTCTACACCTGGTGCCTTCTTTGAAGTAAAAGTTTTGAGAGATTGTGTTTGAAGTGCTTTGAATTTCCTGCCTGATGGAGTTCCTGCCTGATGGAGTTAGCATGGCGCAACGAGGATAAATACTTTTATTTCTCCTTGTTTTTGCTTTTTCTATGTGTGCTTCACTCTGCAGCACAAATAGAATGAGCAAAATGGCATGATTGATTGTTTATGTGCATGAAGAGACACCTTCCTGCACATAAATGATCATTCCCTACAAAGCAGGCACTCTTGCACTTTGGTGCAAGGGTGCCTGCATTGGTGCTAGACAGCAGTTTTAGCACCAGTGCAGAAGGAAAGAACAGAAATGTGCTGTATCTTGTAGATGCGGTGCATTTCTGCCCTTTCCCGATGGTGCAGGCGGCACAGTAAGACACTTGCTGCGCCACCCTGCGCCAACTGGGCTTGTAAATAAGCTCCTCAGTTGCCAAACTGCATATAAAAGAGAGTTCTTCCATGTGGCTCTTCTGAACCTATTTAAACCGTGGCATACTGAGGATGATCTGTCAGGTCACTATGACGGTCATGAGGATGCTTGCAATACAGGTAAAGACCACATTCAATGCCCAGTGTTTCCTCCTTATCTGAAAATGTTGGACGATGAAATTCAACAAAAGGGAACGATGGCAGCTGAGGTTGCAAACAGTTCTCAAGTCAGCCAGAGTTCAGGCAGAGGTACCCAAGATCCACGAGGCCAGTCTTTATTAATAATGATGCAATCATAGCCACGAATGAGGTGGAAAATGCTATGGATCAAGTGAAGAGTGATTTATTGACTTAGAAGTTTTAATAGTTCAGTATGATGGGTAACAGCTGCAGATTTACTAGCAAATTAAACGAGAAGCACACCATGGAATTCTATGTGAAAAATTTGAATCGCATGCACCACATTCAAACCTACATTTCCGTAGGTTAGTGGTCATGCAGACATCTGAGAAAACTTACGAGATAAAATAGCTTACTGCATATGTCCATAAAAAGACAGATTGTACCCTTTCTTGTGTTGTAAACACACCCACTGGTCTTGCTCGACACAACATAACAGGTTTTACTATGCATCATGTTCAGAAGTTGACTGTGGAGAATGACAACCACTGGAGAACCTCAAGTCATCCAGTGAAGCCAGCCATGACGTCTCAAGTTTTCTTAAGCACTTGAAGGTTTTCATCATCAATGAGGTTAGCATGGTTTCAAACTTATTGCTAGCCTTTGTTCAAATGGGAATGCAGGAGGTTTTCTTAACTCACTGTGACATTCTTTTTGACAGGAAAAATGTCATAGGGGGTTATTACAACTTTGGAGGAGGTGTTAATCCGTCCCAAAAGTGACGGTAAAGTGACGGATATACCACCAGCCGTATTACAAGTCCATTATATCCTATGCAACTCGTAATACGGCTGGTGGTATATCCGTCACTTTACCGTCACATTTGGGACGGATTAACACCTCCTCCAAAGTTGTAATAACCCCCATAGTCTTTGGTGACCTTCTTCAACTGCAACAAACTGCTCCATAGAGAAATGGGAAGGTCCTCAAGAGCTATTGGAAATGATTACATTTTCTATATGCAGAAGCAACACATATGAGACAAACAGTATAGTAACATATCGAGGGACAGCAGGATAAGTGTAGTCACTAAATGAGATAAGTTGGCTCTCCATAGTCACACTTTAGGTATTATTTCCCTCACAAGAAGTCATCTGCAAGTGTAATGGAGGTGGGGTTTTCAAAACATACAAGTAGACTGCGTGTACACTTATCAAGCTTTTGCATTGCCCTTGCGCCACACCAGGGGAGGCAAGGGCGACGCAAAACCTAGATGAGATTTATCAAGAGCGCAAGGCCACTTTTGACATAATTCTAATGCATCATCCATCACAGAACATGTGCTAAGGCATACATTTTTAATTAATTGCCATACCATAACAACTGAAAGTAGGAACACAATGGTTGTCTAAAGGTTTAATACTGTTCCTTGTGATTTACAAATGTGTCACAGAATTAGAATACTTTATTATGATACATTAATGCAGAGCATCACCATCCTTTACAGAGATCTTCATGTACAAATCAGTCCTTCAGAACACCCAAGCCCCATTACATGGATTACAAAAGAAAGAGCCCCCTAGGCATTTACGCCCTATGTAGTGGTCTTTGCAGAGAAGCTCGATTGTGATCACAAAATTAGGCTGATATTGTTAAGTCCCTACTACAGGCAGTGGACACCCTGTACAGAGATGTACACAAAAAAAGGGAGTTAGGAGTGTTTGGGCTTTTTTCTATTTGTAGTTAGGTATAGTCATTGTGAGTAGTATGTTTGATAAGGGGAGAGTCAGGAATTTTGATGTGAGGGAGGTAGGGGGCCTTAATGTAGATTATTGTGCACTACCTCCTTCATTTGCTTAGGGCTGGAGGGAGAATAAGCCAAGACTATGGAACAACAGAGAGAAGTCTCCTTGGGAGCAGGTCAGGAAATACTTGCTCCCAGTCATATTGGTGAAATCCACCGTCCACAAACTGATGGGCATATGTGATAGCACTTGAGGCAGACCTGCTGGCCCGACGGGTATGTATGCTCCTTCTCACATGAACTTTATGAAGGTAATTTGTGATGATTTTCATGTGCAAATCCATTGCACATGATAGGATGATTATTGATGTGTAGTGATTTACATAGGCACTTCACTATGGTGCTAATACAATTCTGCGTAAACATGTGGCAAAAGACAGGTGTAAAGTGAACTATAAAAATGTATATGAGTTTCACATTTGGTGTGTACTTTTGATGTGTGAATTGTATTGTTACTCATGTAAGAATAGATACATGGGCTTTCATTACGAGTGTGGCAGTCTTAAGCCCGCCACACTCGTGGTCGGACCACCACAGTAGTGGCGGTCCGGCTGCTACATTATGACCATGGCGGAGCCGCCCCGGTCCAACCGCTGACACTCCAGGTTGCCGCCAGTCTCGGCGGTCATAATCCACTAGGGTGCTGCTGCGACTTCCCATTCCACCAGCCTTTTCATGGCGGTCGGGCTGCTATGGAAAGGCTGGCAGAATGGGGGCATCTGGGGCCCCATGGGGGCCCCTGCACTGCCCATGCACTTGACATGGGCAGTGCAGGGGCCCCCATGGACAGTCCTATTGCGCTTTTCACTGCCTGAAATATGGGCAGTGAAAAGCACAATGGGTCCTGGCGCACCCGACGCACTGCCACATTGCCGCCGGCCCAATGTAAAGGCCCTGTTTCCCGCTAGGCCAGCCTGCGGAAATGCTGTTTCCACCTGCCAGCCCGGTGGGAAAGTTGTAATAGGGCCGGCGGGTGGAAGACTGGCGTGGCGGTCTTCCGTCCTAACGAGTTTGGCAGTCCGCCGACCGCCAAACTCATAATGAGACCCATTATCTCTTCATCCCCTTCCCTGTTCCTCTCATTACAGAATAAGGCATTAATGACTCCAGAGACACTTTCATAAGCCCAAATTACTGTAAAAAATATACTTAACACAAAACCCACTTCTCCCTCCTGGTACATATAGCTTTGGCTTACCTGGAAACAGCCTGTTCATTTTTGTCTTCACAGGCCAGCTGCCTGCAGGGCACAGGCTGCTACGATTCATCCCTTGGACCAGTAATCTCTGCAAGTGTTGTTTCTTTCCATCCTCTCACTCCGGTATTTTCCTGGAAACTGTTTGTTTATGTTAGCAGATGTTCATGGCTTCCCCAACAGGGCTCTGTGGATGACTCATGCTTCCTGCTGTCAGGGGATAACCGTAGAGTTTGCAGGTTGGGGAGTCACAGTTATTAAAACTGGCTCATGAAGTTTGTGTTTTACTAGTTTGTTTGCAGGATGATTTTCCTTACTGTTAAAACAAATGCTTGGTTCTGCTAATCCCGTCACACTTCGTTTCTTTTTTAACCTGCCTTTCTGAAGAGAGTCTTCAGAGGTAGGCATGGCTCAATTCTCTGGTACAAGCATTTCTTCTGTCATCCTGTTTTGCATGATGAAAAAAGGGGGCAGATGAGATTAATTATGTTCTCTGGTTAAGCCACAGTAGCATTTTGTGACCTTTTGAGTTGCTGCAGGGTGGTAGCATCTTGAAGGGCAGCCATTAAAAAAAAAGAGGGAAGAAATAAAAGAAGGGAAAATAAAAGTAGGACTTCAAGTGCTACAGGTGTTCTGATTGTGGTTCATCTGAAGCTTGTTTGTACCTCAAGTTTTTATTGGTCAATTTCTAGGAGCACTGTGGGTATTTATATAGTATTCATTTTTTCTGTTTCATTGGTTGTTTGTTCAACATGAAAGGAAAGCGTGCATCAAAGAGAGGGCATTGTCCTTCATAGTCTTCTTCTGCTGAGGAGGAGAGACACCAATCCAGAAGTGGTTCCAGCTACCAGGGCAAGAGGGCTTGCCAGGAGGAGAAGTATGTGTCTCCAGCAGATGTCCAGTCCCTGATTAAAGAGAGAGATTTTCTGCAACAATAAAAGAAGAAAGAGTCAAACATAAAAGAGGTGTTAGGTTCAATGATTCTTGTTCAGATTCTGACCCTGGTACTAGCACTTCAGCAAGTGGCAAGTTTATCAGGAGAGAAGAGGTCTACCAAGTTCTGTAGCACATTAGAAATAACTTGGGTTTTCTGAGAGCTTTCTCAGCCTCAAGTTGATGATGATGATCTATTCCCACAGTGTTCACAATCATTTCCACTGAGAATGCTGTTTCATGAGAAAATCAAATCTCTGGTACAACATGAATGGAAGTACTTGGAACATGTCAATTTACCTACATTTTTGCCATTATATTAAGATTGATGCCATGCTGGCAAATCTAATAGGGCTTATGTTTATCAATCCTGAGGATTTTTCACCGAAGGACCAGGTGGACAAAAGGATTGAGAAAGCTCTAAAGAGGTCATATGAAGCTAATAATATGCCCCTTAGGGCAGGAACTTATGCAGCTTCTACAGCCCAAAGCCTTGTGATAGATTTTAAGAAGTTGGCAGAGGCCATGCAAGAGGAGGAGGATTAGTCCGAACTTCTGGTTGGTATGGAACAGCAAGCTAGGTTCCTGTCAAATATCTTGTGTGACTTAATTAAGTCAGCTGCAATGGCTTCTGGGGCCTCGGTCTTGGCTTGCAGGCATATGTGGCCCAGGACTGGAAAGCAGATACAGCATCGAAGTCAGCCATGCTAACAATCCCTTTCCAAGGCAATACATTGTTTGGGGGATCAGCTTGAACGATGGTGACCAAGGCTTTTAAGCACTGTAAGCATGCCTTTCCTTACAAAGGGAAATCTGGAACATCTACATCTTACAAAGATTACAAGAGGAACGATGATTACACCCCAGAGGAGACATTTTCAGCCTAGGAAGAAAGATAGGAAATCAGAGTCCTTATATTTCAAACAACGACAGAAGCAGCAGAAATCCTGACTATGCCTGGAGAGAGGACCTTCTGGTTGGAGGCTGCCTTCTATTTTTCCTGCCAGAGTGGGAAATAGACGTCTTCGATCAATGGGCTCAGAATATCATTCTCAGAAGTTATGTGATAGAATTCGACTCCAAGCCTCCAGAATCAGGAGTCATCCTTATGCCAATGCCAAAAGACCTGCAAAAAGCAGCAGCCTTTTGGGACGGCATTCAAAGTTTTTTACAGAAATGAGCATTAGTCCCCATTCCCTTAGGAAAAGAGGTACAGGGATTTTACTCAATACTGTTCTTGGTGCAAAAAACATCAGGTGCATTCAGGCCAGTACTGGATTTGAAGAAGGTCAATAAATGGGTGAGGATAATCCATTTCAAGATGGACAGTCTTCAAAAGATAATTCCAATCGTCTTACCAGGAGATTTTATGATGTTTGTGGGTTTATTTGCAAGACGCTTACCTCCACATTCCCATTTTTCCTCGACATTAAAAGTATTTAAGATTTGCAATAGAAGGTCAACATTTCCAATTTACAGTCCTTCCTTTCTGGCTTAAGTCCGCTCCCAGAGTGTTCACCAAGGCTCTTACTCCATTGGTTGGTCTTCTTCACAAGGAGGGCTTCCTGGTTCATCCATATCTACATGATTGGCTGTTCCATGCAAATTCAGCAGAAAAGGTGATGCTGCAAAGAGACAAGGTTTTGGACACTCTTCAAACACATGGATTTTTTATAAATTGGGAGAAATCTTATCTGCTCCCCTCTCAAGACTTAAAATTCATAGGAACAAGGTTTGAAACGCATCACAGTTGTGTGTCTCTTCTGATCAGGAGACAGAAGAAGATGATCACGGATCTGTTAATTTCATGAGCCAGAAACAACCAGCAGCCAGGGATTGGTTAAAGATACAAAGGGACATGGCTGCAGCAGTCTTCTTGGTTCCATGGGCAAGATTTCATTTAAATCTATTTGTCAATCAGTTTCTCAAACTCTGGTCTCCAGCCATGCTGTTTCTGCTCAGATTGTGGAGATATTCAAATGGTGGTTGGATCCAGTCTATCTTTCATAAGGGTTTCATCTGGATCCTCCAAGCTTGGTGATGATAACGACAGATGCCAGCAAGGTTGAGTGGGGAGAGTGGATGGACAATCTTGCAGTTCAAGACAAATGGACCGCTCTGGAGATGAGGAGGTCGTCCAATTGGAGGGAATGGAGGCAGTTAATCGAGCCCTACTTCACTTTGCTCCAATGTTGGAGGGCAAAGAGGTTCTAATAAGAACAGACAATATGTCCACAAAAGACTATTTGAACAGACAAGGGGGCACACGATCAACATCTCTGATTTTTCAGTGGGCAGAGTTACATCTAAAGAGGCTGTCTGCGATTCATATTCAAGGGATTTCAAATCATAGAGCATACAACTTAAGCAGGATGTTTCCATCATCTCAGGACTATTGTCTGAATCCTCCAGTTTTTGCAGAAATTTGCAAGAAATGGGGGCTCTGGTAATAGATCTTTTTGCCAGTCAGGCCAATTCCCTTCTGCCAGTTTTTTGTTCAGGGTCAAGGAGCAGGGCTCTTTGAATGTAGATGCTCTTTCCTGTCCATGGCCTCAGGGGATGTTGTATGCCTTTCCCCCATTCACTTTGATAGCAAGGTTTCTAATGAGGGTGAAGACAGATGCATCAGTGGTTCTAATTGCTCTAACTTGGAGCTGTTCATCCTGGTTTCCTCTGATAGTGAGCATAAACGAGGGTCAGGAGTAAGCTCTTCCTCTGGTTCCACCTCCCACAGCTTTCCCATCATTGCCCCTGAGGTCCCTTCAGTTTCTTCAACTGACGGCTTGGAAATTAAGAGGTTTGGTTAAAGAAGGTTAGGTGTTCCAGACCGGCTGGCTAAAACAATTCAGGCATCTAGGAAGGGGACAACTCTGAAATCTTACAATCATCATTGGTCTTCATTCCGGACGTGGTGTGAGATTATGCAGCTAGATCTTTTATCCTGTCCAAATTGTTCAATCTTACAACTTTTGCGAGATGGTTTTGATCTGGGTCTTAAGTGTGCTTCCTTGAAATTACAGTGGGCAGCCAAAAGGGCATTCATGGAAAATTGGATAGCTATTTCTGAATGTGAGGTTTTGGCTTCTAGAGTCTTCAAAGGTTTCTCTAATCTTAGACCAGAAACAAGTAATCCTTTGCCCTCGTGTGATCTTCCCTTACTGTTAGATGTTCTGAAAGGGCCTCCTTTAAACCATTTTACTCTGTGGATCTAAAGTTTCTGACCCTGGAGGTGTTTTTCTAGTGGTAGTTACCACAGCCAAGAGAATAGGAGAATTGGGCTCTTTTTCAGCAAATCATCCTTTTTTAGGATTTTTCTAGATATTATTGTATTAATAGTAGGCCCCTCTTTTGCTTTGACGGTTCCACCTCCATCTAATTTGCAGCAAGAGGTCTTCCTCCCTGAGTTTTTTCCCAATCCTTCGTCTCAAGAAGAGCTGGAGCAGAATAAATTGGATGTGTGGAGAGTCATTTTGGTTTATTTGGAGAGGGTTTCTCAATTTCATTCTACAGAAGCTCTTTTAGTTAATTTTGGTGCAGTGAACAAGGGTGGGCGACCTTTCAGACAGACTTTAAGTAGATGGTTCGAATCTACCATTTCTACAGTATACCTGTTAAGAGGGATTTGTCCTCCAGAAGGGATTGAGGACAGGTCCACAAGGACTATGGCAGTTTCCTGGGCAGAGTTTCAGGGCGCCTTGCTAAAAGAAATATGTAGAGCAGCCACATGGTCTACATTATCCACTTTTGTAAGACATTACCGAATTGATAATGTTTCTGGTCAACAGGATGTGTTTAGTGTTAAAGTATTATCCTCTATAAAGTATTAGCGCAATTTTCACAATAAATATTTGCATCAGCTTCTTTTTGTCAGAGGAATCTTTGTGGTACTCATAATCATTTGACAACATAGATTTGGCACACCTCATTTTGTAATGAGAGGAACAGGGAAGGAGACGAAGAGGTAATGCATAGATGACTTACCGGTAATGTCATCACTCTGAGTTCTGACTTCCCTGTTCCGATCATTTAATCCATCCCTCCCACCTCAGGTACTTAATTCAAATGACTACGAAGCTTGGTACCTTACAGGCTGTTTCCAGGTAAGCCAAAGCTATATGTACCAGGAGGGAGAGGTGGAGTTTGTGTTAAGTATATTTTCTATAGGAATTTGGGCTTAAGAAAGTGTCTGTGGAGGCATGAATTCCTCATTCCGTAATGATCGGAACAGGGAAGTCTGGACTCAGAGTAATGACATTACCGGTAAGTAATCTATGCATTAGTAAATATGTTGAACTAGTCAACCTCTCAATTTGTTGAATGTTTGAGGATATAGGAACTCCAGCAGAATTATGGAAAGGATGTTATTACTACTATCACTACCACTTTTCATATAACCAGTCATTCTGTAAACAATTAAAAAATATATATGGGCAGGACATACTCTGCTAGCCAATAAATATACATTTACTGTTCTGGTTCATGGCCCTAAATATGAAAAAACACCTTACTTACTGTGTGCAAGCTAAAGAGATGATAAAGTAACTGTATGTAGATGGAAAATGTATATCAATTTGCAAAGTGTGTAATATAGCTCAATGACATTGTTTTGACAATTATGTATTTATTTTCATCATATCAATGGTGTGCATTGTGTTCTATGGCTATATTTCTCTGTTATCATAACTTTCAGGTGGTCACAAACCATATGACAATTGTGAAAACACATCTTTCTCCAGTGCTAATGCAGAAGGTAAGTCTCAGTGACCCTGTACCATTCAAACCTTACTACATGAGTGTGTCCCAGGGACCTTGTCTGTCACAGAAATTTACCAGGAATGTATTTAGCAAACAAAGTACAATTGTCTACATGTCATTTGCAGCCTGGTTGTAACTTACTTATGTCTGTGCTGTCACTCAACATCCTCACAAGTCCATGTCAAAATGCAGTAGGTGAAGAGTATGTTTTATCTGTGGAGAATGGCCACGCGTGTGGGAAACCACAGCCCAGGCAGTACTCCACCATCACTCACAGGATAGTGTGTAAGGCCCTTACTAACATCTTTCAATGCAGTGCCCTTCCCCTCACCAGCACTGGGGCCTATGTATGTGTTCCATACTGCCCTGTACAGTGTCGCATGAGTCATGTGGCAAGAACACTCACACTCAATGTTAAAAACCCAGTGAAACACCTTGTACATGGCTGTGTATTAAAGGCACCATATACCATATACTGTTTCCCTTCCTCGTGTTAGCCTACCACAAGGGATGTGTACTATTGTGCACTGTTATCAGACAGTCAACCTTGCAAGTCCTGGCCTCATTATGCAAACAGTTGCAGATAGCAGTAATGAGATTTACTAACATGGCTACATATTTCCTGTAGCACAATTTCTTGATGGCATATGTCCAAATTATGAAATTAAGCCAGATATCCTGTATGTATGACCTCTAAACAACATAAAGCATTGTACTATTCTCATGATCTTGACGTGCTGCTGCTTAACCGGCTTGTTTTGTCAGCTGATAGTGATGTGGTCCCATCATTACCTGCGCAGGAGGGTGCCTTCAAAGCACTGGAGGATTTACGCAGCACATTGTCTGCACCCATCAGCAGCCGAATTAGGCTGGGCTGGGCCACCCCTCTGAGATCTCATTCTCCGGCTGGTGGTTCCCTGCCTTACTACCGTAGGCAACTGGCTCACACCAGAAGGCAAGACCCATGTGTTGTAGATTTCTCCAATGTAAAAGCCTCTTTGGAGAATGTGCCTACACATTTACCAGCATCAGAGGCACCACCTGCTAAAAAGAAATGCTCACAGCCTACCTATGATATTAGTCTCTGATGAAGCTGTGCCATTAGCCGGGATGGTGGGATTGAAACAGAACTAGAGCTGAGCAATAAACTGGCCTGCTGGGAGGACAAGCTAAAAGCCTTTACTAAAATTATTCTAGGAAGGCCAGACTCACTTGAGAATTTGGTTAGGGGTCTAAGCGCGCTTGCACAACCGCCTAGGCCCCTGAAAATTTACACCTGTATGACAGCCCCAATGGAATGGGGAGCTAATGGGGTGTATAGTCTACTTCAGGTGCTCAGTCCACCCCTTGCCCAAAGGACTCGTCTCAGTCCTCTCATAGATGCCCTGGCCCAAGAGAGGAAGTGAATGTGGTGCCAGGGGCTAATACCGCACCTATGTCCATGGGGAGTCTAAGACAAACTCAATGGATCCTCCAATGGACTCTTCATCTATTTTACAGTAGCCCCCAAGAGACCACTAGTTCTTAAAGGAGTCACCCGACTGAGTTCAGATTTATCTGAGAGTCACGATCAGTCAGTTAACAAAGTGGTGCACTGGATTAATGTCAGGGTGGGTAGTTCTGGGCAACTGCACGATCAGAGAAATTTGGGGGCAAATTTATGCTCCTACCGCTACCTAGCGCCACATTTGTGTAATTTTTTTACGGAAATGTGGCATTAAGGCAGCATTTCCCATGCATCAAATTTACAAAGTGGCGCAAAGCAAGGAACCCCAAATTTGACAAAAATGAGTTTCATAAATTTTACAAATAGGTTTGTTGTATGGGATATTTTGGGAAGGCCCAGTGTCTGTGTATATAAAAAGAGTGAGGCGTGCCCTTTGGCCTATTTTTATAGCCCTACCGTCGGCCCATCTCCAATGTTCCCTCCAGTGACCTGTCCTGTCCCTGTTAGCAACAGATTTCGTCCTCTCCCACAGTTAGAGCATCTGGATTGACTACATCCTGTGACTACTCCCTCTAGTTTTCTGGATCATTCCGCAGCCTAATTTTTCACCTACTGCTCATCAAACTCAGTTCCAATCACACAAATATACTCACAAGATCAGCTTCCTGGAACACTGCAGGTTTGGCTGCAAAACTGTCAAACTGAAGAAGTTTTATCACGCACTAAGAAGTGTTCTGTATACAAGACTCTTTGTTAACAGCAAGCATATTTATAGATGGTTTTCTCACCTACTTTACCCCTGCATTACCAGGGATTGCTGGAAGGTCAAAAGGGGATCTATTAACATTCATTTTCCTTAGATTTCAGGGTCAGGTAGAATGAACCACTTTTATTTCCCCCCAATATCAACATATTCTGATACATTGCCAGGAGCACCAATTATTATTAATAGATGTTTCTAACAATATTTTTCACTCAAATAATCCTTCTATAGATAATTCTCTGTGTGAGAATATAGAATGCAGACTCAACAGTCTTAATGGTAATTGCTCTGTCCTAAGGATGGGAGACTTTAATACACAGCATTGCCAATTGTCTGCTACAGGGTCCTGTGGCTTTTCGGGCATAGAAGGCGAAACTACTACTCATTTTTGTCACAGTCTTTTCAGAGAGGAATTTACCTTACTCCTAATGTTATATATAACTTGCTATTTACTTTTCATTGCAGACCCAGTTTTAAGTACTACATTTATTGGGAGGGGCTGCTCCACCCTAGTTGATTTCATGTTATTCTCCCAAGATCTTAGGAGATGGATGGAAGAATATTTAGTCTTAAGGCCTGATTTAGATATTGGCCGAAGGGATCCATCCATCTCCTAAGATCTTGGGAGAACAAACAGTGACGGATATCCCGGCCCATGAAATCTAAATTCCACCCACCAATATTTAAAACAGGCCCTTAGATTCTGTGCATAGTGACCATTAACTGTTAGCAATATCGATCCATTGCTCCTCTTTTGAAAACACCCAGGTTTAGAGTAACTTATTACCACAGGCTTATTCCAGAAACAAAGGGGTGATTATGAGTTGGTCCAAAATTTATAAAGGATCAATTCCTCTCTGATTTAGTGGGTGCCACTTACTCTGACTTCTTAATGTATCTGAATGAGAATAATGACAGTGGGGTATAGTTACCAGCTTCAGAGAAATTTGTGTCAGAGACAGGAATTTGTCTACCTCACCCCTCATGTCCATCTTGGGATGAGAGAGTGAAGGTCCCTCTGTAGACTGAAACAAATTAAAACTGGTTCCAACCCTGACAAAACTAAGCTCCAGGAACTCTTGGTAGAGTGTACAAGGAGCACCCTGCTGGAGACGAAGATCTCCCCTCAGAGGAAGAAGAAGTTAGAGTTCAGGAGGAAGAACTTCCCCCTCCTAACCTAACTAGGGAGGACAGGACCCCTGTCCCCAAAGATAGTGCTCACAGGACCTGGGTCTCACACAGGTGAGTCAGGCTCCTCTGGGAACACTGAGGACAGCCTCAGTGAAGAGGACCTCCTTTTAGCAAGGATGGTCAAAAGACTAGCCTTGGAGAGACAGTTCCTGAAGTACTGGGTTTTTCAGAACCCAGCGGTGCCAGGGAACACACCCTAAGACTTCGAGTCCTTCCTGTTTCAGACTACAGAAACACAGAGGGGGTCATTCTAACTCTGGCGGGCGGCGGAGGCCCCCGCCAGAGTTCCCCCCTCCGAAATACCGCACCGCGGTCAGTAGACCGCGGAGGGTATTCTAAGTTTTTCCCTGGGCTGGCGGGCGGTCGCCAAAAGACCGCCCGCCAGCCCAGGGAAAAACTCCCTTCCCACGAGGATGCCGGCTCGTAATCGAGCCGGCGGAGTCGGAAGGTGCGACGGGTGCTGTTGCACCCGTCGCGTATTTCACTGTCTGCCAAGCAGACAGTGAAATACTTGTAGGGGCCCTCTTACGGGGGCCCCTGCAGTGCCCATGCCAGTGGCATGGGCACTGCAGGGGCCCCCAGGGGCCCCGCGACCCCCCCTACCGCCATCCGGTTCCCGGCGGGCGGACCGCCGGGAACTGGATGGCGGTAGGGGGGGGTCGGAATCCCCTCGGCGGCGCAGCTAGCTGCGCCGCCTTGGAGGATTCTAAAGGGCGGCGGTACACTGGCGGGAGACCGCCAGTGTTGCCGGTCCGACCGCGGCTTTACCGCCGCGGTCGGAATGCCCTTGGGAGCACCGCCGGCCTGTCGGCGGTGCTCTCGCCGACCCTGGCCCTGGCGGTCTTAGACCGCCGGGGTCAGAATGACCCCCAGAGTCTTCTTGGTGAAGTCAAAGATCTTGTTTATTGGCTGCAGCCAGTAACAGGTATCCTAGAAGTACAACACGGTGTATATTCTCAGGAGACTGCTCCCCTTGCAAAGCTAACCTTCTCTTTTCTACAAAATATTATGCTTTAGGCAAACATTCCTTATTTTACAGTTGACCATTCACATATTTTCACTACAAAGAAATAGCAGGGTTATGATGACAAGCCATATTTCAGTTTGTCCAGCCCTCAATCAATTACCCGGCAAGGCTCAGTACTTTCATCAGATATCGACGGACCCCCAATATAAACAGGCACCTCCTCCTTGTAAAGCAAGTCATAAAGAAAGAAACAGAGACAGGTGTGTGTAAGATTAGGCATGGTTTGTGTGTGATGAAAGGTTTATGATGTGTTGTGCCTTGATACTAATCTCATTCGGCCACTTGGAAAGAAACTGGCCGAACAGGTTTGGCTTCAGGCAGTGGAGTCAGCTTGCCCAGGTCACAGAGGAGTCAGCAAAGGTGTACGTGTCCTTCAGACTCGTTTTCAGCATTAGACATTGGCCTATGTGAGGGCAATCACAAAATGGCTGTCGTTTAAATGGAACACGAGGGTTCAGGACGGAAACTCTGATATTCGGGTGATTTCGTTACCCGAATATGAATACAATGCTTGTGCATACAATTCTAATCATTCCCGGTCTGCTGATACCAAAATCGTTGTGATACGACGATGTTTATAACACAGGTCCAGAATTTTCAGTACCACAGACCCTCCTTTTGCCCTTACATAGGCAATAACCTATACTCACGCTAATCTGAGTCCAGGTCTATATTCATAAAGTCGTTGAGATGTTGCTGTAGCATCATCCTATTACTTAGCTCGTCCCTTGATACAGGTTTCCTTACACACGATGTAGCACAGAGGCCACATATTGCAGGAGCACACTGTACACACAGGCAGGACAGGAAAAGAATGGCTAAGATTATCCCAATGACTACCAGAGTCTTCCATCCCCAGGCGGATATCAGCTCCCAGAACCACCCCATCAATGACCAATCTCGTTTATCCATGTGAATAGACTTGGAGATCTTATGCAGTTTGGAAATGGCCTGTTAGACTGTCGGAGCGTTATTTGGGATGAAAACACAGCAACTTGATTGGATCACTTTACATACCCCACCTCGGTCTGCAAGTATGACGTCTAATGCGACCCTGTTCTGAAGAGTCATAAGGCGATCCGACTGGAGCTCAGCAGTCAAATTACCAAGGGCACCGGCGGTTTCAACTACCGTGGATTCAACCACATTTGTCAATTGCCTTATATTCCTGCTGTTAACCATAGGACCCCAAAACGGCAGAAAACCCTTTACAAAATCTCAAAATTCTTGTCCTGTAGTGTCTTCTTTACTTATGACACCTCTAACTATCCTTGTCTTATGGTAATCTGCCGCGGCCGTGTAGGTGGGAGGTAACAGGAACGAAACAAAACATGTGCCTGAGAAGTCAGGATGCAACCATGTATAGGCTCTATTATGGCAGATGAAATAGGTACCCTTAGCTGCTAAGAACGAAGGAGAAGTCTGAGACGCAAAAACATATGTTTCAGTGCAGATACTTTTCCCTAACTGAGCTCTGGGATTCTTGCCATTACCTTGCAGACATAGGTGACCCTGATGGGGTACAATCCAAATCGGGGAGGATCTCTTTGCTCGCTGGTTCCCACTCATATCCTGTTATGTTCCATCCAATATATGCTAGTGTCTCATCTCTCGGGATAGTCTCATAGGAAATATCTTCCCTAATCATATCTACTATACCCTTAGCTAGAGCACTATTCTTAGGATTATCTTTCACAGAACGTAGGGGGTTGGCTTCATACACGTATATGAACACCGTTCTATATGCCCATACAGAACCATTATGGCTGAAAGGTAGGACCAGATAAGGGATACCTTTATCAGTAGTATGAGGCATAAGACCACACACCCAACAGTTAGTTGTGTTCACTACTGATTGGTGGTGATGTAGAAGCTGAATGAATGAATTGTTGACAAATTCTAATCTTCTGGCAGACTCGTGTTCAGGCAGGGGGTGAAAAGAATGCGAGGAAACAGTAGAAGGAGGTATGGGCTGAGTAATGGGTGCAAATGTCACTTGAAAAGAGAATAAAACATATCCTATTAAAAACGTCATTATACTAAGCAACATGAAAATACATAATATCAAAAATCGTTTCTTTGTCATTATTATACCCATTCTGGCTTTAAAGTCCATCTGTCTGGCAGGTCTCTCATTCTTGAAAAACTCCATCCTCTCTAATTGCTGCTCGTGGTGGTAGGGTGTTCTATGCTAGGGAATGCTTCTGTCAGTATAGGGCAACTCCCTTAGACCGACCAGAACTGTCGACCTAACGTCTTCAGCTGCACTCCAAAGACTTGGGCAACCACGACCCTACAGCTGAACCCGGATGGCGGTTCGAAACGAAAAAAAACAAAAATAAGAAAGTTTCTCAGATGAGAGAGCTGCACTTTAAAAAAAAATAGCAAAGGAACGGGAAAAAAATTATTTGTCCTTAGTTCTTGGTCTCAAATTATAACGGCTTTTTCCAGGTACTGTCTGGTTCTGGAACAAGAGTTCAGGCTCTGTAGTGTTCAATCGAATTGACGGTGGCACAGCTTCTTGCAAATTATTGTCACTTTCTTGTTCAGAAATTGTTCCTTTTACACGTGCATCGCTAAATGGCAAAAAACGAGGCACAGTCTCAGTCTCAGAGTCAGCGATCCCCTCCTGGACCCACCGGTCGTACGGTAGAGGAAAAGGGACCTTCTTGCAGTGTACGCCGTGGATCCAGTTCTTTTTCCCTTCCACTCGAACAGCTGATCTTGTTGAGAGAAGGACGAGGTAGGGGCCGGTCCAACGGGGCTGGTCATTCTTTGTCCGCTGGAAGTTCTTGACCAGTACCCATGATCCAGGATCGATAAGATGTCCTGGAGCTTCAGAGACCTGAGGCAGAGTATCGTGAACCTGTTGGTGTAGAACACGCAATTTAGCCGTCAATTCATACAAATAATCAAGCAGTACAGGGTGTTCAATCTCACTGAATTTTGTTGGTCTTGGCACTCCCCATATGTTGGCCGGGCGGCCAAACACGATTTCATAGGGACTAAGTCCCACTCGCGAATGCACAGTCATTCTTGTTGATAGGAGTGCTAGAGGCAGAGCGTCAGGCCATTTAAGACCAGAGCTCGCTTGTATCTTTGCCAACTTCAGTTTTAGCGTGCCATTATAGCACTCTACTAGTCCAGCTGATTGGGGGTGATTTGCAGCGTGGAATTTTTGCTGGATACCTAGCCCTTCACATACTCTTTTCATCACTTGACCCACAAATTCACTCCCATTATCACTCCAGACCATTCGCGGCATTCCAAACCTAGGGAAGAATTATTTGACAAGGGCTTTAGCTGTGGATAAGGCAGTGTTGTCTTTTAGGGGATATGCTTCTACCCATCTTGAAAAAGCACAAACAACAACAAGTACGTATTTCAGATTGTTGCACCTTTCCATATGGATGAAATCTAGCTGCAAAACCTCGAACGGATACGTTGGAGGTGCAAAATGACCAGCTGGAGTTGGGGTTCCCCTACCAGGATTGTATTTCAGACACACCATGCAATTCTTGACCACATTCTCTGCACATTTAGGAATTCCAGCATTTTGCCATACTGGAGCCAACAACTTACAAATCCCTTTCACACTGATATGGGCCATTCCATGAGCCATTGTCACCACTGCAAGCACATACGCATCGGGTAACAACCATCGCTGATGTTCTGACAAGTCAACCCAACAACCATTTTCATAAAATTTACCCGTACTCTCTTTCCACACGCTCAATTCTTTCTCTGAAACTTCAGCTTGAATAGACTTCACACCCTCTATCGTATCTTCACATATTCCAACGTCACCAACCCATCTTGCGGGGCCTGCAACATACATTCGATTCATCACATCTTTTGCTGTTTCTTTTGCGATTTCGTCAGCAAATGCATTGCCACGACCGACATCATCAGTAACCTTCTTGTGTGCACTGCATTTCACAATCGCAACTTGTAATGGCAAGGTCAGTGACTCAAGAAGCTTATTCACCAACTGACCATGCTGAATTTTAGTTCCATGTGAAGTCAGGAACCCAAGTTCCTTCCACAATCGTCCAAAACTATGGGCCACACCAAACGCATACTGGCTGTCGGTATATATGGTCACTTTCATTCCTTTCGATAACACACACGCTCTCGTAAGTGCAATCAGCTCTGCTGCTTGAGCTGAATTATGTGGTATACGTGCAGCTTCAACAATCGTATGCAAAGTTGTGACAGCATATGCTGCAGTCGTATCACCATTCGGAAGCTTGAAGCATGAACCATCCACCCATAAGGTACCATCACACTTTACAAGAGGAGTATCTTTAAGATCTACTCTCCCTTTCATTTCTTCTTCTGTCCTAAGAAAACAATCATGTTGTTCAACATCATCTGTCTCTACTGAAATCGGCAATAACGTGGCTGGATTCAATGTTTTGCACCTCTTTATGTGCACATGACTCGCTAACAGTGTCAACTCGTAACCTGACAATCGAGCACTAGTTAAATGCTGTGTCTTGGTCCTGTTTAACAACGTGTCCACTGCATGTGGAACCATCACAATCAACATATTATTCATCACTAACCCAGCAGACTGTCGAATAGAAACAGCTGCTGCCGCTGTGGCTCTCAAGCAACTCGGCAATGCTTTAGCTACCGGATCCAAAGTCGACGAAAAATATGCGCATGGGCGCGGCTTGTCTCCAAAAGACTGTGTCAGCACTGACAATGCACAACCCTCTCTCTCATGGACATACAGTGTAAAGGGCTTACTGTAGTCGGGGGTACCCAACACAGGAGCCGAACACAATGCATTACGCAATTCGGAAAAACTTTTCTGACAATCTTCAGACCACGGAACGGGGTTTGGTGTATCTTTATAGGTCAATGCTACCAAAGGTTTGGCCAGCAAAGAAAAATTTGGTGTCCATTGTTTGCAGTATGATGTAATGCCCAAGAAAGCATATACTTCTCTCTGTGTCCTTGGCACACTCAATTTTGCAATTGCCTGAATTCTTTCTTCCCTCCTTCGATAAGAGATGACCTAAGTAGGTCACTTCTTGTCGACAATATTGCAGTTTTGAAAGGGACACTTTGTGATGTAAATCAGACAAATGACGCAACAACAACAAGGTGGCTTCTTTACAAATCTCTTCAGTATCTGTAGCGACTAGCAAATCATCGACGTCCTGAATAAGGGTAGCGCCGTCAGGTAAAAAAATTGCATCAAGCTGTGTTTTTAAAGCCTGACTATATATTGATGGACTTTCACAGTAGCCTTGAGGAGCGCGTTTGAAGCGGAAACTTCGGCCTCCTAAACTGAATCCAAAAATATCCCTGCTCTCCTCTGCAATCGGGATGCTGAAGAAAGCATTCTTTAAGTCAATCACCGAGAACCAGGTGGCGGAAGCTGGAATCATAGTCAATATGGCAGTGATATCAGGAACAACTGGAAACTGTGGCACAACTATTTTATTTACCTCTCTTAGATCAATCACGAGCCTGTAAACAGGCGGGTTAGAGGGGTCAGTATGTTTCAAAACAGGCAAAACAGGACTATTACAAACGTTGCCTCTTGTCTCTTCAATTACATTTTCCTCAATTAAATCATAAATGATCGCTAGCAACGCCTTTTCACCTTCAGTAGAGATCTTGTATTGTTGAATGCGTGGTAATTTAACATTGGCTTTCAATGTCACAACATAAGGCGGTATTTCCAAAAGACCCAAATCATTAGGACCAGTAGCCCAAATGGTATCAGGAAGAAACGACAATTCGGTCGGAAGTTTATACTTCGACAAATACATTGGAGAGACCATTTTCCTACCCAGTGTAAGTTGTACTCCCGAAGGAGAACAATATAATGTTGCATACAATCTTTTCAACAAATCCAATCCTAACAAGTTTTCACCACAACCTGTCGTCAGAATAAGGGGTGCTTCCAATTCACAAGGTCCAACAGAAAGGGACATAGGACTAGAAATCGGGTTCCTAACCGGGGCGCCAGAAAAACCTACTGAAACATTAATCTCGCCAGACAAAGGTGCGCCAGCGAGTTTTGAGTGCATAATAGAACTCTTTGTAGCACCAGTATCCAACAGAAAAGGCTCCGACACACCTGAGGTAATTACCTTAACATAAGGTCCATTCTGATCCACTGGAACTAAAAAAACTCCCTCTCTTCGTCTATGGCTGTCCTAGCAATTATTACCTTCCAAGTTCTCATCTTCTCCATAGTAGTCGTCAGCATAGTACTGAGCCGTCCTACCAGACGCGTTATGTTGCTGGTCAAAACTATTCATTGAGTTTGAGACGGAAAGGAACGCGTGTTCTGGGGGAAACTTCCACGTCCTCTACCTCTAGGAGCTTGTTGAACACCTCGACCTCTTGCGCCAGAAGCACCATTCATACGCTGTAACAAAATAGGACAACTATACTTGAAATGACCCTCTTCTTTACAATATGAACACTGATTGGGACCTACAGGAACACGTGGTTGAGAAAACTCGAACCTTTGCGAGTTTCTCTGGAACTGTTGAGGTTGCTGATAGTTACTCTGACCACCACGTGGCGGATACGCCTGTTGTAAAAGAACCTTCGTCTTTAATTCTTTAGTTTTCTTGTCTGCTCTATCCTTCTCATCTTTATCCCTATTTTCGTAGTACTGTGCAGTAGCCAATATTTGTGCTGAAGAGGAAACGGCCCAAGAACTCTCTGAATCCTTTAATTTCTTACACAGCTCTGCAAGCAAATTGTGCACAAACTTGTCGACGAACAACCGTTGACCACCTTCTGTACTCATATCTTGACCACTGTGGTCGATAAACGTTTCCTCAAACCTGGTGAAGAAATCAGACACTGTTTCATCTTTCTTCTGCTTACACGCAGACAGTTTATCCCAATTCACACGCATCGCACGCATTAAAGTCTTCATGTAAGTAATGATCCTAGCAGGCAGTTCTGCTACCAAAGGCTCAGGCTTGGCACCACCAACTTGTCTATCATTTGCAGCACTAATATTAGCCCATGAGTCACCTAACTCTTGTGCATGATCTGTATGGCGAATCAATCCCCACAAAGGCTGTGGAACAACATTCCCAAATAACATGTCTATGTCGGCTAAATTCATAATGCATGAGTCTGCAGTCTGTGATAATTCCTTATAATACCCTGCAGGGTTTTTACGGGGATCAGGCAAAGTCTGCTTAAGGGCTAAAACTTCAGCTCGCTTCCACGGAACATGTACCCAAACACGCTGAAAATGAGCTGGGACAGCATCAATTTGATTAGCAACATCAGCCTCAACGGCGTCCTTCTATACCGTAGAGACTTCTCTCATTGGGTACTGTTGCACCTTTTTTTTAACAGAAGAGTCATGTTGGAACAATGACTGAGAAGGATCCTTATTCCTAAAGGACAACAACGTCGCAACTGCTGTTTCAACATCGGGACCCACAATCGTGCCCTTTGCAAACTCAAACCGTACACGGCACAAATCAGGCGGATTTGTTTCCAAATCATTATCTTCCAATTCCTCACAAAGGAATGCACACATTTTCTCAAAAACGTATCTTTGTTTTGGTGCTCCCCATTGACGGAAGACATCCATAACAGACTCTACATCGTATCTTAAAGGGTAAACAACCCATTTACGCGCCATACGGTCAAACATTTCTCTCTCTTGAGAATTAGGCAGTTGACTACGCAACTGTTTACGCTCCGAATCTGGGGTCACACCAGACAACCCAAAGAGAGGAAATATAAGGCTGGCAAAAGTATCTGTCATTCTCTGTCGGACAGAAGGAGAAGTTGATGAAAGAACAGGAGGAAAAACAGAGGGAGGCAAGGCAGACGCAGAAGCAGACGCAGAGGCAGTATCAGGAAGAACACCAGAAGAGGCAGTCGATGTAGTACATAAAGTCGCAGGAGGTACAGATGGAGCAGGTAGCGAAGTCGGCGGCCCTTGAAGGGGCTGCGCCATAGTAGTAGGAGCCAACTGAAAAGGAGCTGGCGGCTGTGGAAGAACCTGAGGCACAATAACCGGAGGTTGCACAGCTAAAGGTTGCGGAGGTGCTGTAGCATTCTGCGCATTAGGGGGTGGAGAACTCAACAAGTGTGACATTAAAGGATCTTTCTCAAGTTCTTTTGCTGCATCTTGCTGAAGAAGCGGAAGAACTGGATAACATTTATCGGTCACCAATTTACGTTGCCTGTGCAACTGCTCATTCATCTGTTCTTCTTCATCATCTTTAAACTGAATAGCAGCTTGCATTATCGAGATACCCTCTTCCCTCTTATTTCTCTTTGCTAATTTAATTTCCTTCTGTTTGGCTTCCTTACGCCATAGGCGGAAAGAGTCAAACATCGCCGGCCGGGCTTTCTTCTTAAAAAGTTTAACCTCCAGATTATCCAGAATCTCTGTGTCAAAACTACCATATTGGGGCCATTTCAAAACTCCATCTTTCCTGGTGTATCGGATCCATACTTCATTATATATAATGGGGTGCCATGTTTCACATATAGTTCATAGGTTGGAGTTCCAATCGGAGGAACCGGACACAAGTCCTCCAATCGGGAATCCCTATTATAACCAAGACAAAACAAATTTCCATATCTGCTAAGACCAGGCATCTTCGCTCTCTAGTCTAGCTTCAAACTTCAAAGGATTATCGAATACGATAGTCTCGTGAATACACGAATCCCTTGTCTTTGGTACTTGCAAGTTCCAAATCAAAGATCCCAAGGGGATACCAAGCTAAAAACCAAACTAAGGACTGGGAGACGCTCCACTTATACTTAACTGAGGTATCGATGACGTCACCAGAAGACTCGTTTATCGTTTCGCTCTACCAAATCATCAAGGGTCCAAAACAGGGCGATAGTCAGGGCAGCAGTCCTTCGTAGCCGTTGGAAAGCGGGGAACCTCGCAGCAAAAACTTTCGGACCACGTCGACATACAGGGGTCGATGAAGTGGCGGCCTTCCTCCAGAATTTTCACACGAAGCTCCTCACGAACCTCTAGCTTGGGCCGGTACCGCTGAAATCACCCCCGTTGGGCGCCAACTGAAGTACTGGGTTTTTCAGAACCCAGCGGTGCCAGGGAACACACCCTAAGACTTCGAGTCCTTCCTGTTTCAGACTACAGAAACACAGAGGCCCTCATTCTGACCTTGGCGGTCGGCGGAGAGACGGCGGTCGGACCGCGATCAGACCGGCGGTATTGAAAATGGCATTCTGACCGCGGCGGTCCCCGCCGCGACCCACCGCCACTTCCCCACTCCGACAGCCACGGCGGTCATGACCGACAGGCTGGAGTCTGCGCACTCCAGTCCGGCGGTCGACCCAAGACCGCCAACGGTATCATGACCCTGCTTACCGCCGCGGTTTCTGGCAGTCGGGAACCGCCATGCGAACCATGGCGGTAGGCACTATCGGGGCCAGGGAATTCCTTCCCTGGCACTGATAGGGGTCTCCCCCACCCCCCACTGCCCCCCGAGTCCTCCCCCCACACCCTCCACCCCCCTGCCAACCCCCAGAGGTGGTACGAACCCCCTCCCCACCCCCACCCCGACATGCACATACACGCACCCCGACATGCACACACCCCCAACATGCACATATACACACCCCCTACACACACACATACACAACGGGGACACATACCCGCACACATACATGCCGACATGCGCACCCGCCGAACTACACACATTGCCCATAGGCACAGCAGCACTCCCCGCCCTCATGCACGCACTCACACACCCCCTCTACACACTCCCACGCACACCCCCATGCACGCACACATCACACAACACCCCCCCACCCCCTCCCCTCACGGACGATCAACTTACCTTGTGCGTTGGTCCTCCGGGAGGTGACAGGAGCCATGGGGAGGTGACCGCCAACAGAAGACCGCCAACAGAAGACCGCCACACAGAAATGTGGGTCGTAATTCTGTGGGCGGTGTTCTGCTGGCGTGGCGGTGGAGGTTGACCAGTCTCCACTTTCCCGCCGACCGCCAGTGTGGCTGCTGGCGGTTTTCCGGCGGTACGCTCCCAGCGGTCAGAATGCGCACAGCGGCATACCGCCGCGGTCGGCGGTCTTCACCGCGGCGGTAACTCGGCGGTCTTGCGAAAAGACCGCCAAGGTCAGAATGAGGGCCAGAGTCTTCTTGGTGAAGTCAAAGATCTTGTTTATTGGCTGCAGCCAGTAACAGGTATCCTAGAAGTACAACACGGTGTATATTCTCAGGAGACTGCTCCCCTTGCAAAGCTAACCTTCTCTTTTTTACAAAATATTATGCTTTAGGCAAACATTCCTTATTTTACAGTTGACCATTCACATATTTTCACTACAAAGAAATAGCAGGGTTATGATGACAAGCCATATTTCAGTTTGTCCAGCCCTCAATCAATTACCCGGCAAGGCTCAGTACTTTCATCAGATATCGACGGACCCCCAATATAAACAGGCACCTCCTCCTTGTAAAGCAAGTCATAAAGAAAGAAACAGAGACAGGTGTGTGTAAGATTAGGCATGGTTTGTGTGTGATGAAAGGTTTATGATGTGTTGTGCCTTGATACTAATTTCATTCGGCCACTGGGAAAGAAACTGGCCGAACAGGTTTGGCTTCAGGCAGTGGAGTCAGCTTGCCCAGGTCACAGAGGAGTCAGCAAAGGTGTACGTGTCCTTCAGACTCGTTTTCAGCATTAGACATTGGCTTATGTGAGGGCAATCACAAAATGGCTGTCGTTTAAATGGAACACGAGGGTTCAGGACGGAAACTCTGATATTCGGGTGATTTCGGTACCCGAATATGAATACAATGCTTGTGCATACTATTCTAATCATTCCCGGTCTGCTGATACCAAAATCGTTGTGATACGACGATGTTTATAACACGGGTCCAGAATTTTCAGTACCACATTCCTGGGCATCGAAAAGAAAAGAGCAGAAATATGCCTAGCACCCATTAATAGTGGCAGCAGTGCTTAACTTGTAAACAAAAACGTGCCGGTGCCCAAAGCCCTCCTCTTAAAGACGCGTCTCCTTCAATTAAATGTGCGAACATGGAATACCTTGGCAGTGCAATCCTGAAGCCATCTCCAGCCTCTTCAATCCATTTACAGCTCTTCCCTGCCCCTTCAGCTCACTCTTGCAGCTTTCTGCTCTCTCCTTTGTGACGCTTTTTCGTTTTTTCTCTTACTCCGTCTTTCTCAAATGTGTCTTTTGCTCGCAAGAAATGCTTGAGGCAAAAAATTAAAAATAAGTGCTGGTGCTCCGCACCGGAAACAATAAGCACAAATTAAGCACTGGGTGGCAGCAACTTAGTAACTAGGACGGAGAGCACTCTGACACCCATAAAATCCCCAAAGGGATTGTCCCTAAGTATGAGGAAGGTGATGACATCACCAAGTGGTTCACAGCCTCCGAGACGGGCCCGAGGAACCAGAAAAATGAAAAAGTATCACTGGGGAGCTCCTTTGGGAACTGTTCACTGGTAAGTGTAGGGATAGGCTCCTCACACTTACTGGTGCAGATGCTGAATCCTATGACCACTTGAAGGCTACCCTGATTGAGGGCTTTGGATTCACCACTCAGGAGCATAGAATTAGATAAAGGGGGCTCACAAAACCTCAAGCCAGTCCTGCGTTGATTTTGCTGACTTCTCAGTAAAAACATTAGATGGTTGGATAACTGGCAGTAGAGTGCATGACTATTGTTGGACCTGGCCCTTTTTGCAGAGTCATCCTCAAACTTTTTGCCTTCTTCCTCCAATTTTTTCTGATCGTTTTATGTTGGCTATAGGACTTTGTGACTTTACCACTGCTAATCAGTGCTAAAGTGCATACACTCTCTGTCTAAAATGTATTGTTCATTGGTTTATCCATGATTAGCATATTTGATTTACTAGTAAGTCCCTAGTACAGTCCAGAAGTGGTGCCCAGTGCCTGTAAGTCAAATGCTACTAGTTGGCCTGCAGCACTGATTGTGCCACCCACATGAGTGGCCCTATAAACATGGCTCAGACCTGCCACTGCAGTGTCTGTGTGCGCAGTTTTAAACTGCAAGTTTGACCTGGCAAGGGTACCCACTTGCCAGGCCCACATCTTTTCTTTTTGTACATGTAGGGCACCCCTAAGGTAGGCCCTACGTAGCCCCAAGGGCAGGGTGCAGTGTACATAAAAGGTAGGACATGTACTGGTGTGTTTTACATGTCCTGATAGTGAAATACTGCCAAATGTGTTTTTCACTATTGCAAGGCCTATCCCTCCCATAGGTTAACATGGCAACTGCCTTTAAATATCTTTTAAGTACAGTTTCCCATGGGGAGCAGATAGAGATTTGGAGTTTGGGGTCTCTGAACTAACAATTTAAAAATACATCTTTTGGTAAAGTTGATTTTTAGATTGTAAGTTTGAAAATGCCACTTTTAGAAAGTGGGCATTTTCTTGCTTAACCATTCTGTGCCTCTGCTTGCTTGTGGAATCCACGTTTAGGTCAGACTGACAGTTGGGCTGTTTGTGAATTCCCACTAGACAGTGACACAATTGGAGCTGGGGAGTGTCCTGCATATCCTGATGAGTCTCCTAGGGTAGAGTGGAGAGGGAGGAGCTGACACCTTCACCTGAAAGGGCTGTGCCTGTCCTCCCAAAATGCAGTTTCTGACCTCTAGGTGTGTGTCTGGGGCCAGGGCTGGGCAAGGCAGGATCTTGTAAACACAGACTTTCCTTTGAAGTTTGCCTACTTCAAAGTCAGAAATGGATATAAGTAGTGGACCCAAAACCCCAGACTTTTAGATCACTTCTGGACCAAGAGGAACCTCTGCCAAGGAGAAGAGCTTGATGCTTGAGGAGGACCTGCCTCTCCTCCTGTTGCTTTGCTCTGCTGGCCTGCTGCTGCTGCTGCTTCTGCCTAGGAGGGAAAGGAATGGACTCTGCTTTCTGCATCCTGCTGCTGAAGTGTCTCCATGGGCTTGCCTGAGCTTGCCTCCTGTTAAGAAGTCTCAGGGACAGCAAAGACTTCACTTACCAGCCTCTGGGTCTACTTGCTGTGGATCCTAGCTCGCCATGTGGTACCTTCTCCAGTCTCTGGGCCCATGGGAGTGAAAGGTGTTTGAAACAAAAGAAAAACCAATGCATCAACTCTGGACAATGCCCAGACCGACACCGCTGCTTGACCCTGCAACGCCGGCTGCAACTGAAGCCGTGATCCCCGCTGCAGTGCAACGACTCTGTCGACATCGCCGGCCTGACACCGCTGCAGCCCCGCTGACATCCGTGACTTTGTGAGACCCGAGTGCTGTGTCACCAATGTACATGATAGCTGACTCCTCAGCAGAGCCCGCAGCCCTGTGGTGTGACCACCTCGTCTTGACCTGCCGGACATCGACCCTGCTAGTGCTACATCTCTGTTGTCCCAGACACGGACTATCTGCAGCCTGAGAATCACCATTAACACTCATCCAGAGTTCCGTTCTGACTCCTGCTTGCTTCCCATTTCGATATGGTATGCTTTTGAAGACCTACATTTGCTTCCATGGACTTCAGGTCCCATAATGCATTGCCTAGTAGTTACTAAGACCTGGAATCAGCTGTCCATTGCTTCCTATGGTAATAGTCCTGCTGTTCCTTTGTACTGGATTCTCTCCTCCAGGACTTGTGAGAGATTGGAACTTAACACACCGGTGACCACTCTTGTGCAGCCCAGCCATGTGACTCCCCCTTGGGCTTGCTGCTTCTTGGAACTGCTCATAAGCTGACATTTCCTGAAGCTCCCTGTCGTGTATTGGAGTTTGTTTCCTTTTTATACTCGACCTCTTGTTGGCTTGTTTTCCAGTCCTGTTCCTGCTTGCTTAAGCCAGAGCCTGCTCCCTGGTTCCCAGTCCTGTTCCTGCTTGCCTCAGCCAGAGCCTGCTCCCTGTTTTTCAGTCTTGTTCCTGCTTGCTTCAGCCAGAGCCTACTCCCTGTTTTCCAATACCGTTCCTGCTTTTCTTCCTAGTTTGTTCCTTTTGTTTCTGGTATTATTTTTCCTTTCCTATTTCCTTCATTCTACCTTAGCTCCTTTAACTTCTCTTCTGTGTCTCAGACTGGGCCCCTATTTTCTGTTTTCTTTCTTTGTGATTCCTGCAGTCTCTAGTTTTCTTGTAGTTAGTCTCTTGCTTGTTGCAATTTCCTAGAATTCCTGTGTATATTTTTAGCTTCAGTTCTTCCTTTCTAGCTCTTACTCTGTAATTTCCTCTTGGGTTATTGTGTCTTGTAAGTGTACTATTTGTCCTCACCTGTGTATAAGTGTTTTCCTTTGTACAGGGGTTGGCTCCTGGTTCCAGGAGGCAATTCCTGCCCCATCCTTTGTCTAGTTTTGTATGTAGTTTTAAGTACCTAACTGTGACAGTGTGCCATTGCTGTTTCCTAGCCATTGCCACTGTGTCTCCAGCTGGACCCACAAGGGCTTGTCTTGTGTATGTAAGTACAATCCTTGTTTGTGCCCCGAGGGTCCAAAGACCGAATCATTTCTGCTGCCAACTTTCTATGGGGCTTGCAGGGTAACTACCTGTAAGAGTAAACTGCACAGAGGCATTGACGTTACCTGTTGCTGTGGGAAGTTATGAGCCTTACCTGTGTACAACCCTAGTGGTAACACCAGTGTGATTGTCCAATACTGATCCGTTCCCTGTTTGTTCACACTAAGGTTGCTCTGCCTTCACTATCCTGTTTCTGTGCCTTACTATAGTTGTTCATTCCTGCTGTATGCCTTTATCTGCTTCTCTGCTTCGGTACATTATATCCGTAGGGAGATATTCTGTGACCTCAAGTGCTCTGACCGGAGACCTGACAGAACCGCCTCAAGCCGAGACAGCCGGAGAGTAAGGAACCGACGCTTTGCACCGACTCCACATCACCTCCCCTGCTCTGCAGTAAAGAATCGACTCTGCACCGGATCCAGTGACACCTCTCTTTCCCGACTCCTTGCACCGGCTTGTTTCTACGTTATCAAAGGTACTGTACCTTGGGGTCCGTGTGACTACGTGACAGGTGCCATTGGTATTGGATTGTTGGGAATGATTCCGTCACAATGCCGTGATAACTCTAAATTGAAACATTTGTATTTCTAAGCCCTATATTCAAGTTTCGTTTAATCTTTAATAATTAATAACTTTGCTTGTGTATGTTGGATTTTGTTGTTTTGGTCTTGTTTAATTTAAATAAATGATGGCTATTTTTCTAAACTGTTGGTGAGTACGTTTGTAGGGTTTTCACTGTGTTACTGTGTGTGTTGATACAAATATTTTACACATTGCCTCCGAGATAAGCCTGACTGATTGTGCTAAGCTACCAAAGGGGTGAGCAGGTGTTATCCTAGGTGTGTATATCCCTACCCTGACTAGAGTGAGGATCCCTGCTTGGACAGAGTTTAAACTGACTGCCAAACAGAGACCCCACTTCTAACAGCTATGATGGGCTTCATAATTTATTTGTGAAAGAATGTCTTTTAAGTAACTGCTTCAATTACAAGTTGCGTCAATATCTGGTAGACGTAGGTCCAATTGCTCCCCAAGAATTGGGAAAGAAGGCAGACCATTGGGTCAAGGCTAGGGTGACCAAGACGTCCACTGGAGGTGACCAAAAGAAAGGGCTTACAAAGCTTCCCTAAGAGAAGGTGGTGAGACCCCTAAGGATAAAATTAAAGAGTCTTCTTAAGGGGGTCTTAAGGGCCCCAAAACCCTGCTCAGGAGGGTGGGCCCCAAGCCTCTGCACAATCTTCTCATGGGTACAAGGGTGAAAACTTTGATCCCAAAAAGGCCTGGCATTTCAACTGTAAACAGCAGGGACACCACACTGGAGACTTGGTCTGTGCCAAAAAGAATCCCCCTAGTACTGCTCCAGCTAGCACTGGTATAGTCAAGTGTGATCATCTGTGTCACCGGAGTAAATCAGGGTTCACACTGAAGCTACTTTAGTTTCTGAGGGTGGGTAGATGTTCCCACTCTTGCTGTCTGGCCCCCTAACATGAACAAATATAGACAGCACCCCTTGATTATCGGGGCTAAAGTAGAAGCCCTGAGGGATACAGGTGGCAGTGTCACCATGGTGACAGAAAAACTGTTTTCCCTGGACAGTACCTGGCTTGACAAATGTATCCAATGACCAATGCTGACAATGTCACTAAGGTCTATCCTATGGCTAATGTGACCTTAGAATGGGGAGGGGTTACTGGCCTGAAACAGGTAGTGGTCCCGTCTACAATCCCAGTGGAGTGCATGCTAGGGAATTATCTGTCCTCAGCTTGTGCTGAGGTAGAACTCAAAACCTGTGCAGCCATGCTGGGAATCCCAGAGAAGGGTGAACAAGAAGTGTTGGAGCCTGAAATACCAGCCCAACCTTCCACGAGAAAATGCCAGAAGACTGGGGCACCAGCTTCTGTACAGCAACAAGAACAAGACTCCTTTTCACAGGAAGAAGTCTTAACATTCGCTGAGGGAACTGAGTCCATGGAACTTGATCCTTATCAGTTAGTGCTCTTGGGACCAGGTAGACCCTCTAGGGACCAGCTGTACCATGGACAGATAACTTATCCCACTCTTGAAGGCCTGAGGTAACAAGCAGCTGCATAGAAGAAGGGAGATGTCAGTAGCTCCCACAGGATCTATTGGGAGGAAGGTCTCCTTTACAATGAGGTCAGATGCCCCAAACTTGGTGCAACCAGGAGAGTGTTAGTGCCTCAGCAGTTTAGGGAGTTCATCCTCATTTTAGCCCATAACAACCCCCTAGCTGTGTATCTGGGCCAAACTAAAACATGGAATAGGCTTGTCAACCATTTCTACTGGCCCAACTTGTCTCAAAAAGTGAAGGTGTTTTGCAGCTCCTGTGTCACCTGCCAGGCCACTGGTAAGGCAGGTGGCCACCCAAAACCCCTCCCCTAATTCCACTACTAGTGGTTGGGGTTCCCTTTGAAAGGGTTGGTGTGGACATAGTGGGTCCACTTGAACCACCCGCAGCCTCAGGAAGCCAGTATTTACTGGCAGTAAAGGATCATGATACTAAGCATCCCGAAGCAAATTCCTTAGGTCTACTACAGCTCCTGCAGTAGCCAAAGCCCTTATTGGTATCTTCACCAGGGTAGATTTTTCTAAGGAGGCGGTTTCTGACAGAGGTGGCAACTTCATGTCATCTTGCCTAAAACACATGTGGAATGCGTGTGGGGTGACTTACAAGTTCACCATGCCATACCATCCACAAACCAACGGACTTGTTGAAAGGTTAAGCAAGACATTGAAGGGCATGATCATAGAGCTCCCTTAAAAACTCAAAAGGAGATTGGATGTCTTCCTGCCATGCTTGCTTTTCACCTACAGAGAGATGCTTCAGAAGGGGTAGGGTTTTCCCCCTTTGAACTTCTGTTTGGCCACCTTGTTATGTGACCACTTTCACTTGTGAATAAGGGTTGGGCGAGACCTCTCCCTGAGCCTAAGGAAGATATTGTGGTCTATGTGCTTGGCCTCTACTCTAGGATGGCTGAGTACATGGAAAAGGCATCCAAAGACTTTGAGGCCAGCCAACAGCTCCAGAAGCAGTGGTATGACCAAAAGGGTGCACTGGTGGAGCTCCAACCAGGGTAAAATGTATGGGTTCTCGAGCCTGTGGCTCCTATTGCACCACAGGACAAATGGAGTGGCCCTTACCCTAGCCTGAAAAAGAAGCATGAGGTCACCCACGGGTAGACCTGGGCACTAAAAGGACACCCAAAAGGGTGATCCCTGTGAACCACCTCAAACTCTACTGTGACAGGGCTGACATAACCATGCTGATGGTTACTAATGAGGATCAGAAAGCAGAGAGTGAAACTCTTCCTGCCCTCCACTCACACAACCCTAAAGATGGGTCAGCTGATGGAGTTGTCTACTCAGACACTCTCTCTGCCCAGCAGCAGGGTGACGGCAGGCAAGTCCTGCAGCAGTATGCTGAGCTCTTCTCCTCAACCCTTGGGCAGACACACTTGTGTACCCATGATGTGGATACAAGAGACAGCTTGCCTGTCAAAAATAAAATCTATCAGCAGTATGACCAAGTTGAAGAGATCATCAAAGATGCTGGAGTTAGGAGTCATTGAATCCTCTGACAGTCCCTGGGCTAGCCCAGTGGTCCCCAAACCTCATTCCAGGGATGGAAAGACGGAGATGAGGTTCTGTGTGTACTACAGAGGTCTCAACTCTGTCACCAAGACAGATGCGCACCCTATTCCAAGGGCAGATGAGCTGATAGATAAGATAGGTACAGCAAACATCCTCAGTACCTCTGACTAAACTGCAGGGTACTGGCAAATTCACATAGCACCAAGAGCAAAAGAGTGCCATTGAGAGGGAGGCCTATGCTGTGGTTTGGTCCCTGCAGAAGTTGAGACCAAACTTGTTTGGAACTCACTTCATTGTTCAAACTGACCTCAGACCTCTCAGATGGCTAATGCAAATGAAAGGTGAGAACCCTAAATGTTTGAGGTGGTCCATCTCCTACAGGGAGTAGACTTTACAGTGGAACATAGACCTGGGACTGCCCATGCCAATGCAGATGGACTTTTTAGATTTTTCTACTTAGACAATGAAGGCTCTCTTGGGAAAGGTTAGTCTCATACTTTTTTGTTTGGGAGGGGGTTGTGTAAGAAAGTGTGCCTTTTTGTCTCATGGTTACCTCCCCCACCCACATACACACTTTTTGTCAGGTATTGATGCTGACTTGGGATCCTGCTAGCCAGGCCCCAGCATCAGTGTTCTTTCCCTAAACTGTATCACTGTTCCCACAATGGGCACACCCCTGGCACACAGCTAAGTTCCTTGTAAAAGGTACCAGTGGTACCAAATCTCTGTGACTAAGGAGGGTCCCTAGGGGGTGCAGCATGTATTTTGCCACCCTACGGGACCTCTCACCAAGCACGTGCACACTGCCATTGCAGATTGTGTTTGCTGGTGGAGAGAAAAAGGTAAAGTCAGCATGACATCCCTCTCAGGGTGCCATGCCCACCAACCACTGCCTGTGGCATAGGTAAGTCACCCCTCTAGGAGGCCTTACAGCCCTAAGGCAAGGTGCACTATACCAAAGGTGAGGGAGGGCATATCTGCACGAGCAATATGCCCCTGCAGTGTCTAAGGCCATTCTTAGAGATTGTAAGCGCAGTGTGGCCATATTAAGTACATGGGCTGGGAGTTTGTCATTTCGAATTCCACAGCTCCATGATGGATTCACTGAAGGCTGGGAAGTTTGGTATCAAACCTCTCAGCACAATAAACTCACACTGATGCCACTGTTGGATTCAATGTATAGTGCCCCCAGAGGGCATCGTAGAGATGCCCCCTGTACTCTAACCAACCCTTTAGTGTTAGGCTGACTAGTCTGTGCAATACTGCCACTAAAAGACAAGTTTATGACTCTATGGGTTGAGAGCCTTTGTGCTCTCTGAAGTCAAAAACAAAGCCTGCTCTGGGTGAAGGAGCTTCACACTCTCTTACCCCCCCCCCCCTTGCAGGAACTGCAAAGGCTCAGGCCTCCTGCTACTGTGCCCCTAGGGCACTCCAGCTAGTGGAGGTACCTGCCCCCCAGACATAGCCCCACTTTTGGCAGCAAGTCCGGCAGGAAAATTAGGTAAAACAGGGAGGAGTGTCCACTCCAGGTAGGACCACCAGGTCTCCAGAGTTGAAGTGATCACCTCCCTGCAGAATCCTCCATCTTGGTTCGGAGGACAGGGACCAATAGGGTTAGAAATGTGCCCCTCTCTCCAAAGGGAGTGGGCACAGGAAGGGTGTAGCCACCCTCGGAGACAGTAGCCATTGGCTATTGCCCTCTGACCCCTTTAAAGCCCCTAAATCTAGGATTTAAGTGCACCCAGGAACCTAGCTCACCAGATTCCTGCCGACCTCAGAAGTAAGAAGAAGGACAGCTAAGCCAACCCCAGAAGTGAAGTCTCCAGAGGACAAGTGGTCCCACCGCCCTGTCTTCAGCTTCAAAGACCCCTGCTCCAAGAAGATGATGCATCCTGCAGGACCAGCAGCCTCTACAAACCCCCAGAGGACTGCCTGCCCAGCAGAGGACCAAGATCTCCTGAGGACAGTGGCCCTGTCCAGAAAAAACCTCAGAAAATGACTCCAGAACCACCTCGGATCCATGAGCCCTGCCCACTATGCACCCGACGCCCATGGCCCGAGTCCAGGTGACCCACCAGTCCAGAAAAGCTCCCCAGGTGATTCCAACCGCAGGTCCACCCTGGGTTGAACCCTCCTGGCCAACACAACGATGCCTGCAGCCTGAATCCAGAGGACCCCCCTGATGAAGATACCCGTCACCCAAGGAGACCCTGCACCCGCAGCTCCCTGGCCTTGGGGAATCTGACCGACTGTCCAGCAATCTCGAGCGGGCACCTCCTCTACCTGTCCAGCCTTTGGTTTCCCAGAACCAACCCCCTGGCCCCAGTCTGCAGCATCTTTTTTTTACTCCCGGGGCCCCCCCATTGAAGAGCATAGGAGACCCCGCTCTGTGTTTGCACCCTGCACCAGGCCGCCCCTGTGCCACTGAGGGTGTGTGTCCTGGAACTGCAGGTACTTACCTGCAATTTGCTTTCTACTGAGAACCCCCAGTCCTCATATGATTCCATTAAAAACCAGACACCATCTTTGACCTCTGCACTCAGCCAGCCCTGTGTTGCTGGTGGTGAACTTGTGGGGTCAACCTGAACTTTGACCTGTTGACATTCTAATTCCTGAAGACTCGGATCCTAAGTTGTGTATTTACCTGTTTTCTGTGCTAACACTCCCCCCCCAGGACTCTATGAACTCCTACAGAAAATTGCACTGTCAGCTTTTGAAATAGAAAATTGCTACTTACTTGTAAACTTCTTTATTTACAAAGTACATTTGATA
This sequence comes from Pleurodeles waltl, assembly GCF_031143425.1. NCBI lineage: Eukaryota > Metazoa > Chordata > Amphibia > Caudata > Salamandridae > Pleurodeles > Pleurodeles waltl. The sequence goes on from NC_090439.1 coordinate 1,144,078,374, forward strand.
CATATGCTTGATACCTATTGATAACTGTACTTACCTGCAACAAAGTTATTCTGGTTCCAGTAATAAAGTAACAAAATATATTTTTGCTATATAAAAACCATTGGCCTGGAGTTAGTCGTTGAGGGGGTGCCTCATGTCTTGACTGAGTGCGTTTGCACTACCCTCTGATAAGCCTAACTTCTCGACCACAGAGCATTAGTATTATCTACTTTAGTCTCTGTTAAGCCTCTAGTCAACCCCTGGACTCTGTGCACACTATACCTCATTACGGTTTAGTATATACATTTCCAGCTTCCTACACTAAGGCACCCTGGTGCTCACAACCAATAATAAGGGTGGGTGTAAGAAATCCCAATGATATTGGAAAGTGTGTAGGTATGTGATTGGCTAAAAGCTGTGGCTGATTGTAGACTGTGAGTGGATGGGGATCCCTGAGCCAATCCCCGATAAAATGTTGTTTCCTATTGGTGGTGGGCTCAGGAAAAATCACGGTGTTCCTATTGGCTTCTGAAAGATGGATGTGAGAAGTAGCAGAGTCTGATATCCACCTGGAGCAGCTACATAGAACGTGAAAGGACCAAGCAGCTCCAGCTTCTAGAGTGCACCTCTAGCAGTCTCTGAGAAGAAGCTGGCGCTCAGGGATTGAAGGGGACATCCCATGTCAGTTCCTCAGATGTCTGTCCAAGCTTTGTTCTGCCATGTCCCCTCTCCAGGGCCTCTCATGACTATCCCACCAGCTCTAACAGTTGCCTTTCATGACCCTGGCCTGCTTAGCAGTATTTCCCTCACAGGATTTTCTTGCCAGTCTTCTAGGGCCTTTTCGTGGTGCTTTGCTTTTGCAGGATGCCATTGCCTTCTTGCTGCACGACTTTATATAGTATGGGCCATGAGCAGTGCCTAATTTGTAAAAAATATATTGCCAGGGCCCTCGTCTGGACGCCACTTCTGCTTGCACCCCCAATTGCCACAGCCAGCTTTCCCAATTACAAAAACAACACAACTACTTATCCTGACACTTCTACAAGTGTGATAATTCTGATTATTCCAGGCCCCCACAGCTATAAGTATGCCTTGGGTGGCAGGTAGGTTGTAGGCATTTTTAATGTATGTTGAATTGACATCTGTATGCTTGTTTCTAAATTAGACAAACAGTGCCACCCTGTGGCACACTGTCTTGTCAGTGTTGGCAACTAAGTGTGCTGGAAACCACTGGCTCAAATTAAACACTGACCACAAGTGGCCCGTAAGTTGTAAGCAGCCCGATTTGCAATATTGAGTCCTACACTCACAGGGTGGTGGTGTTTGGCGAGGGCCATTAGAGCACCAAACATACTCTGCACAAAACACTGCTGAAATCATAAACCAAAAAACATTTTTGAAAGATCCTTCTCTAAAATGAATACACACATTCAATTCTTGCTAGCTCATAGGATTTGTAAGTTTGAAGTGGTTTGGTCCTCCCTGCCCAGCTCCAGTGAAGCCAGAGCCACGCTTTCATGCATTCATTTACTCAAAAGAGTCCCCTTCCATGCTTCAAATGGGCTGTGCCAGAAGACAAAGGCAGGTTGCCAGCATGTGGTCGTGGTTAGTGCCTTTCAAAGCTTGCCCTGTATGTTTCATGGTCATTTCCTTTTACACCCATTGTGTTCATTGTAGCTTTAATTTGTCTTCTTTGTTTTCCTTTTTCTACCCACTTAACACAGACGTCATTTGGGGGTCACCAGGGGTCGTAGCTGCAACCCCTGGCTTGCCCCTTGAGACTCCCGACACTGCATTTGCAACCGCTGGCCTCAGAGGTGGCAAAGGCAGTGCCAGGAACACAGGGGCTGATCGTCCTTATGGACATTGTTTGGGCCCCCAATCTCATTTTTAGGTTGAGCATAGCAGTGCGCATGCGCTGCTTTTCCAACATGTTGGAATGTATCTGGGCTTTTAACCACGCCCATCACCATCATTCCTTCATGGGCTTGCCTTTCAAAAATCCTTTGTTATCGTTGGTAAATGCTTTACGTTTGTCCCTCCTTCAGGCGGTTTGGTTACTGCATTGTCCATCGACCCTGTTACATGGATAATTGCACGATTGCCGACATGCGAGTGAACTTCTTTTTCCTTCTGTGTCTCTCCTTCATGCTCACGCTCATGGCCGCCGTGGCGCTTTGAAATGACTTGCTTATTCGCACTATAAAAAATGAATGCTAAGCAGAGGTGCTGCTGACTCTGTCCCACTGCTCTGTGACTTCAGCCACCAGTTCCTGACCCTCTGCTCGCCTTGGCAGGGTGGCTAGTCCTGTGGCCGCTCGTGGCCGTGGTGCAGCTCGTCCTCGTGCAGCAAGCAGCCTCCTGCCCCAGCCGCGTCCGCAGCACGGTGCGCTGCACGCATCTCCTGCTGGAAACCCTGCCTGTGCTTCGCCTCAGACTGCCATCCTGTAGGGTTCTGCTTATATAGGACCGAGAACCCGAAGCCAGAGCCCACCACAGGAAGCCTGGATGGCAAATGCTGTTTTGCACCTTTTACTTTTTTAAGTTGGACCTCTGTTTTCTTCTCCTCCAGTTTGTTTCAGCATTCCAGGCAGAGCATTGAATGAATACATGTTTGAGACAGTAGAAATCTCAACGAGTCTACTCTGTGTTCAGCTCTCTGTCTTGTGAATGAAGAGAGTGACCTGGATACCTTTCAGGTCGTTGGTGCTTTTAAATTCACTGTTTTGCAGCATCGGAATTTTCTCATGTGGGTCTCTTGCCACAAACGCGTTCTCTAAAAGCAAACTTTAAAGCCCTAAAGTTAAATCCCTTGCTTTGCTCTCTGAAGCATTAGTTCACTATCCCAGTCATTGACTATTTTTTCACGTTTGTAACAAATGGTGTAACTGAACGCTCCAAATCAGACCGTGTTCTCAGAAAAAGTCATTTCGATGAAAAATTCATTTCGACGAAAAGTCACTTCGATGATCCCAAACCTTCCTGGCTTCCCATGTGCTGAAATCTTTTGCTGTCTTTAGACGCTCCTGAGGTATTTTCAGACACGTTCATTCTTTACCAATGTGCACAGAGGTACATATCTTTGACTTTTTCACCTTCAGTAACTCTAGAAAAGTTGTTACCCCGAACCCACTCTGTTTCTGATCACAGTGTTTCTGATGTCGCTGGAGGGACATCCGTGGCTCGATTACTTACATTCATTTTTCATTCAGTGGCACAGTTGGTGGTTCACAGCATTCAGCTGTGCGTATTGTTCCTGTGGTTGTGATGATGCAATGCATGAACATCTAAGAGATTGGGGGGCAGATTTATGAAAAGTGGCGCAGCGCCTAGAACGCCCATTAGCACCCCCTAACACCACCATGGTAGCGCCGTATTTAAAATACGGCGCACCATGGCAGTAGTTATGGTGACTCGCTTCATTTTTTTTTTTTAAATGCGGTGCTTTGCAGGATTATCGTCAACTTTGCAGGATTAGCATCAATTTTGCAGGATTAGCATAAAAAAAGATGACGGTAATCCTGCAACGCACCCAGAGACCCATTATATTCAACAGGAGCGTCTGTTTAACGCCTGCATTTAGCAGGCATTAAAAAATGCCAGTAAAAATGGCGCAAAGGAATCTTGTAGAGAACGCCCCCCTTGCATACATTATGCCTGGCACAGGCATAGTGTGGTGCAAGAGGTTACAAAATGGAGCAATACAAGAATTGCTCCACTTTGTAAATATGGCACAGCTTTTTTGACCTCGTTGGGCCACATTTGCATCAAATAAAATGATGCGAAGGTGGCGCCCAGGGCCCTTAAATACTCCCGTCTGTATTTGGCCAGGCATATATGGATACGCACAGCCCACATACATCTTGCTATATATGGACAGTGCAGGGTTCCACTGTAGACCCTTGTCGCAGTCCTTTAGGTTGCAGAGCCAACAACACAATGCTCCCTTAGTAAACCTTCAGTCCAGAAGTTGGACTTGGCTTTGTGCCAGGCCAGTGGAGATGTCTGCATTACTACTTTCAGATGATGGACCTCGGACTCTGTGCATATCTGTTAAAGTACTGACAAAGATGTGTGCACAGTGTTTTAAGTAACATTAATTGGAGGTCTGAGTCTGAGAGCTGTACACAGGCTGGAGGCACCGATGGTGAAGTGGGAGAAGCTCCTCCTTCTGTATTTTTATTTTAAATATTTTGCAAAACTATTAAACTTGACACACAATCTATGTAAGGCTCCTCTTAGTAAAACATGCTTGATGCATGCCACCATTAAAGTAAAAATAAGTTTAACCATAGAGAACCAGTATAAAACTATTAGGGCAGCATTAGGGACCCAGGTCAAAAAACTCACTGCAGGTGATTTACGCTGCCTTTCCTTACTCCATATCTACGAGGCGATCCAAACCCACTTGACGTGACTTTGCGTGCCCTCATACATATGGTTGAAAGGTTTGTGCCACCATTGCAGCACTAACAGTGCAGGCCCCTCATAAATAAGCCCCACATTGTCTACTCTCTGGCTACCTTAACTGCATGTGGCTTTCTAGGTGGGCATCCGTATACATGTATAGTTATTAATGGTAAAGAAAGCCTGCTGGCCTCTAGATCAGTATTTGTCACAAATGTACCTATAGAAACCTGATCACATGGCCAGGCCAGGCCCCTGCCTATGGTACCCCTCAGTACAGGGAGGGGGAAGGGGCAAGTACTTTTGCACTACTAGACTCCAGTCCCCTTGAGATAGTAACACACCGTCCCGCAGACTCTTCTCAGACTAAACTTCCTGTTTGTCCTTTCTCAGATATAGTAGTTGTACTCCTGAGTCACTGAGAGGCTGAGTGAAGTCCAAATGTAGTGTTCTCTCTCATAGTGTAGCCTGGATGTCACCTCAACTCTACCCAGGGGACCACCCTATGTGCATACATCGTGAAGAGTGTCTCCAATACAAGAGATGTGGTTTCAAGTTAAAAAAAAAATTGGATGATGCAGGAGAAGAAAGTAAAACTGTGTTTAAATGAACATGTTGTAGATATCTGACCACGTGTTCTTTCACACTGCAGTTATTACACAAACTATAAAAGGTTAAAGCACTGCAGCTATGCATGCATTACATAATGTGTATAGAATTTGGGTTTAGTTTCAGGCTTTGTTTTATGGTTTCATCAAGTCCTAAAAAAGTATCTGGCCTACTTTTCTCACACTAAAACTACTGTTGCTGCAGCATGGGATAGCATTGGAATATCAAATTTGGGGGATGTCCTGAAGGAGGGGATCCTGAAATCCTTTCAGGGATTACAGGAAGAGTATGCCCTCCGTCGCACACAGTTTTTGTGTTATTTGCGAATGCGCCATGCACTGATACCTACACTGTGGGCAGCTTCGGACATTCCAGAGTTTTCATCCCTGGAGGTTAAACTTCTTTTGACGAAAGATGAAAGAACATAAGCCACCTTGGATATACAAAATTTTGTTACGGACTATGCCGGACCCAGTGGAGGTGGTACGCAGGGCCTGGGAAAGGGACTTAGGAGAGCTTGAGGAGGACGACTGGAGGGGGGCTTTGGAGGCACCCAGGAAGGCAGTAATCACTGCACAATTTAGGCACTAAAGCGAAAACTGCTCCACCGTACATACTACACGAGGGCTAGGCCATATGGAATAGGTCTCATTCAGTCAACCATGTGCTCTGTGGGACTCCTCCTGGAGATTTGATAAACACGCTTTGACACTGTTCAGCCCTCTCCATCTTGAGGGAAGGAGGCTTGGGGAGGCTGGAGAGGGTACTGGACTGGTATGTTTCGAGGGATCCTAAATGAGTATTCCTGCACATCATGAATGAGCTTGGTGGCATGTGATATTAATGGGCACTCTTGTGGTTAGGCCTTCTAATTGCCAAGAGGGATATCGCTAAGGCCTAGAAGGCGGTGGCTGCTCCCTCGGTGGAGGGCTGGGCTAAGGGCATGGATAGTGTGCATGGGGTTGGAAATACTCATATAAAAGGTGAAGGGATGCCCCAGAAAACACTACAAAATATGGAAAGGATGGGCAGAGGTTCAGGCATACACTGGAACCGTACTGGAGTGGGCCTTGGGAGATGGATAACTTGGGAGTGGTGCATGGTGGTCTTGGGAGATAACCAAGATGTTAGCAATGGTGGGGGTGGAGCAAAAGTGGATCACCTTCTGGACAGGGAGACTCTACCCTTATTACTGGTGAGATGTGCAAGGTTAAGCTATAGACTCCTGTTGCTGACGAATGTACTGTTACATTTCATGATTGTGTGGTGCGCTGTTGCTTTATTGGATGTGAAAATTTCAATAAAAACTTTACCCCAAAAAACTACTGTTTGACCATCTTCAGCTCTGATAGCGGCACTGAGTTCAAAGGTAATGTGCAAGTTCACTCTTTTTTAGTGTTATCCAAATTTGACCGATACAATGGCCACAACACCAACCACCTTTCAGCACGCTTTCTGAAGTTTCTCAAAGAGGATCAACATGTTTTAAGCATAACTTTCTTTCTCAGGCTGTACGAAAGGAAACTAAAGGTGCCCCTAGATGCAAAATGTAGCAGGTGCCTCATAGTCACTTGTACTCCAGGGTTAGCTGCTACAACATACACTCTCCAGGGCTGTGCTCATCTGGTGTGTTTGATTGTAATGTTTTAGACCTATGTGTTTGAAAGCAGGGGTGAATAACTTCAGTTCTTGGTGGCATTGTGTTGTTTCTCTCTATAATAAGCATCTTGGAAACCACAAATGTTGGGGTTGGTTTCAGGCTCCTGTGTTTATGGTTTGATGAGACAGTATCAGACATGATTTTCTCAGACTAAAATCACTGTTTGCACTTCTGCATATGTATTATTACTTGTATATCTGACTCACATTGAGTGGATAAGTAAGGTGCACGTTAACTGTTCACTTTGTGTGCCCTTCACCTTGTACCAACCCTTTGGTGACATCCTTCCTTATCGGAAGTTTTATAAATGGGGTCCCTGGTTGGCAGTCAGTTCGCACTTTGTAAAAGCAGGAACCCGCCCTCTCGTCAGGGTAGGGTAGTTACACTCCTAGGACAACCCCTGCTCATCCCTTTGGTAGCTTGGAACAAGTAGTCAGGCTTATCTCAAAGGCAACATGTAAAGTATTTGTACCAACACACACAGTAATCAGTTAAAACAGCATAAAAGTGACACAACACTCACAAGGAAGGCCGTGCATTGTTTCTTTTCCGGTCGGGTAGGCGATGCATTGTTTTTCTCTCCAGCAGAAGAGTGATGTGTCCTTTTCCGGATGGGAAACCTCCAGTTAGCGCAGGTTCACTTTGGTTTTGACGCCCAGCGATGATGCATGCGGAATTCCAGTGCACTATGATGAAGAGCCATGCTAAGTGGATGATGTGTCAATTTTGGCAGCCGCACATGGGTGTTGTGCCGATTTCCCAGCCGCAGTGCAGGTGGTGCGTAGATTTTTCAGCAGCAAAGTAGGTGCTGTGTCAATTTTTTCTCCTGCACAGCTCCTGTGCATGGATTTCAGTCTTGGTTCCACCAGCTTCTCTTTTCAACTGCCTGCGTACTGGATTAGGCACCACTTGGCAGGGTAGGAGTCGCAGCAAGAGATTCCAAGTGCTGGCAGAGGAAGTCTTTGATGGCCTTGAGACTTCAGAATAGGGGGTAAGCTCCATCCAAGCCCTTGGAGACACTTCACAAGTAGCAAAGCAAAAGTCCAGTCTTTGTCCTCTCAAATGCAGAAACAGCAGCTGAAGGCCAACCCAGCAAAGCACACACACAAGCAAAGGGGCAGTACTCCTCCTTCAACTCTTTTCCAAAGCAGAGGTTCCTCTTGATCTAGAAGTAATCTAAAAGTCTGGAGTTCTGGGTCCACTACTTATACCCCTTTCTGCCTTTGAAGTAGGCAAACTTCAAAGGAAAGTCTTTGTTGTTGACAAGATCCTGCCTTGTCCAGGCCTGGCCCCAGACACACACCTGGGGTTGTCGACTGCATTGTGTGAGGACAGGCACTGCGCTTTCAAGTGTAAGTGTCAGCTCCTCCCTCCCCACTCTAGCCCAGGTGACTCATCAGGATATGAAGGCTAGACCCCAACTTCCTTTGTGTCACTGTCTAGAGGGAATTCACAAACAGCCCAACTGTCAGTCTGGCTCAGATGTGAATTCCACAGCAGGCAGAGGCACAGAATGGTAAGCAATAAAATGACTAATTTCTAAAAGTGGTATTTTCAAACTGACAATCTAAAAACCAACTTTACCACAAGGTGTATTTTTAAATTGTGAGTTCAGAGACTCCAAACTCCAAATCTCCATCTGCTCCCAATGGGAAACTGCACTTAAAAGATATTTAAAGGCGGTCCCCATGTTAACCCATGAGAGACAGGCCTTGCAACAGTGAAAACCGAACTTGGCAGTATTTCACTGTCAGGACATGTAAAACACATTGGTACATGTCCTACCTTTTAAATACACCGCACCCTGCTCAAGAGGCTACCTAGAGCCTACCTTGGGGGTGCCTTACATGTACCAAAAGGGAAGGTTTGGGCCTGGCAAGTGGGTAAACTTGCCTGGTCAGAATGGCAGTTTAAAACTTCACAAACAGTGGCAGGTCCGAGCCATGTTTACAGGGCTAATCATGTGGGTGCACAATCAGTGCTGCAGGCCCACTACTAGCATTTGATTTACAGCCATGGGCACCTCTAGTGCCCTTTACTAGGGACTTACTAGTAATCATACAGTTTACACAGAGAGCACTTGTACTTTAGCACTGGTTAGCAGTGGTAAAGTGCCCATAGTACCAAAAACCAGCAAAAACAAAATCCAGCACACATTCACAACATAGGAAGCAGAGACAAAAAGACAGGGGAGACTACGCAAAGGATTCCAGGTCTAACAGGCAAAAAAAGCAATACTTGTTTGACATGTGGAGAACTCCTGGTGGGCTGCCCATTTCCTTTAAACACCCAAGCCCCCTTTGGTTGTGGACCTCCACTAAACACAGTGCTCACCCTGTATCGTACCCTTTCCGGACAGTCAACGTGCTGTGGTAAACCAATCATAGGTGGGTGGGCAAGCTCCAGCTGCACATGATCTTCACCCTGTGCATGATACCTCACGGGCAAACTACTCCTCCCTGACACACAAACTCACTAAGGTGAACAAAATCCTATAATGCATAGCCTTCTCTCTGTGCACAAGTCTTTGCAGGCAGACATCCCCATTTGGCAACCAACCGCTCATGGGGGGGCCAATTCCTTGCTGCACATAGTGTTCACCCTGTGCAAAATCTCTCACAGACAGACCACTCCTTAGAGACACCCAAGCGCCCTTAGGTAACCAAACCCTTCTACTTCTGCTGAAGCCTTCATGGACAGATGACACCCCTCCTTGTGGGCAGCCAACTGAAGATAGGTGGGGAACACTCTCCTGCACAAGGGCTTTGCATTGTGCACAACCTCTCATTGACAGGGGACTCCTTCAGAACTCTGAAGCCCGCTTAGGTGCTGCAAAGCCTATAATGTATGGCCTTCACCCTGTGCCAAACCATTGATGGACAGCCAACAACCTGTGTGGAACCAACACACATGGCTAAACCATCCCCTGCTGCACACGATCTTTGCTCTGTTCACAACCATCATAGACATCCCACTCTTTCTCTTCACTAACAGAATATCAAACCTATCTTTCTCTCACTGAAACTTTAATCATGTGTGGCCTGGGTTTGGGTACAAGATTTGGTCTGTGTAAGACCATGCATTCAAAACTCCACAGATGCCTAGTACTCATACTTCATCTGTGTGGTTATGTCTCCCACCCAACTCCCCGCTGGTTCCCAAAATTGTACCACAGATGGACTTCAGCCATGCACTGTGTGACATTGAGCACAGGGCTGGTCCATTGGTGGGTTGAGGGGCCAACCCACCACATGTAGTCAACTTTACATTGGTTGGGGATTTGTATAGAGGTTGGGTGCAAGATTGGGATTGGTCTCCGTGCCAAATCCCCTCTGTGTATGGTCTTTAGCTGTAAGCAGCAAGGGATTTACCTCTGTAACCTACCCGCTACACTCAGCTGCACAGTCCTGTGGGACCAAGATGCTGTAGCTTGCAGCCGGCTCGCACAGGAGTCCTGCAGATAACAATGGTAACCTAACTACACTTACATGCTAATGTGTGCTCCAGTTTCTGATTTTATTAAGGTTTTTAACAATGTGCAGATGAACCTGTTGGGTGCTGTGGACATGCTGTACATGTCCATAGCACCACCTCTTAGCGCTATGAACGTGTCTAGCAAGTGCTGGTACTTGAGGGCAGCAGTTCTGCATTTTAGGCAAGGGGAAAGCTTGCATAACAGGTAGTAAATACTGCTGTTAGATACAGTCCCCTGTGTGGCTTCATCAATCCATCTTGAGAGAGAGCTGTGTTTTCCATCAGTGCCGTCCTTGAGGTCTGAACACCTCAGCCTGCAACAAGAATAACTTGAACATCTTCACCTGGAAGGTGGGGGGCCAATAATCCCTCTTGGAACTCCATCCCTTCGGGAGAGCTTCCAACTATCTGGATCCCTGGAACCAGGTGGACCGGTGCAGCCAGCTTCAGTGCCTTGCTGCTGTCACCTTGACTACAACCATCTTTCACCATTTAAAGCTTCAGCTATTCCAACACATTACACAGGCCAGTGCACTAAGTTTTTGTATTCCCTTTTTTCCAAACACAACCTAGCAATTTGAATTTGAATAATAAAGCCTTGGCTAAAGGAAAAGGATTTGTTGTGTGAAGCAACACAACATCAAGTACAGATACAGTTTTCGGAATCTTCTGAGCAGATGCTAAAGGTTATACCTCTGAAAACAGTGCAGGTGTCAGTGCCCTTGACATGGACTTGAATTTCTTATAGTAATTCTTGTTTGGTTTGTATCTATGTATCTCCTGACTGAAGAAGTGCAACTTGCCACTAGAACTTGTAGGGTCCTGCTCAGAAACATTAACACCTTTTCGCAGGCGATTCATGTACACCAGAACTGTTGCTCCCTCTCTCTGCAACCTCCCTTTTCCCCAGTGACTGGTACGAGTGTTCTCTTGTGATAGTAAGGGGAAGTGCTGGAATAACTGCACTATGGCAGACGTTCTGGGACTAGAGGTGAGAGGCCCATGGTTGGTGTGACACTAGCCAGGGTCTGTAAGAGTCCCCCCTGCATGTTTTGTTATGTATCCCTGTGCGGCCCCAAGCTCGGGCTCAAATACTTTAGCTACATATATTGACAATTACTCCATGTTGCATTTTGAGCCCTTTACCATCTGGGCTGTATGCCTAGCCACAGAACTGGGCTAACGTTTATATCGGGGCATGTGTGTGAATGCTGGATGGTAGGAAATTTCAGGATCCCTCCAGGTTCCAAATGTTTAAGTCATAGAAATGGAAGGAAAATGTGTGATTTGAGTCAATGTTTGAGGTTTGCAAGGCACTGTGGGTAAGAAAATGTCATAGGAGCAACACCATCCTGGACTGCCTTGGGTGTCTAGTTTACAGACATTTCTGGGTTTGGTAGTTTTTTCCAGGTGATGGCTGGCCCAAGCCGGAAAAGTGCAGCAATTTAGCATAGAAGTGAGAGAATATTGCAACTTAGCCACACTCTGCTACCCATATATGAAAAAACATGCAAAATAATCAAAATGCTTCTCTTGCCATAGAGATGGGGTTGCTTTAGTCAGCAGCAGAGCAGAAAGATTGTTTAGGAGTTAGGGATGGATGAGACCCCATCCCAATTGTTTATAAAAAATATTCCTGGCATCCTGCTGCCTTTCTGAACGTGGGCAAATTTGGCAGATGCCCTCTGTGCCCATCCTGGGGTGGGGCAGAGAGATTAGTTTCACCTCCTCCTCCTTACAGCTCCCCCCGATGTGAATGGAACTCTTCGTACATCGTGCTGATTGCTTTGTGCCAAGCTACCAGAGGGTTAAGCAAAGGGGAATTTATTGACTTTTATAGTTCACCCTGACAAGGATTGTGTATTACTTGAGTGGATCTCCCACCCGGCCTCAACTAATACCCCAATGTCTTGTAGTTTCCATGCACGAGTATAATGTCATGTGTTTTAAGTACATGCTAAAACACTTTTAGTAATAGTTGTACTGATGTTTTTATTAATTAACCTGAGTTGCGTGACAACTTGTGTAGCAGTTGTTCACATTATGCATTAATGCTACCAAGATGCTCCTTACCTCTCCAAATAGCTCCAAAGGAACTTTCCTATCCCTATCAATGCCAAACCCTGCTCATTCTGGGCCAGATGTAGTAAACTGCAATTTTGCGACTTGCAAATTGCGAGTCTGACCGACTCGCAATTTACAACTCGCAAAATTGGATGCAGAAAGGTGTCTCAGGCACCTTCTGCGACTCGCTATGGGGTTGCAAAGACCCACCTCATTAATATTCATGAGGTGGGTCGCAGTTTGCGACCCCATAGCGAGTCCCTGCACTCACAGGGATGGTGGCCTGCTGGAGACAGCAGACCTCCATGTCTGTGACTGCTTTGTCAATAAAGCAGTTTTTTTTTTCATTTTGCAGCCCGTTTTCCTTAAAGGAAAACGAGCTGCAAAATGAAAACTAAACCGAAACCATTTGGTTTCATTTTTTTCGGCATTCACAAAGGGGAAGGGGTCCCACGGGGACCCCTTCCCTTTTGCGAATGAGTTACCACCAGTGTGACACTGGTGGTAACTGCGAGTTGGTTTGCGACCGCATTCGCGGTCACAAAGCAACTCTGAATGGCGATGCGGTCGCAAATAGGAAGGGAACACCCCTTCCTATTTGCGAGTCGCATTCCCAAATTGCGAGTCGGTACCAACTCGCAATTTGGGGATGAGCATCGCGTTCGGCGACATGCAAAAGGCTTTGTACATCTGGCCCTTTGTTCCCAGTGCCCACCCCTGTCTTTTTGTATTGGGTACACCACTCTGCCTGTTACTTAGCCTCAGACTGGCACCTCCTAATATTGTGATTAAGATATGCCACTGGCTTGGCTAGCCAGCAGTGATAGAGAGCTGAGTCTGGCTTGCCTCTCAGTGACAGAGAAAGAGCTGAGCCATCCAAATACTTGGAAGGTAAACGACAAATCAAACATATGTATTATTTCTTGAATACTTGTGGTTCACAACAGTTCACTAAATTAAATCACTGCATTTAAGGTACACAAACATGAACTTTTCCCCAACCCCAATGTTCTGACAACACTGACATGTTGTGCAATTTATATGTGGCCAGTATTGTTATTCTATGTAGAGCACCATTCTTGTTCATTAAGTCATATACAAGTGATTTTATTAATATAGCATACATCCTGACCTGACTCTGTGGTTCTCTCAGATGTGCCACTCAATCAAAACAAGTCACAGCAAAGTAGTGATTTACATAATGTGACATAATTTTGTCAAGTGAGAAAACTGTGGGCCCGATTCACAAAGGTAAACTTAGACCAAAAGTCTACATTTACGACTTTCGGTATTCACAAAGGTAAGTAATGAGTTGGGGTGGAATCTTCACACATGGAGTGGAATCTCCGCACCTGGAGTAAAATCTCTGCACCTGGAGTGGAATCTCCACACCTGGAGTGGAATCTCCGCATCCGGAGTGGAATCCCCGCACCTGGAGTGGAATCTCGGCACGCAGGACAGAGATTCTGCCCTAAGTGCGGAGATTCCATCCAGAGTGCAGGCATAAAGATACTACTTGTAACTTACCTTTGTGTCTACCGAAAAGTAGTACAGTTGGACTCTTTGTCTAAACTTAGGCCAAACATCTAACTTTACCTTTGTGAATCAGGAGCTGTGATTTTAACCTACATTTCTTGGTTACAGAGTGTGCAATTCAGGCATCAGTTGTCTATCACTTACTGCTTTTCTCAAGTATTTCATGTGTACACTATTGTGTATTACCCAGTGAAGCATCTAGGAGAGTAGACTGATTATGTGGTAGATCCTAACTTTTATCCCAGTTTATTCTATAGCCCTAGAAACTCCCAAACATTCTCATCAAAGATAAAAGGACATGAGCTGTGCCTGTTCGTCAAAGGCATCAGTATGTCGTCAGCATTCAAAAGTCGTGTTATTACCCCATCCCCAGCTGCAGTTTGGGTTCCAGTTATTTGAGGAGAAGTCCTTATTTTGACTGCTAGATGTTCCTCTGCTACCAGTAACAGGAGGGGTGAGAGGGAACAACTCTGTCAAGTCCCTCTGAGGATGATAACCCTGCCAGACAGAAACCTGTTAGTCACCTAAGGCCATGGGATAGTTATACAAGAGTCTGATTAATTGCAAAAAGCAATCTTTAAAACCAGCACCTTATAATGTTTGAATAACGTATGGCCATTCAATCCAATCGAGGGCCTTTTCAGCATCGAGAGAGAAAGCAACTTTCTTCTCTTTGTCCGTGCTTACCAGCTAAATGATGACAGAGCAGTGCCACTTTCCTTAAATATGCCCCAGAGTGTTTCAGTCACATAGCAAGGAGTTTAGCCAAGATTTTCATGTCTGTGTTTATTGACAAAATAGGTCTATAACCTCCACATAGCTGCAAGTCTTTGTCACATTTCTGAAGGAGAATGATGTTGGTTTTGTTATCTTCTGGATGAACAGCTGCAGTTTCTTTCATATCCTTATAGACTTAGAGTAGAGGGACCAGGATCTGTATTTTCATCCTATAGCACTCTACGGGGAAGCTGCCCTTTCCCAGAGCTTTGCCCATAGACATGTTTTAATGACCTAAGAGATTTTGTCTATGCCTCCTTGAGATGTGGGAGAAGCAGGTTGTCAAAGAATGTTCTTACCCTGTTGATGAAGAGTATAGTGCTTTGTAGAAAGTTGTGAATTCATCTTTTATCCGTACCGGGTTGGTGATAAGGCCCCTTTGTGTCTTTATTAAAGGGTTGAAGTGAAGGGCTTCAGGTTGTTTCAACTGGTAAGCTAGTTGCCTGCCTCATTTTCTTCAAAGCTTGTATTGCCGTTGTTTTATACACCCTGGCACTTTCCCTGGCAATGATGTAAACTTGGAGTTGAGATCCATATAGGCTTGCGTGAGTTGCAAGAACTTAGCTTCTGTAGGGGAGGTTGCAATAACTTGATTCGCTGCTCAAACTGCTGCTTGTTCTCAGTAAACGTGTCCAGATGGAGGACAGACTATCATTAACTGGCCTCTCAGGTAGGCCTAGTACGAGGAATTGGGTTGTTGGTTGAGGGGATGTGAGCTGTTCTCAAGCAACAGCAGCCAGGGTGAAAGACAAATTGTTACTAGTGCTTAACCCTCTGCTAGCTTGACACAAAAGCAGTCAGGCTTAACTTCAGGGCAATGTGTAAAGTATTCATGCAGCACTTTAACAGCAGTAAAGTGAAAACAACACAAGAAACGCAAGATAAATCCCACACCAATACAGAAAAATGATGTACATTTTAACACATTACTTGACAACAAAATGAAAAAAATCCAATCTGTGGAACTGGAGTTATGAATTTAAAGAGCTTAAAGTGTAAAATAGTACCTAAAGATCAAAGTGCTAAGCATAGACATTTAGTTGTGTAAGGCCAGATCAAAGTTGAAACTTATGGCAGACCGCGACGGAATGCGGGTTGGATACAAGAAGATGATTGAGCCTGGTCTCTGCTTCCCTTAGTACTTAGAAGACATTTTGAAGAAAAATGTCTGTAAAAGTTCAGTGTGGCAAGGCAGCCAGAGGTGTCAGAGGCGGAGGCGTAATCATCGGGGAGCTACCGGACGAAGGGGTGGTGAAGATTTTGTAAATTCGGACTTTCAGCCTGATTTATATGTTAGCTGTATGTCTACTCCATCACAATGGCGACAGTGTCTAAACGCTACCAACATAATGGTCTGCCTGCCCAATTTAATTGAGGGCGGACCTTAAGTTTGGCTACCGTGGTGAATGCACCATCACTGCCATAGTCCAACCGTTGGGCCATCAGAGAAATAGTTACATATCTTCCCACCGAAGGGCCCACAGATGGGTAAGGACACCGTCCCCAGAAGCTCGGGCAGCTATAAATGGATACACTAGACTCAAGCAATAGGAATGGAACAATGCACTACAGCAAAATCAAATACATGACTAGCACTTCTTCTGTCCGCCGGGCAGCAAAAAAGAGGTAGTCAGCACGGTGCTTGTCATTGTTGGAGGGGTATGTCAGCTGTGGTTGGTGGGCCTGTGTTATGGAAAGGGTTCATGGGAAATGAAGTGTATATGTTAAAAATGTGTTGTTTAGCTGCTGGTATATATTGCAGGGAAGGAAGAGACACCTATGAGCCTCCAGTCCTGACACAGAATCAAGCCACACCCGTGGCTGAGCTCTGATTATGCCTGATAATACATTGGCGATCACAGCTCTAGGTCTCACTGAACTTAGGGCCACCTGGCACATATGTGCCCTTATACAAATAAGGGAAACTTGTGCTATCAATGTCCACCATGTATGTGTTCAATGCCCTAATGAAGCTTGGAAATGTTTTATAATTGAAAATCCAAACTGTTGCCTTTCACCATTCCCTCTTGTGATTTTTGTACCGTTGTCACCCAGTTACCTTGCTTCACTCACAAGTTGCATTACTTCCAGGAAACGAGACAGGGGTACACACAGCTAGACAGCGTCTACCTACTGTTTTCAGAGGTGGGCACCAGGCGCCCTGCCAAGCAGGTTTGGCTCCACTGAAATATGCTGAACTCGTCCCGGTGTAATTTTCAGGCTGCAGGATACGTTCACAAGTGCCTGCCCCTTGTCTGCTTTCCTTGGAGCAGCAAAGTGCAGGCAGCCAGGTACCTTTGTCATTTTAAATCCCAGCCGGGCCATAGGGCCTTCTTTTGTCGGAGTATCCCGGCTGGGAGCTCTCTGGAGCCTCACACCTAGTTACAAATGTAAACCAGGGAAGCAAAGGCACTCAGCCATGTTATTAGTTCACAAGTACTTAGGAAAACCAGGGATTCTTCAGTGCTGTATATGAGATATGCATGCACTGTCAGAGTGTCAGGGGTGTTGGTGTAGGAGTCACGTGTCCTTCTGAGCTCACTGTGCTATATTAGAAGAATAACAATTTATGAACTGCAAGAAAGAATTGGATCTCTGTGTTAAAGCAGTAACCCACTCACCCATCTACATAAAATAAAAATCTGTAATTTGCATGTTACATAGTTTGCTTTGCAGGAGAGACGTTACCTCTCTATGGTACTTTGATTCACAACTGGGACTAGAGAAAACACAGGTCTCTGCAGCGAATGATTTAATCTCCAGATGTATCTCTTCATCACCTGAGATTGACTGGGCACACAAAGATCTCTGCAACCTCGGAAGGAGCGAGAGACTGACCCGGAAGCTGCATATCGGGAGAAGTCTCAGAGCACTCGGAGCGGCAGCGTGCAGGCGCAGGCGGTTCCATCAGCCCTGTGGAGGGAGAAGGGGGAGAATCGACCCGGAACCCAGAACCAGAGTAGGAGCTGGCGCCGAGGGAGAAGCGCAGCATTGCACCCGTGAGTCAGAGGTGTTGGTGGAGCAAGCGCCGCAGCAGGGGGCGCTCGCAGCACCACGCTGCTGTAGGAGCCGCGGTTAGAGCCGGAAGAGCAGTGCACCAGCTGCCGGGTGCCGGTTGAGCAGCAGCTTTGGCATCACAGCCGTGGCTGGGCTCTTTGAGGCTCCTGTAAGTCTTGAGGCTCCCGTGGAGGGGGAGTCGACCCTTGCCTCGTGTAAAGCCCCCATGCCCAAGAGGGTGAAGATGCGGTGATGCGCCTCTTAGAGTCGCACTAAGGTATCAAAGTGCATTGAATCTACTTTTTACTGCCTGTCTCTGCCTGCCTGCTCGCCTGCCTGCTCATTGGCCCATTTGTCCTACCTGCCCTATAGTTGCTCCTAGGAAGAAAAAAAAACGGAGAAAAAGAGGAGGAGAAGGTTAGAAAGCTGCGGACAATTGCAAGAAAGACACTGACGGTGGAGGGGCAGGACGAACTGGTACCCTACAAGGGCAAGGACAGCCCCAAATACTGGGATATAATTAAATACTCAAGCCTCCAGGCAACATAAGTCTGTCTAAGTCTGTCTAATAGCCCTCTGAGGAGCTCTGGTTGTATTGGTCCTGCAATTTCTAAGCACTTAAAACATTAGAGAGGAGGGAGGACTTGAATAGGGCTTGCTGTGGGTAGCTAGTGCTGCAGCTCCCCCTGGTTGTGGGGCAGAGGCGGCTTGTATTAGGGCAGTGCGGCTTGTCTCCCATAGGGGTGCCCCCCACCCTCTTCTACGTGAGTAATCTAAGAACTAAGAATTGAGATCTTGGAAATCCTTTACAGCTGGTCTTTGGAGTGGAGTGTATGGTGTCCCTACCAAGAATTACCAAGAATTAAGATAATATCCTCTTCATGGACTCCTGGAAAAAGTTCAATTAAGTACTAAATAGTCCGGCAGATTGAGCCTAAAGTGTGGAGTGTGCTTTTGTGGGGAGTGCTGCCCTAAGGAGAGACTCATACTATATTGATATGTATTTATTTATAATCTATATATATATATAATAATACATTGGTTATAATATATATAGTATACAGCATGTCGGGGAGCAAGGCGCGATCAAGTGGCAGTGCGAAAAAGGGATTAAAAGCACGCCACAATGTACAGGAGCTTACGGAGGATCATCCGTCTTAAGGGCTATCGTTTGAAAATCAAGAAGAAGGAGGCGGGGAAAAAGTACTTCAGCCGTCTGGACAGGAGGACATTTTCAGAGATAATAGAACGGATAGGGATAATTCTGAGAGATCTTCAGGAACCCCTCCTGGAGTATCAATTAGAGAATTTGTGGGGAGATATTTTTTTTTAACTCATCACACGTCACAGTTGTTAGAGTGGAGTAATATGTTAGAATCCAATCAGAGTGAAATTGAACGATCTAGGGGAAATGAGTTTCCATTCTCAGACTCATTACAAACTTGTGTCTGTAGAGGAGGTCGGAGGAGGTTACTGAGTGTAAGGGTTTGTTAGAGCCCAGGCAATCTTCATCCCCCTGCTTTTCACCCCAAGTAAGGGATAGTATAAGATCTCAGGAGATGTTCCCATCGGTTTTGGAAAGGAGGGAGGTTTTTGTGGGGGGGTTGGGGGTGGAGTGCTGCTGAACGTAACAAAAAGCTGGAAACATTTCTGACGTCACCTCTTTCGGGCAGACAATCTGCATCTATTCTGGAAACTACTGCGCACCAGCTGAGTCACTACTAAATGTAATGTTCCTAATGCAAAAGACTTTGCAGGCAATTTTAGAAGTACTGACTGCAAATAAGTCTGAAGAAAGCACACAAAAATCAATTACAAGAGATAACAGAGGAGTTAAAATGTATAAATAGTAGTATGCCAACATTAGTGCGACCTGTGCTGGAAAAAAGGGATCAAGAAACAGATACCCATGATACCCATGACATCCTTGAACATAATAAAGAAGGAGGAAAAACAGATATAGTACAGACATCAAATCAATCGTCAGTATATGTTTCCAAACAGCCAATGCTGGTGATAAAGAGGAATCATAGGAGGGGGAGAAAGGGATATGGGGTCAACAGTTGCTACTATAAACTCCAATGTAGGAAGCAAAGTAACGTTGGGAGTAAAACATAAGTAGGGAGAGAGGGAAGGATAGCCCAGGGAGGCCGGCCACCACCCCAAGGACAGACCGAGGCCAAGGGTGGGAAGTAGTAGCCCTAGAGCAATTGGCTACGTCACAAAAAGTACCTAGCATACCCTATAGAGAAGTTAGCCAGCAAGGAAAAAGAATGAATGTTATCCAAGGAGCAGCTGTGGACAAAGAAGTAATGGAAGAAATAGAAGAAAGAAAGGAAAGTAGTGGGTGAGAGGGAGAGAAAAATACTAAGAGATTAGTAAAAAGTAGGAAATTAGTCAACCCAATTTGCCCAGTAAAGAGCGGGGTCTCGTTTTCACCTAAAGGCCTTGGGAAAAAGAGGGACTGGGAAAGCCCTAACGGAAGTAAATGGAGGTGGATCTATCTAGAACCCTGGGGTAGAGAGATTGGGAGGAAACGATGCAGGAAGTTAAAGCCTTTGAACCGGACCTGCCTTTTAGACGTTATGGCCCAGTGTCCAAGTCTAAGTGAAATTGAGTCAGAAGACATAAAGCAAATAGGATTTATATTAAGTTCGGAGGGGGAAGAGGTGACTAAAGCACTCTTCTATTCTGAATGTATTAGACGTCTGGTATTGCAAGCAGAGGCGGAGCTAAGGAAGGAGGGTATTAGATTAGTACAGCAAAGTGAGTTAGGGGGTGAGACTCAAGATGGGAGTGCCCTTACGTGCCATGCAGGTCTGCTCCCTAACCAAGTGCTGTGTAATTTGTCATATAATAAAAATCAAAGAAGGTGTGTGGATGGAAATAAGGGTAGTCTAAGTGTAACTGTAGTTACAGAATATAACGATCTGCAGTGGAGGAATCGTTTTGAGCCCCTTGTAAACTCCTGTGACAATCATAGGAGGGGCGAACTGAGTGATGTGGACTAGGAATTAAACCCATCGCACAGCCATTTAATTTTTTCCTGGAATCTGGGAGGTTATAAAAAACATTTAAAACAAGATCTTTTTAAAGGAGAGTTTGAAAAGTATGATATAATGTGCTTCCAGGAAACTTGGTTGTGCGACGAACCTGAACCAGTAGAAGGTTTTATGAGACTCTTTAGGGGAGCAACACAGCAAGGGTTAGGATGCCCATTAGGGGGCCTAATAACCTTAGCTTCAACTAGAATAGCGAATAAGTTCATAAGAAATAAAAACTAAATACCGTTGGTTATTGGCAGGCCAAGTAGATCTTTACAATACAATTGGAGGTGCTAAACAGCTAATAACAATTAATGTATATATACAACCAGGGAATTTGTATGATTATGACATTCAGCGGGGTCTGTTTGAGGAAGATCTGGAATTATTATGTATTGGTAAATCAGGATATTTGACTCTATTGCTGGGAGATTTTAATAACAAACTTGATCCCAATAGCATTGACAAAATGCAGTGAAATACGCGACGGGTGCAACTGCACCCGTCGCACAGCTTCCACTCCGCTGGCTCGATTCCGAGCCGGCTTCATCGTGGAAGCCTCTTTCCCGCTGGGCTGGCTGGCGGTCTGAAGGCGACCGCCCGCCAGCCCAGCGGGAAAGTCAGAATTACCGCCGCGGTCTTTCGACCGCGGAACGGTAACCTGACGGCGGGACTTTGGCGGGCGGCCTCCGCCGCCCGCCAAGGTCAGAATGAGGGCCACAGTGTTACAGTTCTGAATTGGGTTGAATCCAGGCTATAGGGACCCCAAAGCAAAAGCAATTCTCAAAGATACCCAGGGCCTATGTACATGTGGCTTACAACAGAAATTTAGCACGCAACATCTACTTTTGGATTGTTACTGGTTTTTAGAGGTGCGTAAGAAGTTTTTTAAATCAATTTTAAGGAATATAATATTATTAATCGGGATCAAGCGCTTAGTTTACTAATAGAAATGAGATTTTTTGATGTAACCTGTGCGCTAGGCCAATTTCTAATAGGTTTAAGAGGGGTTTTAACTGAACTTTTAGGGTCTGGTGTAAGGTAGGGAGTAAGGGCTGAGGAAGAGTTTGAAATGGTTTAAACTGATTATTTTTAAAAATTACATTGGTTGATGGTAATATTGAAAATTTGCCATGTTTTAAAGAGGCGAGAAGTAAAATGTAGAGCACTTTATATTGGAAATTGCACTTGTCATTGTAAAGGATCTGAGTATCATTAGAATTGTATGTGGGACAATTTGGTTGGCACGCTTCACTTGAAAGGATGAGTAGGAAATGAAACTGGTGGATGGTTGAAATAGTTTAATGAATTATGTAAGTAGAGTAGGTTAATAAGAACCAGAATGAATTATACATTTTGTATGTGAATGTACTATGTAATGGGGAATTCTTTTTAAATGAATCTTGGATAATTAATTGTTTATGTATAGGAATTTTTATAATCAACTTTGTAAATTTTATTGTTTTATACTTTTAAGGTTTAAGCCAAATAAAAGGATTTATGACTGACTGACAGGATCTCTGCACAGGTGCCTTAACCCCATAAGGTATTTTAAAAGGCAGACTTTGCAACCAATTAAACGGAACAGATTTGCTGCCAAAATTCTCCATGTTGCCAATTTCTTCGTGGCGGAAGTTTTAAAAAGTAATTTTTGCGTCATTATTTTGGCACCACCCTGATGCAAAATCTCATCTGATAACTATTCTAATGCTCGCTAATGTACTCACGGCAGACCTGCCACACATATGTGCGAGGTTTCAGGATCTGGTGCCACTGCTTGTCATGTCAGCTCGTGAGAGGTCATGGGGGTGAGACGCCACGCCATGGTATTCCACTCGCACGGTGCCTAACATGGCTAGTTCTGTTTTTTTAGGAGTCGTGCCCTCATTTATTTCCTTCCCTTTCATCATGGTTCCCGCGTGTTCATTTATTTCAGTTTCTTTAACACTCGTGTTTTTCACACTACAGACCTCCGTTTATTTCGTGTTTATTTGACATGTATCTGTGTTGGTGATGCTGCGTAGACAGTGCCCGGGGATACCTGCTGGGCCTGGGGCGTGCGCTGTGTGTGCGGTACCTGTGCGGGCAGAGCATCCCTCACCTGAGACCCGGAAGCGCAGGTGTGAAAGATGCCCAGGGGACACTGAGGCTCGTGCCCCCAACCCTCCACCACCCCCGGGGGTCAACCTGTGCCTCCTCCTAACTCCCCACCCTACCCGGCAACCCCATGCAAGAGCCACCCTCCGCCCCGCCGGCTCTACACTCACTCACTGAAAGCATCAGTGCGGAGACAGGGACTGCACTGGGGCACAGGAGGGCGGGGGCGCGAGGAGGGAGGGGCTGGGGTGTCAGGGGAGGGCTGTAGAGGGCCCTGGAGGGGAGGCCGGCCTGGAGGAAGAAGAGCTGTTAGAGCTCCGGGGCAGGAGGCAGAGCATCAACTCTGGATGTGACTCAAACCTACCCAGTCACCTCCTCCCACCCAACTCAACTTCAGCCCCCCTGCCTGGGGGTGCAGCAGCACCGGAGGAGGGCAGGAACACCGTCCCTAGGAGAGGGAAACGGAGTGGGGTGGGGCTCTTGGGACCCGGAGAGAGGGTGACCCCTGGGAGGGGATCTGAGGGCAGGGGTGAGGAGGTCCTCCTGGAACCTGGGGGGAGAGTGCCACATGGGAAGTGGTCTGAGGACTCAGGGCTTGATGTTCCACAGCGGAGTGAGCAGGTACTACAGGGACCTGGGGGAGAGTGCCCCATGGGGGGGATTGTGAGGAGTCGGCATTGAGGAGGGACCAAGATATACATGAAGGTGAGGAAATCCTGCAGGGAGAGAGATTCATAGGTTAAGGTGTGAGGACTCAGGCCCAGGAGATCGCAATGACACATGAAGTGAAATAACAGACCTAGAGTTGGGCCAGGGAGGGACCAGTGTTCAGCTGCGGAACAAGGAATGGACCGGACCAGAGACCAGGGAAGAAAAACAAAAGTGGGCTTCGGCCCCTGAGACAGAGCAGCATAGCACCTTACTGACTCCAGGACCAGAAGCATCCCGGGGGGCTTCTCCAGGGACCAAGAGATGCATGAGGACACTGCTGCCACCTATAGGTAAGAAAGTATAATATAATATGGTGGTCCTATGCCTCCTCTGAGGCAGGAGATCAACATCAAGGGCCTATTTATAAGGCTGTTTGCGTCGCTCTTGCACCACGCAATGTAACTCAAGAGCAATGCAAACCTTGCAATGTGTCTCTCAGTGGCTCCAAAAATCTGCAGTAACCCAACGCTAATTGCTACGGTGCATTACTCTGCCCTGGGAAACGCTTTCCATGAGCATTGCGTGGGTGTTCCTACTCATCTCCTGTGGATTTTGATGCATCCCCACATTTACAGGAACTTGTGCCAAAATCTTACACCTTCCCAGGGGAGGCGTAACGAGGAGAAATATCTCTCTTTCTCCTTATGTCTTCCTCTTTCTGTGTGTGCGTCATTCTGCAGCACACGTAGAAAAAGGAGTATGCCTCTCAGGATTGTTTTTGTGCAGGAAGGTGTCCCATCCTGCTGCAACAGAGGCACCCTTGCACCATGGTGCCTGCGTTGGCACTAGGCAGCCCATTGTGCCCCTGCCAAGGACAGGAATGCACCATATCGCCTTAAATAAAGCACATTCCTGTCCTGTCCCAGTAACGCAGTGCAGCGCAGCTACGTGACTTGTTGCGCTGCACTGCACCACTTCTTCATAAATATGCCCCTAGTGTACTCAGTTTGTATTGCGTCTGCAAAGTAGCCGCTGGAAAGATGGCATTATAGCCTCACTTAGGAAGTGTAATTATGTACCTACACCAGGTGTTCATTCTCTGATCCCCAGAAGTAAGGGTGTATTATCTGCACCAGGTGCTTATCTATAAATTCCTATGCATCCATCTTCCCATCTGCAGGCCTTACCTTCAAGACTCCATCTCCGTCCTGCAAAACCTGTCCCCTAGCTGACATCAAAAAATCCTCCCAACATGCCTGCTATTTCCCATCAGGCAGTAGAAATCCCATTGCCATTTCTAAAGCGGCCATACGCGAAGGACCAACTTCTACTTCCAGGTTTGTCTCACTTAAACTAATAAATCCTGGACTACTTAGGGCCTGATTTAGATGTTGGCGGACGGGTTACTCCGTGCGAACGATGACAGCCCTTCAGCCCAAATATAAATCCCATAGCATACAATGGGATCTATATTTTGGCGGACAAGCTATCTGCCACCGTTGTGACAGAATATCCCCCTTAGTCTCCATTCTCCTTTTAAATCGATCTTGGAGTCGCAGATCTTTACCGCACTGTAGGGGATGGACTACAGTTTTCTTCTGTGGTGGAGGCTGTTCCCCAGATCAGCAGCACAAAGCACAGATTCTACAATGGGCTGGGGAGTGATATCTGCATCAGTAGTAAGCTGCACGTTCAGTGCACAGTTTTGTTTTACTAGTCAGCAACATCTTTATCAGGAAAAGGTTTACATTGCAAGGTCATTGATGCTTGGTGCATGAGGATGGGAAGAATAACACAGTTTACGTTAAAAGCTCTATTGTCTGATTGTACCAGTTGTGAGATTAAGATCAGTGAAGACACAATAACTAAAAACTATAACACAGAAGTAGGTAGTGGTTCATTAGAAGCTTAATTTATATATATTTCTTAATTCAAAGAAATAATTATGCTTTGCTTTCAATTTGAAAAAGACCAGCTCCTCTGTGTTGAATCCTTGAAGAGAGGTAGTGGACAGCATGTCTGCTGATAGGGAGTTCCAGTGCCGAAAGCAAGAAAAGTCATAAGATTGGTACTAGAGGGCAGCACATAGTAACTAATGAGTAACTAGCAAGTTGTGGTTGGTTGGTCGTATATTCCGAGTAGTATACATCTAGAATTAGTTCTTTGAGAGGTTGTTAGAGAGAGCCCAATTACTGCTTAGAAAAAGAAATTGGAAGTTTGTCGAAAGCCTAGTTCTTGGTGGTGAGCCACACAACTTGGTGGTGTTATATTGAATAGATGGTATGTTTTCATAAA
This sequence comes from Pleurodeles waltl, assembly GCF_031143425.1. Classification (NCBI taxonomy): domain Eukaryota; kingdom Metazoa; phylum Chordata; class Amphibia; order Caudata; family Salamandridae; genus Pleurodeles; species Pleurodeles waltl. Next base: position 1,144,103,964 of record NC_090439.1, read on the forward strand.
TTAAAAGAAACTTAAGGTAGCAAAGTTTATAATCCATGCTAGTTGAAAGGAGGAAGATCTAGAAATGCCAGCTTGAGAAGTTTTGCAGTAGCTCCTCGATGTGCACAAAAATTCCCCAGGATTTCTGTCTGAGTTGGGAAAGTTCAGAGAGTTGGGGAAAAGGATGGGGTCGGTTATATAGGTGCAGTTTTGGAGGAGCTGAGCATTAGGGAACCTGATGCCATCCACTGTCTGGTCACTATGAGGCAGTTTAAAATGATGAGAGAAGATAAACTGGGTGTTATCAGCATAAAGGTGATGCGAGAAGATGAATAACGAAATCAAAATTCACATTTTATTTTATTTGCATAGTCAATTAAAACCATTGCGTTGCCATTGAAAAGAATAAAAATACCAAGGTCGATTAGATATAAAAAATAGTACACAGCTTCTTCTATTTAGACCACCAAGGATCATTGTTCTTACGTGTCCTATACCACAAACTTAAATAACACATGCTTTGTGTGGTGATTGTGCCATTCAACCAAATTGTCTTCTCAGTGGATTCCCCTTTGTCCATCTTTTACGCAAGAATAACCCCATGTCCACCATTGCCCTACTTAAAAAAGCACAAATAGAAAACAAGGTAATTTTATCAGCTTAAAACCGTAAATGTAAGAAATAGCATGAATTCTTCAGAGCTTCGAATTCTTTCATGGGTCATTCCTCACATGTGAATAAAGTGCTGAACAACTTCACATAATACACATCTTGTCTCTCTGACGTCCATTCCCCTTTATCAAAGTGCTTAGATTGCGGGTCAAATACCTATTCGTCATGTAAACATCCATCCCCTCACCCCTCAATGCAACTTAAATTAGGACCCAGTCCTGGTTCCATCCCTTGCCCTTCAGACCTACCATTGAGGAGCTTCAATTTTAAATTTGGGGCTCTCCACTTCTCCACTGGGGATGCTTTCTCAGATGACAATTGTCCAGTCTTAGTCTTAACCAACTCTTTCAAAAGCGGTTTTACAAATGTCACTCCCTTACAAACTAAGGGGATAGATTTTCCACTTAGCCAGCTAATGACTGCCTGTCTGCAGGAACAGATCTGCAGAGATGCAAAATAATTTTTTCAATAACTTTTTTCCTTCACCCCCAAAAGCCGGACAAGTACAGAATATATGCAACAGGGACTCTTGTTTGTATTAGTGTTGGAGTGTAGCTTTCATAATTAAAATTAACATGAAATGCTTGCAAAATAGTGTATAATGAAGTTGCCTAGAAAATGTGTCAATGTGCTACTAATGTACGCGTTTGAAATATCCCCACAGGGAGTGGCCACCAATGTCTACGATGATTAATGAAATTGACTAATGATGAATTATTAATGCACTAATGTATGATTTTATATTAGCATTGAGAGTTATATGTTAAGGTTTTGCTAAATTAATCACTAGGCCTTAGTTAGCTAGAGTCTGGGCCTAGCTGCCTGGTATCATATTAAATGTGTTTTTCTAACGTGCAATGTGCTGTCTTGCTGAAGGACATGTAACTGTACTTTTCCAGAAGCTAGACGTGTGTGTAACCGTAGTAAATTCTTTCTCATGAGACCCGACTTGCTCAAGGAGACATTCTTGTCGAATGCAACAATGTAATTCGCAACAGGTGCAAGGTCTCCTGAACTGGTAAAGACAATGGAACTACTGACTGAAGCGACGAGTGTAACTTTTCCTACCTGACATTCTACCCGTTGAAGACGTCAATTACAGGAGCCAATAAACTACGTGAGAACTGTTTTAAGAGAGAATTCTAATAAGGTAATCGATGGATCATTGGACAGAGATAACGATGCACCAAATATTGCCCAATTGGAAATTAGAAGTTTGTTAGCTGGATCCGATATAACGACATGTCACAAGTAGAAATCAGCCATTGCGTGCTGTTACCTAGCCATTCTATGCCACTTTTCCTGAGCCACTACGTGCCCTTTTACTGAGCCATTATAGGGACACTCTTGCTGTTACTCTGATGTCCTGTCTTAAGACTTTGCTGTCTTATACTTTAAACCATCTTCACTTTCTTGCCTTGCCCGATACTTACTTCTCCTCCTTATGAGAGAAGGGTTCCTTATTGCCCTATCTTGCTCAGACTTTGCTGCTTATCCTGGCTGATGGCGAATCGACTGATGTCCTGAGGACGAAGACTGACTCTGTATGCTGACCCATATGGCATGGGCACTGCAGGGGCCCCCGTAAGAGGGCCCCACAAAGAATTTCAGTGTCTGCTCAGCAGACACTGAAATTCGCGACGGGTGCAACTGCACCCGTCGCACCGTCCCACTCCGCCGGCTCCATTCGGAGCCGGCTTCCTCGTGGGAAGGGTGTTTCCCACTGGGCTGGCGGGCGGCCTTTTGGCGGTTGCCCGCCAGCCCAGTGGGAAACCCAGAATCACCGCAGCGGTCTTATGACCGCGGAGCGGTGTTCTGGAGGGGGGAACTCTGGCGGGCGGCCTCCGCCGCCCGTCAGAGTTAGAATCACCCCCTATATGTTTTGTTCAGTTCAGCTGCCTATTGGCTTTGACATGGCATTAGCCATTACTTTCTGTATTCAGTTTAGCCGCCTATTGGCTTTGACATTGCATTAGCCATTACATTCTGTATTCTGCCTATTGGCTTTGACATGCTGTATTCAGTTTAGCTGCCTATTGTCTTTGACATGATATTAGACATTACATTTTGTATTCAGCTCAGCTGCCTATTGGCTTTGACATGATATTAGACATTACATTTTGAATTCAGCTCAGCTGCCTATTGGCTTTGACATGATATTGGACATTACATTTTGTATTCAGCTCAGTTGCCTATTGGCTTTGACATGACATTAGACATTACATTTGATATTTAGGTTAGCTGCCTATTGGCTTTGACATGACATTAGACATTACATTTGATATTTAGGTTAGCTGCCTATTGACTTTAACATGGAGTTAGACACTGCACTTGAAACATCGCAGATGTCTGTATTCTTCCAAGCTGTGTTTTTCCACAAGATGAACCAAGCTGTTTTCTTCACACCAGACTAGACCTGATAAGAGAGAGTACATTTGGTGTTTTCCTTTCTGCTCAGCCTTGGGAATAGGAGAAGTCTAGGAGATCTGGCCAGTCTCCAAAGGCTTGCATAGTTTTCCCGAGTCTGAGAGGAGGGGGCATGCTTTTGTAAGGATGACTCTGGGCTACAGTGAGTTGGATTCGAATCTGCTTGACTTCAGGCTGGAACTAGACGTCAGTTGCCAGTCTCCCGTTTGGGTAGATAATCTCTTTCTCCCAGTTGACCGGAGCCATCAACTTGCAGACCCCAGAAAGATGAAGCTGAATATTTAGGCCCTGCCGCCTTGCTCAAACGGTGATGAATTTGAGATTTATGCTTTGCTTTGAATATATTATATGTTTGCTGTGTACATTGCAACTGAGAAGTACTGTGATACGTTTTGTTTTCTTGCTGCGACTACTTTGTGCTTGAAATCTATTAATTCCTCTCTCAAGAACTTGTGGGTGGGGAAGAATTAACAACAATAAAGGTCTTCTTTGAACTCAGAAGTGCATTCCAGAGAGGTTCTGTAAGCTCTGATATGAGATATGAAGGAAAGCAGAACAGAAGGGTAACTATATGATAATGAAATTGTAATTGTCTGTTTGCCTTTTCTTTCTAGGTACCAACTGCTCTTTTGATAGAGGCGATAGTTAGATGTTTTCTAAATTTGTGATACTAAATTGTTTTGCATGAAGCCCAACATGCTGATGCCAATTTGAGGCTAGTTAAGGAGTCCACCAAAACGAATGCAAATAGACAAATGACTGAATCTATGCTTTGTTGAATAATGTACTAATGATACTCTGCTAAAGTTAATTCATGTTGACGTCATGCTATGTTCTAATGTTCATGATTTTTGCTTTGATAAAGTCTTACTCAAGTTGCCATATTGTGACATTGTTGATGTGTTTTCTGGTATTGAGACTAATAAACTTGCTAGTAGAGTGTAACAAATAGGGAATAAATATCACAAATCTTACTAAAGTTGTGTGGTTATTCATGGCTGAAAGGTCATGGTGTGTTTGATCTTTATTGAACGTTATTGATTAGTTATTGTGAATATTGATGAGGTTATTGATCTATTGTTGGAAATGCTGAATAGCTATCTCGTCTTAAGGAGTCCCCAATTAGGGTCAAAAGGTTAATTGGCCTAAAACGAGTCCCCATAGGTTAAATCATTAGAGGTGGGACGTATTATCAATAGCATAGTCGACAATTTTGATTTGTGTACTGTTTTTTCCAGTTGGAACATTTATCTTTAGTATCTAAAAATCCTAAGCAAAATAACATAAACTGTTGTTTTATGGGGGTAAAAAATGTGCTGACAGATAGGCTTTAGGGGGTCAATGTGGAATGTGACCCAAGCACGGCCCAAGCATGCCCCTCATTTGCCAAGATGTCTTTGTCCGTCACATGGGGCAAAATATGGACCAAGGTGTTTGTGGCTTTGTTAACCCCTTCCCCGCCACGGACGTAATGGTTACGTCCATGGCAGCGCCCGTGTGGCGCCATGGACGTAACCATTACGTCCTGAATGCTTCCCTCGGGAGAAGCGCTAGCGCTCCTCCCGAGGGCCGCCCCCCCACCCCCCTAGGTCAGGGCTGACCGGGGAATCCCTTCCCCTTCCACCCCGGCCCCCCCGACCCCCCCTTGTGACGTCAGCGCGCGCGCGCTGATGTGTCACAGGGGCCTTCCTCGTCGCGCTGGAAGCTCTGCTTCCAGCGCGATTGAAAAAGAAATGCAAAAGCATTTCTTTTTCAATCACTTGGGAGGCCCGGAGGGGCTTCAAAGGGAAGGAAAAGTATTTCCTTCCCTTTGAAGTCCCTCCGAGGGTTTCAAAAGCCGGATTGCTTGCAATCCGGCTTTTGAAACCCCACTAGACACCAGGGATTTTTTTTTTTTTCTTTGAAATTGACAAAAGGGAGCGACCCCTTGGGCAAGGGTCGCTCCCAGGGGGGGCATTTTTTTGAAAAGGCCTTTTCTGCCCCCAGGGGGGGCAGAAACCTCTAGGCACTAGGGACCATTTTTTTTTGTTTTTTTTTTCCATTTTTTTTATTGAGGTGGGGAGCGACCCCTTAGGCAAGGGTCGCTCCCCTTGGGGGAAAATTATATTTTGGCCATTTCTGCCCCCCTTGGGGGCAGATTGGCCTATTTTGATGAGGCCAATCTGCCCCCAAGGGGGGTAGAAACCACTAGACACCAGGGATTTTTTTTTTTTTTATTGTTATTGACAAAAGGGAGCGACCCCTTGGGCAAGGGTCGCTCCCAGGGGGGGCATATTTTCGGGAAGGCCTTTTCTGCCCCCCCTGGGGGCAGATCGGCCTACTATTAGGCCGATCTGCCCCCAGGGGGGGCAGAAACCTCTAGGCACCAGGGACCATTTTTTTTTTTTTGTTTCATTCTTTTTTTTTTTTGGTGGGGAGCGACCCCTTCGGCAAGGGTCGCTCCCCTTGGGGGAAAATTATATTTTGGCCATTTCTGCCTCCCTTGGGGGCAGATTGGCCTATTTTGATGAGGCCAATCTGCCCCCAAAGGGGGTAGAAACCACTAGACACCAGGGAGTTTTTTCTTTGCGTGAATTTCACGCAAAGGGAGCGACCCCTTAGGCAAGGGTCGCTCCCTGGGGGGGAGGGCAATTTATTTTAGGCCATTTCTGCCCCCCCCTGGGGGCAGATCGGCCTATTATTAGGCCGATCTGCCCCCAGGGGGGGAAGAAACCTCTAGGCGCCAGGGCAATTTTTTTTTTTGTGTTTTTTTTTTTTTGTTCTTTCTTTTTTTTAGAGATGGGGAGCGACCCATCAGGCAAGGGTCGCTCCCCTGGGGGGGCAAATTGTATTTAGACCATTTCTGCCCCCCTGGGGGCAGATTGGCCAATTTTAGGTCAATCTGCCCCCAAGGGGGCAGAAACCACTAGGCACCGGGGATTTGTTTTTTGGCGCCAATGTCACGCAGGGGGAGCGACCCCGTAGGCAAGGGTCGCTCCCGGGGGGGCGTGGGGGTTGGGGGGGCAAATTTATTTTAGGCCATTTCTGCCCCCCCGGGGGGCAGATCGCCCTATTATTAGGCCGATCTGCCCCTGGGGGGGGGGGCAGAAACCTCTAGGCGCCAGGGGAATTTTTCTTTTTTTTCTTTTTTTTTTTTTTCTTTGTTTTTTTTTTTTAGAGATGGGGAGCGACCCATCAGGCAAAAGTCGCTCCCCTGGGGGAAAAATTGTATTTAGGCCATTTCTGCCCCCCTTGGGGGCAGATTGGCTGAGTTTAGGTCAACCTGCCCCCAAGGGGGCAGAAACCACTAGGCACCGGGGATTTGTTTTTTGGTGCCAATGTCACGCAGGGGGAGCGACCCCGTAGGCAAGGGTCGCTCCCGGCGGGGGAGGGTGGGGGTTGGGGGGGCAAATTTATTTTAGGGCATTTCTGCCCCCCCCCCCCTGGGGCCGGCTGAGCTACAGGCCAAACACCACAGGTAGGCACCTTGCAAAAAACACCTCTGTTTTCTGTGAAAAAATATGTTGTGTCCACGTTGTGTTTTGGGCCATTTCCTTTTGTGGGCGCTAGGCCTACCCACAGAAGTGATGTACCATTTTTATCGAGAGACTTAGGGGAACGCTGGGTGGAAGGAAATTTGTGGCTCCTCTCAGATTCCAGAACTTTCTGTCACCGAAATGAGAGGAAAAAGTGTTTTTTGGGCCAAATTTTGATGTTTGCAAAGGATTCTGGGTAACATAACCTGGTCAGAGCCCCGCGAGTCACCCCATCTTGGATTCCCCTGGGTTTCTAGTTTTCAAAAATGCACTGGTTTGCTAGGTTTCCTCAGGTGTCGGCTGAGCTACAGGCCAAAATCCACAGGTAGGCACTGCTTTTTATAAAAAAATGTGATGTGTCCACGTTGTGTTTTGGGCCCTTTCCTTTCGTGGGCGCTAGTCCTACCCACACAAGTGATGTATCATTTTTATCGGGAGACTTGGGGGAACGCTGGGTAGAAGGAAATTTGTGGCTCCTCTCAGATTCCAGAACTTTCTGCCACAGAAATGTGAGTAACATGTGTATTTTTAGCCAAATTTTGAGGTTTGCAAAGGATTCTGGGTAACAGAACCTGGTCCGAGCCCCGCAAGTCACCCCTCCTTGGATTCCCCTAGGTCTCTAGTTTTCAGAAATGCACAGGTTTGGTAGGTTTCCCTAGGTGCCGGCTGAGCTAGAGGCCAAGATCTACAGGTAGGCACTTCGCAAAAAACACCTCTGTTTTTTTCCAAAATTTAGGATGTGTCCACGTTGCGCTTTGGGGTGTTTCCTGTCGCCGGCGCTAGGCCTACCCACGCAAGTGAGGTATCATTTTTATCGGGAGACTTGGGGGAACGCTGGGTGGAAGGAAATTTGTAGCTCCTCTCAGATTCCAGAACTTTCTGCCACAGAAATGTGAGGGACATGTGTTTTTTTAGCCAAATTTTGAGGTTTGCAAAGGATTCTGGGTAACAGAACCTGGTCCGAGCCCCGCAAGTCACCCCTCCTTGGATTCCCCTAGGTCTCTAGTTTTCAGAAATGCACAGGTTTGGTAGGTTTCCCTAGGTGCCGGCTGAGCTAGAGGCCAAAATCTACAGGTAGGCACTTCGCAAAAAACACCTCTGTTTTTTTCCCAAATTTAGGATGTGTCCACGTTGCGCTTTGGGGTGTTTCCTGTCGCCGGCGCTAGGCCTACCCACGCAAGTGAGGTATCATTTTTATCGGGAGACTTGGGGGAACGCTGGGTGGAAGGAAATTTGTAGCTCCTCTCAGATTCCAGAACTTTCTGCCACAGAAATGTGAGGGACATGTGTTTTTTTAGCCAAATTTTGAGGTTTGCAAAGGATTCTGGGTAACAGAACCTGGTCCGAGCCCCGCAAGTCACCCCTCCTTGGATTCCCCTAGGTCTCTAGTTTTCAGAAATGCACAGGTTTGGTAGGTTTCCCTAGGTGCCGGCTGAGCTAGAGGCCAAAATCTACAGGTAGGCACTTCGCAAAAAACACCTCTGTTTTTTTCCAAAATTTAGGATTTGTCCATGTTGCGCTTTGGGGTGTTTCCTGTCGCCGGCGCTAGGCCTACCCACGCAAGTGAGGTATCATTTTTATCGGGAGACTTGGGGGAACGCTGGGTGGAAGGAAATTTTTAGCTCCTCTCAGATTCCAGAACTTTCTGCCACAGAAATGTGAGGGACATGTGTTTTTTTAGCCAAATTTTGAGGTTTGCAAAGGATTCTGGGTAACAGAACCTGGTCCGAGCCCCGCAAGTCACCCCTCCTTGGATTCCCCTAGGTCTCTAGTTTTCAGAAATGCACAGGTTTGGTAGGTTTCCCTAGGTGCCGGCTGAGCTAGAGGCCAAAATCTACAGATAGGCACTTCGCAAAAAACACCTCTGTTTTTTTCCAAAATTTAGGATTTGTCCATGTTGCGCTTTGGGGTGTTTCCTGTCGCCGGCGCTAGGCCTACCCACGCAAGTGAGGTATCATTTTTATCGGGAGACTTGGGGGAACGCTGGGTGGAAGGAAATTTGTAGCTCCTCTCAGATTCCAGAACTTTCTGCCACAGAAATGTGAGGGACATGTGTTTTTTTAGCCAAATTTTGAGGTTTGCAAAGGATTCTGGGTAACAGAACCTGGTCCGAGCCCCGCAAGTCACCCCTCCTTGGATTCCCCTAGGTCTCTAGTTTTCAGAAATGCACAGGTTTGGTAGGTTTCCCTAGGTGGCGGCTGAGCTAGAGGCCAAAATCTACAGGTAGTCACTTTGCTAAAAACAGCTCTGTTTTCTGTGATATGTCCACGTTGTGTTTTGGGGCATATCCTGTCGCGGGCGCTAGGCCTACCCACACAAGTGAGGTATCATTTTTATCGGGAGACATGGGGGAACGCTGGGTGGAAGGAAATTTGTGGCTCCTCTCAGATTCCAGAACTTTCTGCCACAGAAATGTGAGGAACATGTGTTTTTTTAGCCAAATTTTGAGGTTTGCAAAGGATTCTGGGTAACAGAACCTGGTCCGAGCCACACAAGTCACCCCTCCTTGGATTCCCCTAGGTCTCTAGTTTTCAGAAATGCATAGGTTTGGTAGGTTTCCCTAGGTGGCGGCTGAGCTAGAGGCCAAAATCTACAGGTAGTCACTTTGCTAAAAACAGCTCTGTTTTCTGTGATATGTCCACGTTGTGTTTTGGGGCATATCCTGTCGCGGGCGCTAGGCCTACCCACACAAGTGAGGTATCATTTTTATCGGGAGACGTGGGGGAACGCTGGGTGGAAGGAAATTTGTGGCTCCTCTCAGATTCCAGAACTTTCTGCCACAGAAATGTGAGGAACATGTGTTTTTTTAGCCAAATTTTGAGGTTTGCAAAGGATTCTGGGTAACAGAACCTGGTCCGAGCCCCGCAAGTCACCCCTCCTTGGATCCCCCTAGGTCTCTAGTTTTCAGAAATGCACAGGTTTGGTAGGTTTCCCTAGGTGGCGGCTGAGCTGGAGGCCAAAATCTACAGGTAGTCACTTTGCTAAAAACAGCTCTGTTTTCTGTGATATGTCCACGTTGTGTTTTGGGGCATATCCTGTCGCGGGCGCTAGGCCTACCCACACAAGTGAGGTATCATTTTTATCGGGAGACGTGGGGGAACGCTAGGTGGAAGGAAATTTGTGGCTCCTCTCAGATTCCAGAACTTTCTGCCACAGAAATGTGAGGAACATGTGTTTTTTTAGCCAAATTTTGAGGTTTGCAAAGGATTCTGGGTAACCGAACCTGGTCCGAGCCACACAAGTCACCCCTCCTTGGATTCCCCTAGGTCTCTAGTTTTCAGAAATGCACAGGTTTGGTAGGTTTCCCTACGTGGCGGCTGAGCTAGAGGCCAAAATCTACAGGTAGTCACTTTGCTAAAAACAGCTCTGTTTTCTGTGATGTGTCCAGGTTGTGTTTTGGGGCATATCCTGTCGCGGGCGCTAGGCCTACCCACACAAGTGAGGTATCATTTTTATCGGGAGACGTGGGGGAATGCTGGGTGGAAGGAAATTTGTCACTCCTCTCAGATTCCAGAACTTTCTGCCACAGAAATGTGAGGAACATGTGTTTTTTTAGCCAAATTTTGAGGTTTGCAAAGGATTCTGGGTAACAGAACCTGGTCCGAGCCACACAAGTCACCCCTCCTTGGATTCCCCTAGGTCTCTAGTTTTCAGAAATGCACAGGTTTGGTAGGTTTCCCTAGGTGGCGGCTGAGCTAGAGGCCAAAATCTACAGGTAGTCACTTTGCTAAAAACAGCTCTGTTTTCTGTGATGTGTCCACGTTGTGTTTTGGGGCATATCCTGTCGCGGGCGCTAGGCCTACCCAAACAAGTGAGGTATCATTTTTATCGGGAGACTTGGGGGAACATAGAATAGCAAAACAAGTGTTATTGCCCCTTGTCTTTCTCTACATTTATTCCTTCCAAATATAGGGGTGTGTGTAAAAAAGACATCTATTTGAGAAATTCCATGTAATTCACGTGCTACTATGGTCACCCCGGAATTCAGAGATGTGCAAATAACCACTGCTCCTCAACACCTTATCTTGTGCCCTTTTTGGAAATACAAAGGTTTTCTTGATAGCTATTTTTTACTCCTTATATTTCAGCAAATGAATTACTGTATACCCGGTATAGAATGAAAACGCACTGCAGGGTGCAGCTCATTTATTGGCTCTGGGTTCCTCGGGTTCTTGATGAACCTACAAACCCTATATATCCCCGCAACCAGAGGAGTCCAGCAGACGTAACGGTATATTGCTTTCGATAATCTGACATTGCAGGGAAAAGTTACAGAGTAAAAAGTAGAGAAAAATTGATGTTTTTTTCACCTCAATTTCAATATTTTTCTTTTTCAGCTGTTATTTTCTGTAGGAAACCCTTGTAGGATCTACACAAATGACCCCTTGCTGAATTCAGAATTTTGTCTACTTTTCAGAAATGTTTAGGTTTCTGGGATCCAGCATTGGTTTCACACCCATTTCTGTCACTGATGGAAGGAGGCTGAAAGCACAAAAAATCGTAAAAATGGGGTATGTCTCAGTAAAATGCCAAAATTGTGTTGAAAAATTGGGGTTTCTGATTCAAGTCTGCCTGTTCCTGAAAGCTGGAAAGCTGCTGAGTTTAGCACCGCAAACCCTTTGTTGATGCCATTTTCAGGGGAAAAACCACAAGCCTTCTTCTGCAGCCACTTTTTCCAATTTTTTTGAAAAAAACAAAATTTTCCCTGTATTTTGGCCAATTTCTTGGCCTCTTTCAGGGGAACCCACAAAGTCTGGGTACCTCCAGAATCCCTAGGATGTTGGAAAAAAAGGACGCAAATTTGGCTTGGTTAGCTTATGTGGACAAAAAGTTATGCGGGCCTAAGCGCGAACTGCCCCAAATAGGCAAAAAAAGGCCTGGCACAGGAGGGGGAAAAGGCCTGGCAGCGATGTGGTTAAAGACTGATTTCTCCATGCTGGTATCCCAAATTTCTTTCATGCCCCGGGCTTGAATCACCTGGTTTAGTTAATTTCCCCATGAGCCTTTTCTGTTGCTGACTTGTTGATCCTGTCGCCAACATAATGTGAGGCATGCACCCTTGCTCTGAAAGGTCTGATTTATTTAGTCTGAACTCAAGCCGAACCTGGACTAGGGAGAAACTTTTAGCAATATTGATAACAGCCTTATACGTTTTTGTTTGAATTTTATTTAGTGAGCAAATCTCCTGAGCAGCACACCTTCTGCACCATAGGATACTGCAGTCAGCGGCTGTGCCGACATTACTTTGAGTCGATAGTTCAACGAGGGGCAGTTCACCTTCTTCTTGAGCACTTTGAAACTGTACGTCAGTGACTGTGCTTTCGCTGGGATTGTAATCAACTGATGTCTCCCTGTAATGACAAAATACAGTTTTTGAGGCGCACAGGGTGTCACTTGCTTCAGGACTTTCAAAGGACCTGCAGCCACAGCTGAAATAAGACGCTTTACATCCTCCTCTGGTGAGACATGGTCATACGTGTAGTGGTATCCCCACATGGGGTATATCAAATGAAAATGGCACTCTCTGAGTTACGTTCTGGTTGGCCCTGTTTCAGGTCATGTAAAACTGAACATGTGCGTTCCTGTTTGACATTTGAGATTGGGAGTTATTTGTGTTCTGGCACGACAAGCATGTGTGGATCTGCACAGATAGGATGAGTTAACCTAACAAAGGGCCTGATTTCGAGTTTTGCGAAGGGGTTAGTCCGACACAAATGTGGCAGATATCCCATCCGCTGAATTACGATCCCATTATATCCTATGGACATTGTAATATGGTGGACGTGATATCCGTCATGTTTGTGATGGAGTAACCCAGGCCCATAATGTAGATGGGATGACATGAGTAACAGTGCACCACCAGCGTATTCCATGTAATTTTAGGAATTCCATATCATGCTTATCAATTGTAATTTCCAAAATTATGCTACATCTCCTACTTATGTGCCATTCACGATAAAATCGTACTACGAAAGATAAATAACATGAAAGGCCAACATGTGAGCATTTGTTGGTCATGTCATTTTTTTGTGCTATTTCTTTTTGCAAAATGCATAAAAAATTAACACAAGGGTGAACTTCACTCAAAAATATAACGCTAAATGATGGATTTGGATTTCACTCAATTTTCCTAAATGTTCATGTAATTACTCAAAATTCATATGCCTCTAGCTGCCAGGTGATGGCAGGCTGCTTTTTCATTCAGGAATGCGGCACTTTCTATAATATGTGCTTGTTCTAGGGACCATGTGGTTTTAGAAATCTACATGTCATGTAAAAAAATTCAAGTCCTGTTTGGTGCGAGGCACTGATTTGACAAATTATGGTAGTCCTCTCAATATTTCAGATCTCCGGTAACCCCCAATCATATATATCAATCATATATACCAAGATGGCAGCACCAGTAAGGCGATCCCACCTAGGTTAGAGTAGCACATGTGCAAGTGAGGCGTTGACCTTCTCTCCGCAGGAAAGACTTGAATCTCATTTGAAAAGACAGATGAGGCAGGGCACTGGAGGCGGTTAAAGTTTTAGCCACAGAGATGATGCTTAGAAACAATTACAATCCGGTACTGTTTGTGTACACCGCACACCTTCTTGAAGTAGCGGCAATGAACACCAACTGTCCATCTGCTACTCATCACTAATCGGGCCAAGCTGTTGCAGCCGTATGTGTTGGCCTGAATTATCCCTGATACTTCTCCCCATTGACACTGTGCAGCAGAGGGCCTTTGTGGACACATTTTGTTGCCTTTATGGGACTCAAGGATACAAAGATCTATTATAGGTCAGTCTCTGTCCAGAACTAGGGACCTCACCACATCTTTTTTACATTAAGCGCCTCTAGAAATATTGGTATGTGTACCTTGGTCCATATCACAAAAGCCTAAAAAGTATATTTTCTCTACTTTTGACTTTGCTGATGGCCGGTACCCCTGCCACTGTGGTTATTCTAGTGTTCTGACACCAGAGCCAGCCCATCGCCCTAGCAGATGAGAGTTTGGTTACCTAAACTACCTCCAGAATGGAAGTCCATCCTGAAAGAGGCCTTTTTTAAAAACTTTGTTTATTGACATTTAAAAAAAAAAAATTACCTCTCATGGTAGCTATTCATATGATGTAGTATTAGTTGCATACACATATTTAGCATTATTAGCTTCCGGCTGGCACTGCAGTGGGATCGTGCCCGTAATAGGCAAGAGCAACAATTCCAGATCAATCATATAATTTGCATACGCCTCTACATCATAACAGAGAAGATGCCATATCAGAAATCATAGACACAACAATGTACCATCTTAACAAATCAGAACTTTAAACAAAACTCTAAACATAGCGCCTGTGGGTCTTATCCTTGCAGGAGTTCAGATGGTCAATTGTGTTATGAGGGAGGGTTCCTGATTGGGGATCTATCACTTTATGGCAGAATAGTCTCTAGTATTAGAGAGTGTCCACTCTAGCTGGGTATGATGTGTATTCGAAGTCTGCACACGTATCTATCACTCATAGCAACAACATACAACTGGCGAGCACCACACAACTGTTGCCGCTGCTGGTCACACAAATGTGCACCTGTAGGGTGTCTGCTAAGTGTGTCCCACTCTTGGGGTCTCATCTACTCAGGAGGCGAGCCTAAGTCTATCAAGAGTGTACGCACTATAGCATCTGTCTCCCAATCCTTATCCTGCCCCCATGAATCCCACACTTCCAGCACCTCAGACCACATAGAGGCAATAGGGAGCATTCAACCCCCTGTCCTCCTCCCTTCTCAATGCACATACCTCTCCCTGTGCCCACTTCGTCACATCACGCCGACAGTCCTCTAGTGTCGGACCCACAGGAGATTTCCAGGCCCTGGCTGTCCGGCGTCTGGCTATTACCAATGCCAGATCCAGAAAACTATTACCAACCTTCTTGGTTTAGGGAATAAACCTAACAGATAGAGTGAGGGGGCCGGTTGTCAACTGCTGGTTCAAAGTATCCCCTAGTAGCCCCAGAACCTTAAGCCAGAACTGTTGTACACCAGGGCACTCCCATGTAATGTGACCAAAGTCTGGATCCGGAGCGTTGCATCTTGGGCATCCCCTGGGTTCCCCTCTGTAGATTGTTCTGAGCCTATGAGGTGTTAAGTACGTCCTGTGGATGTAGTTATATTGGAGGTATTTTAAACCACAAGTTACGAGAAACCCTATGGGGTAAGCCAGTACTGTCCGCCACTCGGAATCTGTTATCTCCTTAGCGATGGTCACCTCCCATCTGGATCTCAACGCTTGCAATGACTTTAGGGTCAGTTCGTGTAGGGCTCTATAAAGCCATGTGACTAAATGGGAACCTTTGCCCATTGACAATAGGAGCTGAAGTACTCAATGCACATCAGGTTCTGCTTTCACCTTGTTCCACAGGCCCCGTATGGCGCATGTCAGTGCACTGTAGGTAAGGAACTGTAAGAAAGCCGGTCTCGGCAGTGAGGTCCTCGATTGGGACCAGGACATCAGCCCGGAAGCAATCCCTCAATGTCACCACTCCCACTTCCGTCCAGGGCTTCATCTGTCTCGTCGTGAAAGTCTGCACCGGTGTGCCATGGGGTACGCCCACCAAAGGCAGCTCTGACGCATACAGGACTCCTACACCAGTACACCACAAGGCCTGTCTCCAGCAGGTGAGGTCCACCGCCAGGAGGGCACCTGAGTTCAGGATGGAAACCCCGGGGTCAAGCATTTTAGCTAGTGGTAGGTCACACTAATCTTTCCTGGTGTTATACCCAGGTCCGAGAGATTGCTGCCTGCCAGCCATTTCACAATCTACTGTAGCTGGGCTGCCAGATAGTATAACTTGAAGTCTGGCACCCCCAGCCTACCCCCATCGGTAGCACGACGAAGTGTGGATGGGGACATCCGCTGGTGGCCGCCATCCCAAAGGAATTCCCTAAGGAGGGCATCAAGGTCCCTAAACCAGCATACTGGAATGGAGACTGGAAAGTTAATGAAAAAATATAATAAGGAGGGTAGCATAATCATTTTAGACAGTGACACCCGAGCCATCAGGGGAAGCTTAAGGGAGCGCCAGAATGCCACACAGGATTTCAGAGATCTGAAGGCTTTACCCAAATTACCATCCCAAGGTCTCGGGGGTTATGGAATATTTATATCACCAAGTATTTAAATGTGCAGGAGGACCAGGGAATATCAGGGTGGGAAGTGCATCCGTCAGCAGCTGAAACACACATGTTTTTTTCCTATTTACCTTTAAGCCCGAGGGGCCCCCACACTCCTCCAGTATTTGAAAGGCCCAGGGGATCCCTGTAGTCCCATCCCACAGGTATACTAACAGGTCATCCGCATACAATGAAATGACATGATAGCGTCACCCCTCAGCACTCTTCGGTCATGACTCTGCTGTCAGAACTGTGGCGCAAGGGGCTCAATAGCTATAGCAAACAGAAAAGGGAAAAGGAGGCAGCCCTGCCTGGTACCGCAGAACATCCTTTAGGCCTCGGATATCACCTTGCCGGTCATCACCCTTGCCACTGGAGAACTATACAGTAACTTCACCTATGGCACCCATTGATCGCCTAATCCCATACGGATTATCACCACCCGCAGATAGTCCCACCTCAAGGAGTCAAATGTTTTCTCCAAGTCAGTCAACAGGCGCATAGTGTTGGGGTGCTGTATGGACCGGGGGACATGCAAAAGTGAGTGCAACCATCTAAGATTCAGGGAGGTGCTGCGTGCAGGAATAAAACCATTTTGGTTATCATGTATTAGCTGAGAGGTGTGGGGGAGCAGTCGATTAGCCATGATCTTGCTCAATATCTTGAGGTCGCAGTTCAGCATAGACAATAGCCGGAAATTGGTCACCGAAGCCTTCTTGAATTTAGTTTTGGGCAGGGGGACCACCAGCGCCTCCCTCAATTTCTCCGGAAGAATGCCTTTTGCATACGCGCCCATATACAGCTCAACCAGCTTGGGCGCTAAGATGTCAACAAACGCCTTATAGAACTCCATAGGGAGCCGATCAGTACCTGCCGTTTTGCCCGCTGCCAGCTGTTTAATGGCTGCCTTGACCTCAGCTAATGTTATTGGTTCCCCTCAGGGGGTCACACGTTTCTGGTCCAAGGGATCGCAACAGTAGTGCCCGCAAGTGATGCTCCAGGGTCACTGGCAGGCCGTCTTCTGGCTGGCCGCAGAGAAACATTTAATAGGTTTTAAACTCGGCGTTGATACCGGGAGGGGAGTACTCATAGGTCCCATCTGCCATTTGTAGACTAGTTACCGGGGCGTTTTCACTGCCTGGGCTGACCAGCCGGCAAGCATCCTGCCACATTTACCCTCCTCCTCATGTACAGAGGCCAGGTATCTCCGGTAGTTGTGACATCGTAGCCGTTCCAAGATCTTATTGTATGACTCACGTGTACGACGCAGTCGTTGTTGCACCCCTTGACTTGCATCTTGTTCATTGTCTCTTTCATGTATCTCCCGTTCTAGTAGGGTAAGATCTCGCTAAAGAGATCACCAGATCCCTACTGTCTGGCTCATACAGTGTCCCTGTGTCACTATTTTTAAAGTCTCCCACTCTATACTCCGCGATGCAGTGGACTCTCTCTTAATGGCAATGTGTTCTGTTAAGAGTCACCTGAGTGAGTCTCGAAAGGTGACATCCTCCAGTGCTGCCAGCTGGACCTGCCACATGGGAATCGGGGGCCTATCGCTTGCGCAGTGCCAGGTTAATAACAAAGGACTGTGGTTGGACAGTGTGCGCCCCAGGTACTTGGTATGTACTACATCGGGGCTGAGGGATTTAGTGCACACAAAATGTTTTATTCTAGTGTGCAGACAGTGGAGGCCGAGTAATAGAAGTGATCCCTATCTTGAGAGTGTTGGGTTTGCCAGATATCCTCCATACCCCAGTGGGCTACCCAGTCTACCAGTCCCTCCGACATCTTGTGAACCGCAGCTCCAGGCAGTGGGGGTGTAGAGTGGTCCATTTCAGTGTCAAGGGTACAAATAAAGTCCCCGCCCAGTAGTAACTGCTCTCCTAGCAACCTGGCCAATTGGCCCGAGAGGGCATGTAAAAACAGGACCTGGTCCTGGTTGGGTGCATAAATACATCCCAGGGTCACGTGCCACTCATGTAATCTACCCTCTACCAGTACATATCGGCCATCCTGGTCTATGTCTGTGGTAATAACTTCGAAAGGGACCTCCGCCCT
This sequence comes from Pleurodeles waltl, assembly GCF_031143425.1. NCBI lineage: Eukaryota > Metazoa > Chordata > Amphibia > Caudata > Salamandridae > Pleurodeles > Pleurodeles waltl. Next base: position 1,144,121,769 of record NC_090439.1, read on the forward strand.
CACCCATATCAGTGTGCCCCGTGCAAATGCAGAGTATGTGGTGGTGTATATCTAGCCCTTCCACCTGCACCGCAGGCGGTCAGCCTCGTGCGCAGTAATATGTGTCTCTTGGAGTAGTACTTTGTGTATCCTCTCCTTTTAAGATATGCCAGGATCTTATGGCATCTAGCAATGGTCCCTATTCCTTGGATATTCCACATCACTATTTTATTAGCAGCCATTATGATGCACTGTGGTCAATGCAGGGCATATGTCCCTCAATTGGAGGCCCTCCAGTGCCAACCATACCCTCCTACTGCCCACTTGGATCACCTCCGGTTCAACAATATTCAACCCCACAGGCGCAAACTGAAAGTTCAACAACAGGGCCCAACTCCCACATCCCAGGACAAACTAGCAACTGGCAGATGCCCAAACCATGAAAGTTAAACCGAACAGTCGAAACAAGTCAAGTAGTAATCTCACCAGCAGCTATGTGTTGTGGCAAGAATCGGAGGGAAGGCATAGCCATCTCAGCCCGTTGCTTTAAAAGAGCCCCCCCGCCAATGGCCATTTGCAGAGTTTATGGTGGTGGAGGCTGGATCATACTAATTTGTCTGCAGTTCGGGGAGTCACTAGCGGAATCTCGTCCGTGCGATGTGATTTCGAGTCAGAAGAGTATGCCCACCGATCAGAGTCTTCCCAACTGGAGTCGGCTTTCAGTTTAGTGCTCTGTACTGTTGCCGCTGCTTTCAGAGCTCCCCTCCTATCCATCTCGTTCTGCTGTTGGGGATGAGTCTGGGGGCCTCTGTAGCTCCTGGGCCCTCGCCTGGTCTCTTTCTCCATTTGAGAGGTGCTTTGTACCCTATTCCTGATTTGTTCATCTCCAGCCAGGCCCATGCCTCCCGTAGTGTTTGATAGAAGTGTGTATGGCCTTCAGCTGTGACCCTTAGTCTGGCGGGAAATAGGAGCGAGAATTGAATGCCTTCCACTCGAAGTGCTCTCTTCACCTCCGTGTTACAAGGCCCATAGGGCTTGGACCTCAGCAGTAAAGTCCGGGAACAGGGTCATCAGGCCATTACCCACCCTAAAAGGTCCAACCTCCCGTGCTTGCTGCAACAGCACATCTCTGCCTCTGTAATGCAGCAGTTTGGCCACCACTGTACGGGCAGGTGGCCCGGGGCCAGTGGTCTAGCAGGCTCTCAGTGTGCCTGCTCTAATGCAAAAAACGGAGTGAGCTGCGCTAGGGCTTACTCTGTTTTCATCCACTGTTCCAGTTATGATACCATATTGGTCCCCTCAGTGCCCTCCGGGAGGCCAGTGATGTGCACATTGTTCCTTCGGTTACGGCATTCTGCATCCTCTGCCCTGCGTTCCAACCAATGGACGCGGTCAGTCAACTGCACCATTTGAGCTTTCATGTCTTAATGTGATGGGTTCCGGTCAGTTAGTGCAGTTTCAGTGTTCCGAACCCTATCGTCTAATTTTAGGTGGTCAGCTCTCAGCAGGCCCAACTCAATGGAAACCTGGCCAATTTGGCACTGGAGGGTAATTTGAGTGTCCTCAGTGGCCCCCAAAATCTTATCCACTGTGGTTTGTAGAGTGGCAGGGATAGGGTCCCTTGCATCTCATTGAACCATTCTGCTCTCCTGGGCCTCCTTGTGATTTAGCTCTTTGTCTGCCTTTGGTAGTCATCTGCGGTGCAGCTAGGAGCTCCCAAGGGGGCCCCCAATCCAGCCCCCGGCAGGCCACTTAACATCTCTATGCCATAAGGAACTCCGGCCGCAGGACAGGTAGGCCAAGCATGCCAATGAAGTACAGCCACGAGCAAGGCCCCAGCGGGCCCACTGTTTTTCTCTATCACCGTTCCAACTGGTAGTGTCAGTTCTTGTATATAGTATACCTGGACTCAACTGTGGGGCAATAGCGATAGATGTGGTCCAGGCCAGTCACCTGTCATGGACATTCACTGGTTCACCTATTTAGGAAGAAAGAAAATGGGGGGATGGCTGCTTGCCACCAATGTTGGCGCCCCACTTGCCAATGCAGCTTCACCTCGCGACGGGATGGGGGCAGGTGACCACTACATCAGGCGGCTCCCCATGACCTCAGGGTCTCTTATCGTAGTCCTGCATTCTCTCATCTGGCGAGTCTGCGCAGGGTATCGCTCACCTGGTCACCTGCTCTCTGCCAGGCTGGGCTTCCTTGTCCTGTAAGGTGCCCGCTTCTCCCCCGCCACTGCTCAGCTTGTATCTTCCTTCTTCCTTCCGCTCAGCCATGTGGCTCCCGCTGGAGGCCCCCGAGCAGCCACAGGTGTCTTCGGGCATTGGTCAGGCTCCGCGCTTCTCTGCGGAACCGCTCCCAGCATCAATGAGGCACTAGAGGAGAGGAGGGCAGGCTCCGGTCTCCCCCTACCGCGCACCATCAAGCCTGTGCCAGAGCCCCCCCAGGGTCCGAGCCAGGCCGCAGGACCGCTCGTTCCTCCTCTTCACCTCACTAGTTCAGCCTGGCCGGGCCCACTGGAATACTCTGTCTACAGTCAGCTGGGCTCCCAGCAGAGTCTCTGCCCGACCCAGCTGCATCTGCTCGACTCGCCTGTCGTCCGCTCGGCGCAGGCCTCTGCTCCAGCACCGACGCCCCTCAGTTGTCCACAGTCGGCGACTCGCTCACCATCTGCTTCCAGCAGGTTGTGCCTCTCCCACTTTTCTGCTTTCTTTTCACCGTTGAGTGGGGCCAGGATCAGTGACCTGATGGGGGTATTAAACTAGGATTAATGTTGGGCGGACTTGGAGCTAAGCTATCATGCGTCCGTCATGTTAGCTGGCCAGGCCACTCCCCCCTAAAAGAGGCCTTTAACCCACAGCACTGGCCTGTTGTGTGACCAAGTGGAAATGTTTTGGCCATTATTGCCTCCACACATTGATCCAGTGAAACCAACTAGTTATGTTTGTGACAGAGTAACCCATCCGCAGAACTGTAATTCATTCCCTTAATCTGTTACCTACCTCATATTCAAAAGTCAGGCCTTGCTTACACTTCTGTTCATCTCCGCTTGGCTGCAGTTGCAACTTACTCACAAAACAGGGATCACTCTTCTTTTTTCGGAGTCCCCGTCTTCAAAGCCCTTATGGAAGGACTCAAACGAGTTATTCCACCCGGGGTGCCACTAGCACCTGTCTGGAACCTGAACATAGTCCTGTCTTGACACATGGGTCCTCTTTTTGAGCCCCTCCAATCTCGCCAACTCCAGCTCCTCTTGTGGAAGGTTGGCGTACTTGTTGTCATCACATCATTAGGGCGTGTCTTTGAGTTGGTTCTCTCTGCAGTGTCACCCTTCAAAACCTTTGCTTTCACCACTCCTATGAACCCGTTTTTGGTTGCCAATTAGTTTTTTACCACTGCTACCAGTGCTAAAGTGCTTGTGCTCTCCCCTTAAAACATGGTGAAATTTGCACACACCTGATTGGCACACATAATTTACTTATACGTCCCTAGTAGAGTGGTAGTACACGTACCCAGGGCTCTTATATTAAATGCTATTAGTAGTCCTGCAACAATTATTGTACCAGCCACTTAAGTAGTCTTTAAACCTGGCTCAGGCCTGACATTGCTGCCTGGGTGTGCAGTTTTACACCAGGACGTCTGGAGATATTTGAAAGCGGTGGGCTGGAAAAGTTTGGGATGAGCAGCAGGTGGTGAGTGAGCGTAGCAATCGAGCCCGACCGTCATAAAAGGGGTTTGGGGAGTTCTCCCCAGAGAATTTTTTTTAAAGTGTGGGCAAATGGTGCATTGTCAAGAAAACCGTATAAATGTATTTCAGAGAACCGTAAACATGTCTATTGACTGAAACAGCTAGGTCTCCTCAAAGATTATTCATCTCAGCAGTAAGATGAAGTCTGGGCTTTAAGTGGGCTGGGTCCTGCCGGTGCTCCACACCATCAGTTCTTAAAAGCAGGTGCTGAGGTGGGTCCCTGTCAGGCTCTCCATTATTGCCCTCACCCTCAGGATGAAAAAAGAATCTTAACTCTGCGGCAGTCCCACCCTTCACTGCCTTCGATGTAACTTCAAAGAGACTCATAGTTCTTTCACAGCCTTATCTTTTCAGAACTGAAGCATTTTCAATATTTTCTACAACAAAAAGCCATTGCTGTGGCTTATTTAATTTATGCATCTAACGACCATTGACAAAGCCAATAGTCCTGCCTTGTTGCGTGTGTAATGTTACTTGTTGTATTATATATCTGGATGCAACGACGGAAAGAAGCTGCAAAATACCAGTAGGGAGGCACAGATTCTTATATTGCATGTTTTTAATCCATGCCATTAATTACAGCAGCCACGCCCCCTTGAGACAACCCCAGTTTAAGCTGGCTGAAGTCTTTGTCAATGGGGAATTCAGTCATTCTTGACCCTCGCACATGTAAACCTTTGTTGAAACCCCATTCTGTGGAAACTAGGACAGGCTCGGAGGCTCCCTGTGAACATGCCTTTGTCGCCATATAATCAGTCACAGAGTTACAGAACAGATATTTCCACATGAAAAGGTCAGGGGAGAGAGGCAGCTTCCTCTAAGCCAGTCCTGACACTGCTCCTGCTCTTGCAGCAGCTCCATGAGTGGCTGGGGGAGGGAACATCGCCGCTCATTACTGAGACCGGGGGCTGCGGCTTTGAGCCACCTTTGTCTCACTAATGTGTGCTGTTGGCGAGACTCTGACAGGCCTAGTGCGCATGTCGTTCAACCCGACATGCACATTTAGGTGCACTACGTACTAATATGGATGTCTGACTGGCAAATGGTAATATTGATGCGGTTTTAAGCATCTCAGGACCGCACTAGCTTTCTTTCTCCAGGACCTGCTTGAGGCGCCCTCGATCACTTAAGATGCTGCAGCTACATCCGGCCCGTGGCTGAAGGAAGCACTTTAAAATATTTTACAACACTAATACATTTAATTCGTGGGCCAGCAAGGCAAAATTTAAGTGGGCCAACACCCTAACAGAGTCACTGCCCCTGGTTTTAAACTGCCAAATTGACCTGGCAAAATAAACCTTTTGCCAGGCCTAAATGTCCCTTTTTAATACATATAAGCCACCCCTAAAGTTAGGCCCTAAATGGCCAAAGGGGCAGGGTGCATTGTATTTAAAAGGTCAGACTTGTGGTTTTAAGTTTTACTTGTTCTTGTAAAGAGAAACTCCCAAATTAATATTTCACTTCTGTGAGGCGTATCTCTCCCATAGGGTAACATTGGGTCACCATATAAGATTTAATATGTCATACTTTTTTGGGGAAACTGGTTGAAAAGTTGTGTTTGGTCTCATACGAATTGTAATTTTAAAACCCTCTTTATGGTAAAGTCAGATTTTAACTCTCAATTCTGAAAATGCGAGTTTTAGAAAGTTGGCCTTTTCATGTCATAACCATTTGATGCCTGCAGCCTGTATCCTGGGTCACATGACTGTGATTAGATGGCAGTTAGCTTTTGTGAATTCCTCCTAGACAGTGTAGCAGAGAGGGACTAGATGTTGGCAGGATGGGTGGAGCTGTTCCCTGTCCCACTTCCATTTTAAAGTGATGCTTTCAGCACACTCACAAAGGGACTTAACACCAGGATTTTGTCAGCCTAGCCATCTTGGAGCCTGGGCAGGGGAAGGAAGGAAATTTCCAGAACCAGATGTGCTTAGGCTCATTTCTAAGGCTGGCACTAGGCATCAATCAATCAATCAGCATTTGTTATGCGCAACTACTCATCTGTGAGGGTCTCAAGGCGCTGAGGGTGTTGGGGTGGCTTGGAGCGTCCATCAGTGTGGTGGTTCTTCAAATGTCCATGTCTTCAAATAGCCATGTCTTCAGCTTTTCTGTGAAGTTGACGAGGGGTGTAGTCTGTCTGAGGTGGGGCAGTAGGGCGTTCCAGGCTGTGGTGGCGAGGTAGGAGAATGAGCGTCCCCCTGTTCTTGTTTTTCTGATGCGGGGTACTTCGGCGGGAGAGATCTGGGCTGAGCGTAGGGTCCTGTGGGGCACGTGGAAATTGAGTTGGCTGTTTAGATAGGCTGGTCCAGTGTCGTGGAGGGCTTTGGGTGCGTGGATGAGGATTTTGACGGTGATTCTTTTCTCTATGGGGAGCCAGTGTAGTGTGCGCAGGTGCTTGGAGATGTGACAGTGTTGTGATAGGTCGAGGACCAGTCTGGCAGCGGAGTTCTGGATGTTCTGTAGTTTGCAGGTGAGTTTCTTATTGAGTCTGGCTTAGATCGCGTTGCCGTAGTCCAGTCTGCTGGTAATGAGGGCATGTGTGACGGTCTTTCGGGGTTCGAGGAGGATCCATTTGAATGTCTTGCGCAGGAGGCAGAGGATGCAGATGCAGGTGGATGTGACTGAGTTGATTTGGCGTCCATGTTGAGTTTGGAGTCCAGGATAATTCGGAGGTTGCAGGCTTGGTTCGTGGGGGTGGGGAGGCTCCCGGTGTGGTGGGCCACCAGGAGAAGTTCCACGCGTCGGGTTGAGGGCCCATGATGAGTACTTCAGTTTTGTCTGCGTTGAGTTGTAGGCAGCTGCTTTTCATCCAGTTGGTGACTGCTCCAATGCCTTCACAGAAGTTGTGTCTGGCTGTTTTGGGTTTGCTGAATAGGGAGAGCATTAGTTGAGTGTCGTCAGCGTAGGAGACATTGTTGAATCTGTAGTTTCTGACAACGCCAGCTAGTGGGGCCATGTAGGTGTTAAGCAGCGTGGGGCTGAGGGAGGATTCCTGGGGAACTCCGCAGGTGGTAGGTGTGGGGTACGAGAGGAAAGGGGGAAGTCTTACTCGTTGAGTTCTGCCAGAGAGGAAAGATCTGATCCAGTCGAGGGCCTTGTCTCTGATGCCAGCCTTGTGAAGTCTGCGTATCAGGGTGTGGTGGGAGACCGTGTTGAAGGCCGTAGAGAGGTCGAGCAGAATGAGGGCCGCAGTCTCTTCCTTGTCCAGCAGGGAGCGGATGTCGTCCGTTGTGGCCACGAGGGCTGTTTCGGTGCTATGGTTTTTTGTGAAGCCAGACTAGGGAGGTGTTGAGGATGTTGTGGTCTTCGATGAAGGTGGCAAGTTGACTGTTGATGGCTTTCTCAATGACTTTCACCGTGAAAGGGAGCAGAGAGATGGGCCTGTAGTTCTTGAGGTCAGAGGTGTCCGCCGAGAGTTCCTTGAGGGGAGGGTTGATCTCAGCGTTGTTTCCATTCATCGGGAAGGAGGTGTCTGCTAGGGAGCGATTGATGGTGAGGCAGACCTTGGGGCAATGGTTTCAGTGGCTCTGTTGAAGAAGTGGTTTGGGCATGGGTCCGTGGAGACTGCAGAGTGTATGGTCCTCATTGTCTTCAGTGTATCTTCGTAGGTGAGGGGAGTCCAGTTGGTGACTGTTGGTTTTTTGGTGTCGGGTTCCGATGGAGGGGGTTCTGCACGTAGCTTGTCCTCGCTGAAGTTGTCATAGATAGTCTTGATTTTGTGGTGGAAGTATGTGTTGAGTTTGTTGCAGAGATCTTGTGGGGGTGCGATGTCTGTTGCTTCGCTATTTGGTTGGGCGAACTGCTTGATGATGCTGAAGAGTTCCTTGCTGTTGTGTGCATGTGATGATATTCTTTCTAGTATTGCTCTCTTTCTGGTGCTATTTGGTGGTGTGCAGTGGTGGCGGCTCTGAAGTTGATTTGGGCTTCTGTAGATTTGGTGTTTCTCCAGATTTTCTTGAGGCGTCAACATGTGCGTCTGGTTTCTCAGAGTTCTGCGGTGAACCAACTGGCTTTCTTGGCATGGGTGCTGTTGTTCTTTTTGAGGGGGGCTATAGTGTTGGTGCAGTCAGCGATCCATTTGTGCAAGGTGCAGGCTGCGATGTCTGGGTCATCATTGTATGAGATGGGGGGGCGAAGGTGGCGAGGGTGGCGGTGAGCTGGTCGTTGGTGATTCTTGTCCAGCTTCTACGGGATGGTTGGTGTTAGGGTCTGATGATGGTGGGTGTGTTGAAGGTGAAATGGATGCAGCGATGGTCTGGACGTTCGGAGGTGTGGCTGAGGTTCCTGTTGTGAAGATGGGTAGAGGGGGTGTCCTGCTGAATGTGTTGGTTCCGTCATGATCTGTCAGAGCTCTCTGTTGTAGAGTTGTCTAGGAGGGATGCGGTGTTGGGGTCTTGAGGATGTCGAGGTGGAAGTTGAGGTCTTCCAGCAGGGTGTAGTTGGAGGCTGCAATGGCTTGCGCAGTGATAATGTCTGTGATGGAGTCGGAGAAAGGTGCGCAGGGCCCGGGCGGGAGGTAGATGAGGGTTCCCCTCAGGGTGGACGTTGGACTTGTCTGAAGTTGGAAGTGGAGGAGTTCGATCAGACTTGTGGGGTCTCCGGGGTGTGTACTCAGTCGGAGGCTAGACTTGTGGATGATGGCGATTCCCCCCCAGGGGCGGCTGGGTCGGTCTTTCCGGGTAATCTTGTATCCTTGGGGAATGTTGATGGCAATGTCCGGGCCAGAGGTGGTGTTGGTCGAGGTTTTAGTGAGGAATGCGATGTCGGGGTGGTGCTGTCAAGGAGGTCCCAGATTTCGGTGGCGTGTTTGTGGAGGGAGCAGACCTTGAGGAGGATGCATTTCAGTGTCTTCGGTGTGGGTGCGTTGTTGCGGGTGGATTGTGCCGGGTCAGAGGTCTTGGTGGTGTTGTAGGATTGGCGGCAGCTGAGGCAGCTGAAGGGTCCGTGGGTGTCAGCCAGTGATGAGGGCTTGCAGTTGTTGTTGCGTCCTGGGTTGAGTGTGTGGAGTGCTGCTGGCATGTAGAGGTGATGGGTGGGAGGTCTAGGGGTCCTGGCGCTGGTCGCAGTCGGGTCGCAGACAGGCACAGGCAGGCTTGCCTTTAAGTAGGCAGAGGGGGGAGGAGAGGACAGTTGGGAGGCATGAGTGGGGAAAATGGCACGAAAAGGGGGGTGGGGCCACAACGACAGCAGCGGCAGGGAGAGGGAATCAAGCAAGAGAAAAGAGACAATAATCAGAAGAGAAGAAAAGCGTAAAATGAGAGTAAAAAGCACAGAAAAAAAGAAGAATCAGATAAAAAAAGCTCAGAAAACGCAAGGGCAAGCAGAAAAGCAAAAAGGGAGAAGACAGAGGAAAAAGAGGCCGAGGGCCAGCGGGCAGCCTAGCAGAACAGCAAAGCTCTCTCACTAGACACCAGGAATGAGGCACAGGCAGGAGGCTACAGGTGGAGGAGGGCCTCGAATGTCTGACAGGGGTCAGAGTTTGAAAGACACAGGCTGCACTTACTGGAGGAGCTACATGGAGGTAGAGCAGTTCACTGACCATGTCAGTGGGGTTGCTCTTCCTACCACGCAGCGGTCACCATTAAATAGGGTGAGGGGGACGAGAGGACAGTTGAGAGACGGGAGTAGAAAACAATGGCGCAAAAAGGCTGGCGGGCCGCTTTGGCAGCAGCAGGGAGAGGGAAGCGAGAACGAGAAAAGAGACAAAAATCGGAAGAGAAGAAAACGTAAAATCAGAGTAAAATACACATATAAAAGGAAGAATCAGATAGAAAAAGCTCAGAAAGCGCAAGGACAAGCAGAAAAGCGCAAAGGGCGAAGACAAAGAAAAAGAGGCTGAGGGCCAGCAGGCAGCCTAGCAGAAGAAAAAATCTCTCCCACTAGACACCAGGGATGAGGCGCAGGCAGGAGCCTGCGGGGGAGGAGGGCCTCAAACTTCTGACAGGGGTCAGAGTTCGACAGACACGGGCTGCACTTACTGGAGGTGCTACACAGAAGTAGAGCAGTTCACTGACCAGTTATTGGACCCTCAGACCAACTGTTCAGTGCTCTACTGGGCCTGCGGAGGACACTCAGAAGATCTGCCTTGTATTTCAGAGTACTGTCCTGCTGCTTGAGGCCTGCTTTGTACCTCAGAAGATTACCCTGCTGCTTGACTCCTGCCCTCCATGTGGTACCCAGCCAGTACTTGTAGGAAAGTACCATCTTCCTTGGCATGTTACCCCCATTTTTACCTGTATGTCAGTATGGTTTTCCTTGTCTCACTGGGATCCTGCTGGTCAGGACCCCAGTGCTCATAATTTGTAGTGCCTAACTGTGTCACTGAGGCTCTGCTAACCAGAACCTCAGTGCTTATGCTCTCTCTGCTTTTATATTTGTCACTGAGTGCCAGTGACTTCATTTACCAATTTCTACTGGCATACTGGACCCCTCTTATAAGTCCCTAGTATATGGTACCTAGGTACCCAGGGCATTGGCGTTCCAAGAGATCCATATGGGATACAGCATTTTTTTGCCATCCATAGGGAGCTCAGACAAATCCTTGCACAGGCCTGCCATTGCAGCCTGCGTGAAATAACGCACACATTATTTCACAGCCATTTTCACTGCACTTAAGTAACTTATAAGTCACCTATATGTCTAACCTTCACTTGCTGAAGGTTAGGTGCAAAGTTACTAAGTGTGAGGGCACCCTTGGACTAACAAAGGTGCCCCCACATAGTTCAGGGCCATTTCCCCGGACTTTGTGAGTGCGAGGACACTATTACACGCATGCACTACATATAGGTCAATACCTATATGCAGGTTCACAATGGTAACCCCGAATATGGCCATGTAACATGTCTAAGATCATGGAATTGTCCCCTCATTCCAAATCTGGTATTTGAGAGCCGATTCCATGCATCCTGGGGGCTCCACCATGGACCCCCAGTACTGCCAAACCAGCTCTCTGAGGCTTGCACTGCAGCTACAGCTGCTGCCACCTCACATACAGGGTTCTGCCCTCCTGGGGTCTGGGCAGCCCAGTCTCAGGAAGGCAGAACAAAGCATTTTCTCTGAGAGCAGGGTGTTACACCCTCTCCCTTTGGAAATAGGTGTTACAGGCTGGGGAGGGGTAGCCTCCCCCAGCCTCAGGAAATGCTTTAAAGGGCACAGATGGTTCCCTCCTTGCATAAATCAGTCTACACTGGTTCAGGGACCCCATCTCCCCTGCTCTGGTGTGAGACTGGACAAAGGAAAGGGGAGTGGCAACTCCCCTGTCCATCACCACCCCAGGGGTGGTGCCCAGAGCTCCTCCAGTGTGTCCCAGACTTCAGCCATCTTGCTTTGCCAGGTGTGGGGGCACTCTGGAGGCCTCTGAGTGGCCAGTGCCAGCAGGTGACGTCAGAGAACCCTCCTGATAGGCCCTTAGCTGATAAGGTAGCCAATCACCCTCCCATGGCTACTTAGGGTCTCTCCAGTGGGTTCTCTTCAGATTCTGCTTGCAAGTTTCCTTCAGGAATCCTCTGCAACAACTTCAGTTTCCTCTGACCTCGGATCAACCGCAGCCTGCTCCAAGAAACGCTGTAACTGCAACAAAGTATCCACCAGAGATACTTTTCTTCAGCAACCCCAGCTCCAAGTCAGCAACTGCGACAGTTTCCACAGTGTGCACGCTCTTGGGACTCCCTATCTTCATCCTGCACCAGAAGGACCAAAGAAATCTCCCGTTGAGTGACGACGACCAGTACCCTGGGACTCCTGTCACAGCAATGAGCGTGCTCCGAAGGACACAGAGGGTGGACCTCATCGACGTAGAGAGTCCTGAGGTCCTGCTGACGCAATTTGGAGGAGTTAAGACCTTGCCTTCCCTGAGAGCAACAGTACCCCTGTGTACTCTGTCTCCTTCACCTCCTGAGGCCTCTGTGCACTGTTTGCGAAATTCCTTTGTGCACAGCCTAGCCCAGATCCCCAGGACTCTATCCTGCGACGCTCAAGTCGCTGAGTTGTTCTTCGGCTGCGTGGTACCTTCTTTTGTTGTGCTGCATCAACTGCGTTTTGCACCTCCTTTGTCCCTGGATCCTGTGACTCCTGGGGGTGCTGGCTGGCATCCTGAGGGCTCTCTAAAGTGCTGAGAGCCCCCTCTTCCTCTTCACACAGAGTTGAGGCCCCCAGGTCCCTCCTGGGTTCATCCAGCGCCATTTTGACACAAAACGCACTTTTGTCATAGCCAAGGCTTGTTGGTGACTTCCAACACAAAATCACATCTGCAACGATCTTCACGCCGTGGGACATCTTTTGTGTCATGCAGGAACCCGCTGGCATCTTCCTAGGGTGCATTTCTGCAGTCTTCGACTAACTGTGGGCTCTTCTTTTGCACCATCTTCTGGGTTGACAGGGGCTCCTGTCCTTCCTGGAATTTCTTTTGACTTCTGGAATTGGTCCCCTTCCTTTACAGATCTTCAAGTCCAGGAATCCAGCAGTTGTACTTTGGAGATTTGGTTGGTTGCTGCAAAATCTCAATCACGAGGCGTAGTGTGTCCTAAGAAAACTTGCAGTACTTTAGTCCTGCTTTTCTGGGCTCTGGGGTGGGGTAATTTACTTACCTTTACTGTATTCTTACTCTCCCAGCGATTCTGCACACACTACATTTGTCTAGGGGGGAATTTGTGATTCGCATTCCACTTTCTTAGTATATGGTTTGTGTTGCCCCTAGACCTATTTTCTCCCATTCCAATCTATAGCATTTCCTATTGCTTGCATTGTTCTATAACTATTTACTGGTCTAACTTTGGTGTCTAGTGTATATATTGTGTATAATACTTACCTCCAGAAGGAGTATTGTCTCTAAGATATTTTTGGTATGGTGTCACCCAACTAAATACCTTTATTTTTGGTAACACTGAGTATTGTCTTTACTTGTGTATAAGGACTGTGTAACTATAAGTGGTATTGCATGAGCTTTGCATGTCTCCTAGTTCAGCCTAAGCTGCTCTGCTATAGCTACCTCTATCAGCCTAAGCTGCTAGAACATTACTACATTTCACTAATAAGGGATAACTGGCTATGGTATAAGGTGTAAGTACCCAAGGTACCCACTACAAACCAGGACAGCCTCCAACAGTCCTGGAACCTTGGAAGTGGTGCTAAAGGTGCCCAAACAGAAAAAATCCCAAACTTTTTCCACTATAAAGTGGTCTGGGAACCGACTGGAGACCAGAAGCTACCTGCCTGCATATCCACCTGAGGTGCATCGCGTGTCGCCTGACTTTGTGGTAATTCCTACTACAGTCTTTTCCACAGCAGTAAATTTGTTCAGTGGCTCGTCTCTGGAAGGGGAGCCAGCCTCATAGACTCATCATTGGCTACTGCCTGCAGCTTTGTCCCACTGACTGAAGATTGCAGTCTTTTAAAAAAGGGACAAAGTCCAAAAAAAACAGCGACCTTCTTTCTCAGACACTGCTGGCTCCCTAGTCCCACAAAATGTTTCCTTTTTCAGACATTTGTCTTAAAAAATTCTTCTTCGTCTGAAGCTAAGTCAAGAATGGACTCAATTGACTTCTTGTTTCCAAACTGCCCTCTATCATGGTCTGGCTTAACTTTTGACCTTGCCCCTGTCTCTTGTGATTAGATGTCTGCGGTCGACATTTTGATCTTTGTAGGCCATATAGTTCCTTAAAAAAATTAAAGATTCATAACTCCGGTTCTACTGATTGGCTTAAATTTGTTTTTGTATCACTTTATTTATTACAGTTTTCTCTAATTTTATAAATTGGAATAGGAATTTTCTTGTATTGTGTTTTCACTTTATTATTCTGTGTGCGCTGTATAAATAGTTATCACAGTGCCCCTAAGTTAAGCCTGACTGCTATTATGCCAAGCTTCAGGGAGGCAGGAAGTAAACGCAGGTTCGTTTAGTGATTTTTGTGATTCACCCTAGCAAGGATTGTGGTTGTTGCTTGAGAAGGGTTAACACCCCCCTCAACTGATAAACCAGTTTCTAACACCCCTATACAAAAGAGTTTTGCAGTGTTTAGCAGTTTGCGGTCATGTCTTCAGCCAGGAAGATATTAGAGAGTTGTGGTTTTCTTTGGGGATCATATTTTTTTTTGTATTTAAAGTAAAGTATTTTACTTTTGTAAAGTAAAGCAGTACCTAGTGAAATCACTTTTTATTTGTGTTACTGTGTCATACAGTCTTCTGAGTATCTAAAGCTACATCGACGTCTGAGTTATCCTATAGATACTACTAAAATGCAGTATTTTGGTATCCAATTTAATTCAATAATGTGGTGTCCTGAGGACAGAAGTGATAAACAGCATGGGCATCAGTTTCACTTTTCACAGTATATAGAACAAATCCAAAATGGGAAAGGTAATCAATGACAGAACGGGGTTGCCACAAGACCACTCTTTGTGTTAATGTCATGAGCTGATCAAAGCTCTGTGTAGCTAGATTTGAAATAAATCTCCCATTTGTTCAGATCTGTCCAACAGAAGGTCCAGACAACTCTCTTCAAAACTATTTGTTATGTCCAAAGCTCAGTGGCATTAAAGTGTTACTCTTGACAGCTTTGTATCCCATGTTCCTTTTGTGCGCACAGCTCTCTAGTGCCAAGAAGCGGAGAGAGTTTGCGTCCCTGTGTGATATCAGGCACTGGATGTCCCAGACTGGGTTCCTAGTCTCCTGTACATATTTCCACCTCTGAATCCCATGTTATTTGTGTGTACACACCTCTCTAGTGCCGGGAATCCCAGAGTGTCTGTGTTCATGTGTGATGTCAGGCACTAGATGTCCCAGACTGGATTCCTAGCCTCCTGTAGGCATTGCCAGCTCTGTATCTTTCAGCGCCAACCAATGTTCCTTGTATGCATACAGCACTGTAGTGCCAAGAAGCCCAGTGTGTTTTGCATTTATGCGTGTTGTGAGGCACTGGATGTCCCAGGCTGGATTCCTTTCCTCTTGTAGGCATTGCCAGCTCTGGATCTTTCAGCGTCATCCAATATTCCTTGTATGCACACAGCACTCTAGTGCCAAGAAGCCAAGATTGTATTGTGTTCATGTGTGAGGTCAGGTACTAGATGTTCCAGACTGGATTCCAAGCCTCACGTAGGCATTGCCAGCTCTGCACCCATGTTCCTTGTATGCCCTGGTTTGTCTAATGCATGGTTCTGTCTCCTCTCTTTCAGAGATCTTCTCATCCCCCTGGTGCTTTGTGCCCTCCACGGTTTTATTCTTGGTGAGCATTGTCTTGGCTGTCCTGCTTGGTAAGTCTTCTTCTTTAAACAAACATTGCTCAAGCCAGTAGTTGTATCTGCATAGCATGCACACAGAGGCAGGCAGCATAGGGGCCAACACAGACTATTTTACAAAGTACAATAGACATAAAAACACCACGCCACAGACAAGAATGCATAAAGATTGATGGTCATACATAGGGGCATATTTATACTCAGTTTGCACCGAATTAGCGTCATTTATTTTACTCTAATTCCGTGCAAAACTAACTCCATATTTATACTTTGGCACTAGACCCGCCTATCGCCAAATTTATGGAGTTAAAGTCCTTATTTGGACGTGGAAACCTAGCCTGCCTTAATGAGATGCAAGGTAGGCGTTCCTGTGCAGAAAATTACCCACTTTCACTCTCAAGGGTCCAGGAACTGGATTGGTACCACTTGTCAAGTCCAGGTCCTCAGCCGGATTACCCACATGCTGGCAGGTGGAGTCTTTGATGTCTCTGACTCTTTGATGTCTCTGACACTTCTTAACAGAAGGCAAGCTCAGTTCAAGTGCTTGCAGAATCTTTACAAGCAGGATACACGGCAAAGTCCAGTCTTTTCACTCCCAGAAAGAAGTAGCAGCAGCAGGCCAACACAGCAAAGCAACAGGCAGAGTGGCAGGTCCTCCTCAAACATCCCGCTCTTCTCCCTGGCAGAGGTTGCTCTTTATCCAGAAGTATTCTAAAGTTGTGGGGTCAGCAGTCCAATACTTATACTAATTTCTTCCTTTAAGGTAGGCACATTTCAAAGGGGAGACTTTGTAGTGCACAAGAACCTGCCTCTTCCTTACCCTGCCCCAGCCACATTCTAGAGGCTTGTAGACTGTATTGTGTGAGGACTGGCACAGCCCTTTCAAGTGCGGGTGTCAGGAAGACTCATTAGGACATGCAGGGCACACCTCAGTTCCCTTTGTGTCACTTTCTAAAGCAAATTCCCACACAGCCCAACTGTCAGTCTGACCCAGACGTGTATTCAGGAGTCAAGCAGAGGCACAGAAGGGGTAAGCAAGAAAATGTCCACTTTGTACAAGTGGCATTTTCAAACAATCTAAAAATCAACTTTACCAAAAGATGTATTTTTGAATTGTGAGTTCAGATTCCATGTCTGTTTCTGCTCCCAATGAGAAACTGCACTTAAAGGATATTTAGAGGCAATCTCCATGTTAACCTATGGGAGAGACAGGCCTTGCAACAGTGAAAAACAAATTTGGCAGTATTTTGTTATCAGGACACGTAAAACACAACAGTGCCTGTCCTACCTTTAAATACACTGCACCCTGCCCATGGGTCTACCTAGGGCCCACCTTAGGGGTAACTTACATGTAGTAAAAGGGAAGGTTTGGACCTCGCAAGTAGGTCGAATTTGCAGGGCAAAACTGCACACACAGACACTGCAGTGGCAGGTCTGAGGCATGTTCACAGGGCTACTCATGTGGGTAGCACATCGGTGCTGCGGCCCCGCTAGTAGCATTTGATTTACAGGCCCTGGGCACCTCTAGGGGCACTTTACCAGGGACCTACCAGTAAATCAAACATGCCAATCGTGGATAAACCAATCACCAATACAATTTAGTCAGACAGCCAGAGTCCTAAAGCCAACAAAAACAGGTCAGGAAAAATAGAAGGAGGGAGGCAAATAGTTTGGGGATGACCCTGCAAAAAGGGTATGGTCCAACAACATACAGTTGTTTTTTTACACAGTATTACCGTTATTGGAATGAGTGTTTATATAACCCCAACTCAGCAGTTTATTGGAGATTATGGTGAATGTTCAATGAGCCCAGTGCTTAATTTGAGCAGGTGAGGTCCACTGGCATTTAATTTTCCTCATCAGATTTTGACCCATAGCAAGAGAGAGGAAAGGTGGAGGAAGACAAGGATGAAAGCAGTCTTGAAAAAAGTGCATGGGAGAGTGAAATAAAACGTCAGGGGGTATTTGGTTATGGAAGAAAGAGGCATGAGATGAAATTAAGACTATGAATCCTTGGTACCCCAACATTTGTCAGCACCTGCTGCGGCCTTCTGTGAAAAACTTTGAGCACTTGAACAAATTAGACATTGCATGCTCCCTAACCATGTTTCATCACACATCTCCATTAGTTTATTCTATATGTAAAATATCTGAAATGTCATCAGCCATCTTACTATATGCCTGTGCGGGTTACTAAGCTTCTGCCATGCCAATCCATGTGTATACAAAAATATGCAAACAGTACTTCTATGCAGTAAATGTGTGGAAGCATGTGCTTCTTTCTCCTTCCTTCCAGATCAGATCTCTACAAGGTAATTTCCAGTTGAAATCTCAGATCCCACATCCGCACCATAGAAATCGAGATGTTTCCTTTCTGCCTTGTTAGTTTGAATAATTGCCCCAGTGTGATTACCATTGTCATGCCAACTGAAAACCTTTCCTTATAGGCCCTGCCCGTCATACACATGTTGTAATGTTACATGCACACACCAGTAGCCTTGCTAACATACAATCAGGCCTGTCTTGTATGTTCATGTTACTCCACAGACCTGCCACATCTGACCCTCCAGGGGGGCCCCTAGAGCTGTGTTTCAAGGGTGCTCCGAGTGGGGTGTAGGTGTTGTGCACAAGGTTATATATTGTAGCCCAGAGACCTGCACAACAGCAAAACTGCACTGTTCTCCCTGATGTCACTCTTTCAACCATTCTTAGGTTTTGGGGTAATTGCCATCTTGCATGCTGGGTTATCAGCATTGCTGCGAACACCTGCACTCACCCTCAGTCTGCATGAAACTAATGACTGGTTGGTAGAGTTATTCAGTGCATCTCAAGTGTGTGTGTGTGTGTATTTTGCAGCTATTGCTAAAGTCCACCTGCTCTTTGGAAAGTGAAGTATTGCTTTTGTTACAAGACAAAGCTCACCACCAATGTACCCTGAAGGTTTCCCATTGTGGGCATGTTTAGTCTTTTGCTGCCTTCTGTGAGAAGATGGATTCAGTGCTGGTCTCAGGGATGCCATTGCACGGATCCCTGGTTCCAAGCAGAGGTGAGGAGCAGATGCATCCTTTCCCTCATGGCCGTCCAGAGACCAGCTACATCTGCATCACTGAGGTATCACAGCTCCATGGCCTTCGTGTGCCCTCCTGAAGTATGACAGGAGCAGCTCTGTGAACACTTGAGATCCATTTGGTAGTTATCATACGCCATAAGCCTGCTTGAGAAGAATCAGCCCTCTGGCATTCTAAACTCTTCAAGTTGTCTATGCTCCTTTGGGGGTAGCTTTAGGGGCTCCTAGAAATTTACACTCCTTAAGCTCCCTTGGGCTGTCTGCTGAACTCATGGGCATGACTCATTCGGGCCTACAGCCCAGTATACATTGAGCAGAGTTCTAGGGAATATGTGGATCCTCATATCTAGATGGATATGGTGGACATGGTCCCCCCCATATCGTATCCGTGACTCCAAGGCTTTTGATTCAGGCTTGGTACTCTAAGTCCAAGTTTGTTACTGTGTAGAGATGGCTTAAATCCTGGAAGCTCCCACGTTGTAGTGTCACCTGTGTAGTTGTTACTCCACCTCGTCACTGCCTCACATATTTATTTGAATTAGTGATTACTTGTAGACCATGTAGTGTCTTACTACTGTGAGCACTAGGTCCAAGGGGCCCGAGTGGACTCAATAAAAGAATTACACACTCATTTGGTAGGTATGAGCTAAAGATAAGTTCAGTTTGAATGTTGTACGATGACAAATAAAGACTTTGGTTAAGAGCTCTGTGCGTGGCGTGTTCTTGTGCATGCTCCTGGGATCGGGAGGATGCAACAGAACTGACATATATGTACAAAATGAGCTGTATAAAGTTATTGAAATAATGATCTAATATTTTTGTCCTTTAGGCTGCAGCTCACCACAATATGTCTCGAAGTCTCCTTGTTCACAGGCCTGCCCCATGGACTGGCTCTACAGTAGAAACAAATGTTATTACCTCTCCATGATATACAAAGGGAAAGGGGACTGGGACGAGAGTCAGCGATTCTGCTCCTCACACAACGGGTCCCTTGCTCTCTTCGACACCCAGGAGGACCTGGTAAGAAGATGAATTAAACAGACCAATGAGGAACCACTTCGTCAGCAGTCAGAGCAATGTCGGGGTATTTGGCACTCTAGTAAAAGTGGCGATTATGTTCCCACTGCCTCACCATCCCCCCACCCTGAACACCACCACCACTATCCTCTCTTCCTTGCCTGAGGAAAGTCTTCTTGCATGGTCCGGATACATCCTGAAAGGCTGCCCCTGGGATAATGCTCCTTGTGGTGGTCAGCCATTTGTGAAACTTTGGTTGGTTTTTTTCATATATGAGTTGAATTTTGATCTCTGCACTTTCCTACTTTTTTTTAGGGTGGACAAATAATTAATCTGTGGTTTTCTTTAGACAAGATGTTTTGTTGTCTTTGGTGTCACTCAGTGCAGACTACACCACTAAAATGTCTATCGCCCTTCTGATCTTGAAGAGATAATCACTCTGTCCTAGCGCTCTGATGCTACCGCAAAGGTGTGCTTGGCACTGTATTGAAACACCCCTTCATGTGTTGAATAGAAGGAATTTATGCTAAAGCTACCATCAGAAAACTGCAAAGGAAAGCTCTGCCTTGTCCTTTTCTTTATCCTCCCATCTTCTTCATGAGTTCCGGGGCGCAGGAGCATGGAAATGTACAAAAGGCCCCAGGACTGAGCAAAGAAGTTAGGACAGGGACCAGAGAGGACGAAACGAGAGGCCTCTAGTCCCCTCCTCCTCTCCCTCCTGCATCTTCCATGGCAGTGCTGCGGTTGTCTTGGAGGCACCTCCACTGCCCTATTCAGGACGTACCTTTCAAGATCTGACGGAAAGCCAGGGCTGGGTTCACCAACTTGAATTAATGTTTTATCTTGGGATTTGGCTCAGTGGTGCCCCCGCAAGTCACAATAGTGGCTGTAGCCATGGCCTTACGGCCAATCAAAAGCCATGACACATTTCACACACTATAAGCACCTACTTTTGATTTCCTTATTGGTTGCAAGCACGAGGGTGAAGCAGTTCTCTGCCAATATACAGTAGTTTCATATCTTGTTACCCATTGTGTCAACAAGCATTAAAGTGACTTCACTTGGAAAAAAATCTAGCTGGCTTGGACGTCTGGTGGTACAAGTAACTCACTCCTGCTTTGATTTTTAAATTTGCCTTTTCCATAAACACGAACAGAAAGTTGCTTCAAACGAATCTAAGCATGTCATGCAAGCACTGCTCATATGGCACATTGCTGAAGATACCACTAAACATGGCGCTAGTACCACTCAGCGGGCCACTAGTACCATTAAACAGTGTTCTAGTACAATTAAGCGGGCCGCTAGTACCATTACATGCATCACTAGTACCATTAAACTCACCGCTAGTACCATTAAACAGAGAGCTAGTACCAATGAATGAAGAACTAGTACCATTAAATGCACCACAAGTGCCATTGACTGACATCGGCCGCTAGTCCCATTAAACAGGGCACTAGTACCATTAAACCAGCTGCTAGTACCATTAAACAGGTCGCTAGTACCATTAAACCAGCTGCTAGTACCAATAAACCGACCGCTACTACCATTAAACGGGCCACTAGTACCATTAAACGGGCTGCTAGTACCATTAAACAGGCTACTATTAAACATGGCACTAGCTTCACAAATGCAACCTTTGTCTAAGTGCCCACCTTGAAACATCATGCAAATTGGATGATATCATTAGAGTAGTGGTTGGAGTGCGTTCAAATTAATTGAGGCCCTTTCAGAAGATGGTTGATACATAGCACCTGTTAGCATTCATTATATATCGGGGTATGGTGCATTTTTCTAACAGTGCAAAGTGAACAAAGGTAGTCACATTCCTCCAAGATGAAGATTAGAGAACTATGGCCCTCATTATGACCCTGGCGGTCGGCGATAATATGGCGGTAAGTACTGCCAACAGGCTGGCGGTACTTACCGCCATAATATGACCCAATGTACCTCTCCGACCGCCACAGCGGTAACAGCCGCTGTGCTGGAGATATCCATCTCCAGCCCGGCGGCCGTCACTGTTCCGCCTGCGGGATTATGACCCCGCCTACCGCCATGGTTTTCGTGGCTTCCTTAACGCCACAAAAACCATGGCGGTAGGCAATATCAGTGACAGGGAATTCCTTCCCTGTCACTGATAGGGGTCTTCCCCCTTCCCCTCCCCCACCAGTTAGCCCCCCCACCCCACCAACATTCACTCCCCCCAACATTCACTCGCCCCTTCACCGACACACACACACGCATACACACACCCATTCCCACATGCATCCATGCATGCATACATCCTTTCACACACACATCCGCACACACTTACAAACATACACTCAGACACGTATTCACATCACGCAACATACACGCACTCACACCTCCATACATGCACACACGCATTCCAACACGCAATACACACCCGCATTCATGCACACACAAACATTCACACACCCTCACACACACACAACACCCACCTCCCCTGTCGGAGACCCGACTTACCTCGACTTAGGGGGTCCTCTGGCAGAAGACTGGACGGGGCGCTGCTGCCAGCAGTAGCGTCCGCCATCAGAATACCAACAGGCCGTATTATTTGTCATAGTACGGCTGGTGGCGGTCTACTGGCGTGGCGCTGCTGTTGGCAGCAGCGCCACCTTAACGCCATCTGCCGGCATGGCCACAGCCGGAAACCTGGCTGTGGTCATAATATGGTGGCCGTCGCCGCGACTGTAGGCTGTTTTAGCCGCCAATGTCATAAGGAGGGCCCACATTCCTTAAACTACATGGCAGATTAAGTCCACCCCAAAGAGAATGGATCGACCTCATTGTCTTGGAAACCGCTTCAGAAGACCAGTCCTGTCTATTGAATGACCAGTCCTTTAATGAATGGTAAAGTCAACTATCTTGGGGCATCCAGACCAGTTGAGGTAGGCAACTTCGGCTGACACATGTTTATGCATGAAGAATTTCTGCTATAGTTCTAACCCAGTACAATACAACACAATACAATGCACTTCTATAGTGCACAGCTGCCAGAAAGGTGTCCCGGCGCTTGTGGAAAAGACCGCCCAAAAGTGGGATCGATTAAGTAGAAGAGTTATCATAGGAATAAATCAAACAGAAACGTTTGTAGCCCCTTCCTGAAGATCGGCTCCGAATGACAGCCTCTGAGGGTAGGCGGAACAGCATTCCACAGTCTAGCTGCCAGGTAAGCAAAGGAGCAACCCCCACTTCTGGACTTATAAATCTTAGGAATTAGACACAATTTGATGTGATTGGAGTGCAAGGCGCGTACTAGCACTGACAATTTGAACCAGTTCCTGAGGTGCCCAGGCCTGTTTTTATTGAAAATTGAAAATGCAAGAATTCTGCTTTTAATTCGGAGCCAATGGATTTGCCACAGTTGATTGGAAATTGAGATCCAAGGGGGCATTTTTAAGATCAAACGGCCCTCTGCCATTTGAATGATTTTTAGGCCTTGGATCAAAACATTCGGGAGGCCTACATAAAGACTGGTACAATAATCCAGTATGTACAATATTTTTCTGATCGTCCACTGGAATCAGGTAGAGCATACGTCTAAGTGATCTCATGGTCAGGAAGCAGGAACTAGACAGAGCTTTAATCTGTGCCTCAAAGTGAGCTCCAAGTCAAATTTGACACCCAAATTCCTAACTACTGGGGAAGGGCTATGTGGAGGTCCCATCTCTGGAGGCCACCATATGTCAGAATCTGGAGTAGATTTAGTGTCAAAGAAAAGTATCTCTGTCTTATCTGAATTAAAGTTTTACAAAATTGGAAATCATCCTATCCATAGCTGATTTCAGACAAACTTTGAATGAGCCTAAGGTGGACGGGTCCTTTTCCTGGAAAGCAACAAAGAGTTGCATATCATCTGCATATGACACTAAGGCCCGTATTTATACTTTTGTTGTGCTGCATTTGCGCCATTTTTGACGCAAAAGTGGCTCAAACTTACGAAATACAATTATATTTTGTACGTTCGCGCCACTTTTGCATCAAAAAATGGCGCAAATGCAGCGCAAAAAAAGTATAAATACGGGCATAACTTCACTCCCAAAGATTCTACAAGTTTGCTCAAGAGCCCCACATATACATTAAAAAGAGTAGGACTGAGGGCCAACCCCTGAGCAACTCCACAATTCAGATGTTTAGCATCTGAAGTGAAGGGTGGGAGAAAAATGGCCTGAGTTGGATTAGCCATAAAAGACTTAAGCAACAGCAGTGCTTGATCCGTAATGCCAGACTTTTCCGGCCTTTGAAGCACAGCAGTGTGGGAAACCGTGTTGAATGCTGTGGAAAGATCTAAAAGCTCTAGCCTAACCTGGGAGTTATCATCTCTGTTAACTTCGATGAATTCTGGAACTTGAAGAACAGCAGTTTCAGTACTGTTACCAGGTCTGAAACCGGATTGGGAATCGTGGAGTATATGGTTATTCTCCAAACAGGCTGAAATCTGCCTTTTGACATTTTTTCCCACCAGTTTCGCCAAAGTAGGGAGAAGTGAAATGGCTCTATAATTGCTCAGGATCTTAGGATCAGCTGTGAATTTCTTAAGTGGAGGAAGGGACAATTGCATGATCTAAGGAAATGTTCAAAAGAGTATTCATAATGGAGTTAACCACTGGGATCACTAAATTAAGAATGGTCGCGGGACAAGAATGAAGAGGGGAACCTGACGTAGAATTAGCAAGATCCGTAGCTGATTCTTCAAGGGAGATAGGAGCAAAACGTGACAGCAAAGGACTCTGCACCGGGGTGGGAGAGGGACCCAAAAAGGTTTGAGAGGACTGAGTGAAGGAATCCTGAATAGTTTGGATTCTGTCATAAAAACATTGGAAAGGTCTTCGCACAGCTTTTGAAGAAGAGAGAATACTTTTACTGTCAAGAGGAGTCAGAAATGTCCTAACCACTTTAAACAGTTCTCTCAAGGCATTATCTGGCTTGGAAATAGAGTGGGAAATAAAATCATTACGAGCCATGCAAATGGCTCTATGATACTCCTTAAGGGCAGACTGGTACAGCTTTTTTGCATCCAGGCCCTTTCCAGTTTTTTGACAGCTGGATTTCTGTGCTCTTAAAGCACCAGAGAACCAGGGGGCAGACGGCCTTCTGCGCTTAGAACTGTAAAGTTTCTTAGGTGCAATAGTATCAATGGCCTTTCCCACCCAATTCTCAAACAAAACCACAATTGTGTGAACCAGCCAAACTTAACGTGGTAGACTGGAGGGCTTTGACCAGATGCAAGTCATTAACATTATGACAGGGTCTGGACAGTGTTGTAGACATCCCTGGGGCAGCAAGAGAGGTGGTGATTGATACCTCAAAAGGGATTAGCACATGATCAGTCCAGACCAAGTCTGCCCCAGGTTGAATCCTAACTATAAGAGGAGTAGCCAAAACCAAGTCGAGGGTATGGCCAGCAGTGTGAGTGGGTATTTTAACCAATTGTTCAAGGTTAAAGGCTTGTAAGGTTCTCACAAATTGTTGAGCCATGTTATTATAAGGGTCATCCCCATGGAGACTGAAATCGCCCAGAACTATAACATTAGTATGCAGAGAGCTCAGTTGGCCCAGTGTCCATCAAGGTTTGCAGTGAGGTAGATGGTGCACCTCGGGGTGGTAAATCAGCACATATGGCGTTCTAAATGACCGGGACACAGTGATCCAAAATGACATACCTTCGAACTAAACATTGGAGTGATGAGCGGTGTATAATCTCAATTCCACCACCAATTTTACTATCACGATCAACATGTTTGATAGAAAACCCCTGAGGAACAGCTAGGGCGATATCAGCCGCCGGACTGGTCTTCAGCCAAGACTCATCAAGAAACAGTAATTGTCATGCAAACGGTCAACTATATCCAAGACATGTTTAGATGGAGACCGACCGTTTAGAAGCCCAGCCCTAAAAGATCTTTTATTTGTAGCAGAAGGGGTTTTGTTAATATTATTGTTATTACTAGGGTCCATAGTGTTATAAGGACTATGGGAAGAAGAGCGTGCCTGTTCCGTATGCACTAAGGGAAACTTACACAGCAGGCACATAGGAGCCAGTAGCCCAGGGAAGCTAAAACTGTTTTTTTTTTTTTTACATTGAAGTTCAGTTGTGCCTAGGGAAGCCCATGTATGTTCTTGTCACCCCACAGATACAACTGAAGAACTTGAGCCCTGTGCGTTTTCTCTCTTTATCCAAATAACTTGGGGTGACAAACCTGGTTGGGCCTTGCCTGAAGCCTAAAAAAGTGAATGCGAACCTAGGCGTTCTGACTGACGATTCCTGTTTCATGAAAAAAAACAGATTAATGCCGTGTGTGGGAGCTGCTTTTGCTTTATGCATGGACTCCCCAGGGTTGTTACTTGACTCCCAACTCAGTGGCGTAAAACTGGTATACAGGCGCTCATTGCGAGTCGGCTGGATTATGGCAATGCATTGCATGTAGGGATGGCCAACTGCCGCTTTACTGGCCTGCAACACATCCAAAATATGGCTACACGATGCATCTGTTATCCTATTGGTAGTTCCTCCTTAAGGGGCAGTTTGAGCTCTCTTCATTGGCTTTCCAAGCGTGGAAGACACTTCTTCAAACTGCTCTCCCATGTACAACAGACAGACTATGCTCTTGGACTTGTGGCTCTAAGTGGGACACTCGCCTTCTATAAGCTTAGCTCAGCCAGCCAGGCTATGATTTTGCAGAGGCTCATATATAAGGTACTTCTGGGTGGATGCTCTTTCACTTATTTGGCTCCCACCCACTCACTGAAATTGGTCTCCCTCTCACATTGGGTCTCACTCTTGATATTATCACATTTTGGAAACTATTAATTACTTGGCTGTTTGCTCTCTAGAAATTTATTTTGTTGGTGCAGTGCCTTTTTCTAACTCTGTCCTTTATTTGGTCAGAGGTCTTTCTAGAGCTGGGATATCCCTTTGGGAAAGCATATGCTCTACAACTGTTATACATACATATCTCAGCAGCTTCACAGAATGCAAGAACTGTTAGTGTGACAAAACCATCATGTCGTTCCGAGCTTTTCTATGCCTGGTGCCAGATTTATACCCAAATATTGACTCATTTATACACTTGAAACATCAGCTTGTTGAATGACTATGGAGAAAGATTGGCTGGATTGGAAACACTTAGGCAATGATTTGAGAGGGCCTACCGCCACGTTAGCGCCTCCATAGTGTTATATATTTTTTTTAACGCTAAGGTGCCCTTTTCCCCACGCCGGATTGACAAAGTGGCACAGTGCATGCCACACTTTGTAACCCTTTGCTCGACTGTTGCATGTTACCCCCCTATTTCACTGTATATATGTTGTTTTAGTTGTATGTGTCACTGGGACCCTGCCAGCCAGGGCCCCAGTGCTCATAAGTGTGCCCTGTATGTGTTCCCTGTGTGATGACTAACTGTCTCACTGAGGCTCTGCTAACCAGAACCTCAGTGGTTATGCTCTCTCTGCTTTCTAAATTGTCACTAACATGCTAGTGACCAATTTCACCAATTCACATTGGCATACTGGAACACCCTTATAATTCCCTAGTATATGGTACTGAGGTACCCAGGGTATTGGGGTTCCAGGAGATCCCTATGGGCTGCAGCATTTCTTTTGCCACCCATAGGGAGATCTGACAATTCTTACACAGGCCTGCCAGTGCAGCCTGAGTGAAATAACGTCCACGTTATTTCACAGCCATTTACCACTGCACTTAAGTAACTTATAAGTCACCTATATGTCTAACCTTCACCTTGTGAAGGTTGGGTGCAAAGTCACTTAGTGTGTGGGCACCCTGGCACTAGCCAAGGTGCCCCCACATCGTTCAGGGCAGTTTCCCGGGAATTTGTGAGTGCGGGGAAACCATTACACGCGTGCACTGTACATAGGTCACTACCTATGTACAGCGTCACAATGGTAACTCCGAACATGGCCATGTAACATGTCTAGGATCATGGAATTGTCAACCCAATGCCATTCTGGCATTGGGGAGACAATTCCATGATCCCCTGTGTCTGTAGCACAGACCCGGGTACTGCCAAACTACCTTTCCCAGGGTTTCGCTGCTGCTGCTGCCAACCCCTCAGACAGGTTTCTGCCCTCCTGGGGTCCAGCCAGGCCTGGCCCAGGAAGGCAGAACATAGGACTTCCTCAGAGAGAGGGTATTAGACCCTCTCCCTTTGGAAAAAGGTGCCAGGGCTGGGGAGGAGTAGCCTCCCCCAGCCTCTGGAAATGCTTTGATGGGCACAGATGGTGCCCATCTCTGCATAAGCCAGTCTACACCGGTTCAGGGATCCCCCAGCCCTGCTCTGGCGTGAAACTGGACAAAGGAAAGGGGAGTGACCACTCCCCTGACCTGCACCTCCCAGAGGAGGTGCCCAGAGCTCCTCCAGTGTGCTCCAGACCTCTGCCATCTTGGAAACAGAGGTGTTGCAGGCACGCTGGACTGCTCTGAGTGGCAGGTGCCAGCAGGTGACGTCAGAGACTCTTCCTGATAGGCTCTTACCTGTGTTGCTAGCCTATCCTCCTTCCTAGGTAGCCAAACCTCCTTTTCTGGCTATTTAGGGTCTCTGCTTTGGGGAATTCTTTAGATAACGAATGCAAGTGCTCATCTGAGTTTCTCTGCATCTCTCTCTTCACCTTCTGCCAAAGGATCGACCACTGACTGCTCAGGACGCCTGCAAAGCCGCAACAAAGTAGCAAAGACGACTACTGCAACCCTGTATCGCTGATCCTGCTGCTTTCTCGCCTGTTGCCTGGTGGTGCATGCTCGGGGGGTACCCTGCCTCCTCTCTGCACCAGGAGCTCTGAAGAAGTCTCTTGTGGGACGACGGAATCCTCCCCCTGCAACCGCAGGTAACAAAAGACTGCATCAACGGTCCTCTGGGTCCCCTCTCAGCATGACGAGCATGGTCCCTGGAACTCAGCAACTCTGTCCAAGTGACTCCCACAGTCCAGTGACTCTTCAGTCCAAGTTTGGTGGAGGTAAGTCCTTGCCTCCCCACGCTAGACTGCATTGCTGGGTACCGCGTGATTTGCAGCTGCTCCGGCTTCTGTGCACTCTTCCAGGATTTCCTTCGTGCACAGCCAAGCCTGGGTCCCCGACACTCTAACCTGTAGTGCACAACCTTCTGAGTTGTCCTCGGGTGTCATGGGACTCCCTTTTGTGACTTCGCGTGGACTCCGGTTCACTCCTCTTCTAAGTGCGTGTTCCGGTACTTCTGCGGGTGCTGCCTGCTTCTGTGAGGGCTCCCTGACTTGCTGGATGCCCCCTCTGTCTCCTCATCCAAGTTGCGACATCCTGGTCCCTCCTGGGCCACAGCAGCATCCAAAAATCCTAACCGCGACCCTTGCAGCTAGCAAGGCTTGTTTGCGGTCTTTCTGCATGGGAACACCTCTGCAAGCTTTTCCACGACGTGGGACATCCATCCTCCAAAGGGGAAGTTCCTAGTCCTCTTCGTTCTTGCAGAATCCACAGCTTCTACCATCTGGTGGCAGCTTCTTTGCACCCTCAGCTGGCATTTCCTGGGCATCTGCCCTCTCTCCACATTGTCGCAACTCTTGGACTTGGTCCCCTTGTTTCACAGGTACTCAGGTCCGGAAATCCACTTTGGTTGCATTGCTGGTGTTGGTCTTCCTTGCAGAATTCCCCTATCACGACTTCTGTGCTCTCTGGGGAATATAGGTGCACTTTACACCTACTTTTCAGGGTCTTGGGGTGGGCTATTTTTCTAACCCTCACTGTTTTCTTACAGTCCCAGCGACCCTCTACAAGCTCACATAGGTTTGGGGTCCATTCGTGGTCCGCATTACACTTTTGGAGTCTATGGTTTGTGTTGCCCCTATACCTATGTGCTCCTATTGCAATCTACTGTAACTTTACATTGCTTGCATTACTTCCTTTTGCTATTACTGCATATTTTTGGTATTGTGTACATATATCTTGTGTATATTTGGCATCCTCATACTAAGGGTACTCACTGAGATACTTTTGGCATATTGTCATAAAAATAAAGTACTTTTCTTTTTAGTATATCTGTGTATTGTGTTTTCTTATGATATTGTGCAGATGACACCAGTGGTATAGTAGGAGCTTTACATGTCTCCTAGTTCGGCCAAAACTGCTCTGCTATAGCTACCTTCTATTAGCCAAAGCTGCTAGAAACACCTCTTCTACACTAATAAGGGATAACTGGACCTGGTACAGAGTGTAAGTACTCCTTGGTACCCACTACAAGCCAAGCCAGCCTCCTACATTGGTTGTGCAGCGGTGGGATAAGTACTTGCAACTACTTACCACTTTGTCATTGTGTACTTTTCATAAGAGAATAATATACAAAACAAGTTAGGTGTATGTACACCTAACCAAAAAGTTTTGCTTTTCTTCTCTTACACTATCTGCTAAGTGCTGAAAAGTACTCCTAAACTTTCAAAAAATTTCTAAAAAGTTGAAAAAGTTTTTTTTCTGTTTCCTTAAAAAGTCCTGAAACTTTTTCTCTCTTTTATCTGTCCCTAAACCTTTTCTATCATGTCTGATGTAGGAACTCCTCTTAATTTGGTCAGCACAGCTTATGACCACATTAACTTTAAGGGCCTAAAGAGTCTCTGCATTGATAGAGGTTTAGTGGTAGGAAAGAACCCCTCTAGAGAATTATTGTCTAAAATGCTTATTGAAAATGATAAGGCCTTAGCTGGCACTTCAATTGAGAAGTCAGGTGATATCTCACACTCTGACTCAGGGGAGCTCCCAGTAAGAGTGTTAGAGGGTGACCTTCCTAACCTGCCCCTTAGCAGACCACCTAGCATAGCTGGTAGTAATAGAAGCTCCCATCACAGTAGGGATATTTTTGTTCCTGCAGGCCAGGTTGCTAGGATGCCAACTGTTAGGGACAGGTCCCCCTCTGTTCATTCACATCATTCTTCTGTGTCAAAGCATTCCCAACCAACCCACCCTGATGACAGAATGTTAGTAAGGGAACTCAATAGATTGAGAGTGGAAGAGTCCAGGCTGAAGCTTAAACAGCAACAGCTGGCTCTAGACAGGGAATCCCTAGACTTAGAAAAAGAGAGACAGAGTTTGGGGTTTGGACCCCATGGTGGCAGCAGCAGTATTCCTGATAGCAATCCTGTGAAAGAGCATGGTTCTAGGAATCTGCATAAGATAGTTCCCCCTTACAAGGAGGGGGATGACATTAACAAGTGGTTTGCTGCACTTGAGAGGGCCTGTATGGTACAGGGGGGCCCACAAAGGCAGTGGGCTGCTATCCTATGGCTATCTTTCAGTGGAAAAGGTAGGGATAGGCTCCTTACTGTAAAGGAAAGTGATAGCAATAATTTTACAGTTTTGAAGAATGCACTCTTGGATGGATTTGGCTTAACCACTGAACAATACAGGATTAAGTTCAGAGAAACCACAAAAGAGTCCTCACAAGACTGCGTAGTCTTTGTTGACTATTCAGTGAAGGCCTTGGAGGGGTGGTTACATGGCAGTAAAGTTTCTGACTATGAAAGCCTGTATAATTTGATCCTGGGAGAGCATATTCTGAATAACTGTGTGTCTGATTTGTTACACCAATATCTAGTGGACTCAGATCTGACCTCTCCCCAAGAATTGGGTAAGAAGGCAGACAAATGGGTCAGAACAAGAGTGAACAGAAAAGTTCATTCAGGGGTGACAAGGATGGCAAGAAGAAGGATGGTAAGTCTTCAGACAAGGGTGGGGACAAATCTAAAAATGAGTCTTCATCAGGCCCACAAAAACACTCTGGTGGGGGTGGTGGGCCCAAATCCTCTTCTAATCAAGTAAAGAAACCATGGTGCTATTTATGTAAAGTAAAAGGCCATTGGACAACTGATGCCAGTTGTCCAAAGAAAAGCACCAAGCCTCCAACTACCACAACCCCTACTGCAACCTCTAGTGCCCCTAGTAATAGCAGTGGTGGTGGGAGCAAACCTACTAATAGCCAATCCAAGGGAGTAGCTGGGCTCACTTTTGGTAACTTAGTTGGGGTTGGTCTTGTTAGGGAGACCACAGAGGCTGTGCTAGTCTCTGAAGGTGCCATTGATTTGGCCACCTTGGTTGCTTGTCCCCTTAATATGGACAATGCACCAAGTGCTCCCTAATGCTAGGGTTAGTAAGGGTAAATCCCTACCCACTATCCCTCCCTCTACAGATGATTCTACTTCTGAGGAAGAAGAATTTCCCCCCTGTGCAGAACCTTAACCAGAGGAGCTGGCAGCAGACACTGCTGAGCTTTTGGGTGGAGGGGGGCCTGCCAGGGAGGAGCTGAGTGTGGCACAGCAATCCTGTCTCACATTAGAGGGTCTAAGACAGCAAGCTGTCAAACAGCAAAATGGGGATGTCAGTGACTCACATAGAGTTTACTGGGAGGACAATCTCTTGTATACAGAGGCAAGGGACCCAAAACCTGGAGCAGCCAGGAGATTGGTCATTCCCCTGCAATACAGAGAGTTCCTCCTAACTCTGGCACACAACATTCCCTTGGTTGGACATTTGGGTCAAATTAAAACATGGGAAAGGGTTGTCCCTCTGTTTCATTGGCCTAGGATGTCAGAGGACACAAAAGACTTTTGTAAGTCCTGTGTGACCTGCCAAGCCAGTGGCAAGACTGGTGGCACACCAAAGGCTCCCCTTATTCCACTGCCTGTGGTTGGGGTTCCCTTTGAAAGGGTAGGGGTTGACATAATTGCCCCCCTTGACCCTCCTACTGCTTCAGGCAATAGGTTTATCTTGGTGGTAGTGGACCATGCCACAAGATATCCTGAAGCAATTCCTCTAAGGACCACTACAGCACCTGCAGTGGCAAAAGCCCTCCTTGGAATCTTTTCCATGGTAGGTTTCCCAAAAGAGGTGGTATCAGACAGGGGTAGCAACTTTATGTCTGCATACTTGGAGGCCATGTGGAAGGAATGTGGTGTAACATACAAATTCACCACGCTTTATCATCCACAAACAAATGGACTTGTAGAGAGGTTTAATAAAACTCTCAAAGAAATGATAATGGGACTCCCTGAAAAACTCAGAAGGAGATGGGAAGTCCTGTTACCTTGCCTCCTTTTTGCTTACAGGGAGGTACCCCAGAAAGAAGTGGGCTTCAGCCCCTTTGAACTCCTATTTGGACACCCTGTAAGAGGTCCCCTAACACTTGTGAAGGAGGGTTGGGAACAACCTTTAAAAGCTCCTAAGCAAGACATAGTGGACTATGTACTCTGCCTAAGATCCAGAATGGCTGAGTACATGAAAAAGGCCAGTAAAAACCTTCAGGCCAGCCAAGAGCTCCAAAAGCAATGGCATGACCAGAAGGCTGTTCTGATTCAGTACCAACCAAGACAGAAGGAGTGGGTATTGGAGCCTGTGGCCCCAAGAGCACTCCAAGACAAATGGAGCGGACCCCATCTCATTGTTGAAAAGAAGGGCGAGGTCACCTACTTGGTTGACCTGGGCACTGCCAGGAGTCCCCTTAGGGTGCTCCATGTCAATCGCCTGAAACCCTACTATGACAGGGCTGATCTCACTCTGCTCATGGCAACAGATGAAGGACAGGAAGAAGAGAGTGACCCTCTCCCTGATCTCTTCTCTTCCACAGAAGAGGATGCTCTAGTGGAAGGTGTAGTTTTGGCAGACTATCTTACTGCTGAGCAGAAAGACAACTGCATAAATCTCCTGGGTCAGTTTTCTGAACTCTTTTTTACTGTGCCAGGCACCACTTCTTGGTGTGAGCACACTATAGATACTGGAGACAGCATGCCTGTCAAAAGTAAGATCTATAGGCAGCCTGACCATGTCAGGGACGGCATAAAACAAGAGGTTCAGAAAACTCTTGAACTGGGAGTGGTTGAACATTCTGAAAGCCCATGGGCCTCTCCTGTGGTGCTTGTACCAAAGCCTCACCCTAAAGATGGGAAAAGAGAGATGAGGTTTTGTGTAGATTACAGAGGTCTCAACCAGGTAACTAAAACTGATGCTCACCCTATACCCAGGGCAGATGAGCTCATAGATACACTGGCATCTGCCAAGTATCTAAGCACCTTTGATTTGACTGCAGGGTATTGGCAGATCAAGTTATCAGAGGATGCTAAAGCAAAAACTCAATTTTCGACTATTGGAGGGCACTACCAATTCACAGTAATGCCCTTTGGTTTGAAAAATGCACCTGCCACTTTTCAGAGGTTGGTGAATACAGTCCTGCAAGGGTTGGAGGCTTTTAGTGCAGCATATCTAGATGATATAGCTGTCTTTAGCTCCACCTGGGATGATCAGCTGGTCCACCTGTGGAAAGTTTTGGAGGCCCTGCAAAAGGCAGGCCTCACTATCAAGGCTTCAAAGTTCCAGATAGGGCAGGGGAAAGTGGTTTATCTGGGACACCTGGTAGGTGGAGAACAGATTGCACCACTTCAGGGGAAAATCCAAACTATCATAGATTGGGTTCCCCCTACAACTCAGACCCAGGTGAGAGCCTTCTTAGGCCTCACTGGGTATTACAGGAGGTTCATTAAGAACTATGGCTCCATTGCAGCCCCACTTAATGATCTCACCGCCAAGAAAATGCCTAAAAAGGTATTGTGGACAGCTAGCTGTCAGAAAGCTTTTGAGGAGCTCAAACAGGCCAGGTGCACTGCACCTGTCCTAAAAAGCCCCTGTTACTCCAAGAAATTCATTGTTCAAACTGATGCATCTGAATTAGGGGTAGGGGCAGTCTTATCACAACTCAATTCTGAGGGCCAGGATCAACCTGTTGCTTTTATCAGCAGGAGGTTGACCCCTAGAGAAAAGCGTTGGTCTGCCATAGAGAGGGAGGCCTTTTCTGTGGTCTGGGCACTGAAGAAGTTGAGGCCATACCTGTTTGGCACTCACTTCATTGTTCAGACAGACCACAAACCTCTACTTTGGCTAAAACAAATGAAAGGTGAAAACCCTAAATTGTTGAGGTGGTCCATATCTCTACAGGGTATGGACTATACAGTGGAACATAGACCTGGGAGTACCCACTCCAATGCAGATGGACTCTCCAGATATTTCCACTTAGACAATGAAGACTCATCAGGTCATGGCTAGTCTTATTGTCCTTCGTTTGGGGGCGGGGGGTTGTGTAGGAAAGTACCATCTTGCCTGGCATGTTACCCCCATATTTCACTGTATATATGTTGTTTTAGTGTATGTGTCACTGGGACCCTGCCAGCCAGGGCCCCAGTGCTCATAAGTGTGCCCTGTATGTGTTCCCTGTGTGATGACTAACTGTCTCACTGAGGCTCTGCTAACCAGAACCTCAGTGGTTATGCTCTCTCTGCTTTCTAAATTGTCACTAACAGGCTAGTGACCAATTTCACCAATTCACGTTGGCATACTGGAACACCCTTATAATTCCCTAGCATATGGTACTGAGGTACCCAGGGTATTGGGGTTCCCGGAGATCCCTATGGGCTGCAACATTTCCTTTGCCACCCATAGGGAGCTCAGACAATTCTTACACAGGACTGCCACTGCAGCCTGAGTGAAATAACGTCCACGTTATTTCACAGCCATTTTTCACTGCACATAAGTAACTTATATGTCACCTGTATGTCTAACCCTCACTTGGTGAAGGTTAGGTGCCACGTTAATTAGTGTGTGGGCACCCTGGCACTAGCCAAGGTGCTCCCACATTGTTCAGGGCAAATTTCCCGGACTTTGTGAGTGCGGGGACACCATTACACGTGTGCACTGTCCATAGGTCACTACCTATATGTAGCGTCACAATGGTAAATCCAAACATGGCCATGTAACATGTCTAGGATCATGGAATTGTCACCCCAATACCATTCTGGCATTGGGGGGGCAATTCCATGCATCCACGGGTCTCTAGCACAGAACCCGGGTACTGCCAAACTGCCTTTCTGGGGTCTCCACTGCAGCTGCTGCCAACCCCTCAGACAGGTTTCTGCCCCCCTGGGGCCTGGGCAGCCCAGTCCCAGGAAGGCAGAACAAAGGATTTTCTCTGAGAGAGGGTGTTACACCCTCTCCCTTTGGAAATAGGTGTGAAGGGCTGGGGAGGAGTAGCCTCCCCCAGCCTCTGGAAATGCTTTGATGGGCACAGATGGTGCCCATCTCTGCATAAGCCAGTCTACACCGGTTCAGGGATCCCCCAGCCCTGCTCTGGTGGGAAACTGGACAAAGAAAAGGGGAGTGACCACTCCCCTGACCTGCACCTCCCAGGGGAGGTGCCCAGAGCTCCTCCAGTGAGTCCCAGACCTCTGCCATCTTGGATTCAGAGGTGATGGGGCACAATGGACTGCTCTAAGTGGCCAGTGCCAGCAGGTGACATCAGAGACCCCTCCTGATAGGTGCTTACCTCTCTTGGTAGCCAAACCTCTTTTTCTGGGTATTTAGGGTCTCTCCTCAGATAATGAATGCAAGAGCTCACCAGAGTTCCTCTGCACTTCCCTCTTCGACTTCTGCCAAGTATCGACCGCTAACTGCTCCAGGACGCCTGAAAAACCGCAACAAAGTAGCAAGACAACTACCAGCAACATTGTTGCGCCTCATCCTGCCGGCTTCCTCGACTGTTTCCTGGTGGTGCATGCTCTGAGGGCTGTCTGCCTTCACCCTGCACTGGAAACCAAGAAGAAATCTCCTGTGGGTCGATGGAATCTTCCCCCTGCCAACGCAGGCACCAAACTTCTGCATCACCGGTACTCTGGGTCCCCTCTCATCCTGAAAAGTGTGGTCCCTGGAACACAGGAGCTGGGTCCAAGTGTCTCCCACAGTCCAGTGGCCCTTCTGTCCAAATTTGGTGGAGGTAAGTCCTTGCCTCCCTATGCCAGACAGCAAACCTGCGTACTGCGTGATTTGTAGCTGCTCCGGCTTCTGTGCACTTTTCCTGGACTTCGACTGTGCACAGCCTAGCCTGAATCCTCACCACTCCATCCTACATTGCTCAACTCGCTGAGTTGGACTCCGACATCGTGGTACCGTCCTTTCTGACTCTGAGTTGACAGCTGTCCTCAGATCTTCTAAGTGCCTGTTTTGGTACTTCTGCAGTGCTGCCTGCTTCTGTGGGGGTTCTCTGAGTTGCTGAGCACCCCCTCTGTCTCCTCCTCCAAGGGGCGACATCCTGGTCCTTCCTGGTCCCCAGCAGCACCCAAAATCCTCAACCGCAACTCTTGCAGCTAGCCCTGCAACACTTCTGCAACCTCTAGCACGCCGTGGGACATCTTCCATCCAAAGGAGAAGTTCCTAGCCCTTTTCGTTGTTGCATGATCTTTTTCTTCTTCCACCCAGAGGAAGCCCTTTTGCATCTTTATCCGGGGTTTCATGGGCTCCTGCCCCCCCGGACACTTTCGTGACTCTTGGACTTGGTCCCCTTCCTTTACAGGTCCTCAGGTCCTGGAATCCGTCTTCAGTGTTTTGCTGGTGCTTGTGGTTCTTTCAGGATCCCCTATCTCGACTATACTGTCTTTCTGGGGTAGTAGGGTAACATTACTCCTACTTTTCAGGGTCTTGGGGTGGGGTATTTTGGACACCTTTACTGTTTTCTCACAGTCCCAGCAACCCTCTACAACCTCCCATAGGCCTGGTGTCCATTCGTGCTTTGCATTCCACTTTTAAAGTATATGGTTTGAGTTGCCCCTAGGCCTATGTCTACCTATTGCATCCTATTATGATTCTACATTGTTTGCACTACTTTTCTTACTGTTACTTACCTGTTTTGGGTTTGTGTACATATAATTTGTGTATATTACTTACCTCCTAAGTGAGGGTATCCTCTGAGATACTTTTGGCATATTGTCACAAAAATAAAGTACCTTTATTTTTAGTAACTCTTAGTATTGTGTTTTCTTATGATATTGTGCTATATGATATACTTTGTATAGTAGGAGCTTTGCATGTCTCCTAGTTCAGCCTAAGCTGCTTTGCCATAAGCTACCTCTAACAGCCTAAGCTGCTAGAAACACCTATATTCTACTAATAAGGGATAAGTGGACCTGGCACAAGTTGTAAGTACCACAAGGTACCCACTAGAAGCCAGGCCAGCCTCCTACATTGGTGGTGCAGCGGTGGGATAAGTACTTGTAACTGCTTTACCACTTTGTCATTTGGTGCTTTTCATAAGAAAATCATATACAAAATAGTTCAGTATATGTACATTTAACCAAAACAGTTAACTTTTCTGCTTTAAAGCTTTCTACTAGGTTTCTGAAAAGTTATGAAAACTTTAAAAAGTTTTCCATAAGTTTGAAAAAGTTTTTTCTCTGTACTTTCAAAAGTACAAAAACGTTTTCTCTCTCTCTGTCTTAAACCTTTTTCTATCATGTCTTCAGTAGAGGCTACTTCCAAAGTTGTTCAGGCAACTTATGAAAGTTTAAACAATAAGAGTTTGAGGGGTCTCTGCCTGGATAGAGGTTTAACCATCGGTAAGAATCCGACAAAAGAGTTTCTCTTTAACCTGTTCTTACAGGATGACCAGAATCAGTCTGGCCCATCACAGGAAAGGGTGGAAGAAGGGGAGGCTTCCCAGTCAGACTCAGAGGAGTTCCCTGAAGATACTGGGGAGGGTTCTTACAAAGTCCTGCCCCCTGGCAGGCCACCTAGTGACACTGGCAGTGTTAGAGGGTCACACATTAGTAGGGCATCTTTCACTCCTAAAGGCCAGGTTACTAGGGTCCAGCCAGTTAGGGACAGGTCTCTCTCTGCCAATTCCCAAATCTCCTCTGTGTCCAAACATTCCCAAGCCTCCCACCCTGAGGATAACTTAATGGAAAGGGAACTCAGAAAGCTGAGGTTGGAAGAGACCAGACTGAAGCTTAAACAGCAGCAGCAGGCCTTAGACAGGGAATCCCTAGACATAGAGAGGGAAAGGCAGTTATTGGGGTTAGTTCCCCATGGTGGCAGCAGCAGTGTTTCAGATAGTAATCCTGTTAGAGAGCAAGATTCCAGAGACCTGCATAAGATAGTCCCCCCTTACAAGGAGGGGGGTGACATTAATAAGTGGTTTGCGGCATTTGAGAGGGCCTTATGGTACAGTTGGTCCCTCAAAGGCAGTGGACTGCTATCTTGTGGCTATCTTTCACTGGAAAGGGTAGGGATATGCTCCTTACTGTCAGAGAAAGTGATGCCAATAACTACAAGGTTTTGAAGGATGCACTCTTGGATGGATTTGGCTTAACCACTGAACAATACAGGATTACGTTCAGAGACACTAGAAGAGTCCTCTTAAGACTGGAAAGATTTTGACTGTTCAGTGAAGGCCTTGGAGGGTTGGTTATATGGCAGTAAAGTTTCTGACAATGAAAGCCTGTATAATCTTATCCTGAGAGAGCATATTCTTAACAATTGTGTGTCTGATTTGTTGCACCAGTACTTGGTAGACTCAGATCCGACCTCTCCCCAAGAATTGGGAAAGAAGG
Source organism: Pleurodeles waltl (assembly GCF_031143425.1). Taxonomy (NCBI): domain Eukaryota; kingdom Metazoa; phylum Chordata; class Amphibia; order Caudata; family Salamandridae; genus Pleurodeles; species Pleurodeles waltl. The sequence goes on from NC_090439.1 coordinate 1,144,160,221, forward strand.
CAGACAAATGGGTCAGAACAAGAGTGAACAGAAAAGCTCATACAGGGGGTGACAAGGATGGCAAGAAGAAGGATGGTAAGTCTTCTGACAAGGGTGGGGACAAAAGTAAACATTCTGAGTCTTCATCAGGCCCACAAAAATCCTCTGGGGGTGGTGGGTCCAAATCCTCTTCAAACAATCAGAAATAGCCTTGGTGTTATTTATGTAAAATAAAAGGCCATTGGGCAAGAGATTCCACTTGTCCAAAGAAAAACACCAAACCTCCCACCACCACAACCCCAACTGCAACCTCTAGTGCCTCTAGTAATAGCAGTGGTGGTGGGAAGTCTACTACTAATAGCCAATCCAAGGGTGTAGCTGGGCTCACTATTGGCAGTGTAGTTGGGGTTGGTCTTGTTAGGGAGACCACAGAGGCTGTTTTAGTCTTTGATGGTGGCATTGACTTTGCCACCTTGGTTGCTTGTCCCCTTAATATGGGTAAGTACAAGCAACTACAAGCAACTACCCCTAATCAATGGTGTTGAGGTTGAGGCCTACAGGGACACAGGAGCCAGTGTAACTATGATTATTGAGAAACTGGTCCACCCTGATCAACACCTACTTGGTCAGCAGTACCAAGTGACTGATGCTCATAACAACACTCTTAGCCACCCCATGGCTGTTGTGAATCTCAACTGGGGGGGGGGGGTTACTGGTCGAAAGAAAGTTGTGGTAGCCACTGAATTACCTGTAGATTGCTTACTGGGCAATGATTTGGAAACATCAGCTTGGGCAGAAGTGGAGTTGGAGGCCCATGCAGCAATGCAGGGCATTCCTGGGCATATTTTTGCTTTGACAAGTGCTCAGGCCAAAAAGCAAAAAGGACAGGGAAACTTGGATCCTGGAACAATGGACCAAGTGCTCCCACAAACTAGGGGTAGAAAGGGTAAATCCCTGCCCACTATCCCTCTCTCTACAGATGATTCCCCTTTTGAGGAAGAGGAATACTCTCCCTGTGCAGAACCTACACCAGAGGAGCTGGCAGCAGACACTGCTGAGCTTTTGGGTGCAGGGGGTCCTGCCAGGGAAGAGCTGAGTGTGGCACAGCAAACCTGTCCCACATTAGAGGGTTTAAGACAGCAAGCTGTCAAGCAGAATGGGGATGTCAGTGATAGCCATAGGGTGTATTCGGAAGATAACCTCTTGTACACAGAGTCAAGGGACCCTAAACCTGGAGCTGCCAGGAGATTGGTCATTCCCTTGCAGTACAGTGAGTTTCTTCTTACTCTGGCACATGACATTCCTTTGGCTGGGCATTTGGGCCAGACGAAAACTTGGGAAAGACTTGTCCCCTTGTTTCACTAGCCTCATATGTCAGAGGACACTAAAGAGTTTTGTCGCTCTTGTGTGACCTGCCAAGCCAGTGGCAAGACTGGTGGCACTCCAAAGGCCCCTCTAATTCCAATTCCAGTGGTTGGGGTGCCCTTTGGAAGGGTAGGGGTTGACATAGTTGGCCCCCTTGACCCTCCAACAGCTTCAGGCAATAGATTCATCCTTGTGGTAGTGGACCATGCCACTAGGTATCCTGAAGCCATCCCCTTAAGGACCACTACAGCTCCTGCAGTGGCAAAGGCCCTCCTGGGAATCTTTTCCAGGGTGAGTTTTCCTAAGGAAGTGGTGTCAGACCGAGATAGTAACTTCATGTCTGCATACCTAAAAGCAGTGTGGAAGGAGTGTGGTGTTACCTACAAGTACACCACCCCCTACCATCCACAAAGAAATGGTTTGGTTGAGAGGTTTAATAAAACTCTCAAAGGTATGATAATGGGACTCCCTGAAAAACTCAGAAGGAGATGGGATGTCCTGTTACCTTGCCACCTTTTTGCCTACAGGGAGGTACCCCAAAAGGAGTGGGCTTCAGCCCCTTTGAACTCCACTTGCTCTTGTGAAGGAGGGTTGGGAACAACCTTTAAAAGCTCATAAACAGGACATAGTAGACTATGCACTTGGCCTAAGATCCAGAATGGCAGAGTATATGAAAAAGGCCAGTAAAAACCTTCAGGCCAGCCAGGAGCTGCAAAAGCAATGGCATGACCAGAAGGCTGTCCTGACACAGTACCACCCAGGACAGAAGGTGTGGGTATTGGAGCCTGTGGCCCCAAGAGCACTCCAGGACAAATGGAGTGGACCCCATCTAATTGTTGAAAAGAAGGGTGAGATTACCTATTTGGTAGACCTGGGCAATGCCAGGAGTCCCCTTGGGGTGATTCATGTCAATCACCTAAAACCCTACTATGACAGGGCTGATCTCACCCTCCTCATGGCAAAAGATGAGGGACAGGAAGAAGAGAGTGACCCTCTCCCTGATCTCTTCTCTACCACTGAAGCTGATGGCTTAGTGGAAGGAGTAGTCTTAGCAGATTGTCTTACTGCAGAACAGAAGGATAACTGTGTCAATCTCTTAAATCAGTTTTCTGACCTCTTTTCACTTGTACCAGGTACTACTTCCTGGTCTGAACATACAATTGATACTGGAGACAGCCTGCCTGTCAAAAGTAAAATTTATAGGCAGCCTGACCATGTCAGGTACTGCATTAAACAAGAGGTGCAGAAAATGTTGGACTTATTGAGCCTTCAGAAAGCCCCTGGGCTAGCCCAGTTGTGCTTGTACCAAAACCTCACACCAAAGATGGAAAGAGGGAGATGAGGTTTTGTGTAGATTATAGAGTGCTCAATCAAGTAACCAAGACAGATGCTCACCCTATACCCAGGGCAGATTAGCTCATAGATACACTGGCTTCTGCCAAGTATCTAAGCACTTTTGATCTAACTGCAGGGAATTGGCAGACTAGGTTATCATAAGATGCTAAACCCAATACTGCATTTTCTACCATTGAAGGGCACTACCAATTCACAGTAATGTCCTTTGGTGTGAAAAATGCACCTGCTACTTTTCAGAGGTTGGTGAACACAGTCCTGCAAGGGTTGGAAGCTTTTGGTGCAGCATATCTAGATGATATTGCTATCTTTAGCTCAACCTGGGATGATCACCTGGTCCACCTATGGAATGTTTTGGAGGTCCTGCAAAAGGCAGGCCTCACTATCACGGCCTCAAAGTGCCAGATAGGGCAGGGGAAATTGGTTTATCTGGGCCACCTCGTAGGTGGAGAACAGATTGCACCACTACAGGGGAAGATCCAGACTATCATGGATTGGGCTCCCCCTACAACTCAAACCCAGATGAGAGCCTTTTTAGGCCTCACAGGGTACTATAGGAGATTCATAAAGAATTATGGCTCCATTGCAGCCCCTCTTCATGATCTCACTAGCAAGAAGATGCCTAAGAAGGTATTGTGGACAGCTAGCTGTCAAAAAGCTTTTGAGAAGCTAAAACAGGCCATGTGCTCTGCACCTGTCCTAAAAAGCCCTTGTTACTCCAAGAAATTAATTGTACAAACTGATGCATCTGAATTAGGGGTTGGGGCAGTACTATCACAACTGAATTCTGAGGGCCAGGATCAACCAGTTGCTTTTATCAGCAGAAGGTTGACCCCTAGAGAAAAGCGTTGGTCTGCCATAGGGAGGGAGGCCTTTGCTGTGGTCTGGGCACTGAAAAAGTTGAGACCATACCTGTTTGGTACTCACCTTATTGTTCAGACAGACCACAAACCTCTACTTTGGCTAAAACAAATGAAAGGTGAAAACCCTAAATTGTTGAGGTGGTCCATATCTCTACAGGGAATAGACTATACAGTGGAACATAGACCTGGGAGTACCCACTCCAATGCAGATGGACTCTTCAGATATTTCCACTTAGACAATGAAGACTCATCTGGGCAAGGTTAGCCTTATTGTTCTTCGTTTGGGGGGGGTTGTGTAGGAAAGTACCATCGTGCTTGGCATGTTACCCCCATCTTATCTGTATGTATGTTTGTTTTTGCCCATGTGTCACTGGGATCCTGGCAGGCAGGACCCCAGTGCTCATAATGTATGCCCTGTATGTGTTCCCTGTGTGGTGCCTAACTGTATCACTGAGGCTCTGCTAATCAGAACCTCAGTGTTTATGCTCTCTCTGCTTTTCACAATTGTCACTGCAGGCTAGTGACTATCTTCACTAATTCTCATTGGGACACTGGAACACCCTTATAATTCCCTTGTATATGGTACCTAGGTACCCAGGGTATTGGGGTGCCAGGAGATCCCTATGGGCTGCAGCATTTCTTTTGCCACCCATAGGGAGCTCAGACAATTCTTACATAGGACTGCCACTGCAGCCTGAGTGAAATAACGTCCACGTTATTTCACAGCCATTTTTCACTGCACATAAGTAACTTATAAGTCACCTGTATTTCTAACCCTCACTTGGTGGAGGTTAGGTGCCAAGTTACTTAGTGTGTGGGCACCCTGGCACTAGCCAAGGTGCCCCCACATTGTTCAGGGCAAATTCCCCGGACTTTGTGAGTGCGGGGACACCATTAAACGCATGCACAACATATAGGTCACTACCTATTTGTAGCGTCACAATGGTAACTCTGAACATGGCCATGTAACATGTCTAGGATCATGGAATTGTCACCCCAATACCATTCTGGTATTGGGGGGACAATTCCATGCATCCCCGGGTCTCTAGCACAGAACCCGGATACTGCCAAACTGCCTTTCAGGGGTCTCCACGGCAGCTGCTGCCAACCCCTCAGACAGGTTTCTGCCCCCCTGGGCATCCCAGTCCCAGGAAGGCAGAACATAGGATATCCTCTGAGAGAGGGTGTTACACCCTCTCCCTTTGGAAATAGGTGTGAAGGTATGGGGAGGAGTAGCCTCCCCCAGCCTCTGGAAATGCTTTGATGGGCACAGATGGTGCCCACCTCTGCATTAGCCAGTCTACACCGGCTCAAAGATCCCCCAGCCCTGCTCTGGTGTGAAACTGGGCAAAGGAAAGGGGAGTGACCACTCCCCTGACCTACACCTCCCAGGGGAGGTGCCCAGAGCTCCTCCAGTGTGTTCCAAACCTCTGCGATCTTGGAGTCAGAGATGTTGGGGCACAATCGCCTGCTCTGAGTGGTCAGTGCCAGCAAGTGACGTCAGAGACCCCTCCTGATAGGTGGTTACCTCTTTCAGTAGCCAAGCCTCCTTTCTTGGTAGCCAAACCTCCTTTTCTGGCTATTTAGGGTCTCTCCTCTGGGCTATTCCTCAGATAACGAATGCAAGAGCACACCAGAGTTCCTCTGCACTTCCCTCTTCGACTTCTGCCAAGGATCGACCGCTGACTGCTCCAGGACGCCAGCAAAACCGCAACAAAGTAGCAAGACGACTACCAGCAACATTGTAGCGCCTCATCCTTCCGTCTTTCTCGACTGCTTCCTGGTGGTGCATGCTCTGAGTGCTGTCTGCCATCATCCTGCACTGGAAGCCAAGAAGAAATCTCCCGTGGGTCGACGGAATCTTCCCCCTGCCAACGCAGGCACCAAACTTCTGCATCACCGGTCTTCTGGGTCCCCTCTCATCCTGACGAGCGTGATCCCTGGAACACAGGAGCTGGGTCCAAGTGTCTCCCACAGTCCAGTGGCCCCTCTGTCCAAATTTGGTGGAGGTAAGTCCTTGCCTCCCCACACCAGACAGCAAACCTGTATACTGCGTGATTTGCAGCTGCTCCGGCTTCTGTGAACTTTTCCAGGACTTCCTTTGTGCACAGCCTAGCCTGGGTCCCCAACACTCCTTCCTGCATTGCTCAACTCGCTGAGTTGGACTCCGACGTCCTGGGACCCTCCTTTGTGACTCTGAGTCGACTGCTGTCCTCAGATCTTCTAAGTGCCTGTTCCGGTACTTCTGCAGGTGCTGCCTGCTTCTGTGGGGGCTCTCCGAGTTGCTGAGCGCCCCCTCTGTCTCCTCCTCCAAGGGGCGATATCCTGGTACTTCCTGGTCCCCAGCAGCACCCAAAATCCTCAACCGCAACTCTTGCAGCTAGCAAGGCTTGTTTGTGGTATTTCTGCCTGGAAACACTTCTGCTACCTCCAGCACGCCGTGGGACATCTTTCATTTAAAGGAGAAGTTCCTAGCCCTTTTCGTTGTTGCAGAATCTTTGGCTTTTTTCACCCAGAGGCAGCCCTTTTGCACCTTCAGCCGAGGTTTAGTGGGCTCCTGCCCCCCCTGGACACTTTCGTGACTCTTGAACTTGGTCCCCTTCCTTTACAGGTCCTCAGGTCCAGGAATCCGTCTTCAGTGTTTTGCTGGTGCTTGTGGTTCTTGCAGAATCCCCTATCTCGACTATACTGTCTTTCTGAGGTAGTAGGGTAACTTTACTCCTACTTTTCAGGGTCTTGGGGTGGGGTATTTTGGACACCCTTACTGTTTTCTCACAGACCCAGCGACCCTGTACAACCTCCCATAGGCCTGGGGTCCGTTCGTGCTTCGCATTCCACTTTTGGAGTGTATGGTTTGTGTTGCCCCTAGGCCTATGTCTACCTATTGCATCCTATTGTGATTCTACATTGTTTGCACCACTTTTCTTGCTGTTACTTACCAGTTTTGGGTTTGTGTACATATAATTTGTGTATATTACATACCTCCTAAGTGAGGGTATCATCTGAGATACTTTTGGCATACTGTCACAAAAATAAAGTACCTTTATTTTTAGTAACTCTGAGTATTGTGTTTTCTTATGATATTGTGCTGTATGATATAAGTGGTATAGTAGGAGCTTTGCATGTCTCCTAGTTCAGCCTAAGCTGCTTTGCCATAAGCTACCTCTAACAGCCTAAGCTGCTAGAAACACCTCTATTCTACTAATAAGGGATAACTGGACCTGGCACAAGGTGCAAGTACCACAAGGTACCCACTATAAGTCAGGCCAGCCTCCTACAGTTTCTCACTGCTGTGAGTGCTGCCTCTCTCAAAGCTTTGTATTAGGAATGCCATTGCTTATATCTAAGTGGTATCCCCTGGTCTATGAGGTGCAGCGTGGCCATGTTTGGAATGGTAGTGAGAAATGCTGCCTATTGGTGCAGGTGGATTTTTTATTACTATTGTAGAAATGCCACTTTTAGAAAGTGGGCATTTCTCTGTGCTTATGACTCTAGTGCTTTGCAGCCTGACTCAATCCACGTCTTGAGCAGAGTGACAGCTCCACATGATGCATACTTTCCAGACAGCCATCACACAAGAGGGGCTGGGTGTGATAGAAGAGGCATCTGAATACTGATAGTCTTCCTGGGCTGTGGAGAGTGAAGGTTGTTCATACCTTACATGTGAAAAGGCTGTGTCCTGCCCTCATGTAATGGATTGATTATCCCCTATTGATGTTTTGCGCCAGGGCTGGGGCTGAAGGGGGGTGTTGTGCACTTCTGAACTTCCCCCTGAGATCAAAGAGAAAATGAGTATTAGTTCAGGGGTTGTTCCCCATGTTTGTAGACACTGTATGAACTGGACAATGGATGCTGCTGGAAGGACTTGCCAGGAACTGACCTTGGGACTGCCCTGCTGACGTGCTGACCTGTGATCATCTAAGTCTCTAGAAGGACTTCCACTGGTATTTTCCAGAATGTTTCTGCTGGCCTGCTTGTCTGCGCCCTGCAACGTTGTGCCCACCTAAGTTCTCCAGGGGCTAGGTGCTCTGCCCCCTTGCCCCCTGTTTTTACTTTGAAGCACAGGGTGAGCGCTACAATCCTTGGCTAGAAGTGCACCCCTCAGCGCATGGTGATCTCTGGCTCCTTCAATCTCTACTGTGCACGGGGAGAATGCTTGGTTTTCTGTGGCCCCATTGACGGTGCTGCAGCGGTTTTTCAAAGCGCAGAGAAAGCGCGCTACAGTTGGTGCCGCAGGGGAACACGTAGTTCATTCCCCACCGCAGCCCAACCTGACTTGAAAGTGCATCTTTCAATCAATCAATCGGTATTTGTAAGTAAGTGCGGCTACTCACCCGTGAGGGTCTCAAGGCGCTGGGGTGGAGGGGAGGGGCCTCATCCGAAGAGGCGCGTCTTGAGGTTCTTCCTGAAGATGGTGAGCGACGGGCTTTGTCTGAGGTGCAGGTGGAGGTTGTTCCAGCTCTTTGCTTCACTGTAAGTAAAAGATCGTCCTCCAACTGTGGTTTTGCGGATGTGAGGGACAGTGGCCAGGGCCACTAGGGTGGAGCAGAGGGATCTGGCGGGGGTGTGGAAGGAGACGCAGTGGTTCAGGTAGGCTGATCCTGCATTGTGCATGGTCTCGTACATGTGGGTGAGAAGCTTGAAGGTAATTCGCTTCTCGACCAGTAGCCAGTGGAGGGTCCTCAGGTGCTGGGAATTGTGTTCAGGATGAGTAGAAGTTTTTTGATGTTCCTAGTTGAGTTGCCGGCATAGAGGGCGTTGCCGTAGTCGACCTTGCTTGTGACTAAGGTGTGGTTGACTATCCTGGATCCATTACAGGGCTCTTCACGGATTACTATGTCATGGAGTCTGGTGCGCAGAGTGCTGTGGGAGACCGTGTTGAAAGCTGCTGAGAGGTCGAGGAGTAAGAGTGCTGCAGTGGGGGCGCGGTCTAGGAGTAATCAGACGTCATCGGTGGCTGCCAGGACTGCTGTCTCTGTGCTGTGATTGCTGTGGAAGCCAGACTGGGAGCTTTCCAGGGAGTTGTTGGTCTCAATGAAATTCCATAGTTGTGCGTTGACTGCTTTCTCTAGTACTTTGGCGGGGTAGGGTAGCAGTGCGATGGACCAGAAATAATTTTGTTCTGATGGGTCGGCCCAAGGTTTCTTCAAGATAGGGCATATTTCGTCTTGTTTCCAGTCCTCAGGGAAGGTTCCCGTGCTGATGGAGCAGTTGATTGTGTTATGAAGCTCAGGGATGATGGATGCACTGGCTCTGATGTATATGTGGTGCGGGCAGAGGTCCGAGGGGGCTCCGGAGTGAGTACTGTTCATGATGTTGACTGTTTCCTCTGTGGTGGGCGTGGAACAGTCATGGTTGGTCTCGGTGGGTTCTGGGGGTGGAGGGTCAGTCGCAGGTTACAGTGCCAGGTGACAGGAAGCTGTCGTAGATGTCCTGGATCTTGTGGTCTCAATGGTGATACGGTCGCTTGACGTGAAGATGGGGTCCAGTGTTCATCCTGCGATGTGTGTGGGTGCGGACACCAGCTGTCTGGGTGGTGAGGTTGTCGAGTAGAGCAGAGGTGTTTGGGTGGTGCGGTCCTTGAGGTGGAAGTTCAGGTTGCCAAGGAGGAGGTAGTTGACTGACGCCAGGACCTGGGGGGGTAGCGATGTCTACGACGTTGTCTATGAAAGATGGGTGGGGGCTGGATGGCCTGTACACCAGGGTGCCGAGGATGGAGGAGTTGTGATTGGAGTGGACCAGGAAGTGAAGGTGTTCCCTAGTGGTGCAGTGATCTTCTTGGACGGCCTTGACAAGTAGTGAGGACTTGTGTACAATGGTGAGTCCTCCACCTGGGTGGGAGGGCCGGTCCCTCCATAGGATGCTGTAGCCATCGGGAACGACGATGGCGATGTCTGGACCCAAGGTGGGGTTGGTCCAGGTCTCTGTGACGAAGGCAATGTCTGGTTGGGTGGTGTTGATCTTTAGCTGATGCAGGTGTAGGGAGACCCGCAGGTGAGTCTGCTGCCACCCCCGCCTAGCCCAAGGTTAGCCAAGGGGGAGAGGGCTCAGTGGGAGAAAGTAGCTGCCAGCTGCTATCAGAGCCTGCGGAGAGCTGGAGGACGTTGCATCGGGTCGGAAGAGACAGCACAGCGCCCCACCCCAAGTTGCTGAAAGGAGCAGCTGCACTGCATGGATGAAGGCAGCTGTTTTTTGGCTCAGCGGCAGGGTGAGAGGGAACCTTTGTCAGGGCTCCCGTTCCTGCCAGGCTTAGGAGCTGTGTGGGCTCTCCCCTCCCCCCATATCATGGAGCTACCCTTCTTCGAGGAGGGTCCCTATGCAGTGAATAGCTGGATGGGACAGAAACCTCAACGGAGGCCTCATCCCTGCTGAAAGTGCAAATGTACCACATTTACCGTAATAACGGGAGCAGCAGCACAGGAGCTCCTGTGTCCATCCTTGGAGATACATACATATCATACAGCTTGTAAAAGGAGCACAGACATGCTGTAACCTTCAGGGAGAAGGTACTGAGAGGAGCCCTGAATGTTCTGCATTTCTCTCATATGTTTTATGCCCTCATATTCATTTCATGCTTTGAGTGCTGTGTTGTGATAAGGAGCATTTCAGGGTCTACAGTACATGCATTGGGAGGGAGTGTTTTATGTTGACATATGCAGCATAGCAAGGTTTCTTGGTGGATTTTCACATGGCAGGTGCAATAGGGGAACGTTTCTCTTACATTTGCATTATGATGTTTTGACAAGTGCCAGTTTGGCACAATACTACTGATTTATGTTGTTCTGGTCTATGTGCAAACGCCTTACACATTACCTTTGAGATAAACCTGACTGCTTGTGCCAAGCTACCAAGGGGGCAAGCAGGGGTCATCTTGGGTATATAGCTCCCTTGCTCTGAATAGAGTGGTGGTTACTGCCTGTCAGATCCCAGACACTGCAAAAATTGATGCACCACCTCCTCCGAGTAACTCGAGAACCATTCACCTGCAAATGCTGCTGCTTCTCCTGCAACATAGGACCACCCACCCACACAAAATCCCTTGCCACACCCTCTCTGAAGACCATGAACACAACTGAACTCCTTCAGTGCATTCTGCTCAGCGCCCAATCCCTCTGCAAACATGCCACTGAAACCTGTGACACCATCACCACCCTCTCCCCTAATGTAATCTTCATCACTGAGACCTGGCTCAGCCCCTCCTTGAAACCCAACATCACCACCTCAGTGCCAGATCGCTACAAGATGATACACTGAGACCACACTAACAAACACAGGGGAGGCACTGCCATCTTTCACCACCGATGATGACTCCACAGCAATCATAGAATACCTCAACTTCCAACAACTAACTGAAACCAAGATGACCATGAGAGGCACCCTTGCCTATCTACCTCCTGGACCTCGACCCACCTTCTGCGATGCCATCTCCAACTTCATCACCCCTCTAGCTATTGACTCATATCACTAAATCCACTCGGCAACCTCAACTTCCACCTTGACGACCCCAACAGCGCCAATTCCACCGCTCTCACGGAGAACATGGCCAACATCGGCCTTATCCAACTGGTCACCAACCCCACTCCATCTCCAGCGACAGAGTCAAATACAGCCACGTCACAGAGGCCACCTAGTATGACCACATCATCAACTTAACCGTCTCCAGCACTCAGAATACCACCACCAAGCCCTGCAGTTCCACTCACCGCATTTGGGTCAAAGTGGCAGAGACACAGAGGACTCAGGCCCTCAGTACCACCCAGCCTGAAGCTGCATCTGACCTAGAGAGCAGGCTGTCCAGAACTTCTCTGCCTAGATCACCAAATGAGCCAACAAAATTTCCCCTATACAGCCAGCCAAACCAACAAAACCTTAAGACAAGCCAGCTGGTATACTCCAGAACTCAGAACCATCAAGCACAACTTCTATCAACTGGAGAAACAATGGCGTGCCACCAAGATTCTCTCTGACCAAACCGCCAACAAATCAGCCCTCAGCAAATACCACCAGCTCATCAAGGAAACCAAGAAAGCAGCCCTCACGGACCACATTGAAACAACGGCCAACCACACAAAAGAACGTCAACATTGTCAAGGAATTATCCTCCCCGGCAGCCACAGAGAACACAATCCGCCCTTCCCAAGAACTCTGTGACACCCTTTTGGACTATTTCCACAGTAAGATAGCCACCATCTACAGCAACTGTGAGTTCAGAGACCCCAAATCTCTATATGCTCCCAATGGGAAATCACACTTAAAAGATATCTCAAAGTAATCCCCCTGTTATCCTATGGGAGGGATAGGCATTGCAATAGTGAGAACAACATTTAGCAGTATTTCACTTTTAGTACATGTAGAACACACCATGTCCTACCTTTTAAATACACTGCACCTTGCCCATGGGGCTGCCTTGCGCCCACCTGAAGGGTGACTTACATGTAGTAAAAGGGAAGGTTTGGGCCTGGCAAGTGAGTGCACTTGCCAGGTCAAACGCCCAGTTAATACTGCACACACAGACACTACAGTGGCAGATCGGTCTAATATAATTAGGCCGATCTGCCCCCGGGGGGGGGCAGAAATCCCCTAGACACCAGGGATCATTTTTTTTTTTTTTATCTGGGGAGCGACCCCTTAGGCAAGATTCACCCCCCGGGGACAAACAACTTTTAGGCCATTTCTGCCCCCGGGGGGGGGGGGGGAAGAAACCACTAGACACCAGGGAATTGTTATTGTTTTTATACTTACGCATAAGGGGAGTGGCCCCTTGGGCAAGGGCCGCTCCCCAGGAGGGGCAAAGTATTTTTAGGCCATTTCTGCCCCCATGGTGGCAGATCAGACTAATCTAATTAGGACGATCTGCCCCCAGGGTGGGCAGAAAACTCCTAGACACCAGGGATAACTTATTTTTTTGTTTAGTTTTTATTTTTTATATGTGGGGAGCCACCCCTTAGGCAAGGCTCACTCCCTGGGGGGCCTAATTACTTTTAGGCCATTTCTGCCCCCCCCCCGGGCAGAAACCACTAGACACCAGGGAATTTTTATTGTTTTTATACTTACACATAAGGGGAGCCACTCCCAAGGGGGGACCAAAATATTTTTAGGCCATTTCTGCACCCCATGGGGGCAAATCGGCCTAATATAATTATATAATTATGCCAATCTGCCCCCAGGGGGGCAGAAAAACCCCTAGACACCAGGGATACATTTTTGGGGGGTTATTTTGTTTTTATATATGGGGAGCGACCCCTTAGGCAAGGGTTGCTCCCTGGGGGGGTGAAATTATTTTTAGGACATTTCTGCCCCCCCCCCCCCGGGGCAGAAACCACTAGACACCAGGGATTTTTTTCATCATACTTACGCATAAGGGGAACGGCCCCTTGGGTAAGGGCCGCTCCTCAGGGGGGGCAAAATATTTTTAGGCCGATCTGCCTCCGGGGGGGAGCGGGGTCAGAAACCTCTAGACAACAGGGATATATATATATTTTTTTATTTACTTTATGTTTTTATGTATGGGGAGCGACCCCTTAGGCAAGGGTCGCTCCACTGGGGGGCAAATTGTATTTAGGCCATTTCTGCCCCCCTTGGCGGCAGCTCGGACTATTTTTGTTAGGCCAGTATGCCCCCAAGCGGGGAAGAAACCACTAAACACCAGGAATTGGTGTGTGTGTATGTGTGTGTTTTGTTTGGGGGGAAGTCCCTTGGGCAAGGGTCGCTCCCCATGGGGGTATATTACTGTTGGCTATATCTGCCCCCCATGGAGGCAGATCGGCCTATTTTTGGAATGCCCATCTATCCCCAAGGGGGGCAGAGAGCCCACCAGGGAAGAATGTTTTTCAAAATAAGAGGGTGGGGGTATGGCCATACTCCCACCCCAAATAAATGGGGCCAAAGTTGTTCTGCCCACCAGTGGACAGATGGGGCAATTACCACTGATACACAGCCCGGGGGCAGAAAGTCCACTAGATGCCAGGGAATTAAAAAAAAAAAAAATCAATAATGGGGTGGTGGCTATTAACCAGTATGGCCCTGGTTATACCCCCACCCCAAATGAAGAGGGTAACAGTCTTTCAGCTCTCCCCCGCACACTAAAACATCTTGTCCCATGGCAAGCAAGAGGACTTTTAATTATTTTAGGTCTTGGTTTTACATTTGGGCCATGAGAGCTTGGTAACTCTCAAAATCGTCCCACTTGGAATTGTGAGGGCTGCACTTTTTGGACTTTGGGACGCTGCCATGTAGAAAAATCCACAACACCTAGGCGCATCTGAAAACTAAACATCTGGTTGATTCCAGGATAGTGTGCTTCACATGCACCCCACACCATTTCCTTTCCCACAATGCCTTGCAAACCTGCAACTTTGCTGGAAATCACACGTTTTTACTACATTTTTGTGATGGAACCTTCCGGAATCTGCAGGAATACACAAACTTCCTACCATGCCAACATTGTCTCATCTATACCACAAGAAATTATGCTGCACTTGTCGCACTAAAAATGTTTTATTTCAAACTGCCCTTTTGGACCCCCTCAATTTCCACATGTTTTTGGCTGTTCCCTACAACAGGCACTTGGCCCATCTACACAAGTGAGGTATGACTTTTACCGGGAGACTGAGGGGAACAGTGGGTGGTAGGAAATTTGTCCCGGTGCGGTGATCCCACTGAGAAATGTGGGAAAATTTAGATTTTTTTAGCTAAATGTGAGGTTTGCTGACGATTCTGGTTAAGAAAACATTGAAGGATCCACGCAAGTCAAACCTCCCTGCACTCCCTCTAGTGTCTAGTTTTCAGAAATGTCTGGGTTTGGTAGGTTTCCGTAGATGACTGCTGAATCCAGGACCAAAAATGCAGGTGCCCCCCTCCCCACCACCCAACAAAAACAGGTAGTTTACTATTTGATAATTTTGATGTGTCCAGATAGTGTTTTGGGGCATTTCCTGTTTCGAGAACTAGGCGTACCCACACAAGTGAGGTACTATTTTTATCTGGAGACTTGGGGGAAATGGACAGGTTTGATAGGTTTCCCTAGGTGCCTGCTGAGCTAGAAGCCAAAATCCACAGCTAGGCACTTTGCAAAAAACAGCTCTGTTTCCTTTAGGATAATGTGAAGTGTCCACGTTGTGTTTTGGGGCATTTCTTGTAGCGGACGCTAGGCCTACCCACACAAGTGAGGTACCATTTTTATCAGGAGACATTGGGGAATGCTGGGTGGAAGGAATTTTGTGTCTCCTCTCAGATTCCAGAACTTTCTGTCACCGAAATGAGAGGAAAAGGTGTTTTTTGGACACATTTTGAGGTTTGCAAAGGATTCTGGGTAACTGAACTTGGTGAGAGCCCCACAGGTTAACCCATTCTGGATTCCCCTAGGTGTCTAGTTTTCAGAAATGTCCTAGTTTGCTAGGTTTTCTTAGGTACTGAATGAGCTGGAGGCCCAAATCCACAGATAGGCACTTTGCAAAAAATAAATCAGATTTCAATGTAAAAATGTGATGTGTCCATTTTGCGTTTCCTGTCGCAGGCACTAGGCCTACCCACACAAGTGAGGTACCATTTTTATCAGGAGACTTGGGGGAAAACAGAATGGAAGAACAAGTGTTATTGCCCCTTGTCTTATTCAACATTTTTTCTTTCCAAATGTAAGACAGTGTGTAAAAAAGACATGTATTTGAGAAATGCACTGTAATTCACGTGTTAGAATGGACCCCAGAATTCAGATATGTGCAAATAACCACTGCTTCTCTACACCTTGTCATGTGCCCATTTTGGAAATACAAAGGTTTTCTTGATACCTATTTTTCAGTCTTTATATTTGATACCTATTTTTCAGTCTTTATATTTCAGCAAATGAATTGATGTACACCCAGTATAGAATGAAAACCCATTGCAAGGTGCAGCTCATTTACTGGCTCTGGGTACCTAAGGTTATTGATAAACCTACAAGCCCTATATATCCCCGCAACTAGAAGAGTCCAGCACACGTAACAGTATATTGCTTTCAAAAATCTAACATCGCAGAAAAAAGTTACAGAGTAAAACGTGGAAAAAAATTGCTGTTTTTTTGCACATCAATTTCATTACTTTTTACTTCAGCTGTTATTTCGTTAGGAAAACATGGTAGGATCAACACAAATGACCCCTTGGTGAATTATGAATGTTGTCTACATTTCAGAAATGTTTAGCTCTCCGGGATCCAGCATGGGTATCACACCCATTTCTGTCACTAACTGGAAGGAGGCTAAAAGCACAAAAAATAGTAAAAATGGGGTATGTCCCAGTAAAATGCCAAAATTTTGTTGAAAAATTGCATTTTCTGATTCAAGTCTGCCTGTTCCTGAAAGCTGGGGAGCTGGTGATTTTAGCACCGCAAACCCTTTGTTGATGCCATTTTCAATTAAAAAAACACAAGCCTTCTTCTGCAGCCCTTTTTTCCCTTATTTGAAAAAACGAAATTTCTGCTGTATTTTGGCTAATTTTTGGTCTCCTTCAGGGGAACCCACAAACTCTGGGTACCTCTAGAATCCCTAGGATGTTGGGGAAAAGGACGCACATTTGAGGTGGGTAGCTTATGTGGTCAAAAGGTTATGAGGGCCGAAGCGCGCCCTGCCCCAAATAGCCAAAAAGAATCCCTGGCACTCGGGCAGCGAAGGGCTTAAACACATCGTCTGACACTGTGTTGCTGGGACTGCTCGCGCATTGCACAACATCCGATCTGGGAGCAGAGACAGCACAAGCTCCAACATGCAGGAAGCAGCGGCCTGAAAGTGCCCCTCTCACATACAGCCGGGGGCGCCGACAGAGCACCGGGAGCGCAGGCGTGGGGATGCCCAGGGGACACTGAGGCTCGTGCAGCTCAGCACCAGGGGCGCATAGCGCTGCCCCCAACCCTCCACCACCCCCGGGGGTCAACCTGTGCCTCCTCCTAACTCCCCACCCTACCCGGCAACCCCAGGAAAGAGCCACCCTCCGCCCCGCCGGCTCTACACTCACTCACTGAAAGCATCAGTGCGGAGACAGGGACCGCACTGGGGCACAGGAGGGCGAGGGCGAGAGGATGGAGGGGCTGGGGTGTCAGGGGAGGGCTGCAGGGGGCCCTGGAGGGGAGGCCGGCCTGGAGGGAAAAGAGCTGTTAGAGCTCCGGAGCAGCGGGCAGAGCATCGACTCTGGATGTGACTCAAACCTACCCAGTCGCCTCCTCCCACCCAACTCAACTTCAGCCCCCCTGCCTGGGGGTGCAGCAGCACCGGAGGAGGGCAGGAACACCCTCCCTAGGACAGAGAAACGGAGTGGGGTGCGATTGACCCATGGGAGGGGATCTGAGGACAGGGGTGAGGAGGTCCTCCCGGACCCTGACGTGAGAGTGCTACATGGGATGTCTGAGGACTCAGGGCTTGATGTTGCACAGGGGAGTGTGGAGGCACTAGAGGGACCTCGGGGGAGAGACAGCCATAGGTTAAGGTGTGAGGACTCAGGCCCAGGAGATCGCGATCACACATGGAGTGAAACAGACCTAGAGTCGGGCCAGGGAGGGACCAGTGTTCAGCTGCGGAACCAGGATTGGACCGGACAAGAGACCAGGAAAGAGAAACAAAAGGGAACTTCGGCCCCTGAGACAGACCAGCAGAGCCCCCTACTGACCCCAAGACTAGAAGCATCCCGGGGGGCTTCTCCAGGGACCAAGAGATGCATGAGGACACTGCTGCCACCTATAGGTAAGAAAGTATAATATAATATGGTGGTCCTATGCCTCCTCTGAGGCAGGAGATCAACATCAAGGGCCTATTTATAAGGCTGTTTGCGTCGCTCTTGCACCACGCAATGTAACTCAAGAGCCATGCAAACCTTGCAATGTGTCTCTCAGTGGCTCCAAATATCTGCAGTAACCCAACGCTAATTGCTACGGTGCATTACTCTGCCCTGGGAAACGCTTTCCATGAGCATTGCGTGGGTGTTCCTACGCATCTCCTGTGGATTTTGATGCATCCCCACATTTACAGGAACTTGTGCCAAAATCTTACACCTTCCCAGGGGAGGCGTAACGAGGAGAAATATCTCTCTTTCTCCTTATGTCTTCCTCTTTCTATGTGTGCGTCATTCTGCAGCACACATTGAACAAGCATTTTCAATACAAAGGTCGCGCAGATGTTCGAGTTTGAGCTATTAGCGCTGTAAAGCAAAAAAAAAACGCTATGTAAAATGCAGCGTGATGTGTGGAAAATAAACAGATAAAGTATTCCAGACTCCAGGCTAAAAACATCGAGCCTCGTATGTTTTTGGTACTTTACTGGTGCTGTGTAGGTGGGTTAAACACCGGAAAAGGCATGACGTATGCATGCCTTTCACAAATGAAAGCAAACAGATTTTAAAAGGCAAGCCCACAAACCAATGTAAGCGACTGACATGGCATGGGCGTGGTTTCAAGCCCAAAGAGAGATTACAGAATGGACGGAGCGCTTTGTGTTCGCCCATACAAAGGAGTATGCCTCTCAGGATTGTTTTTGTGCAGGAAGGTGTCCCATCCTGCTGCAACAGAGGCACCCTTGCACATGGTGCCTGCATTGGCACTAGGCAGCCCATTGTGCCCCTGCCAAGGACAGGAATGCACCATATCGCCTTAAATAAAGCACATTCCTGTCCTGTCCCAGTGACGCAGTGCGGCGCAGCTACGTGACTTGTTTCGCTGCTCTGCACCACTTCTTCATAAATATGCCCCTAGTGTACTCAGTTTGTATTGCGTCTGCAAAGTAGCCGCTGGAAAGATGGCATTATAGCCTCACTTAGGAAGTGTAATTATGTACCTACACCAGGTGTTCATTCTCTGATCCCCAGACGTAAGGGTGTATTATCTGCACCAGGTGTTATCTATAAATTCCTATGCATCCACCTTCCCATCTGCAGGCCTTACCTTCAAGACTCCATCTCCGTCCTGCAAAACCTGTCCCCTAGCGGACATCAAAAAATCCTCCCAACATGCCTGCTTTTTCCCATCAGGCAGTAGAAATCCCATTGCCATTTCTGAGCCACATAAGAGTGTATTTATTTAATATTTATTTAATGTTTTGCTGCATGTTGATATTCTTGAGAGAATGTTCCAGATGCTCTCTTCCTGTTACTATTATTAGTCCAGAACG
Source organism: Pleurodeles waltl (assembly GCF_031143425.1). Lineage (NCBI taxonomy): Eukaryota > Metazoa > Chordata > Amphibia > Caudata > Salamandridae > Pleurodeles > Pleurodeles waltl. The sequence goes on from NC_090439.1 coordinate 1,144,178,906, forward strand.
GTCTGCTTGGAATTGGGACAGCTAGATTGTTGCACATCCCTCTGAGGAACATAGAACCTGGTGACCATGCTCAGTGCGAGTGGAGATTGTGATGACACGCTTGCGGACACTTTTAGACAATAAGGTTGCTGAGAAACTGACGCAAGCTGGAAGTGCAGTCTGTTTCAAAGTGGTGGCAGTCGGCTACTGTAGTAGCAACATAGAGGAGGTGGTTAAGGAAGCTTCCGGGCCCTCATGAGGTGGGCCATCCCTGGCTACAACTCAAGTATTGATTGAAAGGGCGAAGGGAGCAGCTTTCAGAGCTAGGGAAGGCCCTCGACCAGCTAAAATGCCGCAGATGTCTGATTTGGTTGATCCTTAATCAGACATGGGATGGTCAAAGAAGGGGCAAATTTATTCAGGGAGCAGAGCTCTCTGAGCTATTACAACATCTTAGGGCTAATATTGAACTGCCAGCCTTAGAGCCTGCGGTGGGGGAAGAGGTTTTCCTTTCCCAAAATATGCGTCCTGCGCCAGATTCCATTTTGTTGCATGCAGCTATTGGATCATGAATTTAAGCGGGCCAGACACTATCCCGTGGATACATTTGCAGAGGAGTTTCCTGCGTGAACAAAGTAGACAACCTTATGATGGAATATCTAAATAAGAAATCGCAAATAAGGAATCCTTTGTGTATATAAAATATTTCTTAATTTTTTTATTTGTTTGATGCTTACTTGTTTCTGGATTTTGGTGTTTGGTTTTGAAGCTCAAATCGTAGCAATTGGTTAGGCCGGGGTCCTCTTCTTCCAGTAGTCACTTAGTGGAGGTCCAAAGATGTCAAACATTGAGAACTGCAGATTTAGAGCATTTATTAGCAGCTCCAGTATCTTGTTACCAACGCTTCACACTGGTAAAATTAGAGCTATTTGTTTATGCTAGACTTGGTTTCTTCCTTATTGTAGTTATCCTGAAAACAACCACCTTAATGGTAACTTAGACAAGACACAAATCAAGATTTCCGTTACCAAACCTAAATGGCAATGGGTTTATAGCAATTTCGAATGCTAAGATATTTAGGCCCGTATTTATACTCCGTTTGCGCCGAATTAGCGTCGTTTTTTTCGACGCAAATTCGGCGCAAAACGAACGCCATATTTATACTTTGGCGTTAGACGCGTCTAGCGCCAAAGTATGGGCAAATAGCGTCATTTTTTTGCGTGAACGCCTTCCTTGCGTTAATGAGATGCAAGGAAGGCGTTCCCGTCTAAAAAAATGACGGCGACGCAAATGCGTCGTATTTATACTCCCGGGCAAAAATCACGCCGGGAGTTGGCGGGTCAAAAACCCCCGCATTTGCGCCACTTTTTAACGCCTAGGTCAGGGTAGGCGTTAAGGGGCCTGTGGGCTTAAAATGAGCCCACAGGTGCCCTCCCCTGCCCCCAGGGACCCCCCCTGCCACCCCTGCCCACCCCAGGAGGACACCCAAGGATGGAGGGACCCACCCCAGGGACATTCAGGTAAGTTCAGGTAAGTATACATTTTTATATTTTTAAATTTTTTTTGGTGGCATAGGGGGGCCTTATTTGTGCCCCCCTACATGCCACTATGCCCAATGACCATGCCCAGGGGACATAAGTCCCCTGGGCATGGCCATTGGGCAAGGGGGCATGACTCCTGTCTTTACTAAGACAGGAGTCATTTAAATGGCGTCTGGGCGTCGAAAATAATGGCGCAAATCGGGTTGAGGCGATTTTTTTGCCTCAACCTGACTTGCCCCATTTTAAGACGCCCTAACGCCATTTTCCCCCTACGCCGGCGCTGCCTGGTCTACGTGGTTTTTTTCCACGCACACCAGGCAGAGCCGGTCTGCTAGCGCCGGCTAACGCCATTCCATAAATACGGCGCCCGCATGGCGCTTCAGAATGGCGTTAGACGGCGCTGAATATTTTGACGCTAAACTGCGTTAGCGCAGTTTAGCTTTAAAAAGTATAAATATGGGCCTTAATTTTTAGGTATGTAGAAATATATTTTCATTGTAAAATGCTTTGGGGCTTTCCTATGACTTAATTCTGAGTCAAACCCTTGCATTCTTTAACTGTAAATATGGAGGCTTTCAGTTGTGGGCATGAGGTCAGTCATTTCACCTAGCTAAGCTTTCACATTTATTGATGGGATAAAGGGTATGGACCGGTTTGTAGCTAAATTCCTGTCCAAGGGGTTTGAAAATCCTGAACTGTTTGTTCCGGCTTTGTTGGTGTCAGAACCTCTTTTGGAGGGTCACGGGGCAAGCAGGTCTTACTGGCCCCAACCGTGATGGTTCAGGCATTTTACTCCTGATGTTCTTGGACCCGACCTACGAAGGATCCTGCGCAACTGGGCCTGGTATCCCTTCTGTACTTCACTCTCAGTGGTAGCTGTGGCCAAGCAGTCAAGACTCCCTTGGGGGAGGGAATGTAGATACAGGTCAGTGAAAACAACTCATAACTCAAAGTGCAAACAATACCAACAATAAATCAATGTCCAGCCAAATACTTGCTTTTATAAGAAAGAATAATATTTTATTTGTAATGCTACACATGCAACAAAATGTGACATTCAAATGCAACAACACAACTCAGCTTGAGGTCGGGGTTGTAGTAGTGGTCAGGCAAATCCCTGTCCCATCTTTCATCATGTAACATGTTTGGGGTTATTCCCCATCCAGGGAATGCAAAATATTAGGCTGTACTCAAGAGTTCTCCCTTTGACTCTTTAGGAATTAGAACTATATATGGTGTCACAGCACTATCAACAAGTCTCCCCGGGGCCCCAAAGGCCCCTCACGATGTCAGATTCAGAGAAGTCAGGTGGCTCAGAGTACAGGCTGCAGCATCACGCAAGCGCAGGCTCACCGCTGGAGTGGCACGACAGCCATACCTAGTAATCAGGGCAGCTCACATCTGCAGTGAGTAAAGTTCTCCCTGGGAGATGGTGGAGGGAATTCAAACCTTTGGGTCTCAACTGGAGTCCTGTGAGGGCATGGCATCCTCCTCGGCATCCTCCTGGTCCACTGAGGGTCAGGCAGGGCAGATCCTTTGGTGCGGCTAGTCGTGCTGGTCACAGCCTCACTCTCGAAGTCTTTGATGATTTGGTTCCTGCAATGTAGACTCCTCTGGTGCAGTTGCTTACACCACTGTGTCCCCTCCTGGCATACCGGATTGCCACTTAGGCGTTCATGCACGGTCCTCTCCTGGCATACCGGATTGCCACTTAGGCGTTCATGCACGGTCCTCTCCTGGCATACCGGATTGCCACTTAGGCGTTCATGCACGGTCCTCTCCTGGCATACCGGATTGCCACTTAGGCGTTCATGCACGGTCCTCTCCTGGCATACGTGGGTCACTGAGAACAATCTTCCACATGGGCTACTTTGCGATCAGTGCAGAGCCGAATGCTCACATCTTGCACAGGGAGTCACTCCCTCCAATGCTCTCCTCTTCCTCACAGGGCACAGTGGTCTTGACAAGAAGAAAGGCACTGGTGCTCCAGGGCAGGTGGTCTTGGTCTCTCTACATGATGTTCCCTCACCCAGCAGGAAGACTAACAGGCCTTGGCCACCAATCCTGGTGACAGGCAGATGTCTTCTCACACAACGCGTCTGGCTGCTTGGCAGATTACACATTTTTAAGAATCCAACCCCCACTTCTTATAGTCCTCTTCCAAACACCAAATGTGGTTTAGTTTCTGGTCCTTTGAGATTTTACGTTGTGGTTCTTCATCTTCTGAAGTGGACACTTTACCTTTGCCTCTTTCTTCATGAAAGATGTCTGTCACGGCAAGCAAGGTTCTGAAGCTAGTTGTCCACAACACAATTTATTTGAGTGACCAGAGCGCACACCTAGATGTCAGCCACAGTGATATGTGTTCCAAAAGGTTAATCTGAGGCCCACCTGCTACTCTTTATGTTTCTCTTATCAGCCCCAATGCCCTTCTTGAGATGTGCCCAAGCCCCTTCCTTGTGATCCGTCACTGAATCAAAGAGCAGTTTTTTGAAGTGTAAAGGGAGTTTTTCCCTCCTGTGTGTCCCCACTCAGCTCACAGGAATGTAACAATACACAACTCTGTCTTACCCCTTCGTCGGGCAGGCATGGGATTCCCAAAATGGAACCTATGGTCCTTCATACAATCTGCCACTGCAAGCACACTGCCAGTGCACATTCACTGCACACTTGGGGCCCAGCACTGTTACCTCTGTGTAATGTACCCTTATGTGTGCACACACATTCAGGACACACACTCGTTCTGTGCACACTTTGGGTCCAGCACTGTTACCTCTATGTAATGTACCCTTATGTGTGCACACACATTCAGGACACACACTCGTTCTGTGCACACTTTTCAGCACTGAAGCTTTTCTATCTTTCATCATTCGATGCTTCTGAATTAAAAAGAAAGTTGTGGTGTGTTAAGGTACAAGGTTGTTTCTTTATTGTGTCATTCAATGAGCATTAAGTGCTTATGAAAAAAATCCTCGAAGCACAAAGCTGTGCTTCCGATTTGCTTTCAGCCAGTGTTGAGCAATGTTTTCATACATCTGCGAACAACCCATAGCTCTGTATGAGTAATGACCTCATGGCGCTTGAAAGCACCGTATGAAGTTATTAATTACCTGTTGCAACACCACAGAAAAGAGCATTAACATCAATCAACATGGTATACACGCATGGAAGCAGAATGAATTACAAAACACAAGTTTGCTTGTTTAGGAATAATGATGCAAAAATAAGGGAAACTCTTTTTCCATAATGATTAAGGCTCCCAGTTTTCTGTTTTCACTCATTTTTACAGATATAGTCACAAAAATGTGTTTCCCGTCTACGTTTTTTTTTTCAAATTGGAAAAATACAGAAAAGTGGGCTTATTTTGAGTCGCCTTTCATACTGTCTTTCATCAATTCCTGGCCAGCAGCTGAGCAGATAGATGGTCTGTGGGTGAGGTTTCCTTAAATAACAACACATGTAAACATCCATTTATAGTATAATGTAATGCTAATTTTTACCTGTGGGTGTATTGTTACGTTATATTTGGCGGCTTTATTTACTAATTACTTTATTTACTAAACCACGACTGACTTCAAGGTACGAGTGCACGTTTAATAGTTAAATAAATGTGGAAATATACCATCTTACAATGCCATTTGTTCTTAAAACACAAAATAAATATAGATAAATAGTGATGAGATGGCAAAAACACTAGATATGGATAAATAGAGAAGGAAATGTAAAAAAAAAAAAAAAACATAAAACCCTGACTCCCTATAATGATACAACACAGCTCAATCGGGTCATACGTGGCTACCATCCATCGCCATGATGTGATCCTCCTCTCAGAGTTTGTCTCTGAACCACCTTCATCCTGGCCGAGAATAGTAAACAGTCATCTGAAGAACTCCTAACTTGTGAAATCAAACTTCCTTTCTCTTGACTGGCGATAGAAGATGGAAAAACTCCTTCCTCCCATCTCATCAAATCTCTTGTAATATCCACAGTAGAGGGCCTAAAGCGGCCATACACTAAGGACAAACGTCTACTTCCAGGTTTGTCTCACTGAAGCTAATAAATCCTGGACTACTTAGGGCCTGATTTAGATGTTGGCGGACGGGTTACTCCGTGCGAACGATGACAGCCCTTCAGCCGAAATATAAATCCCATAGCATACAATGGGATCTATATTTTGGCGGACAAGCTATCTGCCACCGTTGTGACAGAATATCCCCCTTAGTCTCCATTCTCCTTTTAAATTGATCTTGGAGTCTCGGATCTTTACCGCACTGTAGGGGATGGACTACAGTTTTCTTCTGTGGTGGAGGCTGTTCCCCAGATCAGCAGCACAAGGCACAGATTCTACAATGGGCTGGGGGGTGATATCTGCATCAGTAGTAAGCTGCAAGTTCAGTGTACAGTTTTGTTTTACTAGTCAGCAACATCTTTATCAGAAAAAGGTTTACATTGCAAGGTCATTGATGCTTGGTGCATGAGGATGGGAAGAATAACACAGGTTACGTTAAAAGCTCTATTGTCTGATTGTGCCAGTCGTGAGATTAAGATCAGTGAAGACACAATAACTAAAAACTATAACACAGGAGTAGGTAGTGGCTCATTAGACGCCTAATTTATATATATTTCTTAATTCAAAGGAATAATTATGCATTGCTTTCAATTTGAAAAAGACCAGCTCTGTTGAATCCTTGAAGAGAGGTGGTGGACAGCATGTCTGGTGATAGGGAGTTCCAGTGCCGAAAGCAAGGAAAGTCATAAGATTGGTACCAGAGGGCAGCACATAGTAACTAATGAGTAACTAGCAAGTTGTGGTTGGTTGGTCGTATATTCCGAGTAGTATACATCAAGAATGAGTTCTTTGAGAGGTTGTTAGAGAGAGCCCAATTACTGCTTAGAAAAAATAATTGGAAGTTTGTCGAAATCCTAGTTCTTGGTGGTGAGCCACACATCTGGGTGGTGTTATATTGAATAGATGGTATGTTTTCATAAATTAAAAGAAACTTAAGGTAGCAAAGTTTATAATCCATGCTAGTGGAAAGGAGGAAGATCTAGAAATGCCAGCTTGACAAGTTTTGCAGTAGCTCCTCGATGTGCACAAAAATACCCCAGGAGTTCTGTCTGAGTTGGGAAAGTTCAGAGAGTTGGGGAAAAGGATGGGGTCGGTTAGATAGGTGCAGTTTTGGAGGAGCTGAGCATTAGGGAACCTGATGCCATCCAGTGTCTGGTCACTATGAGGCAGTTTATGATGATGAGAGAAGATAAATTGGGTGTTATCAGCATAAAGGTGATACAAGAAGATGAATAACAAAATAAAAATTCGAATTTTATTTTATTTGCATAGTTAATTAAAACCATTGCGCTGCCATTGAAAAGAATAAAAATATCAATGTCGATTAGATATAAAAATAGTACACAGCTTCTTCTATTTAGACCACCAAGGATCATTGTTCTTACATGTCCTATACCTCAAACTTAAATAACACATGCCTTGTGTGGTGATTGTGCCATTAAACCAAATTGTCTTCCCAGTGGATTCCCCTTTGTCCATCTTTTACGCGAGAATAACCCCATGTCCACCATTGCCCTACTTAAAAAAGCCCGAAGCACTAATAGAAAACAAGGTATTTTTATCAGCTTAAAACCGTAAATGTAAGAAATAGCATGAATTCTTCAGAGCTTCGAATTCTTTCATGGGTCATTCCTCACATGTGAATAAAGTGCTGAACAACTTCACGTAATACACATCTTGTCTCTCTGACGTCCATTCCCCTTTATCAAAGTGCTTAGATTGCGGGTCAAATACCTATTCGTCATGTAAACATTCATCCCCTCACCCCTCAATGTAACTTAAATTAGGACCCAGTCCTGGTTCCATCCTTGCCCTTCAGACCTACCATTGAGGAGCTTCAATTTTAAATTTGGGGCTCTCCACTTCTCCACTGGGGATGCTTTCTTGGTTGACAATTGTTCAGTCTTAGTATTAAACAACTCTTTCAAAATGGTTTTCAAAAAATGTCACTCCCTTACAAACTAAGGGGATAGATTTTCCACTTAGCCAGCTAATGACTGCCTGTCTGCAGGAACTGATCTGCAGAGATGCAAAAGAATGTTTTAATAATTTTTTTCCTTCACCCCCAAAAGCTGGACAAGTACAAAATATATGCGACAGGGTCTCTTGTTTGTATTAGCATAGTCGACAATTTTGATTTGTGTACTGTTTTTTCCATTTGGAACATATATCTTTAGTATCTAAAAATCCTAAGCAAAATAACATAAACTGTTGTTTTATGGGGGTGCAAAATGTGCTGATAGATAGGTTTTAGGGTGTCAATATGGAATAACACCCAAGCACGGACCAAGCATGACCCTTATTTACCAAGACGTCTTTGTCCGTCACATGGGGCAAAATATGGACCAAGGTGTTTGTGGCTTTGTTAAGAATGATTTCTCCATGCTGGTCTCCCAAACTTCTTTCATGCCCCGGGCTTGAATCACCTGGTTTAGGTAATTTCCCCATGAGCCTTTTCTGTTGCTGACTTGTTGATCCTTGACTTCTAGCCAGCAAAAGTAGTTGTAGAGGGTCGCTGGGACTGTAAGAAAACAGTGAGGGTTAGAAAATTAGCCCACCCCAAGACCCTGAAAAGTGAGTGCAAAGTGCACTGAACTTCCCCAAAGAGCACAGAAGTCGTGATAGGGGAATTCTGCAGGAAAGACCAACACCAGCAATGCAGCAACGATGGATTTCCAGACTAGAGTACCTGTGGAACAAGGGGACCAAGTCCAAAAGTCACGATCAAGTCAAGAGTGGGCAGATGCCCAGGAAATGCCAGCTGTGGGTGCAAAGAAGCTGCTACTAGGCAGTAGAAGCTGAGGATTCTGCAGGAACGACAAGGGCTAGAAACTTCCCCTTTGGAGGATGGATGTCCCACGTCGTGAAGAGTCGTGCAGAAGTGTTTTCCTGAAGAAAGACCGCAAACAAGCCTTGCTAGCTGCAATTCGTGCGGTTAGGGTTTTTGGATCCTGTTGTGGCCCAGGAGGGACCAGGATGTCGCCAATTGCGTCAGGGGACAGAGAGGGCGCCCAGCAAGACAAGGAGCCCTCTCAGAAGCAGGCAGCACCCGCAGAAGTGCCGGAACAGGCACTACGAAGTGGAGTGAAACGGTGCTCACCCGAATTTGCACAAAGGAGTCCCACGCCGCCGGAGGACTACTCAGGAGGTCGTGCAATGCAGGTTAAAGTGCCGTGGACCCAGGCTTGGCTGTGCACAAAGGATTCCCTCGGAAAGTGCACAGGAGCCGGAGTAGCTGCAAAAGACGCGGTTCCCAGCAATGCAGTCTGGCGTGGGGAGGCAAGGACTTACCTCCACCAAACTTGGACTGAAGAGTCACTGGACTGTGGGAGTCACTTGGACAGAGTTGCTGGATTCAAGGGACCTCGCTCGTCGTGCTGAGAGGAGACCCAGGGGACCGGTGATGCAGTTCTTTGGTGCCTGCGGTTGCAGGGGGACGATTCCGTCGACCCACGGGAGATTTCTTCGGAGCTTCTAGTGCAGAGAGGAGGCAGACTACCCCCACAGCATGCACCACCAGGAAAACAGTCGAGAAGGCGGCTGGATCAGCGTTACAGTGTCGCAGTAGTCGTCTTTGCTACTTTGTTGCAGTTTTGCAGGCTTCCAGCGCGGTCAGCAGTCGATTCCTTGGCAGAAGGTGAAGAGAGAGATGCAGAGGAACTCTGATGCGTTCTTGCATTCGTTATCTAAGGAATCCCCCAAAGCAGAGACCCTAAATAGCCAGAAAAGAGGGTTTGGCTACTTAGGAGAGAGGATAGGCTAGCAACACCTGAAGGAGCCTATCAGCAGGAGTCTCTGATGTCACCTGCTGGCCCTGGCCACTCAGAGCAGTCCAGTGTGCCAGCAGCACCTCTGTTTCCAAGATGGCAGAGGTCTGGAGCACACTGGAGGAGCTCTGGGCACCTCCCAGGGGAGGTGCAGGTCAGGGGAGTGGTCACTCCCCTTTCCTTTGTCCAGTTTCGCGCCAGGGCATGGCTGAGGGGTCCCTGAACCAGTGTAGACTGGCTTATGCAGAAATGGGCACCATCTGTGCCCATGAAAGCATTTCCAGAGGCTGGGGGAGGCTACTCCTCCCCTGCCTTAACACCTTTTTCCAAAGGGAGAGGGTGTAACACCCTCTCTCTGAGGAAGTCCTTTGTTCTGCCATCCTGGGCCAAGCCTGGCTTGACCCCAGGAGGGCAGAAACCTGTATGAGGGGCAGCAGCAGCAGCTGCAGTGAAACCCCTGAAAAGGCAGTTTGGCAGTACCCGGGTCTGTGCTAGAGACCCGTGGGATCATGGGATTGTGCCAACTATGCCAGGATGGCATAGAGGGGACAATTCCATGATCATAGACATGTTACATGGCCATATTCGGAGTTACCATTGTGAAGCTACACATAGGTAGTGACCCATGTGTAGTGCATGCGTGTAATGGTGTCCCCGCACTCACAAAGTCCGGGGAATTTGCCCTGAACAATGTGGGGTCACCTTGGCTAGTGCCAGGGTGCCCACACACTAAGTAACTTAGCACCCAACCTTTACCAGGTAAAGGTTAGACATATAGGTGACTTATAAGTTACTTAAGTGCAGTGGTAAATGGCTGTGAAATAACGTGGACGTTATTTCACTCAGGCTGCAGTGGCAGGCCTGTGTAACAATTGTCAGAGCTCCCTATGGGTGGCAAAAGAAATGCTGCAGCCCATAGGGATCTCCTGGAACCCCAATACCCTGGGAACCTCAGTACCATATACTAGGGAATTATAAGGGTGTTCCAGTATGCCAATGTAAATTGGTGAAATTGGTCACTATTCTGTTAGTGACAATTTGGAAAGAAATGAGAGAGCATAACCACTGAGGTTCTGGATAGCAGAGCCTCAGTGAGACAGTTAGTCATAACACAGGTGTAGTGTGGTCAGTTTTACGTATATTTTGCGCATTAGCTTCAGGCTTTAGGCCTCTGTGCACTTTGCCCTAAATATATTTTATTCATTTGCTAACAGCTTAGAGCCTCTGTGCACTTTACTCTAAATGCTTTTTATTAGGCTTCGTACTGTTATTTTTCAGAATAGCCAGTTCTACGGTGTTGTTTTTTATTCATATCACACTGTTTTGCCTACTTCAGCACTGGAGTTCATAACATATTCACTCTGTGCTTCAGTCAAGGATACAGTCTGGTACATTGCCGATAGACGTGGTAGGAGTTTAGACTTGCCACTCCTGCGTAGGGACATTTTGTGATCACGATGACATGTTAGTTATAAAATCACTTCCTTGTCCCAATACATGCAAGAGGGAGATTCCGACCAGGGAACCACAACTAGACGCTGACTGCCTCGTTGCAGATGCTGAACCAGATCACAGGCCTTTGCTCAGGTATGAGTGTGTCCGTCTCCCTAGTGATACAGAAAGGCAAGCTAGAAGCTTAACATGCTGTGCTCTAAATAGAACAAGCAGAGGGAGAGTAGAAACGGTTGGGAATTATGATAGCTTTATTCTTATGTTTTACTCTCCTGGTTACTATATCAATCCTACTATGTTGTATTGTTCTGGTTATTACGGCTCACGCCTTAATATCTAAAATACAGTCGTTTTATTAAAACATTATATAAAACTTATACTGTCTTTGTCATTTGTATATGAGACCATATTGTGAATGAGAGAGTTGGTTTGAATCTGAGTGACCACGACTTCCCTGAGAAGTTCCAAAGATGTCATGCGCTCGGCTGCCCAATCATTTCTTCCCCATGGGAGAAATGAGGCACTGCTAGTTAGCCGGAGCAACAACCGGATTTAGGGTGACAGAGTTCCTTACACGTGGGTCAGACTCAGTCCCCCACACCGTTATCGATCCTGCTGCCTAGAAATCCAGTAGTCTCATTTAGGATAATGAGAGCCCACGCGACATGGCGCCGCCAATGTTTGGTCTGGCTCTAATGTTTGGGTCCGACTGACTCTCTCGGTCTCGTATATATTTTGACTCCTCGGTTCCGTATGCGGAGACGTCCGTGAGGCTGAGGGTTTCCGCCTCCACAGGTTAGGTACATCCTGTTACTTAGTGGTTGGTTGTTCAAGCTTGAACTTTGAAAGGAAAAACCCCGATATTGGTGTGCCTTCTCTGTCCTAGAGCTATTTTTGTTATACTAATGGCGAATCCAGTTGTAGTAAATATACCGCTTAATATGCGATTTCCGCTCACGGGTCATCTGATAGCACATGGACTGACAGTCCAGGGGGGTCCGGTCACTTTTGTGGTAGACGCCCATGCAGCCTATAGAACAGAACTTTTTTATTCTTGGGTCGTATTTCCAGCAGCTGATGGGGGTACAAATACTTTTCACGAATATACTGTTGCGAATGTCCCCGGACAATACAGGGCTTATGCATACTTAGAAATACCTTTATCTTATCAAGAACACCATAATTGGCTTGATGGCGCCCTCCCACACTTAGTAACACCAGTAAGGTTAGGTCCGTTAAGTAATGATGGTCCGACCTGGCCTTTATTGGCTACATATACACCATATCCTGGAGTGGCAAATGTGGCAGTGGCTGAAGTGCGTCGTTTATATATGGAATTAACTGCAACATACAGACGATTAGTTCAGTTTGTGATGCAGACATTAAATACTAATGCAGCGCGTGCTGCTCCAGCACACCCACATGCGGTGGTACCGGGAATCAATCCGGCCACTGTACACTCAGTTATGGGCAAAGTACCGGCTAAACGTGAGGAGACTCCATTTTGGCTGGCGCAAAAAATTAATACGCTGGAAGCAGTATTTCCCCATACGGGACCTCAGGATAAGCATAGAATTTTGACGATGTGTTTGCCGTATGGGATGGTTCCTAAGGTGGACCTTTGTAATACTTGGGGCACGGTATTTGCCGCACTCTACACTACAGCACACGGTACACCGACTTTGGCTAATTTGCCGGAGGTGCTTAAACAAATTCAGGATGAATATGGGGCAGCCCCTGCCTTGGATTTAGGCATGCAATTGATGGGTAATTTTGATGCAGTTTCTTCTATTATTTTGAGTAATCTCAAGGGGGAGGCTGTAGCACTAGCAGTGCGAATGCGTCTTCGGGACGTTCCACAGATTAATCAGGAGCGGGAACTTCCGAGAATAATAGCAGAAACATATTCTAGTATTGGTCGTGATAGCCTGGGGGCTCGACCGCAGAAACCACAATTGCAGGGTAAAAATAATAAGGATAATGCTAAGCAACAGCAACCTGAGGGTGCAAAAAAGCGCTGGGAAAAGAAACAGCAAACACCTAAGAAAGATGGTGGGCAGTCTCCGCAACCGGAGACCCCACAAAATAAGTATAATCTCAGGAATAGGGATACTTTGAAGACGCCTGATAGATATCAATATACTGATACACGCCAATCTCGTTCCTTTCAGGACTCCTCGGAAAAGAGAAGTGAGAGAGGTGGGCGGTCAGAACGGAGGACGGAGTACGTGAAACCGAGACAGGATTCACAACGCTCAGCGGAGGTTTCTATTAAACAAGAAGAGAAACCGCTGCAACAAAAACAGCAATTTAAAAAGAAGAAAGTGGCAGCAGTCTCAGTTAGACATGCCGCTCAAGAAGAGAGTTCTCTTGACGAACAAGACATGGGCGTTAGCGCTGTTAGACAGCACGGCAGAGGTCACAATAGTTTGCCGGAGTCTTCAAGGGCATCTGGAGGCGAAAGCAACTGATGACTTCATACAAGTCGAGACGGCGGATATGCGTGTCTCTGATCCTGATCAAGTATATCTTGTGACTCTACGATTGGAAGGGGACATTGACCGCATTGTACACGCCATCTTTTGGGACCATGTGGTAAAATCATATGATGTCCTGTTGGCCGAACAAGATTGGCCACCTGACTTTGTTCGCGACTGTCCGGTTGGGGAGGAGGTTATTGCGCCTTCCTTCTCACCACTTGTTCCGAGAGAACTAGCGGAGTCCTATAGTAAATCATGGGCTCTAGCACAAGCTCCCGCCCTATATAGAAATAATGTGGGGTGGGATCAACAATCACCTTATCATGTTATTCCAATAAAGGGTGAACCTCAGCCACAGCTGCAATATCCTATTAAATTTGAAGCAATGGCATTGGTTAGGAAAATTCTTACACAATTGGAGTACCAAGGTGTGATTGAGCCTTGTGTCTCGCCGATGAATAATCCCTTATTTCCGGTTGCTAAACCGGACCATTCCTATAGGATAGTGGTGGATTACAGACATTTAAATAGTCATACACGCACATATGCCATACAGAATTCACATAGCGCTGCGCTTATGAATAATATAGTGCGTAAAAAATACAAAACAACGTTGGATATCTCAAATGGATTTTTCTGCCAGAATATAGCACCCGAAAGTCGGGACTATACCAGTTTCAGTGCGTTTGGCTCTCAGAAAAAGTTTTGTCGTTTACCTCAGGGGTATAAGAATAGCCCAGGACTGTTTTCGGCTCGTGTGACTGAACTTCTACACGAGTTGGACCCTGAGGCGTTATCATATGTTGATGACATTTATTTGATGGACGATGAGATTCTACAACATCTCAGACGCGTATCGCGCATTGTTGTGGGTTTTGCTGATATTGGCTATAAGTTTAATTTTAAGAAATCAAAGATTGCCTTCCTCAGTGTTATTTTCCTGGGATATGAGTTATCGAGTGAGGGCAAGAGCCTGGCACCACATTTTTTGGAGAAATGTGCTTTATTGCAGCCTCCTAATACGGTTCGGAAGCTTCAGTCATTATTGGGGTTTCTGAATTTTGTCAGAACTTACATTCCTGATTATGATACACGTATAAAACCTTTATATGAACTAATTCGCCCGAATTTTTCAAGTAGATTTTGGACGATTGAGCATACACACATACTGCGAGAATTGCAGAATGATCTCTTGGCGGTTAAACACTTACACACACGGGACAATAAAACTCATTTGGTCATCAGGGTGTTTCCTGGGGCTGTTGGATTTACGTATGTCACCTTTAATGAAGGGGAGACAGTCCCGATAGCATACAAGTCCCACTTGTATTCTGCTGCAGAACAACGTTTTGCTCAGACTGAGAAAATTCTCACTGCAGTACAGATGGCTGTGATCAAACAAAGACCGCTAGCCCAGGGCCAACGCATTATTGTTGTTTCCCCGATTCCGGCCTTAGAGGCTGTTACAAAAGCGAGTGTTCCTAATTCGAAAGCTTTACACCCGCGGTGGATACAATGGGCTACGTCTTTGACGGCCACTGATGTGGATTACATATTTGACCCTAAGCTGCAGACTCAAGAATTTCTTCAATATGAAATAGAGTACCCAGTTCCTGCTGGCACATTGCCTATTGACCAATATGAAGTGGTCATGTATACCGATGGCTCTGCGCAACCAGCGGTTGGGACTAAACAACAGTATTCTGCTGCATGTGCGGTGGTGAGCGGGACTATGGAGGGGGAAGTCTTCTGCCCCCGACATACTTATACTAAAACCTTGGGAGATTGCACGGCGCAGCTGGCTGAGCTCAAAGCTCTTTTGTTAGCGTTGGAGCACGCGGAGCCGGCGATATTGACCTTGCTGGTTTGTGACTCCTACTACTGTGTGCAATCTTTCAATTAATATCTGCACTATTGGAAAATGAATGGGTTCAGAGATTCTAAAGGCAACACCATTAAACATAAATTGTTGTGGGGTAAGGTTGCGGGTCTGAAAGAAACGCTTCCTAAGGTCCATGTTGTACATACACTTGGACATCAGCACGTTGGAATACACGTTGCTGGGAATACTTTGGCTGATGAGGCTGCAAAGTCGGCAGTGGCTGTCGCCACTGTAGCCGCAGTGACTCGTTCGAGTTCAAAACCAGACATAGAGATCTCGGCTGCCATAAAAGCTACGGCTGATGGCACGCCATTTCCTAAAGGCTTCCCTTCTAAATATAGTTACTGCTTGAGTAGTGCACTAAATGCTGTTGTTAATATTCCAGGCATGGGTGTACGTGAATTACCAAATAAGATTGAGAGACCTCGATTAATTTCTGCAGCACATGAAGGGGTGGCGTCTGCGCATGCTGGAGTGGCTGCCACGATTTCACTTTTACAGGCCCGTTATTGGTGGCCTGGTCTCTATAAGGAGACAAAGCAGTATGTCCTTTGTTGTGACGTCTGTCAACAAATTAAAGCATCGTCGACTAGACGCCCGCAGCAGACGCCTCTTCTGATTTCAAACAGACCATTACAGTGTGTGTACTTGGACCATTGTGGTCCGCTGACACCAGATAGTGCATACAAATACATATTGGTTGCTGTAGATTCGTGCTCCAGATTTGTGTGGGTCTGGCCACAGCGCTCGGCTGACGCTCGGACTGTTATTAAAGATTTGCGTATCTTTGTCGATACATTTGCAGTTGCGGCTTTTCATTTGGACCAGGGCCCTGCTTTTGCCTCTAAGGCATTCAGGGACACCATGGCTTCGTTGGGGGTCCAGCTCCAATTCTCGTCTCCATTTCATCCCGAGGGAAATTCTGTCGTGGAGCGTTTAAATCGTGATTTAAAGCAATCCTTAACGGCCAGGGTTATAGGTACGGGTCGTAGTTGGCTAGCCCACCTGTATGGAGTACAGAGAGCACTTAATAACTTGCCTAGAAGGTCACTGGGGGGTCGTACTTCATATGAGTGCCTGTTCGGAACACAAATGTATGTTCCTGATCTAGATGGTCCTGGTGTGGAGGCGGCAGATACGCCCTTTGACATAAATGATCGTGTCACTGTTTTGCAGGACTTACAACAATTTTGTGAAGATAACTCTTCTGCGAGTGCTGCCTCCTCAGGAATTAAGGATGAGCCAGTAACACCTACTGGTTGGATACCCAGGATTGGGGATCTAGTGCGTGAAAAGGTTGCAGTAAAGAAAGAATTTGGTCCTTCTTATCGAGCACCTGTCCCGGTGTTAGGGGTGAGCGGCACGAGAACTGTGATTTTACCGCCGCTGCAAGGGGCCAAAGGAAATCGTTTTGTTTCCATTGATAATGTCAAGTGACAACATGTGGCCGATTCTGCACAGCAGACCAAGAGGGACACCCAGTAGTTCCGGCATCCCTCTCACTACTGGGGAAGAAGTCCCGCTGCAGGTGATTTGCACCAACCCTGTTTCCTCTCCGAGCTTGGGGAGGGTGGAAGATGATCTTGCGATTGTTCCACAGTCAACGATTAATATCGACTTGTTTGATCAAGTTGCTGTACGTTCTACTGATGTTTCTGAACATGTGATTTATAGCGTACCTAGGAGAGAGCCTCCATCTGCTTCTTTGTTCACTGTTGCACCTTTTGCAAGAACTGCCTCTGGCTGCTTCAACGACGCGGATGCGGCTGTATCCAGCTCTTCGTCTTCGCTGTCTTCAATCCGGGGTCCACATAAGCTACTCGGTTGGCTTAAACGTACATATTTTGTTATTCCTTGGAACTATTTGTGGCTTTTTATGGCTGTAATGAGACTTTTTTTATGGTTGGGATTTGTGGTTACTTTTTTTCTAGTAATCCATGGTCATTTTCTTCCTGATCGATCAGACATTGAGCACGTGGAGACTGTGTTGAGACCACATTTTTCGTCTCATATGGTTCGAAGAGACTTATCCAATGTGAACATTTCTGCAATACCAATTCCGGATGGGATTGTGTGGGACAAAGTAATGTTTGATATATATGGTCCCACTGAATTGATTCAAATACCATATGTCCTCAAGTTATCAATGAATGATATTGTTATTCCAGGCATTGTTTCTGATGATTAGGATGTGAAGACGGTAGATTCTATGCTAAAAGATTTGCAATATTATACTGTCTATGACGATGAAGATGCTTACCAATTTAGAGATAATCATGGTGATATGTTTTGCTACAACTATTATGGACACCACTTTATTCACAAAGCGAGTAGCCCTAAGTCCATCTTTAATTATGTACAATGGGAACATTGCTCGACTCCTCCAGAAGGTAGTTCGAAAACGTATAATGATAAATTTGCATATTTTTCTGGGCATGATCAGCGAAATGCTAAGTCTTACTATTTTAAAGTGGCACCGTATTCTAATAAGCAAATTTTGTTGACCGATACTAAATTACTATATTCAAATTCGTTTGTATCTAGACTTTCGGTCGAAGGATATGAATACTGGTTGAAGACTGTTGACTTGAAAAGTGTTTGGGGTACGAAAAATTGGCAGATGCAAGGCAGGGATACATTATTTCCAGCATGCATTATCCCTGTGCAAATGATTTTCCTCAATGACACAGTACAACAGACTAGTTGTTTGGGCTTGGCGTCGATTAGAGAATTGACTTTGCCTAGTATACCTGTCCCTTCTAAATTAAATAACTGGCAGAACTATGTGAATGCTACTTTTAGTGAATTTACGCATTGGGTCCAGAATGGTAAGCTTAACGCTTCATCGTTACATCCGGGCGGGTGGTTATTGTGGCCTGTAGACACTAATCAGTGTCATCAACGTTTTGTTACCTCTTCAGGGGGGTTCAGGACTAGTAGGGCAGACCCTCGTTACATTTCACCAGAACATGCTGATATAATAACTACATACAGTGTGGGGAAACTTTGTCAACAATGGTTGAAGTACTCCACGCTGGGTGCGGTTAAGTCACACCTCAAGTTACTGTCTAATGGTACTGATTTACAAGATTTCTTATCAGGTCCCAAGGTGCCCCGGAGAAAAAGGTTCTTATACGAAGTGTATAATGAGTTTTGGAAACTTTCCCAGCTGGAGGCTGCAGCCCGGTTAAGACAGATTGATCAAGAAAATCTGCTGCAGACTTTGTCTGTTGTTGATAATGGCATGCATACCCTTTCTGACCGTGTTTACACGATTGACAGCATTGTCTCTTCTGCTATTGACATTATAAAATCAGACATGTCTTCATTATATCATGGGCAGAGTCAGACACGATCTATCATGCAGCTGGGTTGGACTCTTCAGACCTTGAAGGCGGGTCGCGTTCCATGGCAGCACATTCGTGCCAGAGAGATCTTTATCTCCTTTAATTTAACTCGTCAACAACAATTGATGGCTAAGAAGGAAGCGACGTATGTTATGTTAAATATTGAAAAATTGGAGAAACTGCCTTTCACGGTGGCTGAGATTCCGTCAGCTGAGTGGTTGATTCATGGGGTTATTAATTTGCCTATCTCCACTCTGCAATTTACTTCTTGTTTGAAGCACATTCCGGTGGGTAGATATGAACAATTGGGTGACAGTTACATACATGAGGTGTGGGAGCTTCCTTTTCAGTACAGATGTGTTAATGGTTTGCGGGAAGTTTTTCTTAGCGGTAGCGAATGCGAAGCTTCTGTTAGCCATTCCATGGTTTGTAAACAGCTGTCCTTGCACGTAGCGTGTAACGCTTCGATTGCTAACTTAGCCTGTTATCTGAAGGGAGTTCCAGTCCCGGTAATTAAAAACACTTTCCAGGTGCTTTCTAACGGCAGTTACATTGTTCTTAACAGCGAACGCTGCTGTGGCATGCGTGCCGGAATAGTTTACGTTGTTGTCGTCAACAAGGCCGTTACGTGCTGCGGGAATGTGTTGTTTCCCCCTACTGAATTTAGGGAGGTAGCGGACATCTGGCCTCATATTGCTACTTCCAAGGTTGATTTCGACAAGTTGAGTCGGCTGAAAGCTTTATTGTTTCAAAAGCATGTGGCCCTTACATCTGCTAGCGAGACCTACGCACTTCAGGTGGCAAGGTCATCGGCGGAGATACAGTCCCTTTTGAATACTAACTTTTCGAGTCACTTCGGTGAACTTGTGGGACGTATATTTAATGCATCCAGCACTGCTGGTATTGCTCATTTTTTCAAAGCCGTTGGTGTTGGTTTCGTTCACACCTTCTCTTCCATATTCGGTTTGATACCTTCGGCCATACACTCTATTTTCGGAAGCATTTTTGGGGGTTTCCCAATTACTTTGGCTTTATTGGCTGGAGTTTTGCTATTGTTATTATTTTTAATAAAAATTGTTTGTTATTTTTAACACATTCAGGGCACACTTATGAGCACTGGGGCCCTGGCTTGCAGGGTCCCAGTGACACATACAACTAAAACAACATATATACAGTGAAAAATGGGGGTAACATGCCAGGCAAGATGGTACTTTCCTACACAACCCCCCCCAAACGAAGGACAATAAGACTAGTCATTCCCTGATGGGTCTTCATTGTCTAAGTGGAAATATCTGGAGAGTCCATCTGCATTGGAGTGGGTACTCCCAGGTCTATGTTCCACTGTATAGTCCATTCCCTGTAGGGATATGGACCACCTCAACAATTTAGGATTTTCACCTTTCATTTGTTTTAGCCAAAGTAGAGGTTTGTGGTCTGTCTGAACAATGAAGTGAGTGCCAAACAGGTATGGCCTCAACTTCTTCAGTGCCCAAACCACAGCAAAGGCCTCCCTCTCTATGGCAGACCAACGCTTTTCTCTAGGGGTCAACCTCCTGCTGATAAAAGCAACAGGTTGATCCTGGCCCTCAGAATTAAGTTGTGATAAGACTGCCCCTACCCCTAAGTCAGATACATCAGTTTGGACAATGAATTTCTTGGAGTAACAGGGGCTTTTCAGGACAGGTGCAGAGCACATGGCCTCCTTCAGCTCCTCAAAAGCTTTCTGACAGTTTGCTGTCCATAATACCTTCTTAGGCATTTTCTTTGAAGTGAGGTCATTAAGAGGGACTGCAATGGAGCCATAGTTCTTTATGAACCTCCTATAGTACCCAGTGAGGCCTAATAAGGCTCTCACCTGAGTCTGAGTAGTAGGGGGAACCCAATCTATAATAGTTTGGATTTTCCCCTGAAGTGGTGCAATCTGTTCGCCACCATCCAGGTGTCCCAGATAAACCACCTTCCCCTGCCCTATCTGGCACTTTGAAGCCTTGATAGTGAGGCCTGCCTTTTGCAGGGCCTCCAAAACTTTCCATAGGTGGACCAGTTGATCATCCCAGCTGGAGCTAAAGACAGCTATATCGTCTAGATATGCTGTACTAAAAGCTTCCAGCCCTTGCAGGACTGTGTTCACCAACCTCTGAAAAGTGGCAGGTGCATTTTTCAATCCAAAAGGCATTACTGTGAATTGGTAATGTCCTCCAACGGTTGAAAATGCACTTTTTGCTTTTGCATCTTCTGATAATTTGATCTGCCAATACCCTGCAGTCAAATCAAAAGTGCTTAGATACTTGCCAGATGCCAGTGTATCTATGAGCTCACCTGCCCTGGGTATAGGGTGAGCATCAGTTTTGGTTACCTGGTTGAGACCTCTGTAGTCTACACAAAACCGCATTTACTTCTTTCCATCCTTGGAATGAGGTTTTGGTACAAGTACCACAGGAGAGGCCCATGGACTTTCAGAGTGCTCAACCACTCCCAGTTCAAGCATTTTCTGCACCTCTTGTTTTATGCAGTCTCTGACAAGGTCAGGCTGCCTATAGATCTTACTTTTGACAGGCAAGCTGTCTCCAGTATCTATAGTGTGCTCACACCAAGCAGTGGTACCTGGCACAGTAGAGAAGAGTTCAGAAAACTGACCCAGGAGATTTATGCAGTGGTCTTTCTGCTCAGCAGTAAGACAATCTGCTAGTACAACACCTTCCACTAGAGCATCTTGTTCTGTGGAAGAGAAGAGATCAGGGAGAGGGTCACTCTCCTCTTCCTCTCCCTCATCAGTTGCCATGAGCAGGGTGAGATCAGCCCTGTCATAGTAGGGTTTCAGGCGATTGACATGGAGCACCCTAAGGGGACACCTGACAGTGCCTAAGTCAACTAAGTAGGTGACTTCACCCTTCTTTTCAACAATTATGTGGGGTCCACTCCATTTGTCTTGGAGTGCTCTTGGGGCCACAGGCTCCAAGACCCACACTTTCTGTCCTGGTTGGTACTGAACCAAAACAGACTTCTGGTCATGCCATTGCTTTTGGAGCTATTGGCTGGCCTGAAGGTTTTTACTGGCCTTTTTCATGTACTCAGCCATCCTTGATCTGAGGCCAAGTACATAGTCCACTATGTCTTACTTTGGAGCTTTTAAAGGTTGTTCCCAACCCTCCTTAACAAGTGTTAGAGGACCTCTCACAGGGTGTCAAAAGAGGAGTTCAAAGGGGCTGAAGCCCACTCCTTTTTGGGGTACCTCCCTGTAAGCAAAAAGGAGGCATGGTAAAAGGATATCCCATCTCCTGCGGAGTTTTTCAGGGAGTCCCATAATCATGCCTTTGAGAGTTTTGTTAAATCTCTCCACCAGTCCATTTGTTTGTGGATGATAGGGTGTAGTGAACTTGTATGTCACACCACACTCCTTCCACATGGCCTTTAAGTAAGCAGACATGAAATTGCTTCCCCTGTCTGATACCACCTCTTTTGGGAAGCCCACCCTGGAAAAGATTCCCAGGAGGGCTTTTGCCACTGCAGGAGCTGTAGTGGTCCTTAGAGGAATTGCTTCAGGATATCTGGTGGCATGGTCCACTACCGCCAAGATAAACCTATTGCCTGAAGCAGTAGGAGGGTCAAGGGGGCCAACTATGTCAACCCCTACCCTTTCAAAGGGAACCCCAACCACAGGCAGTGGAATAAGGGGTGCCTTTGGAGTGCCACCTGTCTTGCCACTGGCTTGACAGGTTTCACAGGACTTACAAAATTCCTTTGTGTCCTCTGACATTCTAGGCCAATGAAACAAGGGAACAAGCCTGTCCCATGTTTTCATTTGCCCCAAATGTCCAGCTAAGGGAATGTCGTGGGCTAGAGTTAGGAGGAACTTTCTGTACTCCTGAGGAATCACCAATCTCCTGGCAGCTCCAGGTTTTGGATCCCTTGCTTCAGTGTACAAGAGGTTGTCCTCCCAGTAAACTCTGTGAGAGTCACTGACATCCCCATTTGCTTGTTTGACAGCTTGCTGCCTTAGACCCTCTAGTGTGGGACAGGTATGCTGTGCCACACTCAGCTCCTCCCTGGCAGGCCCCCCTTCACCCAAAAGCTCAGCAGTGTCTGCTTCCAGCTCCTCTGGTGTAGGTTCTGCACAGGGTGGAAATTCTTCTTCCTCAGAAGTAGAATCCACTGTAGAGGGAGGGATAGTAGGTAGTGTTTTACTTCTACTAGCCCTAGCTTTAGGGAGCACTTGGTCCATTCTTCCAGGATCCAAGTCACCCTGTCCTTTTTGCTTTTTGGCCTGAGCCCTGGTCAAAGCAAAAATATGCCCTGGAATGCCCAGCATTGCTGCATGAGCCTCCAACTCCACTTCTGCCCAAGCTGATGTCTCTAAATCATTCCCTAATAGACAGTCTACAGGTAAATCTGAGGCAACCACAACTTTCTTTGGGTCAGTAACCCCGCCCCCCCCAGTTGAGATTCACAACAGCCATGGGGTGGCTAAGGGTGTTGTTATGAGCATTGGTTACTTGGTACTGGTGACCAAGTAGGTGTTGTTCAGGGTGGACCAGTTTCTCTATTACCATTGTAACACTGGCACCTGTGTCCCTGTAGGCCTGAACCTCAACACCATTTATGAGGGGTAGTTGCTTGTACTTATCCATGTTAAGGGGACAAGCAACCAAGGTGGCTAAATCAATAGCCCCCTCAGAGACTAACACAGCCTCTGTGGTCTCCCTAATCAGACCAACCCCAACTAAGTTACCAAAAGTGAGCCCAGCTACTCCCTTGGATTGGCTATTAGTAGGTTTGCTCCCACCACCACTGCTATTAGTAGGGACACTAGGTGTAGCAGCAGGGGTTGTAGTGGTAGGAGGCTTGGTGCTTTTCTTTGGACAACTGGGATCTGTTGTCCAATGGCCTTTTATTTTACATAAATAGCACCATGTTTTCTTTTCTTTGTTTTGATTTGAAGAGGATTTGGGCCCACCACCCCCACCAGAGTGTTTTTGTGGGCCTGATGAAGACTCATTTTTAGATTTGTCCCCACCCTTGTCAAAAGACTTACCATCCTTCTTCTTGTTGCCATCTTTGTCACCCCCTGTATGAACTTTTCTGTTCACCCTTGTTCTGACCCATTTGTCTGCCTTCTTTCCCAATTCTTGGGGAGAGGTCAGATCAGAGTCCACCAGGTACTGGTGCAACAAATCAGACACACAATTATTAAGAATATGCTCTCTCAAGATCAAGTTATACAGGCTTTCATAATCAGTAACTTTAGTGCCATGTAACCACCCCTCCAAGGCCTTCACTGAATGGTCAACAAAGTCTACCCAGTCTTGTGAAGACTCCTTTTTGTTTTCTCTGAACTTCATCCTGTACTGTTCAGTAGTTAAGCCATAACCATCTAGGAGTGCATTCTTAAGAACTTTGAAATTATTGGCATCACTTTCTTTCACAGTAAGGAGCCCATCCCTACCCTTTCCACTAAATGATAGCCATAGGATAGCAGCCCACTGCCTTTGAGGGACATCCTGTACAACACAGGCCCTCTCAAGTGCAGCAAACCACTTGTTAATGTCATCCCCCTCCTTATAAGGGGGAACTATCTTATGCAGATTCCTAGAATCATGCTCTCTTGCAGGATGACTATTGGGAATACTGCTGCTGCCACCATGGGTTTCCAACCCAATTTTCTGTCTTTCTCTTTCAATTTCTAAGGACTGTCTATCTAAATCCAGCTGTTGCTTCTTGAGCTTCTGCCTGGATTGTTCCACGCTCAATCTATTGAGCTCCCTTTCTAACATCCTGTCATCAGGGTGGGTGGGAGGGACATGCCTTGAAACAGAAGTATGGTGAGAATTAACAGAAGGAGACCTGTCACTAACAGATGGCACCCTAACAGCTTGGCTAACAGAAACAGCACTTCTACTATGATGAGAAGGAATACTTTTACTGTGATGTGAGACCACACTATCTGTATGATGTGACTCTACATCAGTACCAGCTATGCTAGGTTGTCTGCTAATGGGCAGGCTAGGAAGTTTCCCTTCTAAATCTTTTGCTAGGGGTGCCCCAGGGTCAGATTGGGAACCATCAGCTAACTTTTCAACAGAAGTGCCACCTCTGGCCTTATCCTGTTCAACAAGCATATTAACTAACAGTTCTCTAGAGGGATTCTTCCCTACACTTAAACCTCTTTCTATGCAGAGACTCCTTGCTCCTTTCCAGCTAAGGTGATCATAAGCAAGTTTGGACAGATCAACAGTTTGGCCTGTGCCAGACATTTTAGAAAGTGTTTAAGTGATAGAAAAAGTGAGAAAAAGTTTTTCAGAACTTTTGGAAAGACAGAAAAAAAACTTTAAAAACTTTTAAAGAACTTTTTAGAAAGTTTAGAGGTACTTTTCAGCACTTAGTAAAGATGTGAAAGGAGGAAAGCAAAACTTTTTGGTTAGGTGTACATACACTGAACTTGTTTTGTATATTTTTCTCTTATGAAATGTACAATGACAAAAGTGGTAAGTAGTTGCAAAGTACTTATCCCACCGCTGCACAACCAATGTAGTAGGCTGGACTGGCTTGTAGTGAGTACCAAGGGGTACTTACACCTTGCACCAGGCCCAGGTATCCCTTATTAGTGTATAGGGTGTCTAGCAGCTTAGGCTGATAGATAATGGTAGCTTAGCAGAGCAGCTTAGGCTGAACTAGGAGACGAGTGAAGCTCCTACAGTACCACTAGTGGCATATGCACAATATCATAAGAAAACACAATACACAGATATACTAAAAATAAAGGTACTTTATTTTTATGACAATATGCCAAAGTATCTCAGTGAGTACCCTCAGTATGAGGATAGCAAATATACACAAGATATATGTACACAATACCAAAAATATGCAGTATAGTATTAGAAAACAGTGCAAACAATGTATAGTTACAATAGGATGCAATGGGGACACATAGGGATAGGGGCAACACAAACCATATACTCCAAAAGTGGAATGCGAACCACGAATGGACCCCAAACCTATGTGACCTTGTAGAGGGTCGCTGGGACTGTAAGAAAACAGTGAGGGTTAGAAAAATAGCCCACCCCAAGACCCTGAAAAGTGAGTGCAAAGTGCACTGAAGTTCCCCAAAGAGCACAGAAGTCGTGATAGGGGAATTCTGCAGGAAAGACCAACACCAGCAATGCAACAACAATGGATTTCCAGACTAGAGTACCTGTGGAACAAAGGGACCAAGTCCAAAAGTCACGATCAAGTCGAGAGTGGGCAGATGCCCAGGAAATACCAGCTGTGGGTGCAAAGAAGCTGCTACGAGGCAGTAGAAGCAGAGGATTCTGCATGAAAAACCAGGGCTAGAAACTTCCCCTTTGGAGGATGGATGTCCCACGTCGTGAAGAGTCGTGCAGAAGTGTTTTCCTGAAGAAAGACCGCAAACAAGCCTTGCTAGCTGCAATTCGTGCGGTTAGGGTTTTTGGATGCTGCTGTGGCCCAGGAGGGACCAGGATGTCGCCAATTGCGTCAGGGGACAGAGGGGGCGCCCAGCAATATAAGGAGCCCTCTCAGAAGCAGGCAGCACCCGCATAAGTGCCAGAACAGGCACTACGAAGTGGAGTGAAACGGTGCTCACCTGAAGTTGCACAAAGGAGTCCCACGCTGCCGGAGGACAACTCCAGAGGTCGTGCAATGCAGGTTAGAGTGCCGTGGACCCAGGCTTGGCTGTGCACAAAGGATTCCCTCGGAAAGTGCACAGGAGCCGGAGTAGCTACAAAAGATGCGGTTCCCAGCAATGCAGTCTGGCGTGGGGAGGCAAGGACTTACCTCCACCAAACTTGGACTGAAGAGTCACTGGACTGTGGAAGTCACTTGGACAGAGTTGCTGGATTCAAGGGACCTTGCTCGTCATGCTGAGAGGAGACCCAGGGGACCAGTGATGCAGTTCTTTGGTGCCTGCGGTTGCAGGGGGACGATTCCGTCGACCCACGGGAGATTTCTACGGAGCTTCTAGTGCAGAGAGGAGGCAGACTACCCCCACAGCATGCACCACCAGGAAAACAGTCGAGAAGGCGGCTGGATCAGCGTTACAGTGTCGCAGTAGTCGTCTTTGCTACTTTGTTGCAGTTTTGCAGGTTTCCAGCGCGGTCAGCAGTCGATTCCTTGGCAGAAGGTGAAGAGAGAGATGCAGAGGAACTCTGATGAGCTCTTGCATGCGTTATCTAAGGAATTCCCCAAAGCAGAGACCCTAAATAGCCAGAAGAGAGGGTTTGGCTACTTAGGAGAGAGGATAGGCTAGCAACACCTGAAGGAGCCTATCAGAAGGAGTCTCTGACATCACCTGCTGGCCCTGGCCACTCAGAGCAGTCCAGTGTGCCAGCAGCACCTCTGTTTCCAAGATGGCAGAGGTCTGTCCAAGTGACCCCCACAGTCCAGTGACTCTTCAGTCCAAGTTTGGTGGAGGTAACTCCTTGCCTCCCCACGCCAGACTGCATTGCTGGGAACTGCGACTTTTGCAGCTACTCCGGCCTCCGTGCACTTCCGGCGGAAATCCTTTGTGCACAGTCCAGCCTGGGTCCACGGCACTCTAACCTGCATTGCACGACTTACTAAGTTGTCCTCCGGCGACGTGGGACTCCTTTGTGCAACTTCGGGTGAGCACCGTTTCACGCATCCTCGTAGTGCCTGTTTCTGGCACTTCTGCGGGTGCTACCTGCTGCTGAGAGGGCTCCTTGTCTTGCTCAACGCCCCCTCTGTCCCCAGACGCAATTGGCGACATCCTGGTCCCTCCTGGGCCACAGCAGCATCCAAAAACCCTTACCGCACGATTTGCAGCTAGCATGGCTTGTTGGCGGTCTTTCGGCGGGAAAACACTTCTGCACGACTCTTCACGGCGTGAGGGATCCGTCCTCCAAAGGGAAAGTCTCTAGCCCTTGTCGTTCCTGCAGAAACCTCAGCTTCTACTGTCCAGTAGCAGCTTCTTTGCACCCACAGCTGGCATGTCCTGGGCATCTGCCCATCTCTGACTTGCTTGTGACTTTTGGACTTGGTCCCCTTGTTCCACAGGTACCCTCGACTGGAAATCCATTGTTGTTGCATTGCTGGTTTGTGTCTTTCCTGCAGAATTCCCCTATCACGACTTCTATGTCCTTTGGGGAACTTTAGTGCACTTTGCACTCACTTTTCAGGGTCTTGGGGTGGGCTATTTTTCTAACCCTTACTATTTTCTAATAGTCCCAGCGACCCTCTACAAGGTCACATAGGTTTGGGGTCCATTCGTGGTTCGCATTCCACTTTTGGAGTATATGGTTTGTGTTGCCCCTATCCCTATGCGTCTCCATTGCATCCTATTGTAACTATACATTGTTTGCACTGTTTTCTAATACTATTACTGCATATTTTGGTATTGTGTACATATATCTTGTGTATATTCGCTATCCTCATACTGAGGGTACACTCTGAGATACTTTGGCATATTGTCATAAAAATAAAGTACCTTTATTTTTAGTATATCTGTGTATTGTGTTTTCTTATGATATTGTGCAAGTGACACTAGTGGTACTGTAGGAACTTCACTCGTCTCCTAGTTCAGCCTAAGCTGCTCTGCTAAGCTACCATTATCTATCAGCCTATGCTGCTAGACACCCTATACACTAATAAGGGATAACTGGGCCTGGTGCAAGGTGCAAGTACCCCTTGGTACTCACTACAAGCCAGTCCAGCCTCCTACATTGGTTGTGCAGCGGTGGGATAAGTGCTTTGAGACTACTTACCACTCTTGTCATTGTACTTTTCATAAGAGAACAATATACAAAACAAGTTCAGTGTGTGTCCACATAACTAAAAAGTTTTGCATTTCCTCTTTTCACTCTTTTCTAAGTGCTGAAAAGTACTTCTAAACTTTCAAAAAGTTCTAAAAAGTTAAAAAAGTTTTTTTTCTGTCTTTCTAAAAGTTCTAAAAACGTTTTCTCACTTTTTCTGTCACTTAAACTCTTTCTAAAAATGTCTGGCACAGGCCAAAATGTTGATCTGTCCAAACTTGCATATGACCACCTTAGCTGGAAAGGAGCAAGGAGTCTCTGTATAGAAAGAGGTTTGAGTGTAGGGAAGAATCCTTCCTTGGAATTATTGCTTAACATGCTTAGAGAACAGGATAAGGCCAAAAGGGCCCTATCTTTTGAAAAAGTAGCTAATGGTTCCCAATCTGATCCAGGGACACCCCTAGGAAAAGATTCAGGAAAGAAACTTCAGAGCCTGCCCATTACTAGACAGTTTAGCATAGTTGGTACTGATGTTGAGTCACACCATACAGATAGTGGTGTCTCACATCATAGGAAGAGCATTCATTCTCACCACAGTAGAAGTGATGTTTCTGTTAACCAAGCTGTTAGGGTGCCTTCTGTAAGGGACAGGTCTCCTTCTGTCCATTCTCACCATACTTCTGTTTCAAGGCATGTCCCTCCCACCCACCCTGATGACAGATTGTTAGAAAGGGAGCTCAATAGATTGAGAGTGGAACAAACCAGACTGAAGCTCAAGAAGCAACAGCTGGATTTGGATAGACAGACCTTAGAAGTAGAGAAGGAGAGACAGAAATTGGGTTTAGAAACCCATGGTGGCAGCAGCAGTATTCCCCATAGTCATCCTGCAAAAGAGCATGATTCCAGGAATCTGCATAAGATAGTTCCCCCTTATAAGGAGGGGGATGACATTAACAAGTGGTTTGCTGCACTTGAGAGGGCCTGTGCTGTACAGGATGTCCCTCAAAGGCAGTGGGCTGCTATCCTATGGCTATCATTTAGTGGAAAAGGTAGGGATAGGCTCCTTACTGTGAAAGAAAGTGAAGCCAATGATTACAAAGTTCTTAAGAATGCACTCCTGGATTGTTATGGCTTAACCACTGAACAATACAGGATAAAGTTCAGAGAGACCAAAAAGGAGTCTTCACAAGACTGGGTTGATCTCATTGACCATTCAGTGAAGGCCTTGGAGGGGTGGTTACATGGCAGTAAAGTTACTGATTATGACAGCCTGTATAACTTGATCCTGAGAGAGCATATTCTTAATAATTGTGTGTCTGATTTGTTGCACCCGTACTTGGTGGACTCTGATCTGACCTCTCCCCAAGAATTGGGAAAGAAGGCGGACAAATGGGTCAGAACAAGGGTGAACAGAAAAGTTCATACAGGGGGTGACAAAGATGGCAACAAGAAGAAGGATGGTAAGTATTCTGACAAGGGTGGGGACAAATCTAAAAATGAGTCTTCATCAGGCCCACAAAAACACTCTGGTGGGGGTGGTGGGCCCAAATCCTCTTCTAATCAAAACAAAGTAAAGAAACCATGGTGCTATTTATGTAAAATAAAAGGCCATTGGACAACAGATCCCAGTTGTCCAAAGAAAAGCACCAAGCCTCCTACCACTACAACCCCTACTGCTACACCTAGTGTCCCTACTAATAGCAGTGGTGGTGGGAGCAAACCTACTAATAGCCAATCCAAGGGAGTAGCTGGGCTCACTTTTGGTAACTTAGTTGGGGTTGGTCTTGTTAGGGAGACCACAGAGGCTGTGTTAGTCTCTGAGGGGGCTATTGATTTAGCCACCTTAGTTGCTTGTCCCCTTAATATGGATAAGTACAAGCAACTACCCCTAATAAATGGTGTTGAGGTTCAGGCCTACAGAGACACAGGTGCCAGTGTCACAATGGTGATAGAGAAACTGGTCCACCCTGAACAACACCTACTTGGTCACCAGTACCAAGTAACCGATGCTCACAACAACACACTTAGCCACCCCATGGCTGTTGTAAATCTCAACTGGGGGGGGGTTACTGGTCCAAAGAAAGTTGTGGTAGCCTCAGATTTACCTGTAGACTGTCTACTAGGAAATGATTTGGAGACATCAGCTTGGTCAGATGTGGAGTTGGAGGCCCATGCAGCAATGCTGGGCATCCCAGGGCATATTTTTGCTTTAACCAGGGCTCAGGCCAAAAAGCAAAAAGGACAGGGAAGCTTGGATCCTGGAACAATGGACCAAGTGCTCCCTAAAGCTAGGGCTAGTAGAAGTAAAGCACTTCCTACTATCCCTCCCTCTACAGTGGATTCTTGTTCTGAGGAAGAAGAATTTCCACCCTGTGCAGAACCTACACCAGAGGAACTGGAAGCAGACACTGCTGAGCTTTTGGGTGAAGGGGGGCCTGCCAGGGAGGAGCTGAGTGTGGCACAACAAACCTGTCCCACACTAGAGGGTCTAAGACAGCAAGCTGTCAAACAGGCTAATGGGGATGTCAGTGACTCTCACAGAGTTTACTGGGAGGACAACCTCTTGTACACTGAAGCAAGGGATCCTAAACCTGGAACTGCCAGGAGGTTAGTGATTCCTCAGGAGTACAGAAAGTTCCTCCTAACTCTAGCCCACGACATTCCCCTGGCTGGACATCTGGGACAAATGAAAACTTGGGACAGACTGGTTCCCTTGTTTCATTGGCCTAGAATGTCTGAGGACACAAAAGATTTTTGTAAGTCCTGTGAAACCTGTCAAGCCAGTGGCAAGACAGGTGGCACTCCAAAGGCACCCCTTATTCCACTACCTGTGGTTGGGGTCCCCTTTGAAAGGGTAGGGGTTGACATAGTTGGCCCCCTTGACCCTCCTACTGCTTCAGGCAATAGGTTAATCTTGGTGGTAGTGGACCATGCCACCAGATATCCTGAAGCAATTCCTCTAAGGACCGCTACAGCACCTGCAGTGGCAAAGGCCCTCCTGGGAATAGTTTCCAGGGTGGGCTTCCCAAAAGAGATAGTTTCAGACAGAGGAAGCAATTTCTTGTCTGCTTACTTAAAGGCCATGTGGAAGGAGTGTGGAGTGACATACAAGTTCACCACACCCTATCATCCACAAACAAATGGACTGGTGGAGAGATTTAATAAAACTCTCAAAGGCATGATTATGGGTCTCCCTGAAAAATTCCGCAGTAGATGGGATATCCTGCTGCCATGCCTCCTTTTTGCCTACAGGGAGGTACCCCAGAAAGGAGTGGGCTTGAGCCCCTTTGAACTCCTCTTTGGACACCCTGTTAGGGGTCCACTAACACTTGTCAAGGAGGGTTGGGAACAACCTTTAAAAGCTCCAAAACAAGATATTGTGGATTATGTACTTGGCCTCAGATCAAGGATGGCTGAGTACATGAAAAAGGCGAGTAAAAACCTTCAGGCAAGCCAGGAGCTCCAGAAGCAATGGCATGACCAGAAGGCTGTTTTGGTTCAGTACCAACCAGGGTAGAAAGTGTGGGTCTTGGAGCCTGTGGCCCCAAGAGCACTCTAAGATAAATGGAGTGGACCCCACACAATTGTTGAGAAAAAGGATGAAGTCACCTACTTAGTTGACTTGGGCACTGCCAGGAGTCCCCTTAGGGTGCTCCATGTCAACCGCCTGAAACCCTACTATGACAGGGCTGATCTCACCCTGCTCATGGCAACTGATGAGGGACAGGAAGAAGACAGTGATCCTCTACCTGATCTCCTCTCTTCCACAGAACAAGATGCTCTTGTGGAAGGTGTAGTTTTGGCTGATTGTCTTACTGCTGAGCAGAAAGACCATTGCATAAATCTCCTGGGTCAGTTTTCTGAACTCTTCTCTACTGTGCCAGGTACCACTTCTTGGTGTGAGCACACTATAGATACTGGAGACAGCTTGCCTGTCAAAAGTAAGATCTATAGGCAGCCTGACCATGTCAGGGACTGCATAAAGCAAGAGGTGCAGAAAATGTTAGAACTGGGAGTGGTTGAGCACTCTGAAAGTCCATGGGCTTCTCCTGTGGTACTTGTACCAAAACCTCATTCCAAGGATGGAAAGAAGGAAATGCGGTTTTGTGTAGACTACAGAGGTCTCAACCAGGTAACCAAAACTGATGCTCACCCTATACCCAGGGCAGATGAGCTCATAGATACACTGGCATCTGCCAAGTATCTAAGCACTTTTGATTTGACTGCAGGGTATTGGCAGATCAAATTATCAGAAGATGCTAAACCTAAAACTGCATTTTCAGCCATTGGTGGACATTACCAGTTCACAGTAATGCCTTTTGGATTGAAAATGCACCTGCCACTTTTCAGAGGTTGGTGAACACAGTCCTGCAAGGGCTGGAAGCTTTCAGTGCAGCATATTTGGACGATATAGCTGTCTTTAGCTCCAGCTGGGATGATCACCTGGTCCACCTATGGAAAGTTTTAGAGGCCCTGCAAAAGGCAGGCCTCACTTCAAGGCTTCAAAGTGCCAGATAGGGCAGGGGAAGGTGGTTTATCTGGGACACCTTGTTGGTAGGGAACAGATTGCACCACTAAAGGGGAAATCCAAACAATTATTGATTGGGTTCCCCCTACCACTCAGACTCAGGTGAGATCCTTCCTAGGCCTCACTGGGTATTACAGGAGGTTCATTAAGAAATATGGCTCCATTGCAGCCCCTCTTAATGACCTCACATCCAAGAAAATGCCTAAAAAGGTATTATGGGCAGCAAACTGTCAGAAAGCTTTTGAGGAGCTGAAGCAGGCCGTGTGCTCTGTACCTGTCCTGAAAAGCCCTTGTTACTCTAAAAAATTCTATGTCCAAACTGATGCATCTGAATTAGGAGTAGGGGCAGTCCTATCACAACTTAATTCTGAGGGCCAGGATCAACCTGTTGCTTTTATTAGTAGGAGGTTGACCCCTAGAGAAAAGCGTTGGCCTGCCATAGAGAGGGAGGCCTTTGCTGTGGTCTGGGCACTGAAGAAGTTGAGGCCATACTTGTTTGGCACTCACTTCATTTTTCAGACAGACCACAAACCTCTACTTGTGGCTAAAACAAATGAAAGGTGAAAATCCTAAATTGTTGAGGTGGTCCATATCCCTACAGGGAATGGACTATACAGTGGAACATAGACCTGGGAGTAGCCACTCCAATGCAGATGGACTCTCCAGATATTTCCACTTAGACAATGAAGACCCATCAGGGAATGACTAGTCTTATTGTCCTTCGTTTGTGGGGGGGGGGGGGGGTTGTGTAGGAAAGTACCATCTTGCCTGGCATGTTACCCCCATTTTTCACTGTATATATGTTGTTTTAGTTGTATGTGTCACTGGGACCCTGCCAGCCAGGGCCCCAGTGCTCATAAGTGTGCCTGAATGTGTTACCTGTGTAGTGACTAACTGTCTCACTGAGGCTCTGCTATCCAGAACCTCAGTGGTTATGCTCTCTCATTTCTTTCAAATTGTCACTAACAGGCTAGTGACCAATTTTACCAATTTACATTGGCTTACTGGAACACCCTTATAATTCCCTAGTATATGGTACTGAGGTACCCAGGGTATTGGGGTTCCAGGAGATCCCTATGGGCTGCAGCATTTCTTTTGCCACCCATAGGGAGCTCTGACAATTCTTACACAGGCCTGCCACTGCAGCCTGAGTGAAATAACGTCCACGTTATTTCACAGCCATTTTACACTGCACTTAAGTAACTTATAAGTCACCTATATGTCTAACCTTTACCTGGTAAAGGTTAGGTGCAAAGTTACTTAGTGTGAGGGCACCCTGGCACTAGCCAAGGTGCCCCCACATTGTTCAGGGCCAATTCCCCGGACTTTGTGAGTGCGGGGACACCATTACACGCGTGCACTACATATAGGTCACTACCTATATGTAGCTTCACAATGGTAACTCCGAATATGGCCATGTAACATGTCTATGATCATGGAATTGCCCCCTCTATGCCATCCTGGCATAGTTGGCACAATCCCATGATCCCAGTGGTCTGTAGCACAGACCCTGGTACTGCCAAACTGCCTTTCCTGGGGTTTCACTGCAGCTGCTGCTGCTGCCAACCCCTCAGACAGGTTTCTGCCCTCCTGGGGTCCAGCCAGGCTTGGCCCAGGATGGCAGAACAAAGGACTTCCTCTGAGAGAGGGTGTTACACCCTCTCCCTTTGGAAAATGGTGTGAAGGCAGGGGAGGAGTAGCCTCCCCCAGCCTCTGGAAATGCTTTCATGGGCACACATGGTGCCCATTTCTGCATAAGCCAGTCTACACCGGTTCAGGGACCCCTTAGCCCTGCTCTGGCGCGAAACTGGACAAAGGAAAGGGGAGTGACCACTCCCCTGACCTGTTCCTCCCCTGGGAGGTGCCCAGAGCTCCTCCAGTGTGCTCCAGACCTCTGTCATCTTGGAAACAGAGGTGCTGCTGGCACACTGGACTGCTCTGAGTGGCCAGTGCCATCAGGTGACGTCAGAGACTCCTTCTGATAGGGTCCTTCAGGTGTTGCTAGCCTATCCTCTCTCCTAGGTAGCCAAACCCTCTTTTCTGGCTATTTAGGGTCTCTGTCTCTTGGGATTCTTTAGATAATGAATGCAAGAGCTCATCCGAGTTCCTCTGCATCTCTCTCTTCACCTTCTGCCAAGGAATCGACTGCTGACCGCGCTGGAAGCCTGCAAAACTGCAACAAAGTAGCAAAGACGACTACTGCAACTCTGTAACGCTTATCCTGCCTCCTTCTCGACTGTTTTCCTGGTGGTGCATGCTGTGGGGGTAGTCTGCCTCCTCTCTGCACTAGAAGCTCCGAAGAAATCTCCTGTGGGTCGACAAAATCGTCCCCCTGCAACCGCAGGCACCAAAGAACTGCATCACCGGTCCCCTGGGTCTCCTCTCAGCACTACGAGCGAGGTCCCTTGAATCCAGCAACTCTGTCCAAGTGACTCCCACAGTCCAGTGACTCTTCAGTCCAAGTTTGGTGGAGGTAAGTCCTTGCCTCCCCACGCCAGACTGCATTGCTGGGAACCGTGACTTTTGCAGCTACTCCGGCCTCCGTGCACTTCCGGCGGAAATTCTTTGTGCACAGTCCAGCCTGGGTCCACGGCACTCTAACCTGCATTGCACGACTTCCTAAGTTGTCCTCCGGCGACGTGGGACTCCTTTGTGCGACTTCGGGTGAGCATCGTTTCACGCATCCTCGTAGTGCCTGTTTCTGGCACTTCTGCGGATGCTATCTGCTGCTGAGAAGGCTCCTTATCTTGCTCGACGCCCCCTCTGTCCCCAGACACAATTGGCGACATCCTGGTCCCTCCTGGGCCACAGCAGCATCCAAAAACACTTACCGCACGATTTGCAGCTAGCAAGGCTTGTTGGCAGTCTTTCGGCGGGAAAACACTTCTGCACGCCTCTCCACGGCGTGAGGGATCCGTCCTCCAAAGGGAAAGTCTCTAGCCCTTGTCGTTCCTGCAGAAACCTCAGCTTCTACTGTCCAGTAGCAGCTTCTTTGCACCCACAGCTGGCATTTCCTGGGCATCTGCCCATCTCCGACTTGCTTGTGACTTTTGGACTTGGTCCCCTTGTTCCACAGGTACCCTCGACTGGAAATCCATTGTTGTTGCATTGCTGGTTTGTGTCTTTCCTGCAGAATTCCCCTATCACGACTTCTATGTCCTTTGGGGAACTTTAGTGCAATTTGCACTCACTTTTCAGGGTCTTGGGGTGGGCTATTTTTCTAACCCTTACTATTTTCTAATAGTCCCAGCGACCCTCTACAAGGTCACATAGGTTTGGGGTCCATTCGTGGTTCGCATTCCACTTTTGGAGTATATGGTTTGTGTTGCCCCTATCCCTATGTGTCTCCATTGCATCCTATTGTAACTATACATTGTTTGCACTGTTTTCTAATACTATTACTGCATATTTTGGTATTGTGTACATATATCCTGTGTATATTCGCTATCCTCATACTGAGGGTACACTCTGAGATACTTTGGCATATTGCCATAAAAATAAAGTACCTTTATTTTTAGTATATCTGTGTATTGTGTTTTCTTATGATATTGTGCAAGTGACACTAGTGGTACTGTAGGAGCTTCACTCGTCTCCTAGTTCAGCCTAAGCTGCTCTGCTAAGCTACCATTATCTATCAGCCTATGCTGCTAGACACCCTATACACTAATAAGGGATAACTGGGCCTGGTGCAAGGTGCAAGTACCCATTGGTACTCACTACAAGCCAGTCCAGCCTCCTACAGTGAGAAGGGCAGGCTTCGGTCTCCCCCCACCGCACCCCATCGAACCTGTGCCAGGGCCCCCCCAGGATCCTTACCAGGCCACAGGACCGCTCGTTCCTCCGCTTCACCCTGCTAGTTCAGCCTGGCCGGGCCCGCTGTAATACTCCGTCTACAGTCAGCCGGGCTCCCCAGCAGAGTCTCCGCCCCGACCCAGCTGCATCTGCTCAACTCGGCTGTCGTCCACTCGGCTCAGGCCTCTGCTCCACAGAGCTCAGTTGTCCACAGTCGGCGACTCGCTCACCATCTGCTTTCGGCGGGTTGTACATCCCCCACTTTTCTGCTTTCTTTCCACCGTTGAGTGGGGCCAGGATCAGTGCCCTGATGGGGGTATTAAACTTGGATTAATGTTGGGCCGACTCGGAAGTAAACTATCATGCATCTGCCATGTTAGCTGGCCAGGCCACTCCCCCCTAAAAGAGGCCTTTAACCCACAGCACTGGCCTGTTATGTGACCAAGTGGAAATGTTTTGTCCATTATTGCCTCCACACATTGATCTAGTGAAACCAACTATCCAGGTCATAGGGCCTGATTTACATTTTGGCGGATGGGTTACTCCATCAGAAATGTGACGGATATCCCGTCAGCCATATTACAAGTCCCATTAGATATAAAGCACTTGTAATACGGTGAATAGGATAAAAGTTATGTTTGTGACAGAGTAACCCATCCACAGAACTGTAAATCATTCCCTTAATCTGTTACCTACCTCATATTCAAAAGTCAGGCCTTGCCTACACTTCTGTTCATCTCCGCTTGGCTGCAGTTGCAACTTACTCACAAAACAGGGATCACTCTTCTTTTTTCGGTGTCCCCGTCTTCAAAGCCCTTATGGAAGGACTCAAACGAGTTATTCCACCGGGGGTGCCACTAGCACCTGTCTGGAACCTGAACATAGTCCTGCCTTGACACATGGGTCCTCTTTTTGACCCCTCCAATCTCGCCAACTCCAGCTCCTCTTGTGGAAGGTTGGCGTACTTGTTGTCATCACATCGTTAGGGCGTGTGTTTGAGTTGGTTCTCTCTGCACTGTCACCCTTCAAAACTTTTGCTTTCACCACTCCTATGAACCCGTTTTTGGTTGGCATTAGTTTTTACCACTGCTACCAGTGCTAAAGTGCTTGTTCTCTCCCCTTAAAACATGGTGAAATTTGCACACACCTGATTGGCACACATAATTTACTTATACGTCCCTAGTAGAGTGGTAGTACACGTACCCAGGGCTCTTATATTAAATGCTATTAGTAGTCCTGCAACAATTATTGTACCAGCCACTTAAGTAGTCTTTAAACCTGGCTCAGGCCTGACATTGCTGCCTGGGTGTGCAGTTTTACACTGGGACGTCTGGAGATATTTGAAAACGGTGCGCTGGAAAAGTTTGGGAGGAGCAGCAGGTGGCGAGTGAGCGTAGCAATCGAGCCCGACCGTCATAAAAGGGGTTTGGGGAGTTCTCCCCTGAGAATGTTTTTTTAAAAGTGTGGGCAAATGGTGCATTGTCAAGAAAACCGTATAAATGTATTTCGGAGAACCGTAAACATGTCTATTGACTGAAGCAGCTAGGTCTCCTCAAAGATTGTTCATCTCAGCAGTAAGATGAAGTCTGGGCTTTAAGTGGGCCAGGTCCTGCCGGTGCTCCACACCACCAGTTCTTAAAAGCAGGTGCTGAGGTGGGTCCCTGTCGGGCTCTCCATTATTGCCCTCACCCTCAGGATGAAAAAAGAATCTTAACTCTGCGGCAGTCCCACCCTTCACTGCCTTCGATGTAACTTCAAAGAGACTCATAGTTCTTTCACAGCCTTATCTTTTCAGAACTGAAGCATTTTCAATATTTTCTACAACAAAAAGCCATTGCTGTGGCTTATTTAATTTATGCATCTAACGACCATTGACAAAGCCAATAGTCCTGCCTTGTTGCGTGTGTAATGTTACTTGTTGTATTATATATCTGGATGCAACGACGGAAAGAAGCTGCAAAATACCAGTAGGGAGGCACAGATTCTTATATTGCATGTTTTTAATCCATGCCATTAATTACAGCAGCCACGCCCCCTTGAGACAACCCCAGTTTAAGCTGGCTGAAGTCTTTGTCAATGGGGAATTCAGTCATTCTTGACCCTCGCA
The DNA here is from genome assembly GCF_031143425.1 of Pleurodeles waltl. Lineage (NCBI taxonomy): Eukaryota > Metazoa > Chordata > Amphibia > Caudata > Salamandridae > Pleurodeles > Pleurodeles waltl. The sequence goes on from NC_090439.1 coordinate 1,144,217,575, forward strand.
CATGTAAACCTTTGTTGAAACCCCATTCTGTGGAAACTAGGACAGGCTCGGAGGCTCCCTGTGAACATGCCTTTGTCGCCATATAATCAGTCACAGAGTTACAGAACAGATATTTCCACATGAAAAGGTCAGGGGAGAGAGGCAGCTTCCTCTAAGCCAGTCCTGACACTGCTCCTGCTCTTGCAGCAGCACCATGATTGGCTGGGGGAGGGAACATCGCCGCTCATTACTGAGACTGGGGGCTGCGGCTTTGAGCCACCTTTGGCTCACTAATGTGTGCTGTTGGCGAGACTCTGACAGGCCTAGTGCGCATGTCGTTCAACCCGACATGCACATTTAGGTGCGCTAAGTACTAATATGGATGTCTGACTGGCAAATGGTAATATTGATGCGGTTTTAAGCATCTCAGGACCGCACTAGCTTTCTTTCTCCAGGACCTGCTTGAGGCGCCCTCGATCACTTAAGATGCTGCAGCTACATCCGGTCCGTGGCTGAAGGAAGCACTTTAAAATATTTTACAACACTAATACATTTAATTGGTGGGCCAGCAAGGCAAAATTTAAGTGGGCCAACACCCTAACGGAGTCACTGCCCCTGGTTTTAAACTGCCAAATTGACCTGGCAAAATAAACCTTTTGCCAGGCCTAAATGTCCCTTTTTAATACATATAAGCCACCCCTAAAGTTAGGCCCTAAATGGCCCATGGGGCAGGGTGCATTGTATTTAAAAGGTCAGACTTGTGGTTTTAAGTTTTACTTGTTCTTGTAAAGAGAAACTCCCAAATTAATATTTCACTTCTGTGAGGCCTATCTCTCCCATAGGGTAACATTGGGTCACCATATAAGATTTAATATGTCATACTTTTTTTGGGAAACTGGTTGAAAAGTTGTGTTTGGTCTCATACGAATTGTAATTTTAAAACCCTCTTTATGGTAAAGTCAGATTTTAACTCTCAATTCTGAAAATGCCAGTTTTAGAAAGTTGGCCTTTTCATGTCATAACCATTTGATGCCTGCAGCCTGTATCCTGGGTCACATGACTGTGATTAGATGGCAGTTAGCTTTTGTGAATTCCTCCTAGACAGTGTAGCAGAGAGGGACTAGATGTTGGCAGGATGGGTGGAGCTGTTCCCTGTTCCCTGTCCCACTTCCATTTTAAAGTGATGCTTTCAGCACACTCACAAAGGGACTTAACACCAGGATTTTGTCAGCCTAGCCATCTTGGAGCCTAGGCAGGGGAAGGAAGGAAATTTCCAGAACCAGATGTGCTTAGGCTCATTTCTAAGGCTGGCACTAGGCATCAATCAATCAATCAGCATTTGTTATGCGCAACTACTCATCTGTGAGGGTCTCAAGGCACTGAGGGTGTTGGGGTGGCTTGGAGCGTCCATCAGTGTGGTGGTTCTTCAAATGTCCATGTCTTCAAATAGCCATGTCTTCAGCTTTTCTGTGAAGTTGACGAGGGGTGTAGTCTGTCTGAGGTGGGGCAGTAGGGCGTTCCAGGCTGTGGTGGCGAGGTAGGAGAAAGAGCGTCCCCCTGTTCTTGTTTTTCTGATGCGGGTTACTTCGGCGGGAGAGATCTGGGCTGAGCGTAGGGTCCTGTGGGGCACGTGGAAATTGAGTCGGCTGTTTAGATAGGCTGGTCCGGTGTCGTGGAGGGCTTTGGGTGCGTGGATGAGGATTTTGACGGTGATTCTTTTCTCTATGGGGAGCCAGTGTAGTGTGCGCAGGTGCTTGGAGATGTGACAGTGTTGTGATAGGTCGAGGACCAGTCTGGCAGCGGAGTTCTGGATGTTCTGTAGTTTGCAGGTGAGTTTCTTATTGAGTCTGGCTTAGATCGCGTTGCCGTAGTCCAGTCTGCTGGTAATGAGGGCATGTGTGACAGTCTTTCGGGGTTCGAGGAGGATCCATTTGAATGTCTTGCGCAGGAGGCAGAGGATGCAGATGCAGGTGGATGTGACTGAGTTGATTTGGCGTCCATGTTGAGATTGGAGTCCAGGATAATTCGGAGGTTGCAGGCTTGGTTCGTGGGGGTGGGGAGGCTCCCGGTGTGGTGGGCCACCAGGAGAAGTTCCACGCGTCGGGTTGAGGGCCCATGATGAGTACTTCAGTTTTGTCTGCGTTGAGTTGTAGGCAGCTGCTTTTCATCCAGTTGGTGACTGCTCCCATGCCTCCACAGAAGTTGTGTCTGGCTGTTTTGGGTTTGCTGAATAGGGAGAGCATTAGTTGAGTGTCGTCAGCGTAGGAGACATTGTTGAATCTGTAGTTTCTGACAACACCAGCTAGTGGGGCCATGTAGGTGTTAAGCAGCGTGGGGCTGAGGGAGGATTCCTGGGGAACTCCGCAGGTGGTAGGTGTGGGGTCCGAGAGGAAAGGGGGAAGTCTTACTCGTTGAGTTCTGCCAGAGAGGAAAGATCTGATCCAGTCTAGGGCCTTGTCTCTGATGCCAGCCTTGTGAAGTCTGCGTATCAGGGTGTGGTGGGAGACCGTGTTGAAGGCCGTAGAGAGGTCGAGCAGAATGAGGGCCGCAGTCTCTTCCTTGTCCAGCAGGGAGCGGATGTCGTCCGTTGTGGCCACGAGGGCTGTTTCGGTGCTATGGTTTTTTGTGAAGCCAGACTAGGGAGGTGTTGAGGATGTTGTGGTCTTCGATGAAGGTGGCAAGTTGACTGTTGATGGCTTTCTCAATGACTTTCACCGTGAAAGGGAGCAGAGAGATGGGCCTGTAGTTCTTGAGGTCAGAGGTGTCCGCCGAGAGTTCCTTGAGGGGAGGGTTGATCTCAGCGTTGTTTCCATTCATCGGGAAGGAGGTGTCTGCTAGGGAGCGATTGATGGTGAGGCAGACCTTGGGGCAATGGTTTCAGTGGCTCTGTTGAAGAAGTGGTTTGGGCATGGGTCCGTGGAGACTGCGGAGTGTATGGTCCTCATTGTCTTCAGTGTATCTTCATAGGTGAGGGGAGTCCAGTTGGTGACTGTTGGTTTTTTGGTGTCGGGTTCCGATGGAGGGGGTTCTGCACGTAGCTTGTCCTCGCTGAAGTTGTCATAGATAGTCTTGATTTTGTGGTGGAAGTATGTGTTGAGTTTGTTGCAGAGATCTTGTGGGGGTGCGATGTCTGTTGCTTCGCTATTAGGTTGGGCGAACTGCTTGATGATGCTGAAGAGTTCCTTGCTGTTGTGTGCATGTGATGATATTCTTTCTAGTATTGCTCTCTTTCTGGTGCTATTTGGTGGTGTGCAGTGGTGGCGGCTCTGAAGTTGATTTGGGCTTCTGTAGATTTGGTGTTTCTCCAGATTTTCTTGAGGCGTCAACATGTGCGTCTGGTTTCTCAGAGTTCTGCGGTGAACCAACTGGCTTTCTTGGCATGGGTGCTGTTGTTCTTTTTGAGGGGGGCTATAGTGTTGGCGCAGTCAGCGATCCATTTGTGCAAGGTGCAGGCTGCGATGTCTGGGTCATCATTGTGTGAGATGGGGGGGCGAAGGTGGCGAGGGTGGCGGTGAGCTGGTCGTTGGTGATTTTTGTCCAGCTTCTACGGGATGGTTGGTGTTAGGGTCTGATGATGGTGGGTGTGTTGAAGGTGAAATGGATGCAGCGATGGTCTGGACGTTCGGAGGTGTGGCTGAAGGTGGCGGAGGTTCCTGTTGTGAAGATGGGTAGAGGGGGTGTCCTGCTGAATGTGTTGGTTCTGTCATGATCTGTCAGAGCTCTCTGTTGTAGAGTTGTCTAGGAGGGATGCGGTGTTGGGGTCTTGAGGATGTCGAGGTGGAAGTTGAGGTCTTCCAGCAGGGTGTAGTTGGAGGCTGCAATGGCTTGCGCAGTGATAATGTCTGTGATGGAGTCGGAGAAAGGTGCGCAGGGCCCGGGCGGGAGGTAGATGAGGGTTTCCCTCAGGGTGGACGTTGGACTTGTCTGAAGTTGGAAGTGGAGGTGTTCCATCAGACTTGTGGGGTCTCCGGGGTGTGTACTCAGTCGGAGGCTAGACTTGTGGATGATGGCGATTCCCCCCTCAGGGGCGGCTGGGTTGGTCTTTCCGGGTAATCTTGTATCCTTGGGGAATGTTGATGGCAATGTCCGGGCCAGAGGTGGTGTTGGTCGAGGTTTTAGTGAGGAATGCGATGTCGGGGTGGTGCTGTCAAGGAGGTCCCAGATTTCGGTGGCGTGTTTGTGGGGGGAGCAGACCTTGAGGAGGATGCATTTCAGTGTCTTCGGTGTGGGTGCGTTGTTGCGGGTGGATTGTGCCGGGTCAGAGGTCTTGGTGGTGTTGTAGGATTGGCGGCAGCTGAGGCAGCTGAAGGGTCCGTGGGTGTCAGCCAGTGATGAGGGCTTGCAGTTGTTGTTGCGTCCTGGGTTGAGTGTGTGGAGTGCTGCTGGCATGTAGAGGTGATGGGTGGGAGGTCTAGGGGTCCTGGCGCTGGTCGCAGTCGGGTCGCAGACAGGCACACGCAGGCTTGCCTTTAAGTAGGCAGAAGGGGGAGGAGAGGACAGTTGGGAGGCATGAGTGGGGAAAATGGCACGAAAAGGGGGGTGGGGCCACAACGACAGCAGCGGCAGGGAGAGGGAATCAAGCAAGAGAATAGAGACAAAAATCAGAAGAGAAGAAAAGCGTAAAATAAGAGTAAAAAGCACAGAAAAAAAGAAGAATCAGATAAAAAAAAAGCTCAGAAAACGCAAGGGCAAGCAGAAAAGCACGAAGGGAGAAGACAGAGGAAAAAGAGGCCGAGGGCCAGCGGGCAGCCTAGCAGAACAGCAAAGCTCTCTCACTAGACACCAGGAATGAGGCACAGGCAGGAGGCTACAGGTGGAGGAGGGCCTCGAATGTCTGACAGGGGTCAGAGTTTGACAGACACAGGCTGCACTTACTGGAGGAGCTACATGGAGGTAGAGCAGTTCACTGACCATGTCAGTGGGGTTGCTCTTCCTACCACGCAGCGGTCACCATTAAATAGGGTGAGGGGGGACGAGAGGACAGTTGAGAGACGGGAGTAGAAAACAATGGCGCAAAAAGGCTGGCGGGGCCGCTTTGGCAGCAGCAGGGAGAGGGAAGCGAGAACGAGAAAAGAGACAAAAATCGGAAGAGAAGAAAACGTAAAATCAGAGTAAAATGCACATATAAAAGGAGGAATCAGATAGAAAAAGCTCAGAAAGCGCAAGGACAAGCAGAAAAGTGCAAAGGGGGAAGACAAAGAAAAAGAGGCTGAGGGCCAGCAGGCAGCCTAGCAGAAGAAAAAAATCTCTCCCACTAGACACCAGGGATGAGGCGCAGGCAGGAGCCTGCGGGGGAGGAGGGCCTCAAACTTCTGACAGGGGTCAGAGTTCGACAGACACGGGCTGCACTTACTGGAGGTGCTACACAGAAGTAGAGCAGTTCACTGACCAGTTATTGGACCCTCAGACCAACTGTTCAGTGCTCTACTGGGCCTGCGGAGGACACTCAGAAGATCTGCCTTGTATTTCAGAGTACTGCCCTGCTGCTTGAGGCCTGCTTTGTACCTCAGAAGATTACCCTGCTGCTTGACTCCTGCCCTCCATGTGGTACCCAGCCAGTACTTGTAGGAAAGTACCATCTTCCTTGGCATGTTACCCCCATTTTTACCTGTATGTCAGTATGATTTTGCCTGTCTCACTGGGATCCTGCTGGTCAGGACCCCAGTGCTCATAATTTGTAGTGCCTAACTGTGTCACTGAGGCTCTGCTAACCAGAACCTCAGTGCTTATGCTCTCTCTGCTTTTATATTTGTCACTGAGTGCCAGTGACTTCATTTACCAATTTCTACTGGCATACTGGACCCCTCTTATAAGTCCCTAGTATATGGTACCCAGGGCATTGGCGTTCCAGGAGATCCATATGGGATACAGCATTTTTTTGCCATCCATAGGGAGCTCAGACAAATCCTTGCACAGGCCTGCCATTGCAGCCTGCGTGAAATAACGCACACATTATTTCACAGCCATTTTCACTGCACTTAAGTAACTTATAAGTCACCTATATGTCTAACCTTCACTTGCTGAAGGTTAGGTGCAAAGTTACTAAGTGTGAGGGCACCCTTGGACTAACAAAGGTGCCCCCACATAGTTCAGGGCCATTTCCCCGGACTTTGTGAGTGCGAGGACACTATTACACGCATGCACTACATATAGGTCAATACCTATATGCAGGTTCACAATGGTAACCCCGAATATGGCCATGTAACATGTCTAAGATCATGGAATTGTCCCCTCATTCCAAATCTGGTATTTGAGAGCCGATTCCATGCATCCTGGGGGCTCCACCATGGACCCCCAGTACTGCCAAACTAGCTCTCTGAGGCTTGCACTGCAGCTACAGCTGCTGCCACCTCACATACAGGGTTCTGCCCTCCTGGGGTCTGGGCAGCCCAGTCTCAGGAAGGCAGAACAAAGCATTTTCTCTGAGAGCAGGGTGTTACACCCTCTCCCTTTGGAAATAGGTGTTACAGGCTGGGGAGGGGTAGCCTCCCCCAGCCTCAGGAAATGCTTTAAAGGGCACAGATGGTTCCCTCCTTGCATAAATCAGTCTACACTGGTTCAGGGACCCCATCTCCCCTGCTCTGGTGTGAGACTGGACAAAGGAAAGGGGAGTGGCAACTCCCCTGTCCATCACCACCCCAGGGGTGGTGCCCAGAGCTCCTCCAGTGTGTCCCAGACTTCAGCCATCTTGCTTTGCCAGGTGTGGGGGCACTCTGGAGGCCTCTGAGTGGCCAGTGCCAGCAGGTGACGTCAGAGAACCCTCCTGATAGGCCCTTAGCTGATAAGGTAGCCAATCACCCTCCCATGGCTACTTAGGGTCTCTCCAGTGGGTTCTCTTCAGATTCTGCTTGCAAGTTTCCTTCAGGAATCCTCTGCAACAACTTCAGTTTCCTCTGACCTCGGATCAACCGCAGCCTGCTCCAAGAAACGCTGTAACTGCAACAAAGTATCCACCAGAGATACTTTTCTTCAGCAACCCCAGCTCCAAGTCAGCAACTGCGACAGTTTCCACAGTGTGCACGCTCTTGGGACTCCCTGTCTTCATCCTGCACCAGAAGGACCAAAGAAATCTCCCGTTGAGTGACGACGACCAGTACCCTGGGACTCCTGTCACAGCAATGAGCGTGCTCCGAAGGACACAGAGGGTGGACCTCATCGACGTAGAGAGTCCTGAGGTCCTGCTGACGCAATTTGGAGGAGTTAAGACCTTGCCTTCCCTGAGAGCAACAGTACCCCTGTGTACTCTGTCTCCTTCACCTCCTGAGGCCTCTGTGCACTGTTTGCGAAATTCCTTTGTGCACAGCCTAGCCCAGATCCCCAGGACTCTATCCTGCGACGCTCAAGTCGCTGAGTTGTTCTTCGGCTGCGTGGTACCTTCTTTTGTTGTGCTGCATCAACTGCGTTTTGCACCTCCTTTGTCCCTGGATCCTGTGACTCCTGGGGGTGCTGGCTGGCATCCTGAGGGCTCTCTAAAGTGCTGAGAGCCCCCTCTTCCTCTTCACACAGAGTTGAGGCCCCCAGGTCCCTCCTGGGTTCATCCAGCGCCATTTTGACACAAAACGCACTTTTGTCATAGCCAAGGCTTGTTGGTGACTTCCAACACAAAATCACATCTGCAACGATCTTCACGCCGTGGGACATCTTTTGTGTCATGCAGGAACCCGCTGGCATCTTCCTAGGGTGCATTTCTGCAGTCTTCGACTAACTGTGGGCTCTTCTTTTGCACCATCTTCTGGGTTGACAGGGGCTCCTGTCCTTCCTGGAATTTCTTTTGACTTCTGGAATTGGTCCCCTTCCTTTACAGATCTTCAAGTCCAGGAATCCAGCAGTTGTTCTTTGGAGATTTGGTTGGTTGCTGCAAAATCTCAATCACGAGGCGTAGTGTGTCCTAAGAAAACTTGCAGTACTTTAGTCCTGCTTTTCTGGGCTCTGGGGTGGGGTAATTTACTTACCTTTACTGTATTCTTACTCTCCCAGCGATTCTGCACACACTACATTTGTCTAGGGGGGAATTTGTGATTCGCATTCCACTTTCTTAGTATATGGTTTGTGTTGCCCCTAGACCTATTTTCTCCCATTCCAATCTATAGCATTTCCTATTGCTTGCATTGTTCTATAACTATTTACTGGTCTAACTTTGGTGTCTAGTGTATATATTGTGTATAATACTTACCTCCAGAAGGAGTATTGTCTCTAAGATATTTTTGGTATGGTGTCACCCAACTAAATACCTTTATTTTTGGTAACACTGAGTATTGTCTTTACTTGTGTATAAGGACTGTGTAACTATAAGTGGTATTGCATGAGCTTTGCATGTCTCCTAGTTCAGCCTAAGCTGCTCTGCTATAGCTACCTCTATCAGCCTAAGCTGCTAGAACATTACTACATTTCACTAATAAGGGATAACTGGCTATGGTATAAGGTGTAAGTACCCAAGGTACCCACTACAAACCAGGACAGCCTCCAACAGTCCTGGAACCTTGGAAGTGGTGCTAAAGGTGCCCAAACAGAAAAAATCCCAAACTTTTTCCACTATAAAGTGGTCTGGGAACCGACTGGAGACCAGAAGCTACCTGCCTGCATATCCACCTGAGGTGCATCGCGTGTCGCCTGACTTTGTGGTAATTCCTACTACAGTCTTTTCCACAGCAGTAAATTTGTTCAGTGGCTCGTCTCTGGAAGGGGAGCCAGCCTCATAGACTCATCATTGGCTACTGCCTGCAGCTTTGTCCCACTGACTGAAGATTGCAGTCTTTTAAAAAAGGGACAAAGTCCAAAAAAAACAGCGACCTTCTTTCTCAGACACTGCTGGCTCCCTAGTCCCACAAAATGTTTCCTTTTTCAGACATTTGTCTTAAAAAATTCTTCTTCGTCTGAAGCTAAGTCAAGAATGGACTCAATTGACTTCTTGTTTCCAAACTGCCCTCTATCATGGTCTGGCTTAACTTTTGACCTTGCCCCTGTCTCTTGTGATTAGATGTCTGCGGTCGACATTTTGATCTTTGTAGGCCATATAGTTCCTTAAAAAAATTAAAGATTCATAACTCCGGTTCTACTGATTGGCTTAAATTTGTTTTTGTATCACTTTATTTATTACAGTTTTCTCTAATTTTATAAATTGGAATAGGAATTTTCTTGTATTGTGTTTTCACTTTATTATTCTGTGTGCGCTGTATAAATAGTTATCACAGTGCCCCTAAGTTAAGCCTGACTGCTATTATGCCAAGCTTCAGGGAGGCAGGAAGTAAACGCAGGTTCGTTTAGTGATTTTTGTGATTCACCCTAGCAAGGATTGTGGTTGTTGCTTGAGAAGGGTTAACACCCCCCTCAACTGATAAACCAGTTTCTAACACCCCTATACAAAAGAGTTTTGCAGTGTTTAGCAGTTTGCGGTCATGTCTTCAGCCAGGAAGATATTAGAGAGTTGTGGTTTTCTTTGGGGATCATAGTTTTTTTTGTATTTAAAGTAAAGTATTTTACTTTTGTAAAGTAAAGCAGTACCTAGTGAAATCACTTTTTATTTGTGTTACTGTGTCATACAGTCTTCTGAGTATCTAAAGCTACATCGACGTCTGAGTTATCCTATAGATACTACTAAAATGCAGTATTTTGGTATCCAATTTAATTCAATAATGTGGTGTCCTGAGGACAGAAGTGATAAACAGCATGGGCATCAGTTTCACTTTTCACAGTATATAGAACAAATCCAAAATGGGAAAGGTAATCAATGACAGAACGGGGTTGCCACAAGACCACTCTTTGTGTTAATGTCATGAGCTGATCAAAGCTCTGTGTAGCTAGATTTGAAATAAATCTCCCATTTGTTCAGATCTGTCCAACAGAAGGTCCAGACAACTCTCTTCAAAACTATTTGTTATGTCCAAAGCTCAGTGGCATTAAAGTGTTACTCTTGACAGCTTTGTATCCCATGTTCCTTTTGTGCGCACAGCTCTCTAGTGCCAAGAAGCGGAGAGAGTTTGCGTCCCTGTGTGATATCAGGCACTGGATGTCCCAGACTGGGTTCCTAGTCTCCTGTAGATATTTCCACCTCTGAATCCCATGTTATTTGTGTGTACACACCTCTCTAGTGCCGGGAATCCCAGAGTGTCTGTGTTCATGTGTGATGTCAGGCACTAGATGTCCCAGACTGGATTCCTATCCTGTAGGCATTGCCAGCTCTGTATCTTTCAGCGCCAACCAATGTTCCTTGTATGCATACAGCACTGTAGTGCCAAGAAGCCCAGTGTGTTTTGCATTCATGCGTGATGTGAGGCACTGGATGTCCCAGGCTGGATTCCTTTCCTCTTGTAGGCATTGCCAGCTCTGGATCTTTCAGCGTCATCCAATATTCCTTGTATGCACACAGCACTCTAGTGCCAAGAAGCCAAGATTGTATTGTGTTCATGTGTGAGGTCAGGTACTAGATGTTCCAGACTGGATTCCAAGCCTCACGTAGGCATTGCCAGCTCTGCACCCATGTTCCTTGTATGCCCTGGTTTGTCTAATGCATGGTTCTGTCTCCTCTCTTTCAGAGATCTTCTCATCCCCCTGGTGCTTTGTGCCCTCCACGGTTTTATTCTTGGTGAGCATTGTCTTGGCTGTCCTGCTTGGTAAGTCTTCTTTAAACAAACATTGCTCAAGCCAGTAGTTGTATCTGCATAGCATGCACACAGAGGCAGACAGCATAGTGGCCAACACAGACTATTTTACAAAGTACAATAGACATAAAAACACCACGCCACAGACAAGAATGCATAAAGATTGATGGTCATACATAGGGGCATATTTATACTCAGTTTGCACCGAATTAGCGTCATTTATTTTACTCTAATTCCGTGCAAAACTAACTCCATATTTATACTTTGGCACTAGACCCGCCTATCGCCAAATTTATGGAGTTAAAGTCCTTATTTGGACGTGGAAACCTAGCCTGCCTTAATGAGATGCAAGGTAGGCGTTCCTGTGCAGAAAATTACCCACTTTCACTCTCAAGGGTCCAGGAACTGGATTGGTACCACTTGTCAAGTCCAGGTCCTCAGCCGGATTACCCACATGCTGGCAGGTGGAGTCTTTGATGTCTCTGACTCTTTGATGTCTCTGACACTTCTTAACAGAAGGCAAGCTCAGTTCAAGTCCTTGCAGAATCTTTACAAGCAGGATACACGGCAAAGTCCAGTCTTTTCACTCCCAGAAAGAAGTAGCAGCAGCAGGCCAACACAGCAAAGCAACAGGCAGAGTGGCAGGTCCTCCTCAAACATCCCGCTCTTCTCCCTGGCAGAGGTTGCTCTTTATCCAGAAGTATTCTAAAGTTGTGGGGTCAGCAGTCCAATACTTATACTAATTTCTTCCTTTAAGGTAGGCACATTTCAAAGGGGAGACTTTGTAGTGCACAAGAACCTGCCTCTTCCTTACCCTGCCCCAGCCACATTCTAGAGGCTTGTAGACTGTATTGTGTGAGGACTGGCACAGCCCTTTCAAGTGCGGGTGTCAGGAAGACTCATTAGGACATGCAGGGCACACCTCAGTTCCCTTTGTGTCACTTTCTAAAGCAAATTCCCACACAGCCCAACTGTCAGTCTGACCCAGACGTGTATTCAGGAGTCAAGCAGAGGCACAGAAGGGTTAAGCAAGAAAATGTCCACTTTGTAAAAGTGGCATTTTCAAACAATCTAAAAATCAACTTTACCAAAAGATGTATTTTTGAATTGTGAGTTCAGATTCCATGTCTGTTTCTGCTCCCAATGAGAAACTGCACTTAAAGGATATTTAGAGGCAATCTCCATGTTAACCTATGGGAGAGACAGGCCTTGCAACAGTGAAAAACGAATTTGGCAGTATTTTGTTTTCAGGACACGAAAAAACACAACAGTGCCTGTCCTACCTTTAAATACACTGCACCCTGCCCATGGGTCTACCTAGGGCCCACCTTAGGGGTAACTTACATGTAGTAAAAGGGAAGGTTTGGACCTCGCAAGTAGGTCGAATTGGCAGGGCAAAACTGCACACACAGACACTGCAGTGGCAGGTCTGAGGCATGTTCACAGGGCTACTCATGTGGGTAGCACATTGGTGCTGCGGCCCCGCTAGTAGCATTTGATTTACAGGCCCTGGGCACCTCTAGGGGCACTTTACCAGGGACCTACCAGTAAATCAAACATGCCAATCGTGGATAAACCAATCACCAATACAATTTAGTCAGACAGCCAGAGTCCTAAAGCCAACAAAAACAGGTCAGGAAAAATAGAAGGAGGGAGGCAAATAGTTTGGGGATGACCCTGCAAAAAGGGTATGGTCCAACAACATACAGTTGTTTTTTTACACAGTATTACCGTTATTGGAATGAGTGTTTATATAACCCCAACTCAGCAGTTTATTGGAGATTATGGTGAATGTTCAATGAGCCCAGTGCTTAATTTGAGCAGGTGAGGTCCACTGGCATTTAATTTTTCTCATCAGATTTTGACCCATAGCAAGAGAGAGGAAAGGTGGAGGAAGACAAGGATGAAAGCAGTTTTGAAAAAAGTGCATGGGAGAGTGAAATAAAACGTCAGGGGGTATTTGGTTATGGAAGAAAGAGGCATGAGATGAAATTAAGACTATGAATCCTTGGTACCCCAACATTTGTCAGCACCTGCTGCGGCCTTCTGTGAAAAACTTTGAGCACTTGAACAAATTAGACATTGCATGCTCCCTAACCATGTTTCATCACACATCTCCATTAGTTTATTCTATATGTAAAATATCTGAAATGTCATCAGCCATCTTACTATATGCCTGTGCGGGTTACTAAGCTTCTGTCATGCCAATCCATGTGTATACAAAAATATGCAAACAGTACTTCTATGCAGTAAATGTGTGGAAGCATGTGCTTCTTTCTCCTTCCTTCCAGATCAGATCTCTACAAGGTCATTTCCAGTTGAAATCTCAGATCCCACATCCGCACCATAGAAATCGAGATGTTTCCTTTCTGCCTTGTTAGTTTGAATAATTGCCCCAGTGTGATTACCATCGTCATGCCAACTGAAAACCTTTCCTTATAAGCCCTGCCCGTCATACACATGTAGTAATGTTACATGCACACACCAGTAGCCTTGCTAACATACAATCAGGCCTGTCTTGTATGTTCATGTTACTCCACAGACCTGCCACATCTGACGCTCCAGAGGGGCCCCTAGAGCTGTGTTTCAAGGGTGCTCCGAGTGGGGTGTAGGTGTTGTGCACAAGGTTATATATTGTAGCCCAGAGACCTGCACAACAGCAAAACTGCACTGTTCTCCCTGATGTCACTCTTTCAACCATTCTTAGGTTTTGGGGTAATTGCCATCTTGCATGCTGGGTTATCAGCATTGCTGCGAACACCTGCACTCACCCTCAGTCTGCATGAAACTAATGACTGGTTGGTAGAGTTATTCAGTGCATCTCAAGTGTGTGTGTGTGTGTGTGTGTGTATTTTGCAGCTATTGCTAAAGTCCACCTGCTCTTTGGAAAGTGAAGTATTGCTTTTGTTACAAGACAAAGCTCACCACCAATGTACCCTGAAGGCTTCCCATTGTGGGCATGTTTAGTCTTTTGCTGCCTTCTGTGAGAAGATGGATTCAGTGCTGGTCTCAGGGATGCCATTGCACGGATCCCTGGTTCCAAGCAGAGGTGAGGAGCAGATGCATCCTTTCCCTCATGGCCGTCCAGAGACCAGCTACATCTGCATCACTGAGGTATCACAGCTCCATGGCCTTCGTGTGCCCTCCTGAAGTATGACAGGAGCAGCTCTGTGAACACTTGAGATCCATTTGGTAGTTATCATACGCCATAAGCCTGCTTGAGAAGAATCAGCCCTCTGGCATTCTAAACTCTTCAAGTTGTCTATGCTCCTTTGGGGGTAGCTTTAGGGGCTCCTAGAAATTTACACTCCTTAAGCTCCCTTGGGCTGTCTGCTGAACTCATGGGCATGACTCATTCGGGCCTACAGCCCAGTATACATTGAGCAGAGTTCTAGGGAATATGTGGATCCTCATATCTAGATGGATATGGTGGACATGGTCCCCCCCATATCGTATCCGTGACTCCAAGGCTTTTGATTCAGGCTTGGTACTCTAAGTCCAAGTTTGTTACTGTGTAGAGATGGCTTAAATCCTGGAAGCTCCCACGTTGTAGTGTCACCTGTGTAGTTGTTACTCCACCTCGTCACTGCCTCACATATTTATTTGAATTAGTGATTACTTGTAGACCATGTAGTGTCTTACTACTGTGAGCACTAGGTCCAAGGGGCCCGAGTGTACTCAATAAAAGAATTACACACTCATTTGGTAGGTATGAGCTAAAGATAAGTTCAGTTTGAATGTTGTACGATGACAAATAAAGACTTTGGTTAAGAGCTCTGTGCGTGGCGTGTTCTTGTGCATGCTCCTGGGATCGGGAGGATGCAACAGAACTGACATATATGTACAAAATGAGCTGTATAAAGTTATTGAAATAATGATCTAATATTTTTGTCCTTTAGGCTGCAGCTCACCACAATATGTCTCGAAGTCTCCTTGTTCACAGGCCTGCCCCATGGACTGGCTCTACAGTAGAAACAAATGTTATTACCTCTCCATGATATACAAAGGGAAAGGGGACTGGGACGAGAGTCAGCGATTCTGCTCCTCACACAACGGGTCCCTTGCTCTCTTCGACACCCAGGAGGACCTGGTAAGAAGATGAATTAAACAGACCAATGAGGAACCACTTCGTCAGCAGTCAGAGCAATGTCGGGGTATTTGGCACTCTAGTAAAAGTGGCGATTATGTGCCCACTGCCTCACCATCCCCCCACCCTGAACACCACCACCACCATCCTCTCTTCCTTGTCTGAGGAAAGTCTTCTTGCATGGTCCGGATACATCCTGAAAGGCTGCCCCTGGGATAATGCTCCTTGTGGTGGTCAGCCATTTGTGAAACTTTGGTTGGTTTTTTTCATATATGAGTTGAATTTTGATCTCTGCACTTTCCTACTTTTTTTTAGGGTGGACAAATAATTAATCTGTGGTTTTCTTTAGACAAGATGTTTTGTTGTCTTTGGTGTCACTCAGTGCAGACTACACCACTAAAATGTCTATCGCCCTTCTGATCTTGAAGAGATAATCACTCTGTCCTAGCGCTCTGATGCTACCGCAAAGGTGTGCTTGGCACTGCACTGAAACACCCCTTCATGTGCTGAATAGAAGGAATTTATGCTAAAGCTACCATCAGAAAACTGCAAAGGAAAGCTCTGCCTCGTCCTTTTCTTTATCCTCCCTCTTCTTCATGAGTTCCGGGGCGCAGGAGCATGGAAATGTACAAAAGGCCCCAGGACTGAGCAAAGAAGTTAGGACAGGGACCAGAGAGGACGAAACGAGAGGCCTCTAGTCCCCTCCTCCTCTCCCTCCTGCATCTTCCATGGCAGTGCTGCGGTTGTCTTGGAGGCACCTCCACTGCCCTATTCAGGACGTACCTTTCAAGATCTGACGGAAAGCCAGGGCTGGGTTCACCAACTTGAATTAATGTTTTATCTTGGGATTTGGCTCAGTGGTGCCCCCGCAAGTCACAATAGTGGCTGTAGCCATGTCCTTATGGCCAATCAAAAGCCATGACACATTTCACACACTATAAGCACCTACTTTTGATTTCCTTATTGGTTGCAAGCACGAGGGTGAAGCAGTTCTCTGCCAATATACAGTAGTTTCATATCTTGTTACCCTTTGTGTCAACAAGCATTAAAGTGATTTCACTTGGAAAAAGATCTAGCTGGCTTGGACGTCTGGTGGTACAAGTAACTCACTCCTGCTTTGATTTTTAAATTTGCCTTTTCCATAAACACGAACAGAAAGTTGCTTCAAACGAATCTAAGCATGTCATGCAAGCACTGCTCATATGGCACATTGCTGAAGATACCACTAAACATGGCGCTAGTACCACTCAGCGGGCCACTAGTACCATTAAACAGTGTTCTAGTACAATTAAGCGGGCCGCTAGTACCATTACATGCATCACTAGTACCATTAAACTCACCGCTAGTACCATTAAACAGAGAGCTAGTACCAATGAATGAAGAACTAGTACCATTAAATGCACCACAAGTGCCATTGACTGACATCGGCCGCTAGTCCCATTAAACAGGGCACTAGTACCATTAAACCAGCTGCTAGTACCATTAAACAGGTCGCTAGTACCATTAAACCAGCTGCTAGTACCAATAAACCGACCGCTACTACCATTAAACGGGCCACTAGTACCATTAAACGGGCTGCTAGTACCATTAAACAGGCTACTATTAAACATGGCACTAGCTTCACAAATGCAACCTTTGTCTAAGTGCCCACCTTGAAACATCATGCAAATTGGATGATATCATTAGAGTAGTGGTTGGAGTGCGTTCAAATTAATTGAGGCCCTTTCAGAAGATGGTTGATACATAGCACCTGTTAGCATTCATTATATATCGGGGTATGGTGCATTTTTCTAACAGTGCAAAGTGAACAACGGTAGTCACATTCCTCCAAGATGAAGATTAGAGAACTATGGCCCTCATTATGACCCTGGCGGTCGGCGATAATATGGCGGTAAGTACTGCCAACAGGCTGGCGGTACTTACCGCCATAATATGACCCAATGTACCTCTCCGACCGCCACAGCGGTAACAGCCGCTGTGCTGGAGATATCCATCTCCAGCCCGGCGGCCGTCACTGTTCCGCCTGCGGGATTATGACCCCGCCTACCGCCATGGTTTTCGTGGCTTCCTTAACGCCACAAAAACCATGGCGGTAGGCAATATCAGTGACAGGGAATTCCTTCCCTGTCACTGATAGGGGTCTTCCCCCTTCCCCTCCCCCACCAGTTAGCCCCCCCACCCCACCAACATTCACTCCCCCCAACATTCACTCGCCCCTTCACCGACACACACACACGCATACACACACCCATTCCCACATGCATCCATGCATGCATACATCCTTTCACACACACATCCGCACACACTTACAAACATACACTCAGACACGTATTCACATCACGCAACATACACGCACTCACACCTCCATACATGCACACACGCATTCCAACACGCAATACACACCCGCATTCATGCACACACAAACATTCACACACCCTCACACACACACAACACCCACCTCCCCTGTCGGAGACCCGACTTACCTCGACTTAGGGGGTCCTCTGGCAGAAGACTGGACGGGGCGCTGCTGCCAGCAGTAGCGTCCGCCATCAGAATACCAACAGGCCGTATTATTTGTCATAGTACGGCTGGTGGCGGTCTACTGGCGTGGCGCTGCTGTTGGCAGCAGCGCCACCTTAACGCCATCTGCCGGCATGGCCACAGCCGGAAACCTGGCTGTGGTCATAATATGGTGGCCGTCGCCGCGACTGTAGGCTGTTTTAGCCGCCAATGTCATAAGGAGGGCCCACATTCCTTAAACTACATGGCAGATTAAGTCCACCCCAAAGAGAATGGATCGACCTCATTGTCTTGGAAACCGCTTCAGAAGACCAGTCCTGTCTATTGAATGACCAGTCCTTTAATGAATGGTAAAGTCAACTATCTTGGGGCATCCAGACCAGTTGAGGTAGGCAACTTCGGCTGACACATGTTTATGCATGAAGAATTTCTGCTATAGTTCTAACCCAGTACAATACAACACAATACAATGCACTTCTATAGTGCACAGCTGCCAGAAAGGTGTCCCGGCGCTTGTGGAAAAGACCGCCCAAAAGTGGGATCGATTAAGTAGAAGAGTTATCATAGGAATAAATCAAACAGAAACGTTTGTAGCCCCTTCCTGAAGATCGGCTCCGAATGACAGCCTCTGAGGGTAGGCGGAACAGCATTCCACAGTCTAGCTGCCAGGTAAGCAAAGGAGCAACCCCCACTTCTGGACTTATAAATCTTAGGAATTAGACACAATTTGATGTGATTGGAGTGCAAGGCGCGTACTAGCACTGACAATTTGAACCAGTTCCTGAGGTGCCCAGGCCTGTTTTTATTGAAAATTGAAAATGCAAGAATTCTGCTTTTAATTCGGAGCCAATGGATTTGCCACAGTTGATTGGAAATTGAGATCCAAGGGGGCATTTTTAAGATCAAACGGCCCTCTGCCATTTGAATGATTTTTAGGCCTTGGATCAAAACATTCGGGAGGCCTACATAAAGACTGGTACAATAATCCAGTATGTACAATATTTTTCTGATCGTCCAATGGAATCAGGTAGAGCATACGTCTAAGTGATCTCATGGTCAGGAAGCAGGAACTAGACAGAGCTTTAATCTGTGCCTCAAAGTGAGCTCCAAGTCAAATTTGACACCCAAATTCCTAACTACTGGAGAAGGGCTATGTGGAGGTCCCATCTCTGGAGGCCACCATATGTCAGAATCTGGAGTAGATTTAGTGTCAAAGAAAAGTATCTCTGTCTTATCTGAATTAAAGTTTTACAAAATTGGAAATCATCCTATCCATAGCTGATTTCAGACAAACTTTGAATGAGCCCAAGGTGGACGGGTCCTTTTCCTGGAAAGCAACAAAGAGTTGCATATCATCTGCATATGACACTAAGGCCCGTATTTATACTTTTGTTGTGCTGCATTTGCGCCATTTTTGACGCAAAAGTGGCTCAAACTTACGAAATACAATTATATTTTGTACGTTCGCGCCACTTTTGCATCAAAAAATGGCGCAAATGCAGCGCAAAAAAAGTATAAATACGGGCATAACTTCACTCCCAAAGATTCTACAAGTTTGCTCAAGAGCCCCACATATACATTAAAAAGAGTAGGACTGAGGGCCAACCCCTGAGCAACTCCACAATTCAGATGTTTAGCATCTGAAGTGAAGGGTGGGAGAAAAATGGCCTGAGTTGGATTAGCCATAAAAGACTTAAGCAACAGCAGTGCTTGATCCGTAATGCCAGACTTTTCCGGCCTTTGAAGCACAGCAGTGTGGGAAACCGTGTTGAATGCTGTGGAAAGATCTAAAAGCTCTAGCCTAACCTGGGAGTTATCATCTCTGTTAACTTCGATGAATTCTGGAACTTGAAGAACAGCAGTTTCAGTACTGTTACCAGGTCTGAAACCGGATTGGGAATCGTGGAGTATATGGTTATTCTCCAAACAGGCTGAAATCTGCCTTTTGACATTTTTTCCCACTAGTTTCGCCAAAGTAGGGAGAAGTGAAATGGCTCTATAATTGCTCAGGATCTTAGGATCAGCTGTGAATTTCTTAAGTGGAGGAAGGGACAATTGCATGATCTAAGGAAATGTTCAAAAGAGTATTCATAATGGAGTTAACCACTGGGATCACTAAATTAAGAATGGTCGCGGACAAGAATGAAGAGGAGAACCTGACGTAGAATTCGCAAGATCCGTAGCTGATTCTTCAAGGGAGATAGGAGCAAAACGTGACACCAAAGGACTCTGCACCGGGGTGGGAGAGGGACCCAAAAAGGTTTGAGAGGACTGAGTGAAGGAATCCTGAATAGTTTGGATTCTGTCATAAAAACATTGGAAAGGTCTTCGCACAGCTTTTGAAGAAGAGAGAATACTTTTACTGTCAAGAGGAGTCAGAAATGTCCTAACCACTTTAAACAGTTCTCTCAAGGCATTATCTGGCTTGGAAATAGAGTGGGAAATAAAATCATTACGAGCCATGCAAATGGCTCTATGATACTCCTTAAGGGCAGACTGGTACAGCTTTTTTGCATCCAGGCCCTTTCCAGTTTTTTGACAGCTGGATTTCTGAGCTCTTAAAGCACCAGAGAACCAGGGGGCAGACGGCCTTCTGCGCGTAGAACTGTAAAGTTTCTTAGGTGCAATAGTATCAATGGCCTTTCCCACCCAATTCTCAAACAAAACCACAATTGTGTAAACCAGCCAAACTTAACGTGGTAGATTGGAGGGCTTTGACCAGATGCAAGTCATTAACATTATGACAGGGTCTGGACAGTGTTGTAGACATCCCTGGGGCAGCAAGAGAGGTGGTGATTGATACCTCAAAAGGGATTAGCACATGATCAGTCCAGACCAAGTCTGCCCCAGGTTGAATCCTAACTATAAGAGGAGTAGCCAAAACCAAGTCGAGGGTATGGCCAGCAGTGTGAGTGGGTATTTTAACCAATTGTTCAAGGTTAAAGGCTTGTAAGGTTCTCACAAATTGTTGAGCCATGTTATTATAAGGGTCATCCCCATGGAGACTGAAATCGCCCAGAACTATAACATTAGTATGCAGAGAGCTCAGTTGGCCCAGTGTCCATCAAGGTTTGCAGTGAGGTAGATGGTGCACCTCGGGGTGGTAAATCAGCACATATGGCGTTCTAAATGACCGGGACACAGTGATCCAAAATGACATACCTTCGAACTAAACATTGGAGTGATGAGCGGTGTATAATCTCAATTCCACCACCAATTTTACTATCACGATCAACATGTTTGATAGAAAACCCCTGAGGAACAGCTAGGGCGATATCAGCCGCCGGACTGGTCTTCAGCCAAGACTCATCAAGAAACAGTAATTGTCATGCAAACGGTCAACTATATCCAAGACATGTTTAGATGGAGACCGACCGTTTAGAAGCCCAGCCCTAAAAGATCTTTTATTTGTAGCAGAAGGGGTTTTGTTAATATTATTGTTATTACTAGGGTCCATAGTGTTATAAGGACTATGGGAAGAAGAGCGTGCCTGTTCCGTATGCACTAAGGGAAACTTACACAGCAGGCACATAGGAGCCAGTAGCCCAGGGAAGCTAAAACTGTTTTTTTTTTTTTTACATTGAAGTTCAGTTGTGCCTAGGGAAGCCCATGTATGTTCTTGTCACCCCACAGATACAACTGAAGAACTTGAGCCCTGTGCGTTTTCTCTCTTTATCCAAATAACTTGGGGTGACAAACCTGGTTGGGCCTTGCCTGAAGCCTAAAAAAGTGAATGCGAACCTAGGCGTTCTGACTGACGATTCCTGTTTCATGAAAAAAAACAGATTAATGCCGTGTGTGGGAGCTGCTTTTGCTTTATGCATGGACTCCCCAGGGTTGTTACTTGACTCCCAACTCAGTGGCGTAAAACTGGTATACAGGCGCTCATTGCGAGTCGGCTGGATTATGGCAATGCATTGCATGTAGGGATGGCCAACTGCCGCTTTACTGGCCTGCAACACATCCAAAATATGGCTACACGATGCATCTGTTATCCTATTGGTAGTTCCTCCTTAAGGGGCAGTTTGAGCTCTCTTCATTGGCTTTCCAAGCGTGGAAGACACTTCTTCAAACTGCTCTCCCATGTACAACAGACAGACTATGCTCTTGGACTTGTGGCTCTAAGTGGGACACTCGCCTTCTATAAGCTTAGCTCAGCCAGCCAGGCTATGATTTTGCAGAGGCTCATATATAAGGTACTTCTGGGTGGATGCTCTTTCACTTATTTGGCTCCCACCCACTCACTGAAATTGGTCTCCCTCTCACATTGGGTCTCACTCTTGATATTATCACATTTTGGAAACTATTAATTACTTGGCTGTTTGCTCTCTAGAAATTTATTTTGTTGGTGCAGTGCCTTTTTCTAACTCTGTCCTTTATTTGGTCAGAGGTCTTTCTAGAGCTGGGATATCCCTTTGGGAAAGCATATGCTCTACAACTGTTATACATACATATCTCAGCAGCTTCACAGAATGCAAGAACTGTTAGTGTGACAAAACCATCATGTCGTTCCGAGCTTTTCTATGCCTGGTGCCAGATTTATACCCAAATATTGACTCATTTATACACTTGAAACATCAGCTTGTTGAATGACTATGGAGAAAGATTGGCTGGATTGGAAACACTTAGGCAATGATTTGAGAGGGCCTACCGCCACGTTAGCGCCTCCATAGTGTTATATATTTTTTTTAACGCTAAGGTGCCCTTTTCCCCACGCCGGATTGACAAAGTGGCACAGTGCATGCCACACTTTGTAACCCTTTGCTCGACTGTTGCATGTTACCCCCCTATTTCACTGTATATATGTTGTTTTAGTTGTATGTGTCACTGGGACCCTGCCAGCCAGGGCCCCAGTGCTCATAAGTGTGCCCTGTATGTGTTCCCTGTGTGATGACTAACTGTCTCACTGAGGCTCTGCTAACCAGAACCTCAGTGGTTATGCTCTCTCTGCTTTCTAAATTGTCACTAACATGCTAGTGACCAATTTCACCAATTCACATTGGCATACTGGAACACCCTTATAATTCCCTAGTATATGGTACTGAGGTACCCAGGGTATTGGGGTTCCAGGAGATCCCTATGGGCTGCAGCATTTCTTTTGCCACCCATAGGGAGATCTGACAATTCTTACACAGGCCTGCCAGTGCAGCCTGAGTGAAATAACGTCCACGTTATTTCACAGCCATTTACCACTGCACTTAAGTAACTTATAAGTCACCTATATGTCTAACCTTCACCTTGTGAAGGTTGGGTGCAAAGTTACTTAGTGTGTGGGCACCCTGGCACTAGCCAAGGTGCCCCCACATCGTTCAGGGCAGTTTCCCGGGAATTTGTGAGTGCGGGGAAACCATTACACGCGTGCACTGTACATAGGTCACTACCTATGTACAGCGTCACAATGGTAACTCCGAACATGGCCTTGTAACATGTCTAGGATCATGGAATTGTCAACCCAATGCCATTCTGGCATTGGGGAGACAATTCCATGATCCCCTGTGTCTCTAGCACAGACCCGGGTACTGCCAAACTACCTTTCCCAGGGTTTCACTGCAGCTGCTGCTGCTGCCAACCCCTCAGACAGGTTTCTGCCCTCCTGGGGTCCAGCCAGGCCTGGCCCAGGAAGGCAGAACATAGGACTTCCTCAGAGAGAGGGTATTAGACCCTCTCCCTTTGGAAAAAGGTGCCAGGGCTGGGGAGGAGTAGCCTCCCCCAGCCTCTGGAAATGCTTTGATGGGCACAGATGGTGCCCATCTCTGCATAAGCCAGTCTACACCGGTTCAGGGATCCCCCAGCCCTGCTCTGGCGTGAAACTGGACAAAGGAAAGGGGAGTGACCACTCCCCTGACCTGCACCTCCCAGAGGAGGTGCCCAGAGCTCCTCCAGTGTGCTCCAGACCTCTGCCATCTTGGAAACAGAGGTGTTGCAGGCACGCTGGACTGCTCTGAGTGGCAGGTGCCAGCAGGTGACGTCAGAGACTCTTCCTGATAGGCTCTTACCTGTGTTGCTAGCCTATCCTCCTTCCTAGGTAGCCAAACCTCCTTTTCTGGCTATTTAGGGTCTCTGCTTTGGGGAATTCTTTAGATAACGAATGCAAGTGCTCATCTGAGTTTCTCTGCATCTCTCTCTTCACCTTCTGCCAAAGGATCGACCACTGACTGCTCAGGACGCCTGCAAAGCCGCAACAAAGTAGCAAAGACGACTACTGCAACCCTGTATCGCTGATCCTGCTGCTTTCTCGCCTGTTGCCTGGTGGTGCATGCTCGGGGGGTACCCTGCCTCCTCTCTGCACCAGGAGCTCTGAAGAAGTCTCTTGTGGGACGACGGAATCCTCCCCCTGCAACCGCAGGTAACAAAAGACTGCATCAACGGTCCTCTGGGTCCCCTCTCAGCATGACGAGCATGGTCCCTGGAACTCAGAAACTCTGTCCAAGTGACTCCCACAGTCCAGTGACTCTTCAGTCCAAGTTTGGTGGAGGTAAGTCCTTGCCTCCCCACGCTAGACTGCATTGCTGGGTACCGCGTGATTTGCAGCTGCTCCGGCTTCTGTGCACTCTTCCAGGATTTCCTTCGTGCACAGCCAAGCCTGGGTCCCCGACACTCTAACCTGTAGTGCACAACCTTCTGAGTTGTCCTCGGGTGTCATGGGACTCCCTTTTGTGACTTCGCGTGGACTCCGGTTCACTCCTCTTCTAAGTGCGTGTTCCGGTACTTCTGCGGGTGCTGCCTGCTTCTGTGAGGGCTCCCTGACTTGCTGGATGCCCCCTCTGTCTCCTCATCCAAGTTGCGACATCCTGGTCCCTCCTGGGCCACAGCAGCATCCAAAAATCCTAACCGCGACCCTTGCAGCTAGCAAGGCTTGTTTGCGGTCTTTCTGCATGGGAACACCTCTGCAAGCTTTTCCACGACGTGGGACATCCATCCTCCAAAGGGGAAGTTCCTAGTCCTCTTCGTTCTTGCAGAATCCACAGCTTCTACCATCTGGTGGCAGCTTCTTTGCACCCTCAGCTGGCATTTCCTGGGCATCTGCCCTCTCTCCACATTGTCGCAACTCTTGGACTTGGTCCCCTTGTTTCACAGGTACTCAGGTCCGGAAATCCACTTTGGTTGCATTGCTGGTGTTGGTCTTCCTTGCAGAATTCCCCTATCACGACTTCTGTGCTCTCTGGGGAATATAGGTGCACTTTACACCTACTTTTCAGGGTCTTGGGGTGGGCTATTTTTCTAACCCTCACTGTTTTCTTACAGTCCCAGCGACCCTCTACAAGCTCACATAGGTTTGGGGTCCATTCGTGGTCCGCATTACACTTTTGGAGTCTATGGTTTGTGTTGCCCCTATACCTATGTGCTCCTATTGCAATCTACTGTAACTTTACATTGCTTGCATTACTTCCTTTTGCTATTACTGCATATTTTTGGTATTGTGTACATATATCTTGTGTATATTTGGCATCCTCATACTAAGGGTACTCACTGAGATACTTTTGGCATATTGTCATAAAAATAAAGTACTTTTCTTTTTAGTATATCTGTGTATTGTGTTTTCTTATGATATTGTGCAGATGACACCAGTGGTATAGTAGGAGCTTTGCATGTCTCCTAGTTCGGCCAAAACTGCTCTGCTATAGCTACCTTCTATTAGCCAAAGCTGCTAGAAACACCT
Organism: Pleurodeles waltl; assembly: GCF_031143425.1. Lineage (NCBI taxonomy): Eukaryota > Metazoa > Chordata > Amphibia > Caudata > Salamandridae > Pleurodeles > Pleurodeles waltl. The sequence goes on from NC_090439.1 coordinate 1,144,242,419, forward strand.
CTTCTACACTAATAAGGGATAACTGGACCTGGTACAGAGTGTAAGTACTCCTTGGTACCCACTACAAGCCAAGCCAGCCTCCTACATTGGTTGTGCAGCGGTGGGATAAGTACTTGCAACTACTTACCACTTTGTCATTGTGTACTTTTCATAAGAGAATAATATACAAAACAAGTTAGGTGTATGTACACCTAACCAAAAAGTTTTGCTTTTCTTCTCTTACACTATCTGCTAAGTGCTGAAAAGTACTCCTAAACTTTCAAAAAATTTCTAAAAAGTTGAAAAAGTTTTTTTTCTGTTTCCTTAAAAAGTCCTGAAACTTTTTCTCTCTTTTATCTGTCCCTAAACCTTTTCTATCATGTCTGATGTAGGAACTCCTCTTAATTTGGTCAGCACAGCTTATGACCACATTAACTTTAAGGGCCTAAAGAGTCTCTGCATTGATAGAGGTTTAGTGGTAGGAAAGAACCCCTCTAGAGAATTATTGTCTAAAATGCTTATTGAAAATGATAAGGCCTTAGCTGGCACTTCAATTGAGAAGTCAGGTGATATCTCACACTCTGACTCAGGGGAGCTCCCAGTAAGAGTGTTAGAGGGTGACCTTCCTAACCTGCCCCTTAGCAGACCACCTAGCATAGCTGGTAGTAATAGAAGCTCCCATCACAGTAGGGATATTTTTGTTCCTGCAGGCCAGGTTGCTAGGATGCCAACTGTTAGGGACAGGTCCCCCTCTGTTCATTCACATCATTCTTCTGTGTCAAAGCATTCCCAACCAACCCACCCTGATGACAGAATGTTAGTAAGGGAACTCAATAGATTGAGAGTGGAAGAGTCCAGGCTGAAGCTTAAACAGCAACAGCTGGCTCTAGACAGGGAATCCCTAGACTTAGAAAAAGAGAGACAGAGTTTGGGGTTTGGACCCCATGGTGGCAGCAGCAGTATTCCTGATAGCAATCCTGTGAAAGAGCATGGTTCTAGGAATCTGCATAAGATAGTTCCCCCTTACAAGGAGGGGGATGACATTAACAAGTGGTTTGCTGCACTTGAGAGGGCCTGTATGGTACAGGGGGGCCCACAAAGGCAGTGGGCTGCTATCCTATGGCTATCTTTCAGTGGAAAAGGTAGGGATAGGCTCCTTACTGTAAAGGAAAGTGATAGCAATAATTTTACAGTTTTGAAGAATGCACTCTTGGATGGATTTGGCTTAACCACTGAACAATACAGGATTAAGTTCAGAGAAACCACAAAAGAGTCCTCACAAGACTGCGTAGTCTTTGTTGACTATTCAGTGAAGGCCTTGGAGGGGTGGTTACATGGCAGTAAAGTTTCTGACTATGAAAGCCTGTATAATTTGATCCTGGGAGAGCATATTCTGAATAACTGTGTGTCTGATTTGTTACACCAATATCTAGTGGACTCAGATCTGACCTCTCCCCAAGAATTGGGTAAGAAGGCAGACAAATGGGTCAGAACAAGAGTGAACAGAAAAGTTCATTCAGGGGTGACAAGGATGGCAAGAAGAAGGATGGTAAGTCTTCAGACAAGGGTGGGGACAAATCTAAAAATGAGTCTTCATCAGGCCCACAAAAACACTCTGGTGGGGGTGGTGGGCCCAAATCCTCTTCTAATCAAGTAAAGAAACCATGGTGCTATTTATGTAAAGTAAAAGGCCATTGGACAACTGATGCCAGTTGTCCAAAGAAAAGCACCAAGCCTCCAACTACCACAACCCCTACTGCAACCTCTAGTGCCCCTAGTAATAGCAGTGGTGGTGGGAGCAAACCTACTAATAGCCAATCCAAGGGAGTAGCTGGGCTCACTTTTGGTAACTTAGTTGGGGTTGGTCTTGTTAGGGAGACCACAGAGGCTGTGCTAGTCTCTGAAGGTGCCATTGATTTGGCCACCTTGGTTGCTTGTCCCCTTAATATGGACAATGCACCAAGTGCTCCCTAATGCTAGGGTTAGTAAGGGTAAATCCCTACCCACTATCCCTCCCTCTACAGATGATTCTACTTCTGAGGAAGAAGAATTTCCCCCCTGTGCAGAACCTTAACCAGAGGAGCTGGCAGCAGACACTGCTGAGCTTTTGGGTGGAGGGGGGCCTGCCAGGGAGGAGCTGAGTGTGGCACAGCAATCCTGTCTCACATTAGAGGGTCTAAGACAGCAAGCTGTCAAACAGCAAAATGGGGATGTCAGTGACTCACATAGAGTTTACTGGGAGGACAATCTCTTGTATACAGAGGCAAGGGACCCAAAACCTGGAGCAGCCAGGAGATTGGTCATTCCCCTGCAATACAGAGAGTTCCTCCTAACTCTGGCACACAACATTCCCTTGGTTGGACATTTGGGTCAAATTAAAACATGGGAAAGGGTTGTCCCTCTGTTTCATTGGCCTAGGATGTCAGAGGACACAAAAGACTTTTGTAAGTCCTGTGTGACCTGCCAAGCCAGTGGCAAGACTGGTGGCACACCAAAGGCTCCCCTTATTCCACTGCCTGTGGTTGGGGTTCCCTTTGAAAGGGTAGGGGTTGACATAATTGCCCCCCTTGACCCTCCTACTGCTTCAGGCAATAGGTTTATCTTGGTGGTAGTGGACCATGCCACAAGATATCCTGAAGCAATTCCTCTAAGGACCACTACAGCACCTGCAGTGGCAAAAGCCCTCCTTGGAATCTTTTCCAGGGTAGGTTTCCCAAAAGAGGTGGTATCAGACAGGGGTAGCAACTTTATGTCTGCATACTTGGAGGCCATGTGGAAGGAATGTGGTGTAACATACAAATTCACCACGCTTTATCATCCACAAACAAATGGACTTGTAGAGAGGTTTAATAAAACTCTCAAAGAAATGATAATGGGACTCCCTGAAAAACTCAGAAGGAGATGGGAAGTCCTGTTACCTTGCCTCCTTTTTGCTTACAGGGAGGTACCCCAGAAAGAAGTGGGCTTCAGCCCCTTTGAACTCCTATTTGGACACCCTGTAAGAGGTCCCCTAACACTTGTGAAGGAGGGTTGGGAACAACCTTTAAAAGCTCCTAAGCAAGACATAGTGGACTATGTACTCTGCCTAAGATCCAGAATGGCTGAGTACATGAAAAAGGCCAGTAAAAACCTTCAGGCCAGCCAAGAGCTCCAAAAGCAATGGCATGACCAGAAGGCTGTTCTGATTCAGTACCAACCAAGACAGAAGGAGTGGGTATTGGAGCCTGTGGCCCCAAGAGCACTCCAAGACAAATGGAGCGGACCCCATCTCATTGTTGAAAAGAAGGGCGAGGTCACCTACTTGGTTGACCTGGGCACTGCCAGGAGTCCCCTTAGGGTGCTCCATGTCAATCGCCTGAAACCCTACTATGACAGGGCTGATCTCACTCTGCTCATGGCAACAGATGAAGGACAGGAAGAAGAGAGTGACCCTCTCCCTGATCTCTTCTCTTCCACAGAAGAGGATGCTCTAGTGGAAGGTGTAGTTTTGGCAGACTATCTTACTGCTGAGCAGAAAGACAACTGCATAAATCTCCTGGGTCAGTTTTCTGAACTCTTTTTTACTGTGCCAGGCACCACTTCTTGGTGTGAGCACACTATAGATACTGGAGACAGCATGCCTGTCAAAAGTAAGATCTATAGGCAGCCTGACCATGTCAGGGACGGCATAAAACAAGAGGTTCAGAAAACTCTTGAACTGGGAGTGGTTGAACATTCTGAAAGCCCATGGGCCTCTCCTGTGGTGCTTGTACCAAAGCCTCACCCTAAAGATGGGAAAAGAGAGATGAGGTTTTGTGTAGATTACAGAGGTCTCAACCAGGTAACTAAAACTGATGCTCACCCTATACCCAGGGCAGATGAGCTCATAGATACACTGGCATCTGCCAAGTATCTAAGCACCTTTGATTTGACTGCAGGGTATTGGCAGATCAAGTTATCAGAGGATGCTAAAGCAAAAACTCAATTTTCGACTATTGGAGGGCACTACCAATTCACAGTAATGCCCTTTGGTTTGAAAAATGCACCTGCCACTTTTCAGAGGTTGGTGAATACAGTCCTGCAAGGGTTGGAGGCTTTTAGTGCAGCATATCTAGATGATATAGCTGTCTTTAGCTCCACCTGGGATGATCAGCTGGTCCACCTGTGGAAAGTTTTGGAGGCCCTGCAAAAGGCAGGCCTCACTATCAAGGCTTCAAAGTTCCAGATAGGGCAGGGGAAAGTGGTTTATCTGGGACACCTGGTAGGTGGAGAACAGATTGCACCACTTCAGGGGAAAATCCAAACTATCATAGATTGGGTTCCCCCTACAACTCAGACCCAGGTGAGAGCCTTCTTAGGCCTCACTGGGTATTACAGGAGGTTCATTAAGAACTATGGCTCCATTGCAGCCCCACTTAATGATCTCACCGCCAAGAAAATGCCTAAAAAGGTATTGTGGACAGCTAGCTGTCAGAAAGCTTTTGAGGAGCTCAAACAGGCCAGGTGCACTGCACCTGTCCTAAAAAGCCCCTGTTACTCCAAGAAATTCATTGTTCAAACTGATGCATCTGAATTAGGGGTAGGGGCAGTCTTATCACAACTCAATTCTGAGGGCCAGGATCAACCTGTTGCTTTTATCAGCAGGAGGTTGACCCCTAGAGAAAAGCGTTGGTCTGCCATAGAGAGGGAGGCCTTTTCTGTGGTCTGGGCACTGAAGAAGTTGAGGCCATACCTGTTTGGCACTCACTTCATTGTTCAGACAGACCACAAACCTCTACTTTGGCTAAAACAAATGAAAGGTGAAAACCCTAAATTGTTGAGGTGGTCCATATCTCTACAGGGTATGGACTATACAGTGGAACATAGACCTGGGAGTACCCACTCCAATGCAGATGGACTCTCCAGATATTTCCACTTAGACAATGAAGACTCATCAGGTCATGGCTAGTCTTATTGTCCTTCGTTTGGGGGCGGGGGGTTGTGTAGGAAAGTACCATCTTGCCTGGCATGTTACCCCCATATTTCACTGTATATATGTTGTTTTAGTGTATGTGTCACTGGGACCCTGCCAGCCAGGGCCCCAGTGCTCATAAGTGTGCCCTGTATGTGTTCCCTGTGTGATGACTAACTGTCTCACTGAGGCTCTGCTAACCAGAACCTCAGTGGTTATGCTCTCTCTGCTTTCTAAATTGTCACTAACAGGCTAGTGACCAATTTCACCAATTCACGTTGGCATACTGGAACACCCTTATAATTCCCTAGCATATGGTACTGAGGTACCCAGGGTATTGGGGTTCCCGGAGATCCCTATGGGCTGCAACATTTCCTTTGCCACCCATAGGGAGCTCAGACAATTCTTACACAGGACTGCCACTGCAGCCTGAGTGAAATAACGTCCACGTTATTTCACAGCCATTTTTCACTGCACATAAGTAACTTATATGTCACCTGTATGTCTAACCCTCACTTGGTGAAGGTTAGGTGCCACGTTAATTAGTGTGTGGGCACCCTGGCACTAGCCAAGGTGCTCCCACATTGTTCAGGGCAAATTTCCCGGACTTTGTGAGTGCGGGGACACCATTACACGTGTGCACTGTCCATAGGTCACTACCTATATGTAGCGTCACAATGGTAAATCCAAACATGGCCATGTAACATGTCTAGGATCATGGAATTGTCACCCCAATACCATTCTGGCATTGGGGGGGCAATTCCATGCATCCACGGGTCTCTAGCACAGAACCCGGGTACTGCCAAACTGCCTTTCCGGGGTCTCCACTGCAGCTGCTGCCAACCCCTCAGACAGGTTTCTGCCCCCCTGGGGCCTGGGCAGCCCAGTCCCAGGAAGGCAGAACAAAGGATTTTCTCTGAGAGAGGGTGTTACACCCTCTCCCTTTGGAAATAGGTGTGAAGGGCTGGGGAGGAGTAGCCTCCCCCAGCCTCTGGAAATGCTTTGATGGGCACAGATGGTGCCCATCTCTGCATAAGCCAGTCTACACCGGTTCAGGGATCCCCCAGCCCTGCTCTGGTGGGAAACTGGACAAAGAAAAGGGGAGTGACCACTCCCCTGACCTGCACCTCCCAGGGGAGGTGCCCAGAGCTCCTCCAGTGAGTCCCAGACCTCTGCCATCTTGGATTCAGAGGTGATGGGGCACAATGGACTGCTCTAAGTGGCCAGTGCCAGCAGGTGACATCAGAGACCCCTCCTGATAGGTGCTTACCTCTCTTGGTAGCCAAACCTCTTTTTCTGGGTATTTAGGGTCTCTCCTCAGATAATGAATGCAAGAGCTCACCAGAGTTCCTCTGCACTTCCCTCTTCGACTTCTGCCAAGTATCGACCGCTAACTGCTCCAGGACGCCTGAAAAACCGCAACAAAGTAGCAAGACAACTACCAGCAACATTGTTGCGCCTCATCCTGCCGGCTTCCTCGACTGTTTCCTGGTGGTGCATGCTCTGAGGGCTGTCTGCCTTCACCCTGCACTGGAAACCAAGAAGAAATCTCCTGTGGGTCGATGGAATCTTCCCCCTGCCAACGCAGGCACCAAACTTCTGCATCACCGGTACTCTGGGTCCCCTCTCATCCTGAAAAGTGTGGTCCCTGGAACACAGGAGCTGGGTCCAAGTGTCTCCCACAGTCCAGTGGCCCTTCTGTCCAAATTTGGTGGAGGTAAGTCCTTGCCTCCCTATGCCAGACAGCAAACCTGCGTACTGCGTGATTTGTAGCTGCTCCGGCTTCTGTGCACTTTTCCTGGACTTCGACTGTGCACAGCCTAGCCTGAATCCTCACCACTCCATCCTACATTGCTCAACTCGCTGAGTTGGACTCCGACATCGTGGTACCGTCCTTTCTGACTCTGAGTTGACAGCTGTCCTCAGATCTTCTAAGTGCCTGTTTTGGTACTTCTGCAGTGCTGCCTGCTTCTGTGGGGGTTCTCTGAGTTGCTGAGCACCCCCTCTGTCTCCTCCTCCAAGGGGCGACATCCTGGTCCTTCCTGGTCCCCAGCAGCACCCAAAATCCTCAACCGCAACTCTTGCAGCTAGCCCTGCAACACTTCTGCAACCTCTAGCACGCCGTGGGACATCTTCCATCCAAAGGAGAAGTTCCTAGCCCTTTTCGTTGTTGCATGATCTTTTTCTTCTTCCACCCAGAGGAAGCCCTTTTGCATCTTTATCCGGGGTTTCATGGGCTCCTGCCCCCCCGGACACTTTCGTGACTCTTGGACTTGGTCCCCTTCCTTTACAGGTCCTCAGGTCCTGGAATCCGTCTTCAGTGTTTTGCTGGTGCTTGTGGTTCTTTCAGGATCCCCTATCTCGACTATACTGTCTTTCTGGGGTAGTAGGGTAACATTACTCCTACTTTTCAGGGTCTTGGGGTGGGGTATTTTGGACACCTTTACTGTTTTCTCACAGTCCCAGCAACCCTCTACAACCTCCCATAGGCCTGGTGTCCATTCGTGCTTCGCATTCCACTTTTAAAGTATATGGTTTGAGTTGCCCCTAGGCCTATGTCTACCTATTGCATCCTATTATGATTCTACATTGTTTGCACTACTTTTCTTACTGTTACTTACCTGTTTTGGGTTTGTGTACATATAATTTGTGTATATTACTTACCTCCTAAGTGAGGGTATCCTCTGAGATACTTTTGGCATATTGTCACAAAAATAAAGTACCTTTATTTTTAGTAACTCTTAGTATTGTGTTTTCTTATGATATTGTGCTATATGATATACTTTGTATAGTAGGAGCTTTGCATGTCTCCTAGTTCAGCCTAAGCTGCTTTGCCATAAGCTACCTCTAACAGCCTAAGCTGCTAGAAACACCTATATTCTACTAATAAGGGATAAGTGGACCTGGCACAAGTTGTAAGTACCACAAGGTACCCACTAGAAGCCAGGCCAGCCTCCTACATTGGTGGTGCAGCGGTGGGATAAGTACTTGTAACTGCTTTACCACTTTGTCATTTGGTGCTTTTCATAAGAAAATCATATACAAAATAGTTCAGTATATGTACATTTAACCAAAACAGTTAACTTTTCTACTTTAAAGCTTTCTACTAGGTTTCTGAAAAGTTATGAAAACTTTAAAAAGTTTTCCATAAGTTTGAAAAAGTTTTTTCTCTGTACTTTCAAAAGTACAAAAACGTTTTCTCTCTCTCTGTCTTAAACCTTTTTCTATCATGTCTTCAGTAGAGGCTACTTCCAAAGTTGTTCAGGCAACTTATGAAAGTTTAAACAATAAGAGTTTGAGGGGTCTCTGCCTGGATAGAGGTTTAACCATCGGTAAGAATCCGACAAAAGAGTTTCTCTTTAACCTGTTCTTACAGGATGACCAGAATCAGTCTGGCCCATCACAGGAAAGGGTGGAAGAAGGGGAGGCTTCCCAGTCAGACTCAGAGGAGTTCCCTGAAGATACTGGGGAGGGTTCTTACAAAGTCCTGCCCCCTGGCAGGCCACCTAGTGACACTGGCAGTGTTAGAGGGTCACACATTAGTAGGGCATCTTTCACTCCTAAAGGCCAGGTTACTAGGGTCCAGCCAGTTAGGGACAGGTCTCTCTCTGCCAATTCCCAAATCTCCTCTGTGTCCAAACATTCCCAAGCCTCCCACCCTGAGGATAACTTAATGGAAAGGGAACTCAGAAAGCTGAGGTTGGAAGAGACCAGACTGAAGCTTAAACAGCAGCAGCAGGCCTTAGACAGGGAATCCCTAGACATAGAGAGGGAAAGGCAGTTATTGGGGTTAGTTCCCCATGGTGGCAGCAGCAGTGTTTCAGATAGTAATCCTGTTAGAGAGCAAGATTCCAGAGACCTGCATAAGATAGTCCCCCCTTACAAGGAGGGGGGTGACATTAATAAGTGGTTTGCGGCATTTGAGAGGGCCTTATGGTACAGTTGGTCCCTCAAAGGCAGTGGACTGCTATCTTGTGGCTATCTTTCACTGGAAAGGGTAGGGATATGCTCCTTACTGTCAGAGAAAGTGATGCCAATAACTACAAGGTTTTGAAGGATGCACTCTTGGATGGATTTGGCTTAACCACTGAACAATACAGGATTACGTTCAGAGACACTAGAAGAGTCCTCTTAAGACTGGAAAGATTTTGACTGTTCAGTGAAGGCCTTGGAGGGTTGGTTATATGGCAGTAAAGTTTCTGACAATGAAAGCCTGTATAATCTTATCCTGAGAGAGCATATTCTTAACAATTGTGTGTCTGATTTGTTGCACCAGTACTTGGTAGACTCAGATCCGACCTCTCCCCAAGAATTGGGAAAGAAGGCAGACAAATGGGTCAGAACAAGAGTGAACAGAAAAGCTCATACAGGGGGTGACAAGGATGGCAAAAGAAGGATGGTAAGTCTTCTGACAAGGGTGGGGACAAAAGTAAACATTCTGAGTCTTCATCAGGCCCACAAAAATCCTCTGGGGGTGGTGGGTCCAAATCCTCTTCAAACAATCAGAAATAGCCTTGGTGTTATTTATGTAAAATAAAAGGCCATTGGGCAAGAGATTCCACTTGTCCAAAGAAAAACACCAAACCTCCCACCACCACAACCCCAACTGCAACCTCTAGTGCCTCTAGTAATAGCAGTGGTGGTGGGAAGTCTACTACTAATAGCCAATCCAAGGGTGTAGCTGGGCTCACTATTGGCAGTGTAGTTGGGGTTGGTCTTGTTAGGGAGACCACAGAGGCTGTTTTAGTCTTTGATGGTGGCATTGACTTTGCCACCTTGGTTGCTTGTCCCCTTAATATGGGTAAGTACAAGCAACTACAAGCAACTACCCCTAATCAATGGTGTTGAGGTTGAGGCCTACAGGGACACAGGAGCCAGTGTAACTATGATTATTGAGAAACTGGTCCACCCTGATCAACACCTACTTGGTCAGCAGTACCAAGTGACTGATGCTCATAACAACACTCTTAGCCACCCCATGGCTGTTGTGAATCTCAACTGGGGGGGGGGGGTTACTGGTCGAAAGAAAGTTGTGGTAGCCACTGAATTACCTGTAGATTGCTTACTGGGCAATGATTTGGAAACATCAGCTTGGGCAGAAGTGGAGTTGGAGGCCCATGCAGCAATGCAGGGCATTCCTGGGCATATTTTTGCTTTGACAAGTGCTCAGGCCAAAAAGCAAAAAGGACAGGGAAACTTGGATCCTGGAACAATGGACCAAGTGCTCCCACAAACTAGGGGTAGAAAGGGTAAATCCCTGCCCACTATCCCTCTCTCTACAGATGATTCCCCTTTTGAGGAAGAGGAATACTCTCCCTGTGCAGAACCTACACCAGAGGAGCTGGCAGCAGACACTGCTGAGCTTTTGGGTGCAGGGGGTCCTGCCAGGGAAGAGCTGAGTGTGGCACAGCAAACCTGTCCCACATTAGAGGGTTTAAGACAGCAAGCTGTCAAGCAGAATGGGGATGTCAGTGATAGCCATAGGGTGTATTCGGAAGATAACCTCTTGTACACAGAGTCAAGGGACCCTAAACCTGGAGCTGCCAGGAGATTGGTCATTCCCTTGCAGTACAGTGAGTTTCTTCTTACTCTGGCACATGACATTCCTTTGGCTGGGCATTTGGGCCAGACGAAAACTTGGGAAAGACTTGTCCCCTTGTTTCACTAGCCTCATATGTCAGAGGACACTAAAGAGTTTTGTCGCTCTTGTGTGACCTGCCAAGCCAGTGGCAAGACTGGTGGCACTCCAAAGGCCCCTCTAATTCCAATTCCAGTGGTTGGGGTGCCCTTTGGAAGGGTAGGGGTTGACATAGTTGGCCCCCTTGACCCTCCAACAGCTTCAGGCAATAGATTCATCCTTGTGGTAGTGGACCATGCCACTAGGTATCCTGAAGCCATCCCCTTAAGGACCACTACAGCTCCTGCAGTGGCAAAGGCCCTCCTGGGAATCTTTTCCAGGGTGAGTTTTCCTAAGGAAGTGGTGTCAGACCGAGATAGTAACTTCATGTCTGCATACCTAAAAGCAGTGTGGAAGGAGTGTGGTGTTACCTACAAGTACACCACCCCCTACCATCCACAAAGAAATGGTTTGGTTGAGAGGTTTAATAAAACTCTCAAAGGTATGATAATGGGACTCCCTGAAAAACTCAGAAGGAGATGGGATGTCCTGTTACCTTGCCACCTTTTTGCCTACAGGGAGGTACCCCAAAAGGAGTGGGCTTCAGCCCCTTTGAACTCCACTTGCTCTTGTGAAGGAGGGTTGGGAACAACCTTTAAAAGCTCATAAACAGGACATAGTAGACTATGCACTTGGCCTAAGATCCAGAATGGCAGAGTATATGAAAAAGGCCAGTAAAAACCTTCAGGCCAGCCAGGAGCTGCAAAAGCAATGGCATGACCAGAAGGCTGTCCTGACACAGTACCACCCAGGACAGAAGGTGTGGGTATTGGAGCCTGTGGCCCCAAGAGCACTCCAGGACAAATGGAGTGGACCCCATCTAATTGTTGAAAAGAAGGGTGAGATTACCTATTTGGTAGACCTGGGCAATGCCAGGAGTCCCCTTGGGGTGATTCATGTCAATCACCTAAAACCCTACTATGACAGGGCTGATCTCACCCTCCTCATGGCAAAAGATGAGGGACAGGAAGAAGAGAGTGACCCTCTCCCTGATCTCTTCTCTACCACTGAAGCTGATGGCTTAGTGGAAGGAGTAGTCTTAGCAGATTGTCTTACTGCAGAACAGAAGGATAACTGTGTCAATCTCTTAAATCAGTTTTCTGACCTCTTTTCACTTGTACCAGGTACTACTTCCTGGTCTGAACATACAATTGATACTGGAGACAGCCTGCCTGTCAAAAGTAAAATTTATAGGCAGCCTGACCATGTCAGGTACTGCATTAAACAAGAGGTGCAGAAAATGTTGGACTTATTGAGCCTTCAGAAAGCCCCTGGGCTAGCCCAGTTGTGCTTGTACCAAAACCTCACACCAAAGATGGAAAGAGGGAGATGAGGTTTTGTGTAGATTATAGAGTGCTCAATCAAGTAACCAAGACAGATGCTCACCCTATACCCAGGGCAGATTAGCTCATAGATACACTGGCTTCTGCCAAGTATCTAAGCACTTTTGATCTAACTGCAGGGAATTGGCAGACTAGGTTATCATAAGATGCTAAACCCAATACTGCATTTTCTACCATTGAAGGGCACTACCAATTCACAGTAATGTCCTTTGGTGTGAAAAATGCACCTGCTACTTTTCAGAGGTTGGTGAACACAGTCCTGCAAGGGTTGGAAGCTTTTGGTGCAGCATATCTAGATGATATTGCTATCTTTAGCTCAACCTGGGATGATCACCTGGTCCACCTATGGAATGTTTTGGAGGTCCTGCAAAAGGCAGGCCTCACTATCACGGCCTCAAAGTGCCAGATAGGGCAGGGGAAATTGGTTTATCTGGGCCACCTCGTAGGTGGAGAACAGATTGCACCACTACAGGGGAAGATCCAGACTATCATGGATTGGGCTCCCCCTACAACTCAAACCCAGATGAGAGCCTTTTTAGGCCTCACAGGGTACTATAGGAGATTCATAAAGAATTATGGCTCCATTGCAGCCCCTCTTCATGATCTCACTAGCAAGAAGATGCCTAAGAAGGTATTGTGGACAGCTAGCTGTCAAAAAGCTTTTGAGAAGCTAAAACAGGCCATGTGCTCTGCACCTGTCCTAAAAAGCCCTTGTTACTCCAAGAAATTAATTGTACAAACTGATGCATCTGAATTAGGGGTTGGGGCAGTACTATCACAACTGAATTCTGAGGGCCAGGATCAACCAGTTGCTTTTATCAGCAGAAGGTTGACCCCTAGAGAAAAGCGTTGGTCTGCCATAGGGAGGGAGGCCTTTGCTGTGGTCTGGGCACTGAAAAAGTTGAGACCATACCTGTTTGGTACTCACCTTATTGTTCAGACAGACCACAAACCTCTACTTTGGCTAAAACAAATGAAAGGTGAAAACCCTAAATTGTTGAGGTGGTCCATATCTCTACAGGGAATAGACTATACAGTGGAACATAGACCTGGGAGTACCCACTCCAATGCAGATGGACTCTTCAGATATTTCCACTTAGACAATGAAGACTCATCTGGGCAAGGTTAGCCTTATTGTTCTTCGTTTGGGGGGGGTTGTGTAGGAAAGTACCATCGTGCTTGGCATGTTACCCCCATCTTATCTGTATGTATGTTTGTTTTTGCCCATGTGTCACTGGGATCCTGGCAGGCAGGACCCCAGTGCTCATAATGTATGCCCTGTATGTGTTCCCTGTGTGGTGCCTAACTGTATCACTGAGGCTCTGCTAATCAGAACCTCAGTGTTTATGCTCTCTCTGCTTTTCACAATTGTCACTGCAGGCTAGTGACTATCTTCACTAATTCTCATTGGGACACTGGAACACCCTTATAATTCCCTTGTATATGGTACCTAGGTACCCAGGGTATTGGGGTGCCAGGAGATCCCTATGGGCTGCAGCATTTCTTTTGCCACCCATAGGGAGCTCAGACAATTCTTACATAGGACTGCCACTGCAGCCTGAGTGAAATAACGTCCACGTTATTTCACAGCCATTTTTCACTGCACATAAGTAACTTATAAGTCACCTGTATTTCTAACCCTCACTTGGTGGAGGTTAGGTGCCAAGTTACTTAGTGTGTGGGCACCCTGGCACTAGCCAAGGTGCCCCCACATTGTTCAGGGCAAATTCCCCGGACTTTGTGAGTGCGGGGACACCATTAAACGCATGCACAACATATAGGTCACTACCTATTTGTAGCGTCACAATGGTAACTCTGAACATGGCCATGTAACATGTCTAGGATCATGGAATTGTCACCCCAATACCATTCTGGTATTGGGGGGACAATTCCATGCATCCCCGGGTCTCTAGCACAGAACCCGGATACTGCCAAACTGCCTTTCAGGGGTCTCCACGGCAGCTGCTGCCAACCCCTCAGACAGGTTTCTGCCCCCCTGGGCATCCCAGTCCCAGGAAGGCAGAACATAGGATATCCTCTGAGAGAGGGTGTTACACCCTCTCCCTTTGGAAATAGGTGTGAAGGTATGGGGAGGAGTAGCCTCCCCCAGCCTCTGGAAATGCTTTGATGGGCACAGATGGTGCCCACCTCTGCATTAGCCAGTCTACACCGGCTCAAAGATCCCCCAGCCCTGCTCTGGTGTGAAACTGGGCAAAGGAAAGGGGAGTGACCACTCCCCTGACCTACACCTCCCAGGGGAGGTGCCCAGAGCTCCTCCAGTGTGTTCCAAACCTCTGCGATCTTGGAGTCAGAGATGTTGGGGCACAATCGCCTGCTCTGAGTGGTCAGTGCCAGCAAGTGACGTCAGAGACCCCTCCTGATAGGTGGTTACCTCTTTCAGTAGCCAAGCCTCCTTTCTTGGTAGCCAAACCTCCTTTTCTGGCTATTTAGGGTCTCTCCTCTGGGCTATTCCTCAGATAACGAATGCAAGAGCACACCAGAGTTCCTCTGCACTTCCCTCTTCGACTTCTGCCAAGGATCGACCGCTGACTGCTCCAGGACGCCAGCAAAACCGCAACAAAGTAGCAAGACGACTACCAGCAACATTGTAGCGCCTCATCCTTCCGTCTTTCTCGACTGCTTCCTGGTGGTGCATGCTCTGAGTGCTGTCTGCCATCATCCTGCACTGGAAGCCAAGAAGAAATCTCCCGTGGGTCGACGGAATCTTCCCCCTGCCAACGCAGGCACCAAACTTCTGCATCACCGGTCTTCTGGGTCCCCTCTCATCCTGACGAGCGTGATCCCTGGAACACAGGAGCTGGGTCCAAGTGTCTCCCACAGTCCAGTGGCCCCTCTGTCCAAATTTGGTGGAGGTAAGTCCTTGCCTCCCCACACCAGACAGCAAACCTGTATACTGCGTGATTTGCAGCTGCTCCGGCTTCTGTGAACTTTTCCAGGACTTCCTTTGTGCACAGCCTAGCCTGGGTCCCCAACACTCCTTCCTGCATTGCTCAACTCGCTGAGTTGGACTCCGACGTCGTGGGACCCTCCTTTGTGACTCTGAGTCGACTGCTGTCCTCAGATCTTCTAAGTGCCTGTTCCGGTACTTCTGCAGGTGCTGCCTGCTTCTGTGGGGGCTCTCCGAGTTGCTGAGCGCCCCCTCTGTCTCCTCCTCCAAGGGGCGATATCCTGGTACTTCCTGGTCCCCAGCAGCACCCAAAATCCTCAACCGCAACTCTTGCAGCTAGCAAGGCTTGTTTGTGGTATTTCTGCCTGGAAACACTTCTGCTACCTCCAGCACGCCGTGGGACATCTTTCATTTAAAGGAGAAGTTCCTAGCCCTTTTCGTTGTTGCAGAATCTTTGGCTTTTTTCACCCAGAGGCAGCCCTTTTGCACCTTCAGCCGAGGTTTAGTGGGCTCCTGCCCCCCCTGGACACTTTCGTGACTCTTGAACTTGGTCCCCTTCCTTTACAGGTCCTCAGGTCCAGGAATCCGTCTTCAGTGTTTTGCTGGTGCTTGTGGTTCTTGCAGAATCCCCTATCTCGACTATACTGTCTTTCTGAGGTAGTAGGGTAACTTTACTCCTACTTTTCAGGGTCTTGGGGTGGGGTATTTTGGACACCCTTACTGTTTTCTCACAGACCCAGCGACCCTGTACAACCTCCCATAGGCCTGGGGTCCGTTCGTGCTTCGCATTCCACTTTTGGAGTGTATGGTTTGTGTTGCCCCTAGGCCTATGTCTACCTATTGCATCCTATTGTGATTCTACATTGTTTGCACCACTTTTCTTGCTGTTACTTACCAGTTTTGGGTTTGTGTACATATAATTTGTGTATATTACATACCTCCTAAGTGAGGGTATCATCTGAGATACTTTTGGCATACTGTCACAAAAATAAAGTACCTTTATTTTTAGTAACTCTGAGTATTGTGTTTTCTTATGATATTGTGCTGTATGATATAAGTGGTATAGTAGGAGCTTTGCATGTCTCCTAGTTCAGCCTAAGCTGCTTTGCCATAAGCTACCTCTAACAGCCTAAGCTGCTAGAAACACCTCTATTCTACTAATAAGGGATAACTGGACCTGGCACAAGGTGCAAGTACCACAAGGTACCCACTATAAGTCAGGCCAGCCTCCTACAGTTTCTCACTGCTGTGAGTGCTGCCTCTCTCAAAGCTTTGTATTAGGAATGCCATTGCTTATATCTAAGTGGTATCCCCTGGTCTATGAGGTGCAGCGTGGCCATGTTTGGAATGGTAGTGAGAAATGCTGCCTATTGGTGCAGGTGGATTTTTTATTACTATTGTAGAAATGCCACTTTTAGAAAGTGGGCATTTCTCTGTGCTTATGACTCTAGTGCTTTGCAGCCTGACTCAATCCACGTCTTGAGCAGAGTGACAGCTCCACATGATGCATACTTTCCAGACAGCCATCACACAAGAGGGGCTGGGTGTGATAGAAGAGGCATCTGAATACTGATAGTCTTCCTGGGCTGTGGAGAGTGAAGGTTGTTCATACCTTACATGTGAAAAGGCTGTGTCCTGCCCTCATGTAATGGATTGATTATCCCCTATTGATGTTTTGCGCCAGGGCTGGGGCTGAAGGGGGGTGTTGTGCACTTCTGAACTTCCCCCTGAGATCAAAGAGAAAATGAGTATTAGTTCAGGGGTTGTTCCCCATGTTTGTAGACACTGTATGAACTGGACAATGGATGCTGCTGGAAGGACTTGCCAGGAACTGACCTTGGGACTGCCCTGCTGACGTGCTGACCTGTGATCATCTAAGTCTCTAGAAGGACTTCCACTGGTATTTTCCAGAATGTTTCTGCTGGCCTGCTTGTCTGCGCCCTGCAACGTTGTGCCCACCTAAGTTCTCCAGGGGCTAGGTGCTCTGCCCCCTTGCCCCCTGTTTTTACTTTGAAGCACAGGGTGAGCGCTACAATCCTTGGCTAGAAGTGCACCCCTCAGCGCATGGTGATCTCTGGCTCCTTCAATCTCTACTGTGCACGGGGAGAATGCTTGGTTTTCTGTGGCCCCATTGACGGTGCTGCAGCGGTTTTTCAAAGCGCAGAGAAAGCGCGCTACAGTTGGTGCCGCAGGGGAACACGTAGTTCATTCCCCACCGCAGCCCAACCTGACTTGAAAGTGCATCTTTCAATCAATCAATCGGTATTTGTAAGTAAGTGCGGCTACTCACCCGTGAGGGTCTCAAGGCGCTGGGGTGGAGGGGAGGGGCCTCATCCGAAGAGGCGCGTCTTGAGGTTCTTCCTGAAGATGGTGAGCGACGGGCTTTGTCTGAGGTGCAGGTGGAGGTTGTTCCAGCTCTTTGCTTCACTGTAAGTAAAAGATCGTCCTCCAACTGTGGTTTTGCGGATGTGAGGGACAGTGGCCAGGGCCACTAGGGTGGAGCAGAGGGATCTGGCGGGGGTGTGGAAGGAGACGCAGTGGTTCAGGTAGGCTGATCCTGCATTGTGCATGGTCTCGTACATGTGGGTGAGAAGCTTGAAGGTAATTCGCTTCTCGACCAGTAGCCAGTGGAGGGTCCTCAGGTGCTGGGAATTGTGTTCAGGATGAGTAGAAGTTTTTTGATGTTCCTAGTTGAGTTGCCGGCATAGAGGGCGTTGCCGTAGTCGACCTTGCTTGTGACTAAGGTGTGGTTGACTATCCTGGATCCATTACAGGGCTCTTCACGGATTACTATGTCATGGAGTCTGGTGCGCAGAGTGCTGTGGGAGACCGTGTTGAAAGCTGCTGAGAGGTCGAGGAGTAAGAGTGCTGCAGTGGGGGCGCGGTCTAGGAGTAATCAGACGTCATCGGTGGCTGCCAGGACTGCTGTCTCTGTGCTGTGATTGCTGTGGAAGCCAGACTGGGAGCTTTCCAGGGAGTTGTTGGTCTCAATGAAATTCCATAGTTGTGCGTTGACTGCTTTCTCTAGTACTTTGGCGGGGTAGGGTAGCAGTGCGATGGACCAGAAATAATTTTGTTCTGATGGGTCGGCCCAAGGTTTCTTCAAGATAGGGCATATTTCGTCTTGTTTCCAGTCCTCAGGGAAGGTTCCCGTGCTGATGGAGCAGTTGATTGTGTTATGAAGCTCAGGGATGATGGATGCACTGGCTCTGATGTATATGTGGTGCGGGCAGAGGTCCGAGGGGGCTCCGGAGTGAGTACTGTTCATGATGTTGACTGTTTCCTCTGTGGTGGGCGTGGAACAGTCATGGTTGGTCTCGGTGGGTTCTGGGGGTGGAGGGTCAGTCGCAGGTTACAGTGCCAGGTGACAGGAAGCTGTCGTAGATGTCCTGGATCTTGTGGTCTCAATGGTGATACGGTCGCTTGACGTGAAGATGGGGTCCAGTGTTCATCCTGCGATGTGTGTGGGTGCGGACACCAGCTGTCTGGGTGGTGAGGTTGTCGAGTAGAGCAGAGGTGTTTGGGTGGTGCGGTCCTTGAGGTGGAAGTTCAGGTTGCCAAGGAGGAGGTAGTTGACTGACGCCAGGACCTGGGGGGGTAGCGATGTCTACGACGTTGTCTATGAAAGATGGGTGGGGGCTGGATGGCCTGTACACCAGGGTGCCGAGGATGGAGGAGTTGTGATTGGAGTGGACCAGGAAGTGAAGGTGTTCCCTAGTGGTGCAGTGATCTTCTTGGACGGCCTTGACAAGTAGTGAGGACTTGTGTACAATGGTGAGTCCTCCACCTGGGTGGGAGGGCCGGTCCCTCCATAGGATGCTGTAGCCATCGGGAACGACGATGGCGATGTCTGGACCCAAGGTGGGGTTGGTCCAGGTCTCTGTGACGAAGGCAATGTCTGGTTGGGTGGTGTTGATCTTTAGCTGATGCAGGTGTAGGGAGACCCGCAGGTGAGTCTGCTGCCACCCCCGCCTAGCCCAAGGTTAGCCAAGGGGGAGAGGGCTCAGTGGGAGAAAGTAGCTGCCAGCTGCTATCAGAGCCTGCGGAGAGCTGGAGGACGTTGCATCGGGTCGGAAGAGACAGCACAGCGCCCCACCCCAAGTTGCTGAAAGGAGCAGCTGCACTGCATGGATGAAGGCAGCTGTTTTTTGGCTCAGCGGCAGGGTGAGAGGGAACCTTTGTCAGGGCTCCCGTTCCTGCCAGGCTTAGGAGCTGTGTGGGCTCTCCCCTCCCCCCATATCATGGAGCTACCCTTCTTCGAGGAGGGTCCCTATGCAGTGAATAGCTGGATGGGACAGAAACCTCAACGGAGGCCTCATCCCTGCTGAAAGTGCAAATGTACCACATTTACCGTAATAACGGGAGCAGCAGCACAGGAGCTCCTGTGTCCATCCTTGGAGATACATACATATCATACAGCTTGTAAAAGGAGCACAGACATGCTGTAACCTTCAGGGAGAAGGTACTGAGAGGAGCCCTGAATGTTCTGCATTTCTCTCATATGTTTTATGCCCTCATATTCATTTCATGCTTTGAGTGCTGTGTTGTGATAAGGAGCATTTCAGGGTCTACAGTACATGCATTGGGAGGGAGTGTTTTATGTTGACATATGCAGCATAGCAAGGTTTCTTGGTGGATTTTCACATGGCAGGTGCAATAGGGGAACGTTTCTCTTACATTTGCATTATGATGTTTTGACAAGTGCCAGTTTGGCACAATACTACTGATTTATGTTGTTCTGGTCTATGTGCAAACGCCTTACACATTACCTTTGAGATAAACCTGACTGCTTGTGCCAAGCTACCAAGGGGGCAAGCAGGGGTCATCTTGGGTATATAGCTCCCTTGCTCTGAATAGAGTGGTGGTTACTGCCTGTCAGATCCCAGACACTGCAAAAATTGATGCACCACCTCCTCCGAGTAACTCGAGAACCATTCACCTGCAAATGCTGCTGCTTCTCCTGCAACATAGGACCACCCACCCACACAAAATCCCTTGCCACACCCTCTCTGAAGACCATGAACACAACTGAACTCCTTCAGTGCATTCTGCTCAGCGCCCAATCCCTCTGCAAACATGCCACTGAAACCTGTGACACCATCACCACCCTCTCCCCTAATGTAATCTTCATCACTGAGACCTGGCTCAGCCCCTCCTTGAAACCCAACATCACCACCTCAGTGCCAGATCGCTACAAGATGATACACTGAGACCACACTAACAAACACAGGGGAGGCACTGCCATCTTTCACCACCGATGATGACTCCACAGCAATCATAGAATACCTCAACTTCCAACAACTAACTGAAACCAAGATGACCATGAGAGGCACCCTTGCCTATCTACCTCCTGGACCTCGACCCACCTTCTGCGATGCCATCTCCAACTTCATCACCCCTCTAGCTATTGACTCATATCACTAAATCCACTCGGCAACCTCAACTTCCACCTTGACGACCCCAACAGCGCCAATTCCACCGCTCTCACGGAGAACATGGCCAACATCGGCCTTATCCAACTGGTCACCAACCCCACTCCATCTCCAGCGACAGAGTCAAATACAGCCACGTCACAGAGGCCACCTAGTATGACCACATCATCAACTTAACCGTCTCCAGCACTCAGAATACCACCACCAAGCCCTGCAGTTCCACTCACCGCATTTGGGTCAAAGTGGCAGAGACACAGAGGACTCAGGCCCTCAGTACCACCCAGCCTGAAGCTGCATCTGACCTAGAGAGCAGGCTGTCCAGAACTTCTCTGCCTAGATCACCAAATGAGCCAACAAAATTTCCCCTATACAGCCAGCCAAACCAACAAAACCTTAAGACAAGCCAGCTGGTATACTCCAGAACTCAGAACCATCAAGCACAACTTCTATCAACTGGAGAAACAATGGCGTGCCACCAAGATTCTCTCTGACCAAACCGCCAACAAATCAGCCCTCAGCAAATACCACCAGCTCATCAAGGAAACCAAGAAAGCAGCCCTCACGGACCACATTGAAACAACGGCCAACCACACAAAAGAACGTCAACATTGTCAAGGAATTATCCTCCCCGGCAGCCACAGAGAACACAATCCGCCCTTCCCAAGAACTCTGTGACACCCTTTTGGACTATTTCCACAGTAAGATAGCCACCATCTACAGCAACTGTGAGTTCAGAGACCCCAAATCTCTATATGCTCCCAATGGGAAATCACACTTAAAAGATATCTCAAAGTAATCCCCCTGTTATCCTATGGGAGGGATAGGCATTGCAATAGTGAGAACAACATTTAGCAGTATTTCACTTTTAGTACATGTAGAACACACCATGTCCTACCTTTTAAATACACTGCACCTTGCCCATGGGGCTGCCTTGCGCCCACCTGAAGGGTGACTTACATGTAGTAAAAGGGAAGGTTTGGGCCTGGCAAGTGAGTGCACTTGCCAGGTCAAACGCCCAGTTAATACTGCACACACAGACACTACAGTGGCAGATCGGTCTAATATAATTAGGCCGATCTGCCCCCGGGGGGGGGCAGAAATCCCCTAGACACCAGGGATCATTTTTTTTTTTTTTATCTGGGGAGCGACCCCTTAGGCAAGGTTCACCCCCCGGGGACAAACAACTTTTAGGCCATTTCTGCCCCCGGGGGGGGGGGGGGAAGAAACCACTAGACACCAGGGAATTGTTATTGTTTTTATACTTACGCATAAGGGGAGTGGCCCCTTGGGCAAGGGCCGCTCCCCAGGAGGGGCAAAGTATTTTTAGGCCATTTCTGCCCCCATGGTGGCAGATCAGACTAATCTAATTAGGACGATCTGCCCCCAGGGTGGGCAGAAAACTCCTAGACACCAGGGATAACTTATTTTTTTGTTTAGTTTTTATTTTTTATATGTGGGGAGCCACCCCTTAGGCAAGGCTCACTCCCTGGGGGGCCTAATTACTTTTAGGCCATTTCTGCCCCCCCCCCGGGCAGAAACCACTAGACACCAGGGAATTTTTATTGTTTTTATACTTACACATAAGGGGAGCCACTCCCAAGGGGGGACCAAAATATTTTTAGGCCATTTCTGCACCCCATGGGGGCAAATCGGCCTAATATAATTATATAATTATGCCAATCTGCCCCCAGGGGGGCAGAAAAACCCCTAGACACCAGGGATACATTTTTGGGGGGTTATTTTGTTTTTATATATGGGGAGCGACCCCTTAGGCAAGGGTTGCTCCCTGGGGGGGTGAAATTATTTTTAGGACATTTCTGCCCCCCCCCCCCGGGGCAGAAACCACTAGACACCAGGGATTTTTTTCATCATACTTACGCATAAGGGGAACGGCCCCTTGGGTAAGGGCCGCTCCTCAGGGGGGGCAAAATATTTTTAGGCCGATCTGCCTCCGGGGGGGAGCGGGGTCAGAAACCTCTAGACAACAGGGATATATATATATTTTTTTATTTACTTTATGTTTTTATGTATGGGGAGCGACCCCTTAGGCAAGGGTCGCTCCACTGGGGGGCAAATTGTATTTAGGCCATTTCTGCCCCCCTTGGCGGCAGCTCGGACTATTTTTGTTAGGCCAGTATGCCCCCAAGCGGGGAAGAAACCACTAAACACCAGGAATTGGTGTGTGTGTATGTGTGTGTTTTGTTTGGGGGGAAGTCCCTTGGGCAAGGGTCGCTCCCCATGGGGGTATATTACTGTTGGCTATATCTGCCCCCCATGGAGGCAGATCGGCCTATTTTTGGAATGCCCATCTATCCCCAAGGGGGGCAGAGAGCCCACCAGGGAAGAATGTTTTTCAAAATAAGAGGGTGGGGGTATGGCCATACTCCCACCCCAAATAAATGGGGCCAAAGTTGTTCTGCCCACCAGTGGACAGATGGGGCAATTACCACTGATACACAGCCCGGGGGCAGAAAGTCCACTAGATGCCAGGGAATTAAAAAAAAAAAAAATCAATAATGGGGTGGTGGCTATTAACCAGTATGGCCCTGGTTATACCCCCACCCCAAATGAAGAGGGTAACAGTCTTTCAGCTCTCCCCCGCACACTAAAACATCTTGTCCCATGGCAAGCAAGAGGACTTTTAATTATTTTAGGTCTTGGTTTTACATTTGGGCCATGAGAGCTTGGTAACTCTCAAAATCGTCCCACTTGGAATTGTGAGGGCTGCACTTTTTGGACTTTGGGACGCTGCCATGTAGAAAAATCCACAACACCTAGGCGCATCTGAAAACTAAACATCTGGTTGATTCCAGGATAGTGTGCTTCACATGCACCCCACACCATTTCCTTTCCCACAATGCCTTGCAAACCTGCAACTTTGCTGGAAATCACACGTTTTTACTACATTTTTGTGATGGAACCTTCCGGAATCTGCAGGAATACACAAACTTCCTACCATGCCAACATTGTCTCATCTATACCACAAGAAATTATGCTGCACTTGTCGCACTAAAAATGTTTTATTTCAAACTGCCCTTTTGGACCCCCTCAATTTCCACATGTTTTTGGCTGTTCCCTACAACAGGCACTTGGCCCATCTACACAAGTGAGGTATGACTTTTACCGGGAGACTGAGGGGAACAGTGGGTGGTAGGAAATTTGTCCCGGTGCGGTGATCCCACTGAGAAATGTGGGAAAATTTAGATTTTTTTAGCTAAATGTGAGGTTTGCTGACGATTCTGGTTAAGAAAACATTGAAGGATCCACGCAAGTCAAACCTCCCTGCACTCCCTCTAGTGTCTAGTTTTCAGAAATGTCTGGGTTTGGTAGGTTTCCGTAGATGACTGCTGAATCCAGGACCAAAAATGCAGGTGCCCCCCTCCCCACCACCCAACAAAAACAGGTAGTTTACTATTTGATAATTTTGATGTGTCCAGATAGTGTTTTGGGGCATTTCCTGTTTCGAGAACTAGGCGTACCCACACAAGTGAGGTACTATTTTTATCTGGAGACTTGGGGGAAATGGACAGGTTTGATAGGTTTCCCTAGGTGCCTGCTGAGCTAGAAGCCAAAATCCACAGCTAGGCACTTTGCAAAAAACAGCTCTGTTTCCTTTAGGATAATGTGAAGTGTCCACGTTGTGTTTTGGGGCATTTCTTGTAGCGGACGCTAGGCCTACCCACACAAGTGAGGTACCATTTTTATCAGGAGACATTGGGGAATGCTGGGTGGAAGGAATTTTGTGTCTCCTCTCAGATTCCAGAACTTTCTGTCACCGAAATGAGAGGAAAAGGTGTTTTTTGGACACATTTTGAGGTTTGCAAAGGATTCTGGGTAACTGAACTTGGTGAGAGCCCCACAGGTTAACCCATTCTGGATTCCCCTAGGTGTCTAGTTTTCAGAAATGTCCTAGTTTGCTAGGTTTTCTTAGGTACTGAATGAGCTGGAGGCCCAAATCCACAGATAGGCACTTTGCAAAAAATAAATCAGATTTCAATGTAAAAATGTGATGTGTCCATTTTGCGTTTCCTGTCGCAGGCACTAGGCCTACCCACACAAGTGAGGTACCATTTTTATCAGGAGACTTGGGGGAAAACAGAATGGAAGAACAAGTGTTATTGCCCCTTGTCTTATTCAACATTTTTTCTTTCCAAATGTAAGACAGTGTGTAAAAAAGACATGTATTTGAGAAATGCACTGTAATTCACGTGTTAGAATGGACCCCAGAATTCAGATATGTGCAAATAACCACTGCTTCTCTACACCTTGTCATGTGCCCATTTTGGAAATACAAAGGTTTTCTTGATACCTATTTTTCAGTCTTTATATTTGATACCTATTTTTCAGTCTTTATATTTCAGCAAATGAATTGATGTACACCCAGTATAGAATGAAAACCCATTGCAAGGTGCAGCTCATTTACTGGCTCTGGGTACCTAAGGTTATTGATAAACCTACAAGCCCTATATATCCCCGCAACTAGAAGAGTCCAGCACACGTAACAGTATATTGCTTTCAAAAATCTAACATCGCAGAAAAAAGTTACAGAGTAAAACGTGGAAAAAAATTGCTGTTTTTTTGCACATCAATTTCATTACTTTTTACTTCAGCTGTTATTTCGTTAGGAAAACATGGTAGGATCAACACAAATGACCCCTTGGTGAATTATGAATGTTGTCTACATTTCAGAAATGTTTAGCTCTCCGGGATCCAGCATGGGTATCACACCCATTTCTGTCACTAACTGGAAGGAGGCTAAAAGCACAAAAAATAGTAAAAATGGGGTATGTCCCAGTAAAATGCCAAAATTTTGTTGAAAAATTGCATTTTCTGATTCAAGTCTGCCTGTTCCTGAAAGCTGGGGAGCTGGTGATTTTAGCACCGCAAACCCTTTGTTGATGCCATTTTCAATTAAAAAAACACAAGCCTTCTTCTGCAGCCCTTTTTTCCCTTATTTGAAAAAACGAAATTTCTGCTGTATTTTGGCAAATTTTTGGTCTCCTTCAGGGGAACCCACAAACTCTGGGTACCTCTAGAATCCCTAGGATGTTGGGGAAAAGGACGCACATTTGAGGTGGGTAGCTTATGTGGTCAAAAGGTTATGAGGGCCGAAGCGCGCCCTGCCCCAAATAGCCAAAAAGAATCCCTGGCACTCGGGCAGCGAAGGGCTTAAACACATCGTCTGACACTGTGTTGCTGGGACTGCTCGCGCATTGCACAACATCCGATCTGGGAGCAGAGACAGCACAAGCTCCAACATGCAGGAAGCAGCGGCCTGAAAGTGCCCCTCTCACATACAGCCGGGGGCGCCGACAGAGCACCGGGAGCGCAGGCGTGGGGATGCCCAGGGGACACTGAGGCTCGTGCAGCTCAGCACCAGGGGCGCATAGCGCTGCCCCCAACCCTCCACCACCCCCGGGGGTCAACCTGTGCCTCCTCCTAACTCCCCACCCTACCCGGCAACCCCAGGAAAGAGCCACCCTCCGCCCCGCCGGCTCTACACTCACTCACTGAAAGCATCAGTGCGGAGACAGGGACCGCACTGGGGCACAGGAGGGCGAGGGCGAGAGGATGGAGGGGCTGGGGTGTCAGGGGAGGGCTGCAGGGGGCCCTGGAGGGGAGGCCGGCCTGGAGGGAAAAGAGCTGTTAGAGCTCCGGAGCAGCGGGCAGAGCATCGACTCTGGATGTGACTCAAACCTACCCAGTCGCCTCCTCCCACCCAACTCAACTTCAGCCCCCCTGCCTGGGGGTGCAGCAGCACCGGAGGAGGGCAGGAACACCCTCCCTAGGACAGAGAAACGGAGTGGGGTGCGATTGACCCATGGGAGGGGATCTGAGGACAGGGGTGAGGAGGTCCTCCCGGACCCTGACGTGAGAGTGCTACATGGGATGTCTGAGGACTCAGGGCTTGATGTTGCACAGGGGAGTGTGGAGGCACTAGAGGGACCTCGGGGGAGAGACAGCCATAGGTTAAGGTGTGAGGACTCAGGCCCAGGAGATCGCGATCACACATGGAGTGAAACAGACCTAGAGTCGGGCCAGGGAGGGACCAGTGTTCAGCTGCGGAACCAGGATTGGACCGGACAAGAGACCAGGAAAGAGAAACAAAAGGGAACTTCGGCCCCTGAGACAGACCAGCAGAGCCCCCTACTGACCCCAAGACTAGAAGCATCCCGGGGGGCTTCTCCAGGGACCAAGAGATGCATGAGGACACTGCTGCCACCTATAGGTAAGAAAGTATAATATAATATGGTGGTCCTATGCCTCCTCTGAGGCAGGAGATCAACATCAAGGGCCTATTTATAAGGCTGTTTGCGTCGCTCTTGCACCACGCAATGTAACTCAAGAGCCATGCAAACCTTGCAATGTGTCTCTCAGTGGCTCCAAATATCTGCAGTAACCCAACGCTAATTGCTACGGTGCATTACTCTGCCCTGGGAAACGCTTTCCATGAGCATTGCGTGGGTGTTCCTACGCATCTCCTGTGGATTTTGATGCATCCCCACATTTACAGGAACTTGTGCCAAAATCTTACACCTTCCCAGGGGAGGCGTAACGAGGAGAAATATCTCTCTTTCTCCTTATGTCTTCCTCTTTCTATGTGTGCGTCATTCTGCAGCACACATTGAACAAGCATTTTCAATACAAAGGTCGCGCAGATGTTCGAGTTTGAGCTATTAGCGCTGTAAAGCAAAAAAAAAACGCTATGTAAAATGCAGCGTGATGTGTGGAAAATAAACAGATAAAGTATTCCAGACTCCAGGCTAAAAACATCGAGCCTCGTATGTTTTTGGTACTTTACTGGTGCTGTGTAGGTGGGTTAAACACCGGAAAAGGCATGACGTATGCATGCCTTTCACAAATGAAAGCAAACAGATTTTAAAAGGCAAGCCCACAAACCAATGTAAGCGACTGACATGGCATGGGCGTGGTTTCAAGCCCAAAGAGAGATTACAGAATGGACGGAGCGCTTTGTGTTCGCCCATACAAAGGAGTATGCCTCTCAGGATTGTTTTTGTGCAGGAAGGTGTCCCATCCTGCTGCAACAGAGGCACCCTTGCACATGGTGCCTGCATTGGCACTAGGCAGCCCATTGTGCCCCTGCCAAGGACAGGAATGCACCATATCGCCTTAAATAAAGCACATTCCTGTCCTGTCCCAGTGACGCAGTGCGGCGCAGCTACGTGACTTGTTTCGCTGCTCTGCACCACTTCTTCATAAATATGCCCCTAGTGTACTCAGTTTGTATTGCGTCTGCAAAGTAGCCGCTGGAAAGATGGCATTATAGCCTCACTTAGGAAGTGTAATTATGTACCTACACCAGGTGTTCATTCTCTGATCCCCAGACGTAAGGGTGTATTATCTGCACCAGGTGTTATCTATAAATTCCTATGCATCCACCTTCCCATCTGCAGGCCTTACCTTCAAGACTCCATCTCCGTCCTGCAAAACCTGTCCCCTAGCGGACATCAAAAAATCCTCCCAACATGCCTGCTTTTTCCCATCAGGCAGTAGAAATCCCATTGCCATTTCTGAGCCACATAAGAGTGTATTTATTTAATATTTATTTAATGTTTTGCTGCATGTTGATATTCTTGAGAGAATGTTCCAGATGCTCTCTTCCTGTTACTATTATTAGTCCAGAACGGTCTGCTTGGAATTGGGACAGCTAGATTGTTGCACATCCCTCTGAGGAACATAGAACCTGGTGACCATGCTCAGTGCGAGTGGAGATTGTGATGACACGCTTGCGGACACTTTTAGACAATAAGGTTGCTGAGAAACTGACGCAAGCTGGAAGTGCAGTCTGTTTCAAAGTGGTGGCAGTCGGCTACTGTAGTAGCAACATAGAGGAGGTGGTTAAGGAAGCTTCCGGGCCCTCATGAGGTGGGCCATCCCTGGCTACAACTCAAGTATTGATTGAAAGGGCGAAGGGAGCAGCTTTCAGAGCTAGGGAAGGCCCTCGACCAGCTAAAATGCCGCAGATGTCTGATTTGGTTGATCCTTAATCAGACATGGGATGGTCAAAGAAGGGGCAAATTTATTCAGGGAGCAGAGCTCTCTGAGCTATTACAACATCTTAGGGCTAATATTGAACTGCCAGCCTTAGAGCCTGCGGTGGGGGAAGAGGTTTTCCTTTCCCAAAATATGCGTCCTGCGCCAGATTCCATTTTGTTGCATGCAGCTATTGGATCATGAATTTAAGCGGGCCAGACACTATCCCGTGGATACATTTGCAGAGGAGTTTCCTGCGTGAACAAAGTAGACAACCTTATGATGGAATATCTAAATAAGAAATCGCAAATAAGGAATCCTTTGTGTATATAAAATATTTCTTAATTTTTTTATTTGTTTGATGCTTACTTGTTTCTGGATTTTGGTGTTTGGTTTTGAAGCTCAAATCGTAGCAATTGGTTAGGCCGGGGTCCTCTTCTTCCAGTAGTCACTTAGTGGAGGTCCAAAGATGTCAAACATTGAGAACTGCAGATTTAGAGCATTTATTAGCAGCTCCAGTATCTTGTTACCAACGCTTCACACTGGTAAAATTAGAGCTATTTGTTTATGCTAGACTTGGTTTCTTCCTTATTGTAGTTATCCTGAAAACAACCACCTTAATGGTAACTTAGACAAGACACAAATCAAGATTTCCGTTACCAAACCTAAATGGCAATGGGTTTATAGCAATTTCGAATGCTAAGATATTTAGGCCCGTATTTATACTCCGTTTGCGCCGAATTAGCGTCGTTTTTTTCGACGCAAATTCGGCGCAAAACGAACGCCATATTTATACTTTGGCGTTAGACGCGTCTAGCGCCAAAGTATGGGCAAATAGCGTCATTTTTTTGCGTGAACGCCTTCCTTGCGTTAATGAGATGCAAGGAAGGCGTTCCCGTCTAAAAAAATGACGGCGACGCAAATGCGTCGTATTTATACTCCCGGGCAAAAATCACGCCGGGAGTTGGCGGGTCAAAAAACCCCGCATTTGCGCCACTTTTTAACGCCTAGGTCAGGGTAGGCGTTAAGGGGCCTGTGGGCTTAAAATGAGCCCACAGGTGCCCTCCCCTGCCCCCAGGGACCCCCCCTGCCACCCCTGCCCACCCCAGGAGGACACCCAAGGATGGAGGGACCCACCCCAGGGACATTCAGGTAAGTTCAGGTAAGTATACATTTTTATATTTTTAAATTTTTTTTGGTGGCATAGGGGGGCCTTATTTGTGCCCCCCTACATGCCACTATGCCCAATGACCATGCCCAGGGGACATAAGTCCCCTGGGCATGGCCATTGGGCAAGGGGGCATGACTCCTGTCTTTACTAAGACAGGAGTCATTTAAATGGCGTCTGGGCGTCGAAAATAATGGCGCAAATCGGGTTGAGGCGATTTTTTTGCCTCAACCTGACTTGCCCCATTTTAAGACGCCCTAACGCCATTTTCCCCCTACGCCGGCGCTGCCTGGTCTACGTGGTTTTTTTCCACGCACACCAGGCAGAGCCGGTCTGCTAGCGCCGGCTAACGCCATTCCATAAATACGGCGCCCGCATGGCGCTTCAGAATGGCGTTAGACGGCGCTGAATATTTTGACGCTAAACTGCGTTAGCGCAGTTTAGCTTTAAAAAGTATAAATATGGGCCTTAATTTTTAGGTATGTAGAAATATATTTTCATTGTAAAATGCTTTGGGGCTTTCCTATGACTTAATTCTGAGTCAAACCCTTGCATTCTTTAACTGTAAATATGGAGGCTTTCAGTTGTGGGCATGAGGTCAGTCATTTCACCTAGCTAAGCTTTCACATTTATTGATGGGATAAAGGGTATGGACCGGTTTGTAGCTAAATTCCTGTCCAAGGGGTTTGAAAATCCTGAACTGTTTGTTCCGGCTTTGTTGGTGTCAGAACCTCTTTTGGAGGGTCACGGGGCAAGCAGGTCTTACTGGCCCCAACCGTGATGGTTCAGGCATTTTACTCCTGATGTTCTTGGACCCGACCTACGAAGGATCCTGCGCAACTGGGCCTGGTATCCCTTCTGTACTTCACTCTCAGTGGTAGCTGTGGCCAAGCAGTCAAGACTCCCTTGGGGGAGGGAATGTAGATACAGGTCAGTGAAAACAACTCATAACTCAAAGTGCAAACAATACCAACAATAAATCAATGTCCAGCCAAATACTTGCTTTTATAAGAAAGAATAATATTTTATTTGTAATGCTACACATGCAACAAAATGTGACATTCAAATGCAACAACACAACTCAGCTTGAGGTCGGGGTTGTAGTAGTGGTCAGGCAAATCCCTGTCCCATCTTTCATCATGTAACATGTTTGGGGTTATTCCCCATCCAGGGAATGCAAAATATTAGGCTGTACTCAAGAGTTCTCCCTTTGACTCTTTAGGAATTAGAACTATATATGGTGTCACAGCACTATCAACAAGTCTCCCCGGGGCCCCAAAGGCCCCTCACGATGTCAGATTCAGAGAAGTCAGGTGGCTCAGAGTACAGGCTGCAGCATCACGCAAGCGCAGGCTCACCGCTGGAGTGGCACGACAGCCATACCTAGTAATCAGGGCAGCTCACATCTGCAGTGAGTAAAGTTCTCCCTGGGAGATGGTGGAGGGAATTCAAACCTTTGGGTCTCAACTGGAGTCCTGTGAGGGCATGGCATCCTCCTCGGCATCCTCCTGGTCCACTGAGGGTCAGGCAGGGCAGATCCTTTGGTGCGGCTAGTCGTGCTGGTCACAGCCTCACTCTCGAAGTCTTTGATGATTTGGTTCCTGCAATGTAGACTCCTCTGGTGCAGTTGCTTACACCACTGTGTCCCCTCCTGGCATACCGGATTGCCACTTAGGCGTTCATGCACGGTCCTCTCCTGGCATACCGGATTGCCACTTAGGCGTTCATGCACGGTCCTCTCCTGGCATACCGGATTGCCACTTAGGCGTTCATGCACGGTCCTCTCCTGGCATACCGGATTGCCACTTAGGCGTTCATGCACGGTCCTCTCCTGGCATACGTGGGTCACTGAGAACAATCTTCCACATGGGCTACTTTGCGATCAGTGCAGAGCCGAATGCTCACATCTTGCACAGGGAGTCACTCCCTCCAATGCTCTCCTCTTCCTCACAGGGCACAGTGGTCTTGACAAGAAGAAAGGCACTGGTGCTCCAGGGCAGGTGGTCTTGGTCTCTCTACATGATGTTCCCTCACCCAGCAGGAAGACTAACAGGCCTTGGCCACCAATCCTGGTGACAGGCAGATGTCTTCTCACACAACGCGTCTGGCTGCTTGGCAGATTACACATTTTTAAGAATCCAACCCCCACTTCTTATAGTCCTCTTCCAAACACCAAATGTGGTTTAGTTTCTGGTCCTTTGAGATTTTACGTTGTGGTTCTTCATCTTCTGAAGTGGACACTTTACCTTTGCCTCTTTCTTCATGAAAGATGTCTGTCACGGCAAGCAAGGTTCTGAAGCTAGTTGTCCACAACACAATTTATTTGAGTGACCAGAGCGCACACCTAGATGTCAGCCACAGTGATATGTGTTCCAAAAGGTTAATCTGAGGCCCACCTGCTACTCTTTATGTTTCTCTTATCAGCCCCAATGCCCTTCTTGAGATGTGCCCAAGCCCCTTCCTTGTGATCCGTCACTGAATCAAAGAGCAGTTTTTTGAAGTGTAAAGGGAGTTTTTCCCTCCTGTGTGTCCCCACTCAGCTCACAGGAATGTAACAATACACAACTCTGTCTTACCCCTTCGTCGGGCAGGCATGGGATTCCCAAAATGGAACCTATGGTCCTTCATACAATCTGCCACTGCAAGCACACTGCCAGTGCACATTCACTGCACACTTTGGGCCCAGCACTGTTACCTCTGTGTAATGTACCCTTATGTGTGCACACACATTCAGGACACACACTCGTTCTGTGCACACTTTGGGTCCAGCACTGTTACCTCTATGTAATGTACCCTTATGTGTGCACACACATTCAGGACACACACTCGTTCTGTGCACACTTTTCAGCACTGAAGCTTTTCTATCTTTCATCATTCGATGCTTCTGAATTAAAAAGAAAGTTGTGGTGTGTTAAGGTACAAGGTTGTTTCTTTATTGTGTCATTCAATGAGCATTAAGTGCTTATGAAAAAAATCCTCGAAGCACAAAGCTGTGCTTCCGATTTGCTTTCAGCCAGTGTTGAGCAATGTTTTCATACATCTGCGAACAACCCATAGCTCTGTATGAGTAATGACCTCATGGCGCTTGAAAGCACCGTATGAAGTTATTAATTACCTGTTGCAACACCACAGAAAAGAGCATTAACATCAATCAACATGGTATACACGCATGGAAGCAGAATGAATTACAAAACACAAGTTTGCTTGTTTAGGAATAATGATGCAAAAATAAGGGAAACTCTTTTTCCATAATGATTAAGGCTCCCAGTTTTCTGTTTTCACTCATTTTTACAGATATAGTCACAAAAATGTGTTTCCCGTCTACGTTTTTTTTTTCAAATTGGAAAAATACAGAAAAGTGGGCTTATTTTGAGTCGCCTTTCATACTGTCTTTCATCAATTCCTGGCCAGCAGCTGAGCAGATAGATGGTCTGTGGGTGAGGTTTCCTTAAATAACAACACATGTAAACATCCATTTATAGTATAATGTAATGCTAATTTTTACCTGTGGGTGTATTGTTACGTTATATTTGGCGGCTTTATTTACTAATTACTTTATTTACTAAACCACGACTGACTTCAAGGTACGAGTGCACGTTTAATAGTTAAATAAATGTGGAAATATACCATCTTACAATGCCATTTGTTCTTAAAACACAAAATAAATATAGATAAATAGTGATGAGATGGCAAAAACACTAGATATGGATAAATAGAGAAGGAAATGTAAAAAAAAAAAAAAAACATAAAACCCTGACTCCCTATAATGATACAACACAGCTCAATCGGGTCATACGTGGCTACCATCCATCGCCATGATGTGATCCTCCTCTCAGAGTTTGTCTCTGAACCACCTTCATCCTGGCCGAGAATAGTAAACAGTCATCTGAAGAACTCCTAACTTGTGAAATCAAACTTCCTTTCTCTTGACTGGCGATAGAAGATGGAAAAACTCCTTCCTCCCATCTCATCAAATCTCTTGTAATATCCACAGTAGAGGGCCTAAAGCGGCCATACACTAAGGACAAACGTCTACTTCCAGGTTTGTCTCACTGAAGCTAATAAATCCTGGACTACTTAGGGCCTGATTTAGATGTTGGCGGACGGGTTACTCCGTGCGAACGATGACAGCCCTTCAGCCGAAATATAAATCCCATAGCATACAATGGGATCTATATTTTGGCGGACAAGCTATCTGCCACCGTTGTGACAGAATATCCCCCTTAGTCTCCATTCTCCTTTTAAATTGATCTTGGAGTCTCGGATCTTTACCGCACTGTAGGGGATGGACTACAGTTTTCTTCTGTGGTGGAGGCTGTTCCCCAGATCAGCAGCACAAGGCACAGATTCTACAATGGGCTGGGGGGTGATATCTGCATCAGTAGTAAGCTGCAAGTTCAGTGTACAGTTTTGTTTTACTAGTCAGCAACATCTTTATCAGAAAAAGGTTTACATTGCAAGGTCATTGATGCTTGGTGCATGAGGATGGGAAGAATAACACAGGTTACGTTAAAAGCTCTATTGTCTGATTGTGCCAGTCGTGAGATTAAGATCAGTGAAGACACAATAACTAAAAACTATAACACAGGAGTAGGTAGTGGCTCATTAGACGCCTAATTTATATATATTTCTTAATTCAAAGGAATAATTATGCATTGCTTTCAATTTGAAAAAGACCAGCTCTGTTGAATCCTTGAAGAGAGGTGGTGGACAGCATGTCTGGTGATAGGGAGTTCCAGTGCCGAAAGCAAGGAAAGTCATAAGATTGGTACCAGAGGGCAGCACATAGTAACTAATGAGTAACTAGCAAGTTGTGGTTGGTTGGTCGTATATTCCGAGTAGTATACATCAAGAATGAGTTCTTTGAGAGGTTGTTAGAGAGAGCCCAATTACTGCTTAGAAAAAATAATTGGAAGTTTGTCGAAATCCTAGTTCTTGGTGGTGAGCCACACATCTGGGTGGTGTTATATTGAATAGATGGTATGTTTTCATAAATTAAAAGAAACTTAAGGTAGCAAAGTTTATAATCCATGCTAGTGGAAAGGAGGAAGATCTAGAAATGCCAGCTTGACAAGTTTTGCAGTAGCTCCTCGATGTGCACAAAAATACCCCAGGAGTTCTGTCTGAGTTGGGAAAGTTCAGAGAGTTGGGGAAAAGGATGGGGTCGGTTAGATAGGTGCAGTTTTGGAGGAGCTGAGCATTAGGGAACCTGATGCCATCCAGTGTCTGGTCACTATGAGGCAGTTTATGATGATGAGAGAAGATAAATTGGGTGTTATCAGCATAAAGGTGATACAAGAAGATGAATAACAAAATAAAAATTCGAATTTTATTTTATTTGCATAGTTAATTAAAACCATTGCGCTGCCATTGAAAAGAATAAAAATATCAATGTCGATTAGATATAAAAATAGTACACAGCTTCTTCTATTTAGACCACCAAGGATCATTGTTCTTACATGTCCTATACCTCAAACTTAAATAACACATGCCTTGTGTGGTGATTGTGCCATTAAACCAAATTGTCTTCCCAGTGGATTCCCCTTTGTCCATCTTTTACGCGAGAATAACCCCATGTCCACCATTGCCCTACTTAAAAAAGCCCGAAGCACTAATAGAAAACAAGGTATTTTTATCAGCTTAAAACCGTAAATGTAAGAAATAGCATGAATTCTTCAGAGCTTCGAATTCTTTCATGGGTCATTCCTCACATGTGAATAAAGTGCTGAACAACTTCACGTAATACACATCTTGTCTCTCTGACGTCCATTCCCCTTTATCAAAGTGCTTAGATTGCGGGTCAAATACCTATTCGTCATGTAAACATTCATCCCCTCACCCCTCAATGTAACTTAAATTAGGACCCAGTCCTGGTTCCATCCTTGCCCTTCAGACCTACCATTGAGGAGCTTCAATTTTAAATTTGGGGCTCTCCACTTCTCCACTGGGGATGCTTTCTTGGTTGACAATTGTTCAGTCTTAGTATTAAACAACTCTTTCAAAATGGTTTTCAAAAAATGTCACTCCCTTACAAACTAAGGGGATAGATTTTCCACTTAGCCAGCTAATGACTGCCTGTCTGCAGGAACTGATCTGCAGAGATGCAAAAGAATGTTTTAATAACTTTTTTCCTTCACCCCCAAAAGCTGGACAAGTACAAAATATATGCGACAGGGTCTCTTGTTTGTATTAGCATAGTCGACAATTTTGATTTGTGTACTGTTTTTTCCATTTGGAACATATATCTTTAGTATCTAAAAATCCTAAGCAAAATAACATAAACTGTTGTTTTATGGGGGTGCAAAATGTGCTGATAGATAGGTTTTAGGGTGTCAATATGGAATAACACCCAAGCACGGACCAAGCATGACCCTTATTTACCAAGACGTCTTTGTCCGTCACATGGGGCAAAATATGGACCAAGGTGTTTGTGGCTTTGTTAAGAATGATTTCTCCATGCTGGTCTCCCAAACTTCTTTCATGCCCCGGGCTTGAATCACCTGGTTTAGGTAATTTCCCCATGAGCCTTTTCTGTTGCTGACTTGTTGATCCTTGACTTCTAGCCAGCAAAAGTAGTTGTAGAGGGTCGCTGGGACTGTAAGAAAACAGTGAGGGTTAGAAAATTAGCCCACCCCAAGACCCTGAAAAGTGAGTGCAAAGTGCACTGAACTTCCCCAAAGAGCACAGAAGTCGTGATAGGGGAATTCTGCAGGAAAGACCAACACCAGCAATGCAGCAACGATGGATTTCCAGACTAGAGTACCTGTGGAACAAGGGGACCAAGTCCAAAAGTCACGATCAAGTCAAGAGTGGGCAGATGCCCAGGAAATGCCAGCTGTGGGTGCAAAGAAGCTGCTACTAGGCAGTAGAAGCTGAGGATTCTGCAGGAACGACAAGGGCTAGAAACTTCCCCTTTGGAGGATGGATGTCCCACGTCGTGAAGAGTCGTGCAGAAGTGTTTTCCTGAAGAAAGACCGCAAACAAGCCTTGCTAGCTGCAATTCGTGCGGTTAGGGTTTTTGGATCCTGTTGTGGCCCAGGAGGGACCAGGATGTCGCCAATTGCGTCAGGGGACAGAGAGGGCGCCCAGCAAGACAAGGAGCCCTCTCAGAAGCAGGCAGCACCCGCAGAAGTGCCGGAACAGGCACTACGAAGTGGAGTGAAACGGTGCTCACCCGAATTTGCACAAAGGAGTCCCACGCAGCCGGAGGACAACTCAGGAGGTCGTGCAATGCAGGTTAAAGTGCCGTGGACCCAGGCTTGGCTGTGCACAAAGGATTCCCTCGGAAAGTGCACAGGAGCCGGAGTAGCTGCAAAAGACGCGGTTCCCAGCAATGCAGTCTGGCGTGGGGAGGCAAGGACTTACCTCCACCAAACTTGGACTGAAGAGTCACTGGACTGTGGGAGTCACTTGGACAGAGTTGCTGGATTCAAGGGACCTCGCTCGTCGTGCTGAGAGGAGACCCAGGGGACCGGTGATGCAGTTCTTTGGTGCCTGCGGTTGCAGGGGGACGATTCCGTCGACCCACGGGAGATTTCTTCGGAGCTTCTAGTGCAGAGAGGAGGCAGACTACCCCCACAGCATGCACCACCAGGAAAACAGTCGAGAAGGCGGCTGGATCAGCGTTACAGTGTCGCAGTAGTCGTCTTTGCTACTTTGTTGCAGTTTTGCAGGCTTCCAGCGCGGTCAGCAGTCGATTCCTTGGCAGAAGGTGAAGAGAGAGATGCAGAGGAACTCTGATGCGTTCTTGCATTCGTTATCTAAGGAATCCCCCAAAGCAGAGACCCTAAATAGCCAGAAAAGAGGGTTTGGCTACTTAGGAGAGAGGATAGGCTAGCAACACCTGAAGGAGCCTATCAGCAGGAGTCTCTGATGTCACCTGCTGGCCCTGGCCACTCAGAGCAGTCCAGTGTGCCAGCAGCACCTCTGTTTCCAAGATGGCAGAGGTCTGGAGCACACTGGAGGAGCTCTGGGCACCTCCCAGGGGAGGTGCAGGTCAGGGGAGTGGTCACTCCCCTTTCCTTTGTCCAGTTTCGCGCCAGGGCATGGCTGAGGGGTCCCTGAACCAGTGTAGACTGGCTTATGCAGAAATGGGCACCATCTGTGCCCATGAAAGCATTTCCAGAGGCTGGGGGAGGCTACTCCTCCCCTGCCTTAACACCTTTTTCCAAAGGGAGAGGGTGTAACACCCTCTCTCTGAGGAAGTCCTTTGTTCTGCCATCCTGGGCCAAGCCTGGCTTGACCCCAGGAGGGCAGAAACCTGTATGAGGGGCAGCAGCAGCAGCTGCAGTGAAACCCCTGAAAAGGCAGTTTGGCAGTACCCGGGTCTGTGCTAGAGACCCGTGGGATCATGGGATTGTGCCAACTATGCCAGGATGGCATAGAGGGGACAATTCCATGATCATAGACATGTTACATGGCCATATTCGGAGTTACCATTGTGAAGCTACACATAGGTAGTGACCCATGTGTAGTGCATGCGTGTAATGGTGTCCCCGCACTCACAAAGTCCGGGGAATTTGCCCTGAACAATGTGGGGTCACCTTGGCTAGTGCCAGGGTGCCCACACACTAAGTAACTTAGCACCCAACCTTTACCAGGTAAAGGTTAGACATATAGGTGACTTATAAGTTACTTAAGTGCAGTGGTAAATGGCTGTGAAATAACGTGGACGTTATTTCACTCAGGCTGCAGTGGCAGGCCTGTGTAACAATTGTCAGAGCTCCCTATGGGTGGCAAAAGAAATGCTGCAGCCCATAGGGATCTCCTGGAACCCCAATACCCTGGGAACCTCAGTACCATATACTAGGGAATTATAAGGGTGTTCCAGTATGCCAATGTAAATTGGTGAAATTGGTCACTATTCTGTTAGTGACAATTTGGAAAGAAATGAGAGAGCATAACCACTGAGGTTCTGGATAGCAGAGCCTCAGTGAGACAGTTAGTCATAACACAGGTGTAGTGTGGTCAGTTTTACGTATATTTTGCGCATTAGCTTCAGGCTTTAGGCCTCTGTGCACTTTGCCCTAAATATATTTTATTCATTTGCTAACAGCTTAGAGCCTCTGTGCACTTTACTCTAAATGCTTTTTATTAGGCTTCGTACTGTTATTTTTCAGAATAGCCAGTTCTACGGTGTTGTTTTTTATTCATATCACACTGTTTTGCCTACTTCAGCACTGGAGTTTATAACATATTCACTCTGTGCTTCAGTCAAGGATACAGTCTGGTACATTGCCGATAGACGTGGTAGGAGTTTAGACTTGCCACTCCTGCGTAGGGACATTTTGTGATCACGATGACATGTTAGTTATAAAATCACTTCCTTGTCCCAATACATGCAAGAGGGAGATTCCGACCAGGGAACCACAACTAGACGCTGACTGCCTCGTTGCAGATGCTGAACCAGATCACAGGCCTTTGCTCAGGTATGAGTGTGTCCGTCTCCCTAGTGATACAGAAAGGCAAGCTAGAAGCTTAACATGCTGTGCTCTAAATAGAACAAGCAGAGGGAGAGTAGAAACGGTTGGGAATTATGATAGCTTTATTCTTATGTTTTACTCTCCTGGTTACTATATCAATCCTACTATGTTGTATTGTTCTGGTTATTACGGCTCACGCCTTAATATCTAAAATACAGTCGTTTTATTAAAACATTATATAAAACTTATACTGTCTTTGTCATTTGTATATGAGACCATATTGTGAATGAGAGAGTTGGTTTGAATCTGAGTGACCACGACTTCCCTGAGAAGTTCCAAAGATGTCATGCGCTCGGCTGCCCAATCATTTCTTCCCCATGGGAGAAATGAGGCACTGCTAGTTAGCCGGAGCAACAACCGGATTTAGGGTGACAGAGTTCCTTACACGTGGGTCAGACTCAGTCCCCCACACCGTTATCGATCCTGCTGCCTAGAAATCCAGTAGTCTCATTTAGGATAATGAGAGCCCACGCGACATGGCGCCGCCAATGTTTGGTCTGGCTCTAATGTTTGGGTCCGACTGACTCTCTCGGTCTCGTATATATTTTGACTCCTCGGTTCCGTATGCGGAGACGTCCGTGAGGCTGAGGGTTTCCGCCTCCACAGGTTAGGTACATCCTGTTACTTAGTGGTTGGTTGTTCAAGCTTGAACTTTGAAAGGAAAAACCCCGATATTGGTGTGCCTTCTCTGTCCTAGAGCTATTTTTGTTATACTAATGGCGAATCCAGTTGTAGTAAATATACCGCTTAATATGCGATTTCCGCTCACGGGTCATCTGATAGCACATGGACTGACAGTCCAGGGGGGTCCGGTCACTTTTGTGGTAGACGCCCATGCAGCCTATAGAACAGAACTTTTTTATTCTTGGGTCGTATTTCCAGCAGCTGATGGGGGTACAAATACTTTTCACGAATATACTGTTGCGAATGTCCCCGGACAATACAGGGCTTATGCATACTTAGAAATACCTTTATCTTATCAAGAACACCATAATTGGCTTGATGGCGCCCTCCCACACTTAGTAACACCAGTAAGGTTAGGTCCGTTAAGTAATGATGGTCCGACCTGGCCTTTATTGGCTACATATACACCATATCCTGGAGTGGCAAATGTGGCAGTGGCTGAAGTGCGTCGTTTATATATGGAATTAACTGCAACATACAGACGATTAGTTCAGTTTGTGATGCAGACATTAAATACTAATGCAGCGCGTGCTGCTCCAGCACACCCACATGCGGTGGTACCGGGAATCAATCCGGCCACTGTACACTCAGTTATGGGCAAAGTACCGGCTAAACGTGAGGAGACTCCATTTTGGCTGGCGCAAAAAATTAATACGCTGGAAGCAGTATTTCCCCATACGGGACCTCAGGATAAGCATAGAATTTTGACGATGTGTTTGCCGTATGGGATGGTTCCTAAGGTGGACCTTTGTAATACTTGGGGCACGGTATTTGCCGCACTCTACACTACAGCACACGGTACACCGACTTTGGCTAATTTGCCGGAGGTGCTTAAACAAATTCAGGATGAATATGGGGCAGCCCCTGCCTTGGATTTAGGCATGCAATTGATGGGTAATTTTGATGCAGTTTCTTCTATTATTTTGAGTAATCTCAAGGGGGAGGCTGTAGCACTAGCAGTGCGAATGCGTCTTCGGGACGTTCCACAGATTAATCAGGAGCGGGAACTTCCGAGAATAATAGCAGAAACATATTCTAGTATTGGTCGTGATAGCCTGGGGGCTCGACCGCAGAAACCACAATTGCAGGGTAAAAATAATAAGGATAATGCTAAGCAACAGCAACCTGAGGGTGCAAAAAAGCGCTGGGAAAAGAAACAGCAAACACCTAAGAAAGATGGTGGGCAGTCTCCGCAACCGGAGACCCCACAAAATAAGTATAATCTCAGGAATAGGGATACTTTGAAGACGCCTGATAGATATCAATATACTGATACACGCCAATCTCGTTCCTTTCAGGACTCCTCGGAAAAGAGAAGTGAGAGAGGTGGGCGGTCAGAACGGAGGACGGAGTACGTGAAACCGAGACAGGATTCACAACGCTCAGCGGAGGTTTCTATTAAACAAGAAGAGAAACCGCTGCAACAAAAACAGCAATTTAAAAAGAAGAAAGTGGCAGCAGTCTCAGTTAGACATGCCGCTCAAGAAGAGAGTTCTCTTGACGAACAAGACATGGGCGTTAGCGCTGTTAGACAGCACGGCAGAGGTCACAATAGTTTGCCGGAGTCTTCAAGGGCATCTGGAGGCGAAAGCAACTGATGACTTCATACAAGTCGAGACGGCGGATATGCGTGTCTCTGATCCTGATCAAGTATATCTTGTGACTCTACGATTGGAAGGGGACATTGACCGCATTGTACACGCCATCTTTTGGGACCATGTGGTAAAATCATATGATGTCCTGTTGGCCGAACAAGATTGGCCACCTGACTTTGTTCGCGACTGTCCGGTTGGGGAGGAGGTTATTGCGCCTTCCTTCTCACCACTTGTTCCGAGAGAACTAGCGGAGTCCTATAGTAAATCATGGGCTCTAGCACAAGCTCCCGCCCTATATAGAAATAATGTGGGGTGGGATCAACAATCACCTTATCATGTTATTCCAATAAAGGGTGAACCTCAGCCACAGCTGCAATATCCTATTAAATTTGAAGCAATGGCATCGGTTAGGAAAATTCTTACACAATTGGAGTACCAAGGTGTGATTGAGCCTTGTGTCTCGCCGATGAATAATCCCTTATTTCCGGTTGCTAAACCGGACCATTCCTATAGGATAGTGGTGGATTACAGACATTTAAATAGTCATACACGCACATATGCCATACAGAATTCACATAGCGCTGCGCTTATGAATAATATAGTGCGTAAAAAATACAAAACAACGTTGGATATCTCAAATGGATTTTTCTGCCAGAATATAGCACCCGAAAGTCGGGACTATACCAGTTTCAGTGCGTTTGGCTCTCAGAAAAAGTTTTGTCGTTTACCTCAGGGGTATAAGAATAGCCCAGGACTGTTTTCGGCTCGTGTGACTGAACTTCTACACGAGTTGGACCCTGAGGCGTTATCATATGTTGATGACATTTATTTGATGGACGATGAGATTCTACAACATCTCAGACGCGTATCGCGCATTGTTGTGGGTTTTGCTGATATTGGCTATAAGTTTAATTTTAAGAAATCAAAGATTGCCTTCCTCAGTGTTATTTTCCTGGGATATGAGTTATCGAGTGAGGGCAAGAGCCTGGCACCACATTTTTTGGAGAAATGTGCTTTATTGCAGCCTCCTAATACGGTTCGGAAGCTTCAGTCATTATTGGGGTTTCTGAATTTTGTCAGAACTTACATTCCTGATTATGATACACGTATAAAACCTTTATATGAACTAATTCGCCCGAATTTTTCAAGTAGATTTTGGACGATTGAGCATACACACATACTGCGAGAATTGCAGAATGATCTCTTGGCGGTTAAACACTTACACACACGGGACAATAAAACTCATTTGGTCATCAGGGTGTTTCCTGGGGCTGTTGGATTTACGTATGTCACCTTTAATGAAGGGGAGACAGTCCCGATAGCATACAAGTCCCACTTGTATTCTGCTGCAGAACAACGTTTTGCTCAGACTGAGAAAATTCTCACTGCAGTACAGATGGCTGTGATCAAACAAAGACCGCTAGCCCAGGGCCAACGCATTATTGTTGTTTCCCCGATTCCGGCCTTAGAGGCTGTTACAAAAGCGAGTGTTCCTAATTCGAAAGCTTTACACCCGCGGTGGATACAATGGGCTACGTCTTTGACGGCCACTGATGTGGATTACATATTTGACCCTAAGCTGCAGACTCAAGAATTTCTTCAATATGAAATAGAGTACCCAGTTCCTGCTGGCACATTGCCTATTGACCAATATGAAGTGTCATGTATACCGATGGCTCTGCGCAACCAGCGGTTGGGACTAAACAACAGTATTCTGCTGCATGTGCGGTGGTGAGCGGGACTATGGAGGGGGAAGTCTTCTGCCCCCGACATACTTATACTAAAACCTTGGGAGATTGCACGGCGCAGCTGGCTGAGCTCAAAGCTCTTTTGTTAGCGTTGGAGCACGCGGAGCCGGCGATATTGACCTTGCTGGTTTGTGACTCCTACTACTGTGTGCAATCTTTCAATTAATATCTGCACTATTGGAAAATGAATGGGTTCAGAGATTCTAAAGGCAACACCATTAAACATAAATTGTTGTGGGGTAAGGTTGCGGGTCTGAAAGAAACGCTTCCTAAGGTCCATGTTGTACATACACTTGGACATCAGCACGTTGGAATACACGTTGCTGGGAATACTTTGGCTGATGAGGCTGCAAAGTCGGCAGTGGCTGTCGCCACTGTAGCCGCAGTGACTCGTTCGAGTTCAAAACCAGACATAGAGATCTCGGCTGCCATAAAAGCTACGGCTGATGGCACGCCATTTCCTAAAGGCTTCCCTTCTAAATATAGTTACTGCTTGAGTA
Source organism: Pleurodeles waltl (assembly GCF_031143425.1). Lineage (NCBI taxonomy): Eukaryota > Metazoa > Chordata > Amphibia > Caudata > Salamandridae > Pleurodeles > Pleurodeles waltl. The sequence goes on from NC_090439.1 coordinate 1,144,285,860, forward strand.
GTGCACTAAATGCTGTTGTTAATATTCCAGGCATGGGTGTACGTGAATTACCAAATAAGATTGAGAGACCTCGATTAATTTCTGCAGCACATGAAGGGGTGGCGTCTGCGCATGCTGGAGTGGCTGCCACGATTTCACTTTTACAGGCCCGTTATTGGTGGCCTGGTCTCTATAAGGAGACAAAGCAGTATGTCCTTTGTTGTGACGTCTGTCAACAAATTAAAGCATCGTCGACTAGACGCCCGCAGCAGACGCCTCTTCTGATTTCAAACAGACCATTACAGTGTGTGTACTTGGACCATTGTGGTCCGCTGACACCAGATAGTGCATACAAATACATATTGGTTGCTGTAGATTCGTGCTCCAGATTTGTGTGGGTCTGGCCACAGCGCTCGGCTGACGCTCGGACTGTTATTAAAGATTTGCGTATCTTTGTCGATACATTTGCAGTTGCGGCTTTTCATTTGGACCAGGGCCCTGCTTTTGCCTCTAAGGCATTCAGGGACACCATGGCTTCGTTGGGGGTCCAGCTCCAATTCTCGTCTCCATTTCATCCCGAGGGAAATTCTGTCGTGGAGCGTTTAAATCGTGATTTAAAGCAATCCTTAACGGCCAGGGTTATAGGTACGGGTCGTAGTTGGCTAGCCCACCTGTATGGAGTACAGAGAGCACTTAATAACTTGCCTAGAAGGTCACTGGGGGGTCGTACTTCATATGAGTGCCTGTTCGGAACACAAATGTATGTTCCTGATCTAGATGGTCCTGGTGTGGAGGCGGCAGATACGCCCTTTGACATAAATGATCGTGTCACTGTTTTGCAGGACTTACAACAATTTTGTGAAGATAACTCTTCTGCGAGTGCTGCCTCCTCAGGAATTAAGGATGAGCCAGTAACACCTACTGGTTGGATACCCAGGATTGGGGATCTAGTGCGTGAAAAGGTTGCAGTAAAGAAAGAATTTGGTCCTTCTTATCGAGCACCTGTCCCGGTGTTAGGGGTGAGCGGCACGAGAACTGTGATTTTACCGCCGCTGCAAGGGGCCAAAGGAAATCGTTTTGTTTCCATTGATAATGTCAAGTGACAACATGTGGCCGATTCTGCACAGCAGACCAAGAGGGACACCCAGTAGTTCCGGCATCCCTCTCACTACTGGGGAAGAAGTCCCGCTGCAGGTGATTTGCACCAACCCTGTTTCCTCTCCGAGCTTGGGGAGGGTGGAAGATGATCTTGCGATTGTTCCACAGTCAACGATTAATATCGACTTGTTTGATCAAGTTGCTGTACGTTCTACTGATGTTTCTGAACATGTGATTTATAGCGTACCTAGGAGAGAGCCTCCATCTGCTTCTTTGTTCACTGTTGCACCTTTTGCAAGAACTGCCTCTGGCTGCTTCAACGACGCGGATGCGGCTGTATCCAGCTCTTCGTCTTCGCTGTCTTCAATCCGGGGTCCACATAAGCTACTCGGTTGGCTTAAACGTACATATTTTGTTATTCCTTGGAACTATTTGTGGCTTTTTATGGCTGTAATGAGACTTTTTTTATGGTTGGGATTTGTGGTTACTTTTTTTCTAGTAATCCATGGTCATTTTCTTCCTGATCGATCAGACATTGAGCACGTGGAGACTGTGTTGAGACCACATTTTTCGTCTCATATGGTTCGAAGAGACTTATCCAATGTGAACATTTCTGCAATACCAATTCCGGATGGGATTGTGTGGGACAAAGTAATGTTTGATATATATGGTCCCACTGAATTGATTCAAATACCATATGTCCTCAAGTTATCAATGAATGATATTGTTATTCCAGGCATTGTTTCTGATGATTAGGATGTGAAGACGGTAGATTCTATGCTAAAAGATTTGCAATATTATACTGTCTATGACGATGAAGATGCTTACCAATTTAGAGATAATCATGGTGATATGTTTTGCTACAACTATTATGGACACCACTTTATTCACAAAGCGAGTAGCCCTAAGTCCATCTTTAATTATGTACAATGGGAACATTGCTCGACTCCTCCAGAAGGTAGTTCGAAAACGTATAATGATAAATTTGCATATTTTTCTGGGCATGATCAGCGAAATGCTAAGTCTTACTATTTTAAAGTGGCACCGTATTCTAATAAGCAAATTTTGTTGACCGATACTAAATTACTATATTCAAATTCGTTTGTATCTAGACTTTCGGTCGAAGGATATGAATACTGGTTGAAGACTGTTGACTTGAAAAGTGTTTGGGGTACGAAAAATTGGCAGATGCAAGGCAGGGATACATTATTTCCAGCATGCATTATCCCTGTGCAAATGATTTTCCTCAATGACACAGTACAACAGACTAGTTGTTTGGGCTTGGCGTCGATTAGAGAATTGACTTTGCCTAGTATACCTGTCCCTTCTAAATTAAATAACTGGCAGAACTATGTGAATGCTACTTTTAGTGAATTTACGCATTGGGTCCAGAATGGTAAGCTTAACGCTTCATCGTTACATCCGGGCGGGTGGTTATTGTGGCCTGTAGACACTAATCAGTGTCATCAACGTTTTGTTACCTCTTCAGGGGGGTTCAGGACTAGTAGGGCAGACCCTCGTTACATTTCACCAGAACATGCTGATATAATAACTACATACAGTGTGGGGAAACTTTGTCAACAATGGTTGAAGTACTCCACGCTGGGTGCGGTTAAGTCACACCTCAAGTTACTGTCTAATGGTACTGATTTACAAGATTTCTTATCAGGTCCCAAGGTGCCCCGGAGAAAAAGGTTCTTATACGAAGTGTATAATGAGTTTTGGAAACTTTCCCAGCTGGAGGCTGCAGCCCGGTTAAGACAGATTGATCAAGAAAATCTGCTGCAGACTTTGTCTGTTGTTGATAATGGCATGCATACCCTTTCTGACCGTGTTTACACGATTGACAGCATTGTCTCTTCTGCTATTGACATTATAAAATCAGACATGTCTTCATTATATCATGGGCAGAGTCAGACACGATCTATCATGCAGCTGGGTTGGACTCTTCAGACCTTGAAGGCGGGTCGCGTTCCATGGCAGCACATTCGTGCCAGAGAGATCTTTATCTCCTTTAATTTAACTCGTCAACAACAATTGATGGCTAAGAAGGAAGCGACGTATGTTATGTTAAATATTGAAAAATTGGAGAAACTGCCTTTCACGGTGGCTGAGATTCCGTCAGCTGAGTGGTTGATTCATGGGGTTATTAATTTGCCTATCTCCACTCTGCAATTTACTTCTTGTTTGAAGCACATTCCGGTGGGTAGATATGAACAATTGGGTGACAGTTACATACATGAGGTGTGGGAGCTTCCTTTTCAGTACAGATGTGTTAATGGTTTGCGGGAAGTTTTTCTTAGCGGTAGCGAATGCGAAGCTTCTGTTAGCCATTCCATGGTTTGTAAACAGCTGTCCTTGCACGTAGCGTGTAACGCTTCGATTGCTAACTTAGCCTGTTATCTGAAGGGAGTTCCAGTCCCGGTAATTAAAAACACTTTCCAGGTGCTTTCTAACGGCAGTTACATTGTTCTTAACAGCGAACGCTGCTGTGGCATGCGTGCCGGAATAGTTTACGTTGTTGTCGTCAACAAGGCCGTTACGTGCTGCGGGAATGTGTTGTTTCCCCCTACTGAATTTAGGGAGGTAGCGGACATCTGGCCTCATATTGCTACTTCCAAGGTTGATTTCGACAAGTTGAGTCGGCTGAAAGCTTTATTGTTTCAAAAGCATGTGGCCCTTACATCTGCTAGCGAGACCTACGCACTTCAGGTGGCAAGGTCATCGGCGGAGATACAGTCCCTTTTGAATACTAACTTTTCGAGTCACTTCGGTGAACTTGTGGGACGTATATTTAATGCATCCAGCACTGCTGGTATTGCTCATTTTTTCAAAGCCGTTGGTGTTGGTTTCGTTCACACCTTCTCTTCCATATTCGGTTTGATACCTTCGGCCATACACTCTATTTTCGGAAGCATTTTTGGGGGTTTCCCAATTACTTTGGCTTTATTGGCTGGAGTTTTGCTATTGTTATTATTTTTAATAAAAATTGTTTGTTATTTTTAACACATTCAGGGCACACTTATGAGCACTGGGGCCCTGGCTTGCAGGGTCCCAGTGACACATACAACTAAAACAACATATATACAGTGAAAAATGGGGGTAACATGCCAGGCAAGATGGTACTTTCCTACACAACCCCCCCCAAACGAAGGACAATAAGACTAGTCATTCCCTGATGGGTCTTCATTGTCTAAGTGGAAATATCTGGAGAGTCCATCTGCATTGGAGTGGGTACTCCCAGGTCTATGTTCCACTGTATAGTCCATTCCCTGTAGGGATATGGACCACCTCAACAATTTAGGATTTTCACCTTTCATTTGTTTTAGCCACAAGTAGAGGTTTGTGGTCTGTCTGAACAATGAAGTGAGTGCCAAACAGGTATGGCCTCAACTTCTTCAGTGCCCAAACCACAGCAAAGGCCTCCCTCTCTATGGCAGACCAACGCTTTTCTCTAGGGGTCAACCTCCTGCTGATAAAAGCAACAGGTTGATCCTGGCCCTCAGAATTAAGTTGTGATAAGACTGCCCCTACCCCTAAGTCAGATACATCAGTTTGGACAATGAATTTCTTGGAGTAACAGGGGCTTTTCAGGACAGGTGCAGAGCACATGGCCTCCTTCAGCTCCTCAAAAGCTTTCTGACAGTTTGCTGTCCATAATACCTTCTTAGGCATTTTCTTTGAAGTGAGGTCATTAAGAGGGACTGCAATGGAGCCATAGTTCTTTATGAACCTCCTATAGTACCCAGTGAGGCCTAATAAGGCTCTCACCTGAGTCTGAGTAGTAGGGGGAACCCAATCTATAATAGTTTGGATTTTCCCCTGAAGTGGTGCAATCTGTTCGCCACCATCCAGGTGTCCCAGATAAACCACCTTCCCCTGCCCTATCTGGCACTTTGAAGCCTTGATAGTGAGGCCTGCCTTTTGCAGGGCCTCCAAAACTTTCCATAGGTGGACCAGTTGATCATCCCAGCTGGAGCTAAAGACAGCTATATCGTCTAGATATGCTGTACTAAAAGCTTCCAGCCCTTGCAGGACTGTGTTCACCAACCTCTGAAAAGTGGCAGGTGCATTTTTCAATCCAAAAGGCATTACTGTGAATTGGTAATGTCCTCCAACGGTTGAAAATGCACTTTTTGCTTTTGCATCTTCTGATAATTTGATCTGCCAATACCCTGCAGTCAAATCAAAAGTGCTTAGATACTTGCCAGATGCCAGTGTATCTATGAGCTCACCTGCCCTGGGTATAGGGTGAGCATCAGTTTTGGTTACCTGGTTGAGACCTCTGTAGTCTACACAAAACCGCATTTACTTCTTTCCATCCTTGGAATGAGGTTTTGGTACAAGTACCACAGGAGAGGCCCATGGACTTTCAGAGTGCTCAACCACTCCCAGTTCAAGCATTTTCTGCACCTCTTGTTTTATGCAGTCTCTGACAAGGTCAGGCTGCCTATAGATCTTACTTTTGACAGGCAAGCTGTCTCCAGTATCTATAGTGTGCTCACACCAAGCAGTGGTACCTGGCACAGTAGAGAAGAGTTCAGAAAACTGACCCAGGAGATTTATGCAGTGGTCTTTCTGCTCAGCAGTAAGACAATCTGCTAGTACAACACCTTCCACTAGAGCATCTTGTTCTGTGGAAGAGAAGAGATCAGGGAGAGGGTCACTCTCCTCTTCCTCTCCCTCATCAGTTGCCATGAGCAGGGTGAGATCAGCCCTGTCATAGTAGGGTTTCAGGCGATTGACATGGAGCACCCTAAGGGGACACCTGACAGTGCCTAAGTCAACTAAGTAGGTGACTTCACCCTTCTTTTCAACAATTATGTGGGGTCCACTCCATTTGTCTTGGAGTGCTCTTGGGGCCAAAGGCTCCAAGACCCACACTTTCTGTCCTGGTTGGTACTGAACCAAAACAGACTTCTGGTCATGCCATTGCTTTTGGAGCTATTGGCTGGCCTGAAGGTTTTTACTGGCCTTTTTCATGTACTCAGCCATCCTTGATCTGAGGCCAAGTACATAGTCCACTATGTCTTACTTTGGAGCTTTTAAAGGTTGTTCCCAACCCTCCTTAACAAGTGTTAGAGGACCTCTCACAGGGTGTCAAAAGAGGAGTTCAAAGGGGCTGAAGCCCACTCCTTTTTGGGGTACCTCCCTGTAAGCAAAAAGGAGGCATGGTAAAAGGATATCCCATCTCCTGCGGAGTTTTTCAGGGAGTCCCATAATCATGCCTTTGAGAGTTTTGTTAAATCTCTCCACCAGTCCATTTGTTTGTGGATGATAGGGTGTAGTGAACTTGTATGTCACACCACACTCCTTCCACATGGCCTTTAAGTAAGCAGACATGAAATTGCTTCCCCTGTCTGATACCACCTCTTTTGGGAAGCCCACCCTGGAAAAGATTCCCAGGAGGGCTTTTGCCACTGCAGGAGCTGTAGTGGTCCTTAGAGGAATTGCTTCAGGATATCTGGTGGCATGGTCCACTACCGCCAAGATAAACCTATTGCCTGAAGCAGTAGGAGGGTCAAGGGGGCCAACTATGTCAACCCCTACCCTTTCAAAGGGAACCCCAACCACAGGCAGTGGAATAAGGGGTGCCTTTGGAGTGCCACCTGTCTTGCCACTGGCTTGACAGGTTTCACAGGACTTACAAAATTCCTTTGTGTCCTCTGACATTCTAGGCCAATGAAACAAGGGAACAAGCCTGTCCCATGTTTTCATTTGCCCCAAATGTCCAGCTAAGGGAATGTCGTGGGCTAGAGTTAGGAGGAACTTTCTGTACTCCTGAGGAATCACCAATCTCCTGGCAGCTCCAGGTTTTGGATCCCTTGCTTCAGTGTACAAGAGGTTGTCCTCCCAGTAAACTCTGTGAGAGTCACTGACATCCCCATTTGCTTGTTTGACAGCTTGCTGCCTTAGACCCTCTAGTGTGGGACAGGTATGCTGTGCCACACTCAGCTCCTCCCTGGCAGGCCCCCCTTCACCCAAAAGCTCAGCAGTGTCTGCTTCCAGCTCCTCTGGTGTAGGTTCTGCACAGGGTGGAAATTCTTCTTCCTCAGAAGTAGAATCCACTGTAGAGGGAGGGATAGTAGGTAGTGTTTTACTTCTACTAGCCCTAGCTTTAGGGAGCACTTGGTCCATTCTTCCAGGATCCAAGTCACCCTGTCCTTTTTGCTTTTTGGCCTGAGCCCTGGTCAAAGCAAAAATATGCCCTGGAATGCCCAGCATTGCTGCATGAGCCTCCAACTCCACTTCTGCCCAAGCTGATGTCTCTAAATCATTCCCTAATAGACAGTCTACAGGTAAATCTGAGGCAACCACAACTTTCTTTGGGTCAGTAACCCCGCCCCCCCCAGTTGAGATTCACAACAGCCATGGGGTGGCTAAGGGTGTTGTTATGAGCATTGGTTACTTGGTACTGGTGACCAAGTAGGTGTTGTTCAGGGTGGACCAGTTTCTCTATTACCATTGTAACACTGGCACCTGTGTCCCTGTAGGCCTGAACCTCAACACCATTTATGAGGGGTAGTTGCTTGTACTTATCCATGTTAAGGGGACAAGCAACCAAGGTGGCTAAATCAATAGCCCCCTCAGAGACTAACACAGCCTCTGTGGTCTCCCTAATCAGACCAACCCCAACTAAGTTACCAAAAGTGAGCCCAGCTACTCCCTTGGATTGGCTATTAGTAGGTTTGCTCCCACCACCACTGCTATTAGTAGGGACACTAGGTGTAGCAGCAGGGGTTGTAGTGGTAGGAGGCTTGGTGCTTTTCTTTGGACAACTGGGATCTGTTGTCCAATGGCCTTTTATTTTACATAAATAGCACCATGTTTTCTTTTCTTTGTTTTGATTTGAAGAGGATTTGGGCCCACCACCCCCACCAGAGTGTTTTTGTGGGCCTGATGAAGACTCATTTTTAGATTTGTCCCCACCCTTGTCAAAAGACTTACCATCCTTCTTCTTGTTGCCATCTTTGTCACCCCCTGTATGAACTTTTCTGTTCACCCTTGTTCTGACCCATTTGTCTGCCTTCTTTCCCAATTCTTGGGGAGAGGTCAGATCAGAGTCCACCAGGTACTGGTGCAACAAATCAGACACACAATTATTAAGAATATGCTCTCTCAAGATCAAGTTATACAGGCTTTCATAATCAGTAACTTTAGTGCCATGTAACCACCCCTCCAAGGCCTTCACTGAATGGTCAACAAAGTCTACCCAGTCTTGTGAAGACTCCTTTTTGTTTTCTCTGAACTTCATCCTGTACTGTTCAGTAGTTAAGCCATAACCATCTAGGAGTGCATTCTTAAGAACTTTGAAATTATTGGCATCACTTTCTTTCACAGTAAGGAGCCCATCCCTACCCTTTCCACTAAATGATAGCCATAGGATAGCAGCCCACTGCCTTTGAGGGACATCCTGTACAACACAGGCCCTCTCAAGTGCAGCAAACCACTTGTTAATGTCATCCCCCTCCTTATAAGGGGGAACTATCTTATGCAGATTCCTAGAATCATGCTCTCTTGCAGGATGACTATTGGGAATACTGCTGCTGCCACCATGGGTTTCCAACCCAATTTTCTGTCTTTCTCTTTCAATTTCTAAGGACTGTCTATCTAAATCCAGCTGTTGCTTCTTGAGCTTCTGCCTGGATTGTTCCACGCTCAATCTATTGAGCTCCCTTTCTAACATCCTGTCATCAGGGTGGGTGGGAGGGACATGCCTTGAAACAGAAGTATGGTGAGAATTAACAGAAGGAGACCTGTCACTAACAGATGGCACCCTAACAGCTTGGCTAACAGAAACAGCACTTCTACTATGATGAGAAGGAATACTTTTACTGTGATGTGAGACCACACTATCTGTATGATGTGACTCTACATCAGTACCAGCTATGCTAGGTTGTCTGCTAATGGGCAGGCTAGGAAGTTTCCCTTCTAAATCTTTTGCTAGGGGTGCCCCAGGGTCAGATTGGGAACCATCAGCTAACTTTTCAACAGAAGTGCCACCTCTGGCCTTATCCTGTTCAACAAGCATATTAACTAACAGTTCTCTAGAGGGATTCTTCCCTACACTTAAACCTCTTTCTATGCAGAGACTCCTTGCTCCTTTCCAGCTAAGGTGATCATAAGCAAGTTTGGACAGATCAACAGTTTGGCCTGTGCCAGACATTTTAGAAAGTGTTTAAGTGATAGAAAAAGTGAGAAAAAGTTTTTCAGAACTTTTGGAAAGACAGAAAAAAAACTTTAAAAACTTTTAAAGAACTTTTTAGAAAGTTTAGAGGTACTTTTCAGCACTTAGTAAAGATGTGAAAGGAGGAAAGCAAAACTTTTTGGTTAGGTGTACATACACTGAACTTGTTTTGTATATTTTTCTCTTATGAAATGTACAATGACAAAAGTGGTAAGTAGTTGCAAAGTACTTATCCCACCGCTGCACAACCAATGTAGTAGGCTGGACTGGCTTGTAGTGAGTACCAAGGGGTACTTACACCTTGCACCAGGCCCAGGTATCCCTTATTAGTGTATAGGGTGTCTAGCAGCTTAGGCTGATAGATAATGGTAGCTTAGCAGAGCAGCTTAGGCTGAACTAGGAGACGAGTGAAGCTCCTACAGTACCACTAGTGGCATATGCACAATATCATAAGAAAACACAATACACAGATATACTAAAAATAAAGGTACTTTATTTTTATGACAATATGCCAAAGTATCTCAGTGAGTACCCTCAGTATGAGGATAGCAAATATACACAAGATATATGTACACAATACCAAAAATATGCAGTATAGTATTAGAAAACAGTGCAAACAATGTATAGTTACAATAGGATGCAATGGGGACACATAGGGATAGGGGCAACACAAACCATATACTCCAAAAGTGGAATGCGAACCACGAATGGACCCCAAACCTATGTGACCTTGTAGAGGGTCGCTGGGACTGTAAGAAAACAGTGAGGGTTAGAAAAATAGCCCACCCCAAGACCCTGAAAAGTGAGTGCAAAGTGCACTGAAGTTCCCCAAAGAGCACAGAAGTCGTGATAGGGGAATTCTGCAGGAAAGACCAACACCAGCAATGCAACAACAATGGATTTCCAGACTAGAGTACCTGTGGAACAAAGGGACCAAGTCCAAAAGTCACGATCAAGTCGAGAGTGGGCAGATGCCCAGGAAATACCAGCTGTGGGTGCAAAGAAGCTGCTACGAGGCAGTAGAAGCAGAGGATTCTGCATGAAAAACCAGGGCTAGAAACTTCCCCTTTGGAGGATGGATGTCCCACGTCGTGAAGAGTCGTGCAGAAGTGTTTTCCTGAAGAAAGACCGCAAACAAGCCTTGCTAGCTGCAATTCGTGCGGTTAGGGTTTTTGGATGCTGCTGTGGCCCAGGAGGGACCAGGATGTCGCCAATTGCGTCAGGGGACAGAGGGGGCGCCCAGCAATATAAGGAGCCCTCTCAGAAGCAGGCAGCACCCGCATAAGTGCCAGAACAGGCACTACGAAGTGGAGTGAAACGGTGCTCACCTGAAGTTGCACAAAGGAGTCCCACGCTGCCGGAGGACAACTCCAGAGGTCGTGCACTGCAGGTTAGAGTGCCGTGGACCCAGGCTTGGCTGTGCACAAAGGATTCCCTCGGAAAGTGCACAGGAGCCGGAGTAGCTACAAAAGATGCGGTTCCCAGCAATGCAGTCTGGCGTGGGGAGGCAAGGACTTACCTCCACCAAACTTGGACTGAAGAGTCACTGGACTGTGGAAGTCACTTGGACAGAGTTGCTGGATTCAAGGGACCTTGCTCGTCATGCTGAGAGGAGACCCAGGGGACCAGTGATGCAGTTCTTTGGTGCCTGCGGTTGCAGGGGGACGATTCCGTCGACCCACGGGAGATTTCTACGGAGCTTCTAGTGCAGAGAGGAGGCAGACTACCCCCACAGCATGCACCACCAGGAAAACAGTCGAGAAGGCGGCTGGATCAGCGTTACAGTGTCGCAGTAGTCGTCTTTGCTACTTTGTTGCAGTTTTGCAGGTTTCCAGCGCGGTCAGCAGTCGATTCCTTGGCAGAAGGTGAAGAGAGAGATGCAGAGGAACTCTGATGAGCTCTTGCATGCGTTATCTAAGGAATTCCCCAAAGCAGAGACCCTAAATAGCCAGAAGAGAGGGTTTGGCTACTTAGGAGAGAGGATAGGCTAGCAACACCTGAAGGAGCCTATCAGAAGGAGTCTCTGACATCACCTGCTGGCCCTGGCCACTCAGAGCAGTCCAGTGTGCCAGCAGCACCTCTGTTTCCAAGATGGCAGAGGTCTGTCCAAGTGACCCCCACAGTCCAGTGACTCTTCAGTCCAAGTTTGGTGGAGGTAACTCCTTGCCTCCCCACGCCAGACTGCATTGCTGGGAACTGCGACTTTTGCAGCTACTCCGGCCTCCGTGCACTTCCGGCGGAAATCCTTTGTGCACAGTCCAGCCTGGGTCCACGGCACTCTAACCTGCATTGCACGACTTACTAAGTTGTCCTCCGGCGACGTGGGTCTCCTTTGTGCAACTTCGGGTGAGCACCGTTTCACGCATCCTCGTAGTGCCTGTTTCTGGCACTTCTGCGGGTGCTACCTGCTGCTGAGAGGGCTCCTTGTCTTGCTCAACGCCCCCTCTGTCCCCAGACGCAATTGGCGACATCCTGGTCCCTCCTGGGCCACAGCAGCATCCAAAAACCCTTACCGCACGATTTGCAGCTAGCATGGCTTGTTGGCGGTCTTTCGGCGGGAAAACACTTCTGCACGACTCTTCACGGCGTGAGGGATCCGTCCTCCAAAGGGAAAGTCTCTAGCCCTTGTCGTTCCTGCAGAAACCTCAGCTTCTACTGTCCAGTAGCAGCTTCTTTGCACCCACAGCTGGCATGTCCTGGGCATCTGCCCATCTCTGACTTGCTTGTGACTTTTGGACTTGGTCCCCTTGTTCCACAGGTACCCTCGACTGGAAATCCATCGTTGTTGCATTGCTGGTTTGTGTCTTTCCTGCAGAATTCCCCTATCACGACTTCTATGTCCTTTGGGGAACTTTAGTGCACTTTGCACTCACTTTTCAGGGTCTTGGGGTGGGCTATTTTTCTAACCCTTACTATTTTCTAATAGTCCCAGCGACCCTCTACAAGGTCACATAGGTTTGGGGTCCATTCGTGGTTCGCATTCCACTTTTGGAGTATATGGTTTGTGTTGCCCCTATCCCTATGCGTCTCCATTGCATCCTATTGTAACTATACATTGTTTGCACTGTTTTCTAATACTATTACTGCATATTTTGGTATTGTGTACATATATCTTGTGTATATTCGCTATCCTCATACTGAGGGTACACTCTGAGATACTTTGGCATATTGTCATAAAAATAAAGTACCTTTATTTTTAGTATATCTGTGTATTGTGTTTTCTTATGATATTGTGCAAGTGACACTAGTGGTACTGTAGGAACTTCACTCGTCTCCTAGTTCAGCCTAAGCTGCTCTGCTAAGCTACCATTATCTATCAGCCTATGCTGCTAGACACCCTATACACTAATAAGGGATAACTGGGCCTGGTGCAAGGTGCAAGTACCCCTTGGTACTCACTACAAGCCAGTCCAGCCTCCTACATTGGTTGTGCAGCGGTGGGATAAGTGCTTTGAGACTACTTACCACTCTTGTCATTGTACTTTTCATAAGAGAACAATATACAAAACAAGTTCAGTGTGTGTCCACATAACTAAAAAGTTTTGCATTTCCTCTTTTCACTCTTTTCTAAGTGCTGAAAAGTACTTCTAAACTTTCAAAAAGTTCTAAAAAGTTAAAAAAGTTTTTTTTCTGTCTTTCTAAAAGTTCTAAAAACGTTTTCTCACTTTTTCTGTCACTTAAACTCTTTCTAAAAATGTCTGGCACAGGCCAAAATGTTGATCTGTCCAAACTTGCATATGACCACCTTAGCTGGAAAGGAGCAAGGAGTCTCTGTATAGAAAGAGGTTTGAGTGTAGGGAAGAATCCTTCCTTGGAATTATTGCTTAACATGCTTAGAGAACAGGATAAGGCCAAAAGGGCCCTATCTTTTGAAAAAGTAGCTAATGGTTCCCAATCTGATCCAGGGACACCCCTAGGAAAAGATTCAGGAAAGAAACTTCAGAGCCTGCCCATTACTAGACAGTTTAGCATAGTTGGTACTGATGTTGAGTCACACCATACAGATAGTGGTGTCTCACATCATAGGAAGAGCATTCATTCTCACCACAGTAGAAGTGATGTTTCTGTTAACCAAGCTGTTAGGGTGCCTTCTGTAAGGGACAGGTCTCCTTCTGTCCATTCTCACCATACTTCTGTTTCAAGGCATGTCCCTCCCACCCACCCTGATGACAGATTGTTAGAAAGGGAGCTCAATAGATTGAGAGTGGAACAAACCAGACTGAAGCTCAAGAAGCAACAGCTGGATTTGGATAGACAGACCTTAGAAGTAGAGAAGGAGAGACAGAAATTGGGTTTAGAAACCCATGGTGGCAGCAGCAGTATTCCCCATAGTCATCCTGCAAAAGAGCATGATTCCAGGAATCTGCATAAGATAGTTCCCCCTTATAAGGAGGGGGATGACATTAACAAGTGGTTTGCTGCACTTGAGAGGGCCTGTGCTGTACAGGATGTCCCTCAAAGGCAGTGGGCTGCTATCCTATGGCTATCATTTAGTGGAAAAGGTAGGGATAGGCTCCTTACTGTGAAAGAAAGTGAAGCCAATGATTACAAAGTTCTTAAGAATGCACTCCTGGATTGTTATGGCTTAACCACTGAACAATACAGGATAAAGTTCAGAGAGACCAAAAAGGAGTCTTCACAAGACTGGGTTGATCTCATTGACCATTCAGTGAAGGCCTTGGAGGGGTGGTTACATGGCAGTAAAGTTACTGATTATGACAGCCTGTATAACTTGATCCTGAGAGAGCATATTCTTAATAATTGTGTGTCTGATTTGTTGCACCCGTACTTGGTGGACTCTGATCTGACCTCTCCCCAAGAATTGGGAAAGAAGGCGGACAAATGGGTCAGAACAAGGGTGAACAGAAAAGTTCATACAGGGGGTGACAAAGATGGCAACAAGAAGAAGGATGGTAAGTATTCTGACAAGGGTGGGGACAAATCTAAAAATGAGTCTTCATCAGGCCCACAAAAACACTCTGGTGGGGGTGGTGGGCCCAAATCCTCTTCTAATCAAAACAAAGAAAAGAAACCATGGTGCTATTTATGTAAAATAAAAGGCCATTGGACAACAGATCCCAGTTGTCCAAAGAAAAGCACCAAGCCTCCTACCACTACAACCCCTACTGCTACACCTAGTGTCCCTACTAATAGCAGTGGTGGTGGGAGCAAACCTACTAATAGCCAATCCAAGGGAGTAGCTGGGCTCACTTTTGGTAACTTAGTTGGGGTTGGTCTTGTTAGGGAGACCACAGAGGCTGTGTTAGTCTCTGAGGGGGCTATTGATTTAGCCACCTTAGTTGCTTGTCCCCTTAATATGGATAAGTACAAGCAACTACCCCTAATAAATGGTGTTGAGGTTCAGGCCTACAGGGACACAGGTGCCAGTGTCACAATGGTGATAGAGAAACTGGTCCACCCTGAACAACACCTACTTGGTCACCAGTACCAAGTAACCGATGCTCACAACAACACACTTAGCCACCCCATGGCTGTTGTAAATCTCAACTGGGGGGGGGTTACTGGTCCAAAGAAAGTTGTGGTAGCCTCAGATTTACCTGTAGACTGTCTACTAGGAAATGATTTGGAGACATCAGCTTGGTCAGATCTGGAGTTGGAGGCCCATGCAGCAATGCTGGGCATCCCAGGGCATATTTTTGCTTTAACCAGGGCTCAGGCCAAAAAGCAAAAAGGACAGGGAAGCTTGGATCCTGGAACAATGGACCAAGTGCTCCCTAAAGCTAGGGCTAGTAGAAGTAAAGCACTTCCTACTATCCCTCCCTCTACAGTGGATTCTTGTTCTGAGGAAGAAGAATTTCCACCCTGTGCAGAACCTACACCAGAGGAACTGGAAGCAGACACTGCTGAGCTTTTGGGTGAAGGGGGGCCTGCCAGGGAGGAGCTGAGTGTGGCACAACAAACCTGTCCCACACTAGAGGGTCTAAGACAGCAAGCTGTCAAACAGGCTAATGGGGATGTCAGTGACTCTCACAGAGTTTACTGGGAGGACAACCTCTTGTACACTGAAGCAAGGGATCCTAAACCTGGAACTGCCAGGAGGTTAGTGATTCCTCAGGAGTACAGAAAGTTCCTCCTAACTCTAGCCCACGACATTCCCCTGGCTGGACATCTGGGACAAATGAAAACTTGGGACAGACTGGTTCCCTTGTTTCATTGGCCTAGAATGTCTGAGGACACAAAAGATTTTTGTAAGTCCTGTGAAACCTGTCAAGCCAGTGGCAAGACAGGTGGCACTCCAAAGGCACCCCTTATTCCACTACCTGTGGTTGGGGTCCCCTTTGAAAGGGTAGGGGTTGACATAGTTGGCCCCCTTGACCCTCCTACTGCTTCAGGCAATAGGTTAATCTTGGTGGTAGTGGACCATGCCACCAGATATCCTGAAGCAATTCCTCTAAGGACCGCTACAGCACCTGCAGTGGCAAAGGCCCTCCTGGGAATAGTTTCCAGGGTGGGCTTCCCAAAAGAGATAGTTTCAGACAGAGGAAGCAATTTCTTGTCTGCTTACTTAAAGGCCATGTGGAAGGAGTGTGGAGTGACATACAAGTTCACCACACCCTATCATCCACAAACAAATGGACTGGTGGAGAGATTTAATAAAACTCTCAAAGGCATGATTATGGGTCTCCCTGAAAAATTCCGCAGTAGATGGGATATCCTGCTGCCATGCCTCCTTTTTGCCTACAGGGAGGTACCCCAGAAAGGAGTGGGCTTGAGCCCCTTTGAACTCCTCTTTGGACACCCTGTTAGGGGTCCACTAACACTTGTCAAGGAGGGTTGGGAACAACCTTTAAAAGCTCCAAAACAAGATATTGTGGATTATGTACTTGGCCTCAGATCAAGGATGGCTGAGTACATGAAAAAGGCGAGTAAAAACCTTCAGGCAAGCCAGGAGCTCCAGAAGCAATGGCATGACCAGAAGGCTGTTTTGGTTCAGTACCAACCAGGGTAGAAAGTGTGGGTCTTGGAGCCTGTGGCCCCAAGAGCACTCTAAGATAAATGGAGTGGACCCCACACAATTGTTGAGAAAAAGGATGAAGTCACCTACTTAGTTGACTTGGGCACTGCCAGGAGTCCCCTTAGGGTGCTCCATGTCAACCGCCTGAAACCCTACTATGACAGGGCTGATCTCACCCTGCTCATGGCAACTGATGAGGGACAGGAAGAAGACAGTGATCCTCTACCTGATCTCCTCTCTTCCACAGAACAAGATGCTCTTGTGGAAGGTGTAGTTTTGGCTGATTGTCTTACTGCTGAGCAGAAAGACCATTGCATAAATCTCCTGGGTCAGTTTTCTGAACTCTTCTCTACTGTGCCAGGTACCACTTCTTGGTGTGAGCACACTATAGATACTGGAGACAGCTTGCCTGTCAAAAGTAAGATCTATAGGCAGCCTGACCATGTCAGGGACTGCATAAAGCAAGAGGTGCAGAAAATGTTAGAACTGGGAGTGGTTGAGCACTCTGAAAGTCCATGGGCTTCTCCTGTGGTACTTGTACCAAAACCTCATTCCAAGGATGGAAAGAAGGAAATGCGGTTTTGTGTAGACTACAGAGGTCTCAACCAGGTAACCAAAACTGATGCTCACCCTATACCCAGGGCAGATGAGCTCATAGATACACTGGCATCTGCCAAGTATCTAAGCACTTTTGATTTGACTGCAGGGTATTGGCAGATCAAATTATCAGAAGATGCTAAACCTAAAACTGCATTTTCAGCCATTGGTGGACATTACCAGTTCACAGTAATGCCTTTTGGATTGAAAATGCACCTGCCACTTTTCAGAGGTTGGTGAACACAGTCCTGCAAGGGCTGGAAGCTTTCAGTGCAGCATATTTGGACGATATAGCTGTCTTTAGCTCCAGCTGGGATGATCACCTGGTCCACCTATGGAAAGTTTTAGAGGCCCTGCAAAAGGCAGGCCTCACTTCAAGGCTTCAAAGTGCCAGATAGGGCAGGGGAAGGTGGTTTATCTGGGACACCTTGTTGGTAGGGAACAGATTGCACCACTAAAGGGGAAATCCAAACAATTATTGATTGGGTTCCCCCTACCACTCAGACTCAGGTGAGATCCTTCCTAGGCCTCACTGGGTATTACAGGAGGTTCATTAAGAAATATGGCTCCATTGCAGCCCCTCTTAATGACCTCACATCCAAGAAAATGCCTAAAAAGGTATTATGGGCAGCAAACTGTCAGAAAGCTTTTGAGGAGCTGAAGCAGGCCGTGTGCTCTGTACCTGTCCTGAAAAGCCCTTGTTACTCTAAAAAATTCTATGTCCAAACTGATGCATCTGAATTAGGAGTAGGGGCAGTCCTATCACAACTTAATTCTGAGGGCCAGGATCAACCTGTTGCTTTTATTAGTAGGAGGTTGACCCCTAGAGAAAAGCGTTGGCCTGCCATAGAGAGGGAGGCCTTTGCTGTGGTCTGGGCACTGAAGAAGTTGAGGCCATACTTGTTTGGCACTCACTTCATTTTTCAGACAGACCACACACCTCTACTTGTGGCTAAAACAAATGAAAGGTGAAAATCCTAAATTGTTGAGGTGGTCCATATCCCTACAGGGAATGGACTATACAGTGGAACATAGACCTGGGAGTAGCCACTCCAATGCAGATGGACTCTCCAGATATTTCCACTTAGACAATGAAGACCCATCAGGGAATGACTAGTCTTATTGTCCTTCGTTTGTGTGGGGCGGGGGGTTGTGTAGGAAAGTACCATCTTGCCTGGCATGTTACCCCCATTTTTCACTGTATATATGTTGTTTTAGTTGTATGTGTCACTGGGACCCTGCCAGCCAGGGCCCCAGTGCTCATAAGTGTGCCTGAATGTGTTACCTGTGTAGTGACTAACTGTCTCACTGAGGCTCTGCTATCCAGAACCTCAGTGGTTATGCTCTCTCATTTCTTTCAAATTGTCACTAACAGGCTAGTGACCAATTTTACCAATTTACATTGGCTTACTGGAACACCCTTATAATTCCCTAGTATATGGTACTGAGGTACCCAGGGTATTGGGGTTCCAGGAGATCCCTATGGGCTGCAGCATTTCTTTTGCCACCCATAGGGAGCTCTGACAATTCTTACACAGGCCTGCCACTGCAGCCTGAGTGAAATAACGTCCACGTTATTTCACAGCCATTTTACACTGCACTTAAGTAACTTATAAGTCACCTATATGTCTAACCTTTACCTGGTAAAGGTTAGGTGCAAAGTTACTTAGTGTGAGGGCACCCTGGCACTAGCCAAGGTGCCCCCACATTGTTCAGGGCCAATTCCCCGGACTTTGTGAGTGCGGGGACACCATTACACGCGTGCACTACATATAGGTCACTACCTATATGTAGCTTCACAATGGTAACTCCGAATATGGCCATGTAACATGTCTATGATCATGGAATTGCCCCCTCTATGCCATCCTGGCATAGTTGGCACAATCCCATGATCCCAGTGGTCTGTAGCACAGACCCTGGTACTGCCAAACTGCCTTTCCTGGGGTTTCACTGCAGCTGCTGCTGCTGCCAACCCCTCAGACAGGTTTCTGCCCTCCTGGGGTCCAGCCAGGCTTGGCCCAGGATGGCAGAACAAAGGACTTCCTCTGAGAGAGGGTGTTACACCCTCTCCCTTTGGAAAATGGTGTGAAGGCAGGGGAGGAGTAGCCTCCCCCAGCCTCTGGAAATGCTTTCATGGGCACACATGGTGCCCATTTCTGCATAAGCCAGTCTACACCGGTTCAGGGACCCCTTAGCCCTGCTCTGGCGCGAAACTGGACAAAGGAAAGGGGAGTGACCACTCCCCTGACCTGTTCCTCCCCTGGGAGGTGCCCAGAGCTCCTCCAGTGTGCTCCAGACCTCTGTCATCTTGGAAACAGAGGTGCTGCTGGCACACTGGACTGCTCTGAGTGGCCAGTGCCATCAGGTGACGTCAGAGACTCCTTCTGATAGGGTCCTTCAGGTGTTGCTAGCCTATCCTCTCTCCTAGGTAGCCAAACCCTCTTTTCTGGCTATTTAGGGTCTCTGTCTCTTGGGATTCTTTAGATAATGAATGCAAGAGCTCATCCGAGTTCCTCTGCATCTCTCTCTTCACCTTCTGCCAAGGAATCGACTGCTGACCGCGCTGGAAGCCTGCAAAACTGCAACAAAGTAGCAAAGACGACTACTGCAACTCTGTAACGCTTATCCTGCCTCCTTCTCGACTGTTTTCCTGGTGGTGCATGCTGTGGGGGTAGTCTGCCTCCTCTCTGCACTAGAAGCTCCGAAGAAATCTCCTGTGGGTCGACAAAATCGTCCCCCTGCAACCGCAGGCACCAAAGAACTGCATCACCGGTCCCCTGGGTCTCCTCTCAGCACTACGAGCGAGGTCCCTTGAATCCAGCAACTCTGTCCAAGTGACTCCCACAGTCCAGTGACTCTTCAGTCCAAGTTTAGTGGAGGTAAGTCCTTGCCTCCCCACGCCAGACTGCATTGCTGGGAACCGTGACTTTTGCAGCTACTCCGGCCTCCGTGCACTTCCGGCGGAAATTCTTTGTGCACAGTCCAGCCTGGGTCCACGGCACTCTAACCTGCATTGCACGACTTCCTAAGTTGTCCTCCGGCGACGTGGGACTCCTTTGTGCGACTTCGGGTGAGCATCGTTTCACGCATCCTCGTAGTGCCTGTTTCTGGCACTTCTGCGGATGCTATCTGCTGCTGAGAAGGCTCCTTATCTTGCTCGACGCCCCCTCTGTCCCCAGACACAATTGGCGACATCCTGGTCCCTCCTGGGCCACAGCAGCATCCAAAAACACTTACCGCACGATTTGCAGCTAGCAAGGCTTGTTGGCAGTCTTTCGGCGGGAAAACACTTCTGCACGCCTCTCCACGGCGTGAGGGATCCGTCCTCCAAAGGGAAAGTCTCTAGCCCTTGTCGTTCCTGCAGAAACCTCAGCTTCTACTGTCCAGTAGCAGCTTCTTTGCACCCACAGCTGGCATTTCCTGGGCATCTGCCCATCTCCGACTTGCTTGTGACTTTTGGACTTGGTCCCCTTGTTCCACAGGTACCCTCGACTGGAAATCCATTGTTGTTGCATTGCTGGTTTGTGTCTTTCCTGCAGAATTCCCCTATCACGACTTCTATGTCCTTTGGGGAACTTTAGTGCAATTTGCACTCACTTTTCAGGGTCTTGGGGTGGGCTATTTTTCTAACCCTTACTATTTTCTAATAGTCCCAGCGACCCTCTACAAGGTCACATAGGTTTGGGGTCCATTCGTGGTTCGCATTCCACTTTTGGAGTATATGGTTTGTGTTGCCCCTATCCCTATGTGTCTCCATTGCATCCTATTGTAACTATACATTGTTTGCACTGTTTTCTAATACTATTACTGCATATTTTGGTATTGTGTACATATATCCTGTGTATATTCGCTATCCTCATACTGAGGGTACACTCTGAGATACTTTGGCATATTGCCATAAAAATAAAGTACCTTTATTTTTAGTATATCTGTGTATTGTGTTTTCTTATGATATTGTGCAAGTGACACTAGTGGTACTGTAGGAGCTTCACTCGTCTCCTAGTTCAGCCTAAGCTGCTCTGCTAAGCTACCATTATCTATCAGCCTATGCTGCTAGACACCCTATACACTAATAAGGGATAACTGGGCCTGGTGCAAGGTGCAAGTACCCATTGGTACTCACTACAAGCCAGTCCAGCCTCCTACAGTGAGAAGGGCAGGCTTCGGTCTCCCCCCACCGCACCCCATCGAACCTGTGCCAGGGCCCCCCCAGGATCCTTACCAGGCCACAGGACCGCTCGTTCCTCCGCTTCACCCTGCTAGTTCAGCCTGGCCGGGCCCGCTGTAATACTCCGTCTACAGTCAGCCGGGCTCCCCAGCAGAGTCTCCGCCCCGACCCAGCTGCATCTGCTCAACTCGGCTGTCGTCCACTCGGCTCAGGCCTCTGCTCCACAGAGCTCAGTTGTCCACAGTCGGCGACTCGCTCACCATCTGCTTTCGGCGGGTTGTACATCCCCCACTTTTCTGCTTTCTTTCCACCGTTGAGTGGGGCCAGGATCAGTGCCCTGATGGGGGTATTAAACTTGGATTAATGTTGGGCCGACTCGGAAGTAAACTATCATGCATCTGCCATGTTAGCTGGCCAGGCCACTCCCCCCTAAAAGAGGCCTTTAACCCACAGCACTGGCCTGTTATGTGACCAAGTGGAAATGTTTTGTCCATTATTGCCTCCACACATTGATCTAGTGAAACCAACTATCCAGGTCATAGGGCCTGATTTACATTTTGGCGGATGGGTTACTCCATCAGAAATGTGACGGATATCCCGTCAGCCATATTACAAGTCCCATTAGATATAAAGCACTTGTAATACGGTGAATAGGATAAAAGTTATGTTTGTGACAGAGTAACCCATCCACAGAACTGTAAATCATTCCCTTAATCTGTTACCTACCTCATATTCAAAAGTCAGGCCTTGCCTACACTTCTGTTCATCTCCGCTTGGCTGCAGTTGCAACTTACTCACAAAACAGGGATCACTCTTCTTTTTTCGGTGTCCCCGTCTTCAAAGCCCTTATGGAAGGACTCAAACGAGTTATTCCACCGGGGGTGCCACTAGCACCTGTCTGGAACCTGAACATAGTCCTGCCTTGACACATGGGTCCTCTTTTTGACCCCTCCAATCTCGCCAACTCCAGCTCCTCTTGTGGAAGGTTGGCGTACTTGTTGTCATCACATCGTTAGGGCGTGTGTTTGAGTTGGTTCTCTCTGCACTGTCACCCTTCAAAACTTTTGCTTTCACCACTCCTATGAACCCGTTTTTGGTTGGCATTAGTTTTTACCACTGCTACCAGTGCTAAAGTGCTTGTTCTCTCCCCTTAAAACATGGTGAAATTTGCACACACCTGATTGGCACACATAATTTACTTATACGTCCCTAGTAGAGTGGTAGTACACGTACCCAGGGCTCTTATATTAAATGCTATTAGTAGTCCTGCAACAATTATTGTACCAGCCACTTAAGTAGTCTTTAAACCTGGCTCAGGCCTGACATTGCTGCCTGGGTGTGCAGTTTTACACTGGGACGTCTGGAGATATTTGAAAACGGTGCGCTGGAAAAGTTTGGGAGGAGCAGCAGGTGGCGAGTGAGCGTAGCAATCGAGCCCGACCGTCATAAAAGGGGTTTGGGGAGTTCTCCCCTGAGAATGTTTTTTTAAAAGTGTGGGCAAATGGTGCATTGTCAAGAAAACCGTATAAATGTATTTCGGAGAACCGTAAACATGTCTATTGACTGAAGCAGCTAGGTCTCCTCAAAGATTGTTCATCTCAGCAGTAAGATGAAGTCTGGGCTTTAAGTGGGCCAGGTCCTGCCGGTGCTCCACACCACCAGTTCTTAAAAGCAGGTGCTGAGGTGGGTCCCTGTCGGGCTCTCCATTATTGCCCTCACCCTCAGGATGAAAAAAGAATCTTAACTCTGCGGCAGTCCCACCCTTCACTGCCTTCGATGTAACTTCAAAGAGACTCATAGTTCTTTCACAGCCTTATCTTTTCAGAACTGAAGCATTTTCAATATTTTCTACAACAAAAAGCCATTGCTGTGGCTTATTTAATTTATGCATCTAACGACCATTGACAAAGCCAATAGTCCTGCCTTGTTGCGTGTGTAATGTTACTTGTTGTATTATATATCTGGATGCAACGACGGAAAGAAGCTGCAAAATACCAGTAGGGAGGCACAGATTCTTATATTGCATGTTTTTAATCCATGCCATTAATTACAGCAGCCACGCCCCCTTGAGACAACCCCAGTTTAAGCTGGCTGAAGTCTTTGTCAATGGGGAATTCAGTCATTCTTGACCCTCGCACATGTAAACCTTTGTTGAAACCCCATTCTGTGGAAACTAGGACAGGCTCGGAGGCTCCCTGTGAACATGCCTTTGTCGCCATATAATCAGTCACAGAGTTACAGAACAGATATTTCCACATGAAAAGGTCAGGGGAGAGAGGCAGCTTCCTCTAAGCCAGTCCTGACACTGCTCCTGCTCTTGCAGCAGCACCATGATTGGCTGGGGGAGGGAACATCGCCGCTCATTACTGAGACTGGGGGCTGCGGCTTTGAGCCACCTTTGGCTCACTAATGTGTGCTGTTGGCGAGACTCTGACAGGCCTAGTGCGCATGTCGTTCAACCCGACATGCACATTTAGGTGCGCTAAGTACTAATATGGATGTCTGACTGGCAAATGGTAATATTGATGCGGTTTTAAGCATCTCAGGACCGCACTAGCTTTCTTTCTCCAGGACCTGCTTGAGGCGCCCTCGATCACTTAAGATGCTGCAGCTACATCCGGTCCGTGGCTGAAGGAAGCACTTTAAAATATTTTACAACACTAATACATTTAATTGGTGGGCCAGCAAGGCAAAATTTAAGTGGGCCAACACCCTAACGGAGTCACTGCCCCTGGTTTTAAACTGCCAAATTGACCTGGCAAAATAAACCTTTTGCCAGGCCTAAATGTCCCTTTTTAATACATATAAGCCACCCCTAAAGTTAGGCCCTAAATGGCCCATGGGGCAGGGTGCATTGTATTTAAAAGGTCAGACTTGTGGTTTTAAGTTTTACTTGTTCTTGTAAAGAGAAACTCCCAAATTAATATTTCACTTCTGTGAGGCCTATCTCTCCCATAGGGTAACATTGGGTCACCATATAAGATTTAATATGTCATACTTTTTTTGGGAAACTGGTTGAAAAGTTGTGTTTGGTCTCATACGAATTGTAATTTTAAAACCCTCTTTATGGTAAAGTCAGATTTTAACTCTCAATTCTGAAAATGCCAGTTTTAGAAAGTTGGCCTTTTCATGTCATAACCATTTGATGCCTGCAGCCTGTATCCTGGGTCACATGACTGTGATTAGATGGCAGTTAGCTTTTGTGAATTCCTCCTAGACAGTGTAGCAGAGAGGGACTAGATGTTGGCAGGATGGGTGGAGCTGTTCCCTGTTCCCTGTCCCACTTCCATTTTAAAGTGATGCTTTCAGCACACTCACAAAGGGACTTAACACCAGGATTTTGTCAGCCTAGCCATCTTGGAGCCTAGGCAGGGGAAGGAAGGAAATTTCCAGAACCAGATGTGCTTAGGCTCATTTCTAAGGCTGGCACTAGGCATCAATCAATCAATCAGCATTTGTTATGCGCAACTACTCATCTGTGAGGGTCTCAAGGCACTGAGGGTGTTGGGGTGGCTTGGAGCGTCCATCAGTGTGGTGGTTCTTCAAATGTCCATGTCTTCAAATAGCCATGTCTTCAGCTTTTCTGTGAAGTTGACGAGGGGTGTAGTCTGTCTGAGGTGGGGCAGTAGGGCGTTCCAGGCTGTGGTGGCGAGGTAGGAGAAAGAGCGTCCCCTGTTCTTGTTTTTCTGATGCGGGTTACTTCGGCGGGAGAGATCTGGGCTGAGCGTAGGGTCCTGTGGGGCACGTGGAAATTGAGTCGGCTGTTTAGATAGGCTGGTCCGGTGTCGTGGAGGGCTTTGGGTGCGTGGATGAGGATTTTGACGGTGATTCTTTTCTCTATGGGGAGCCAGTGTAGTGTGCGCAGGTGCTTGGAGATGTGACAGTGTTGTGATAGGTCGAGGACCAGTCTGGCAGCGGAGTTCTGGATGTTCTGTAGTTTGCAGGTGAGTTTCTTATTGAGTCTGGCTTAGATCGCGTTGCCGTAGTCCAGTCTGCTGGTAATGAGGGCATGTGTGACAGTCTTTCGGTGTTCGAGGAGGATCCATTTGAATGTCTTGCGCAGGAGGCAGAGGATGCAGATGCAGGTGGATGTGACTGAGTTGATTTGGCGTCCATGTTGAGATTGGAGTCCAGGATAATTCGGAGGTTGCAGGCTTGGTTCGTGGGGGTGGGGAG
Organism: Pleurodeles waltl; assembly: GCF_031143425.1. Lineage (NCBI taxonomy): Eukaryota > Metazoa > Chordata > Amphibia > Caudata > Salamandridae > Pleurodeles > Pleurodeles waltl. The sequence goes on from NC_090439.1 coordinate 1,144,311,042, forward strand.
GCTCCCGGTGTGGTGGGCCACCAGGAGAAGTTCCGCGCGTCGGGTTGAGGGCCCATGATGAGTACTTCAGTTTTGTCTGCGTTGAGTTGTAGGCAGCTGCTTTTCATCCAGTTGGTGACTGCTCCCATGCCTCCACAGAAGTTGTGTCTGGCTGTTTTGGGTTTGCTGAATAGGGAGAGCATTAGTTGAGTGTCGTCAGCGTAGGAGACATTGTTGAATCTGTAGTTTCTGACAACACCAGCTAGTGGGGCCATGTAGGTGTTAAGCAGCGTGGGGCTGAGGGAGGATTCCTGGGGAACTCCGCAGGTGGTAGGTGTGGGGTCCGAGAGGAAAGGGGGAAGTCTTACTCGTTGAGTTCTGCCAGAGAGGAAAGATCTGATCCAGTCTAGGGCCTTGTCTCTGATGCCAGCCTTGTGAAGTCTGCGTATCAGGGTGTGGTGGGAGACCGTGTTGAAGGCCGTAGAGAGGTCGAGCAGAATGAGGGCCGCAGTCTCTTCCTTGTCCAGCAGGGAGCGGATGTCGTCCGTTGTGGCCACGAGGGCTGTTTCGGTGCTATGGTTTTTTGTGAAGCCAGACTAGGGAGGTGTTGAGGATGTTGTGGTCTTCGATGAAGGTGGCAAGTTGACTGTTGATGGCTTTCTCAATGACTTTCACCGTGAAAGGGAGCAGAGAGATGGGCCTGTAGTTCTTGAGGTCAGAGGTGTCCGCCGAGAGTTCCTTGAGGGGAGGGTTGATCTCAGCGTTGTTTCCATTCATCGGGAAGGAGGTGTCTGCTAGGGAGCGATTGATGGTGAGGCAGACCTTGGGGCAATGGTTTCAGTGGCTCTGTTGAAGAAGTGGTTTGGGCATGGGTCCGTGGAGACTGCGGAGTGTATGGTCCTCATTGTCTTCAGTGTATCTTCATAGGTGAGGGGAGTCCAGTTGGTGACTGTTGGTTTTTTGGTGTCGGGTTCCGATGGAGGGGGTTCTGCACGTAGCTTGTCCTCGCTGAAGTTGTCATAGATAGTCTTGATTTTGTGGTGGAAGTATGTGTTGAGTTTGTTGCAGAGATCTTGTGGGGGTGCGATGTCTGTTGCTTCGCTATTAGGTTGGGCGAACTGCTTGATGATGCTGAAGAGTTCCTTGCTGTTGTGTGCATGTGATGATATTCTTTCTAGTATTGCTCTCTTTCTGGTGCTATTTGGTGGTGTGCAGTGGTGGCGGCTCTGAAGTTGATTTGGGCTTCTGTAGATTTGGTGTTTCTCCAGATTTTCTTGAGGCGTCAACATGTGCGTCTGGTTTCTCAGAGTTCTGCGGTGAACCAACTGGCTTTCTTGGCATGGGTGCTGTTGTTCTTTTTGAGGGGGGCTATAGTGTTGGCGCAGTCAGCGATCCATTTGTGCAAGGTGCAGGCTGCGATGTCTGGGTCATCATTGTGTGAGATGGGGGGGCGAAGGTGGCGAGGGTGGCGGTGAGCTGGTCGTTGGTGATTTTTGTCCAGCTTCTACGGGATGGTTGGTGTTAGGGTCTGATGATGGTGGGTGTGTTGAAGGTGAAATGGATGCAGCGATGGTCTGGACGTTCGGAGGTGTGGCTGAAGGTGGCGGAGGTTCCTGTTGTGAAGATGGGTAGAGGGGGTGTCCTGCTGAATGTGTTGGTTCTGTCATGATCTGTCAGAGCTCTCTGTTGTAGAGTTGTCTAGGAGGGATGCGGTGTTGGGGTCTTGAGGATGTCGAGGTGGAAGTTGAGGTCTTCCAGCAGGGTGTAGTTGGAGGCTGCAATGGCTTGCGCAGTGATAATGTCTGTGATGGAGTCGGAGAAAGGTGCGCAGGGCCCGGGCGGGAGGTAGATGAGGGTTTCCCTCAGGGTGGACGTTGGACTTGTCTGAAGTTGGAAGTGGAGGTGTTCCATCAGACTTGTGGGGTCTCCGGGGTGTGTACTCAGTCGGAGGCTAGACTTGTGGATGATGGCGATTCCCCCCTCAGGGGCGGCTGGGTTGGTCTTTCCGGGTAATCTTGTATCCTTGGGGAATGTTGATGGCAATGTCCGGGCCAGAGGTGGTGTTGGTCGAGGTTTTAGTGAGGAATGCGATGTCGGGGTGGTGCTGTCAAGGAGGTCCCAGATTTCGGTGGCGTGTTTGTGGAGGGAGCAGACCTTGAGGAGGATGCATTTCAGTGTCTTCGGTGTGGGTGCGTTGTTGCGGGTGGATTGTGCCGGGTCAGAGGTCTTGGTGGTGTTGTAGGATTGGCGGCAGCTGAGGCAGCTGAAGGGTCCGTGGGTGTCAGCCAGTGATGAGGGCTTGCAGTTGTTGTTGCGTCCTGGGTTGAGTGTGTGGAGTGCTGCTGGCATGTAGAGGTGATGGGTGGGAGGTCTAGGGGTCCTGGCGCTGGTCGCAGTCGGGTCGCAGACAGGCACAGGCAGGCTTGCCTTTAAGTAGGCAGAGGGGGGAGGAGAGGACAGTTGGGAGGCATGAGTGGGGAAAATGGCACGAAAAGGGGGGTGGGGCCACAACGACAGCAGCGGCAGGGAGAGGGAATCAAGCAAGAGAATAGAGACAAAAATCAGAAGAGAAGAAAAGCGTAAAATAAGAGTAAAAAGCACAGAAAAAAAGAAGAATCAGATAAAAAAAAAGCTCAGAAAACGCAAGGGCAAGCAGAAAAGCACGAAGGGAGAAGACAGAGGAAAAAGAGGCCGAGGGCCAGCGGGCAGCCTAGCAGAACAGCAAAGCTCTCTCACTAGACACCAGGAATGAGGCACAGGCAGGAGGCTACAGGTGGAGGAGGGCCTCGAATGTCTGACAGGGGTCAGAGTTTGACAGACACAGGCTGCACTTACTGGAGGAGCTACATGGAGGTAGAGCAGTTCACTGACCATGTCAGTGGGGTTGCTCTTCCTACCACGCAGCGGTCACCATTAAATAGGGTGAGGGGGGACGAGAGGACAGTTGAGAGACGGGAGTAGAAAACAATGGCGCAAAAAGGCTGGCGGGGCCGCTTTGGCAGCAGCAGGGAGAGGGAAGCGAGAACGAGAAAAGAGACAAAAATCGGAAGAGAAGAAAACGTAAAATCAGAGTAAAATGCACATATAAAAGGAGGAATCAGATAGAAAAAGCTCAGAAAGCGCAAGGACAAGCAGAAAAGCGCAAAGGGGGAAGACAAAGAAAAAGAGGCTGAGGGCCAGCAGGCAGCCTAGCAGAAGAAAAAAATCTCTCCCACTAGACACCAGGGATGAGGCGCAGGCAGGAGCCTGCGGGGGAGGAGGGCCTCAAACTTCTGACAGGGGTCAGAGTTCGACAGACACGGGCTGCACTTACTGGAGGTGCTACACAGAAGTAGAGCAGTTCACTGACCAGTTATTGGACCCTCAGACCAACTGTTCAGTGCTCTACTGGGCCTGCGGAGGACACTCAGAAGATCTGCCTTGTATTTCAGAGTACTGCCCTGCTGCTTGAGGCCTGCTTTGTACCTCAGAAGATTACCCTGCTGCTTGACTCCTGCCCTCCATGTGGTACCCAGCCAGTACTTGTAGGAAAGTACCATCTTCCTTGGCATGTTACCCCCATTTTTACCTGTATGTCAGTATGATTTTGCCTGTCTCACTGGGATCCTGCTGGTCAGGACCCCAGTGCTCATAATTTGTAGTGCCTAACTGTGTCACTGAGGCTCTGCTAACCAGAACCTCAGTGCTTATGCTCTCTCTGCTTTTATATTTGTCACTGAGTGCCAGTGACTTCATTTACCAATTTCTACTGGCATACTGGACCCCTCTTATAAGTCCCTAGTATATGGTACCCAGGGCATTGGCGTTCCAGGAGATCCATATGGGATACAGCATTTTTTTGCCATCCATAGGGAGCTCAGACAAATCCTTACACAGGCCTGCCATTGCAGCCTGCGTGAAATAACGCACACATTATTTCACAGCCATTTTCACTGCACTTAAGTAACTTATAAGTCACCTATATGTCTAACCTTCACTTGCTGAAGGTTAGGTGCAAAGTTACTAAGTGTGAGGGCACCCTTGGACTAACAAAGGTGCCCCCACATAGTTCAGGGCCATTTCCCCGGACTTTGTGAGTGCGAGGACACTATTACACGCATGCACTACATATAGGTCAATACCTATATGCAGGTTCACAATGGTAACCCCGAATATGGCCATGTAACATGTCTAAGATCATGGAATTGTCCCCTCATTCCAAATCTGGTATTTGAGAGCCGATTCCATGCATCCTGGGGGCTCCACCATGGACCCCCAGTACTGCCAAACCAGCTCTCTGAGGCTTGCACTGCAGCTACAGCTGCTGCCACCTCACATACAGGGTTCTGCCCTCCTGGGGTCTGGGCAGCCCAGTCTCAGGAAGGCAGAACAAAGCATTTTCTCTGAGAGCAGGGTGTTACACCCTCTCCCTTTGGAAATAGGTGTTACAGGCTGGGGAGGGGTAGCCTCCCCCAGCCTCAGGAAATGCTTTAAAGGGCACAGATGGTTCCCTCCTTGCATAAATCAGTCTACACTGGTTCAGGGACCCCATCTCCCCTGCTCTGGTGTGAGACTGGACAAAGGAAAGGGGAGTGGCAACTCCCCTGTCCATCACCACCCCAGGGGTGGTGCCCAGAGCTCCTCCAGTGTGTCCCAGACTTCAGCCATCTTGCTTTGCCAGGTGTGGGGGCACTCTGGAGGCCTCTGAGTGGCCAGTGCCAGCAGGTGACGTCAGAGAACCCTCCTGATAGGCCCTTAGCTGATAAGGTAGCCAATCACCCTCCCATGGCTACTTAGGGTCTCTCCAGTGGGTTCTCTTCAGATTCTGCTTGCAAGTTTCCTTCAGGAATCCTCTGCAACAACTTCAGTTTCCTCTGACCTCGGATCAACCGCAGCCTGCTCCAAGAAACGCTGTAACTGCAACAAAGTATCCACCAGAGATACTTTTCTTCAGCAACCCCAGCTCCAAGTCAGCAACTGCGACAGTTTCCACAGTGTGCACGCTCTTGGGACTCCCTGTCTTCATCCTGCACCAGAAGGACCAAAGAAATCTCCCGTTGAGTGACGACGACCAGTACCCTGGGACTCCTGTCACAGCAATGAGCGTGCTCCGAAGGACACAGAGGGTGGACCTCATCGACGTAGAGAGTCCTGAGGTCCTGCTGACGCAATTTGGAGGAGTTAAGACCTTGCCTTCCCTGAGAGCAACAGTACCCCTGTGTACTCTGTCTCCTTCACCTCCTGAGGCCTCTGTGCACTGTTTGCGAAATTCCTTTGTGCACAGCCTAGCCCAGATCCCCAGGACTCTATCCTGCGACGCTCAAGTCGCTGAGTTGTTCTTCGGCTGCGTGGTACCTTCTTTTGTTGTGCTGCATCAACTGCGTTTTGCACCTCCTTTGTCCCTGGATCCTGTGACTCCTGGGGGTGCTGGCTGGCATCCTGAGGGCTCTCTAAAGTGCTGAGAGCCCCCTCTTCCTCTTCACACAGAGTTGAGGCCCCCAGGTCCCTCCTGGGTTCATCCAGCGCCATTTTGACACAAAACGCACTTTTGTCATAGCCAAGGCTTGTTGGTGACTTCCAACACAAAATCACATCTGCAACGATCTTCACGCCGTGGGACATCTTTTGTGTCATGCAGGAACCCGCTGGCATCTTCCTAGGGTGCATTTCTGCAGTCTTCGACTAACTGTGGGCTCTTCTTTTGCACCATCTTCTGGGTTGACAGGGGCTCCTGTCCTTCCTGGAATTTCTTTTGACTTCTGGAATTGGTCCCCTTCCTTTACAGATCTTCAAGTCCAGGAATCCAGCAGTTGTTCTTTGGAGATTTGGTTGGTTGCTGCAAAATCTCAATCACGAGGCGTAGTGTGTCCTAAGAAAACTTGCAGTACTTTAGTCCTGCTTTTCTGGGCTCTGGGGTGGGGTAATTTACTTACCTTTACTGTATTCTTACTCTCCCAGCGATTCTGCACACACTACATTTGTCTAGGGGGGAATTTGTGATTCGCATTCCACTTTCTTAGTATATGGTTTGTGTTGCCCCTAGACCTATTTTCTCCCATTCCAATCTATAGCATTTCCTATTGCTTGCATTGTTCTATAACTATTTACTGGTCTAACTTTGGTGTCTAGTGTATATATTGTGTATAATACTTACCTCCAGAAGGAGTATTGTCTCTAAGATATTTTTGGTATGGTGTCACCCAACTAAATACCTTTATTTTTGGTAACACTGAGTATTGTCTTTACTTGTGTATAAGGACTGTGTAACTATAAGTGGTATTGCATGAGCTTTGCATGTCTCCTAGTTCAGCCTAAGCTGCTCTGCTATAGCTACCTCTATCAGCCTAAGCTGCTAGAACATTACTACATTTCACTAATAAGGGATAACTGGCTATGGTATAAGGTGTAAGTACCCAAGGTACCCACTACAAACCAGGACAGCCTCCAACAGTCCTGGAACCTTGGAAGTGGTGCTAAAGGTGCCCAAACAGAAAAAATCCCAAACTTTTTCCACTATAAAGTGGTCTGGGAACCGACTGGAGACCAGAAGCTACCTGCCTGCATATCCACCTGAGGTGCATCGCGTGTCGCCTGACTTTGTGGTAATTCCTACTACAGTCTTTTCCACAGCAGTAAATTTGTTCAGTGGCTCGTCTCTGGAAGGGGAGCCAGCCTCATAGACTCATCATTGGCTACTGCCTGCAGCTTTGTCCCACTGACTGAAGATTGCAGTCTTTTAAAAAAGGGACAAAGTCCAAAAAAAACAGCGACCTTCTTTCTCAGACACTGCTGGCTCCCTAGTCCCACAAAATGTTTCCTTTTTCAGACATTTGTCTTAAAAAATTCTTCTTCGTCTGAAGCTAAGTCAAGAATGGACTCAATTGACTTCTTGTTTCCAAACTGCCCTCTATCATGGTCTGGCTTAACTTTTGACCTTGCCCCTGTCTCTTGTGATTAGATGTCTGCGGTCGACATTTTGATCTTTGTAGGCCATATAGTTCCTTAAAAAAATTAAAGATTCATAACTCCGGTTCTACTGATTGGCTTAAATTTGTTTTTGTATCACTTTATTTATTACAGTTTTCTCTAATTTTATAAATTGGAATAGGAATTTTCTTGTATTGTGTTTTCACTTTATTATTCTGTGTGCGCTGTATAAATAGTTATCACAGTGCCCCTAAGTTAAGCCTGACTGCTATTATGCCAAGCTTCAGGGAGGCAGGAAGTAAACGCAGGTTCGTTTAGTGATTTTTGTGATTCACCCTAGCAAGGATTGTGGTTGTTGCTTGAGAAGGGTTAACACCCCCCTCAACTGATAAACCAGTTTCTAACACCCCTATACAAAAGAGTTTTGCAGTGTTTAGCAGTTTGCGGTCATGTCTTCAGCCAGGAAGATATTAGAGAGTTGTGGTTTTCTTTGGGGATCATAGTTTTTTTTGTATTTAAAGTAAAGTATTTTACTTTTGTAAAGTAAAGCAGTACCTAGTGAAATCACTTTTTATTTGTGTTACTGTGTCATACAGTCTTCTGAGTATCTAAAGCTACATCGACGTCTGAGTTATCCTATAGATACTACTAAAATGCAGTATTTTGGTATCCAATTTAATTCAATAATGTGGTGTCCTGAGGACAGAAGTGATAAACAGCATGGGCATCAGTTTCACTTTTCACAGTATATAGAACAAATCCAAAATGGGAAAGGTAATCAATGACAGAACGGGGTTGCCACAAGACCACTCTTTGTGTTAATGTCATGAGCTGATCAAAGCTCTGTGTAGCTAGATTTGAAATAAATCTCCCATTTGTTCAGATCTGTCCAACAGAAGGTCCAGACAACTCTCTTCAAAACTATTTGTTATGTCCAAAGCTCAGTGGCATTAAAGTGTTACTCTTGACAGCTTTGTATCCCATGTTCCTTTTGTGCGCACAGCTCTCTAGTGCCAAGAAGCGGAGAGAGTTTGCGTCCCTGTGTGATATCAGGCACTGGATGTCCCAGACTGGGTTCCTAGTCTCCTGTAGATATTTCCACCTCTGAATCCCATGTTATTTGTGTGTACACACCTCTCTAGTGCCGGGAATCCCAGAGTGTCTGTGTTCATGTGTGATGTCAGGCACTAGATGTCCCAGACTGGATTCCTATCCTGTAGGCATTGCCAGCTCTGTATCTTTCAGCGCCAACCAATGTTCCTTGTATGCATACAGCACTGTAGTGCCAAGAAGCCCAGTGTGTTTTGCATTCATGCGTGATGTGAGGCACTGGATGTCCCAGGCTGGATTCCTTTCCTCTTGTAGGCATTGCCAGCTCTGGATCTTTCAGCGTCATCCAATATTCCTTGTATGCACACAGCACTCTAGTGCCAAGAAGCCAAGATTGTATTGTGTTCATGTGTGAGGTCAGGTACTAGATGTTCCAGACTGGATTCCAAGCCTCACGTAGGCATTGCCAGCTCTGCACCCATGTTCCTTGTATGCCCTGGTTTGTCTAATGCATGGTTCTGTCTCCTCTCTTTCAGAGATCTTCTCATCCCCCTGGTGCTTTGTGCCCTCCACGGTTTTATTCTTGGTGAGCATTGTCTTGGCTGTCCTGCTTGGTAAGTCTTCTTTAAACAAACATTGCTCAAGCCAGTAGTTGTATCTGCATAGCATGCACACAGAGGCAGACAGCATAGTGGCCAACACAGACTATTTTACAAAGTACAATAGACATAAAAACACCACGCCACAGACAAGAATGCATAAAGATTGATGGTCATACATAGGGGCATATTTATACTCAGTTTGCACCGAATTAGCGTCATTTATTTTACTCTAATTCCGTGCAAAACTAACTCCATATTTATACTTTGGCACTAGACCCGCCTATCGCCAAATTTATGGAGTTAAAGTCCTTATTTGGACGTGGAAACCTAGCCTGCCTTAATGAGATGCAAGGTAGGCGTTCCTGTGCAGAAAATTACCCACTTTCACTCTCAAGGGTCCAGGAACTGGATTGGTACCACTTGTCAAGTCCAGGTCCTCAGCCGGATTACCCACATGCTGGCAGGTGGAGTCTTTGATGTCTCTGACTCTTTGATGTCTCTGACACTTCTTAACAGAAGGCAAGCTCAGTTCAAGTCCTTGCAGAATCTTTACAAGCAGGATACACGGCAAAGTCCAGTCTTTTCACTCCCAGAAAGAAGTAGCAGCAGCAGGCCAACACAGCAAAGCAACAGGCAGAGTGGCAGGTCCTCCTCAAACATCCCGCTCTTCTCCCTGGCAGAGGTTGCTCTTTATCCAGAAGTATTCTAAAGTTGTGGGGTCAGCAGTCCAATACTTATACTAATTTCTTCCTTTAAGGTAGGCACATTTCAAAGGGGAGACTTTGTAGTGCACAAGAACCTGCCTCTTCCTTACCCTGCCCCAGCCACATTCTAGAGGCTTGTAGACTGTATTGTGTGAGGACTGGCACAGCCCTTTCAAGTGCGGGTGTCAGGAAGACTCATTAGGACATGCAGGGCACACCTCAGTTCCCTTTGTGTCACTTTCTAAAGCAAATTCCCACACAGCCCAACTGTCAGTCTGACCCAGACGTGTATTCAGGAGTCAAGCAGAGGCACAGAAGGGTTAAGCAAGAAAATGTCCACTTTGTAAAAGTGGCATTTTCAAACAATCTAAAAATCAACTTTACCAAAAGATGTATTTTTGAATTGTGAGTTCAGATTCCATGTCTGTTTCTGCTCCCAATGAGAAACTGCACTTAAAGGATATTTAGAGGCAATCTCCATGTTAACCTATGGGAGAGACAGGCCTTGCAACAGTGAAAAACGAATTTGGCAGTATTTTGTTTTCAGGACACGAAAAAACACAACAGTGCCTGTCCTACCTTTAAATACACTGCACCCTGCCCATGGGTCTACCTAGGGCCCACCTTAGGGGTAACTTACATGTAGTAAAAGGGAAGGTTTGGACCTCGCAAGTAGGTCGAATTGGCAGGGCAAAACTGCACACACAGACACTGCAGTGGCAGGTCTGAGGCATGTTCACAGGGCTACTCATGTGGGTAGCACATTGGTGCTGCGGCCCCGCTAGTAGCATTTGATTTACAGGCCCTGGGCACCTCTAGGGGCACTTTACCAGGGACCTACCAGTAAATCAAACATGCCAATCGTGGATAAACCAATCACCAATACAATTTAGTCAGACAGCCAGAGTCCTAAAGCCAACAAAAACAGGTCAGGAAAAATAGAAGGAGGGAGGCAAATAGTTTGGGGATGACCCTGCAAAAAGGGTATGGTCCAACAACATACAGTTGTTTTTTTACACAGTATTACCGTTATTGGAATGAGTGTTTATATAACCCCAACTCAGCAGTTTATTGGAGATTATGGTGAATGTTCAATGAGCCCAGTGCTTAATTTGAGCAGGTGAGGTCCACTGGCATTTAATTTTTCTCATCAGATTTTGACCCATAGCAAGAGAGAGGAAAGGTGGAGGAAGACAAGGATGAAAGCAGTTTTGAAAAAAGTGCATGGGAGAGTGAAATAAAACGTCAGGGGGTATTTGGTTATGGAAGAAAGAGGCATGAGATGAAATTAAGACTATGAATCCTTGGTACCCCAACATTTGTCAGCACCTGCTGCGGCCTTCTGTGAAAAACTTTGAGCACTTGAACAAATTAGACATTGCATGCTCCCTAACCATGTTTCATCACACATCTCCATTAGTTTATTCTATATGTAAAATATCTGAAATGTCATCAGCCATCTTACTATATGCCTGTGCGGGTTACTAAGCTTCTGTCATGCCAATCCATGTGTATACAAAAATATGCAAACAGTACTTCTATGCAGTAAATGTGTGGAAGCATGTGCTTCTTTCTCCTTCCTTCCAGATCAGATCTCTACAAGGTCATTTCCAGTTGAAATCTCAGATCCCACATCCGCACCATAGAAATCGAGATGTTTCCTTTCTGCCTTGTTAGTTTGAATAATTGCCCCAGTGTGATTACCATCGTCATGCCAACTGAAAACCTTTCCTTATAAGCCCTGCCCGTCATACACATGTAGTAATGTTACATGCACACACCAGTAGCCTTGCTAACATACAATCAGGCCTGTCTTGTATGTTCATGTTACTCCACAGACCTGCCACATCTGACGCTCCAGAGGGGCCCCTAGAGCTGTGTTTCAAGGGTGCTCCGAGTGGGGTGTAGGTGTTGTGCACAAGGTTATATATTGTAGCCCAGAGACCTGCACAACAGCAAAACTGCACTGTTCTCCCTGATGTCACTCTTTCAACCATTCTTAGGTTTTGGGGTAATTGCCATCTTGCATGCTGGGTTATCAGCATTGCTGCGAACACCTGCACTCACCCTCAGTCTGCATGAAACTAATGACTGGTTGGTAGAGTTATTCAGTGCATCTCAAGTGTGTGTGTGTGTGTGTGTGTGTATTTTGCAGCTATTGCTAAAGTCCACCTGCTCTTTGGAAAGTGAAGTATTGCTTTTGTTACAAGACAAAGCTCACCACCAATGTACCCTGAAGGCTTCCCATTGTGGGCATGTTTAGTCTTTTGCTGCCTTCTGTGAGAAGATGGATTCAGTGCTGGTCTCAGGGATGCCATTGCACGGATCCCTGGTTCCAAGCAGAGGTGAGGAGCAGATGCATCCTTTCCCTCATGGCCGTCCAGAGACCAGCTACATCTGCATCACTGAGGTATCACAGCTCCATGGCCTTCGTGTGCCCTCCTGAAGTATGACAGGAGCAGCTCTGTGAACACTTGAGATCCATTTGGTAGTTATCATACGCCATAAGCCTGCTTGAGAAGAATCAGCCCTCTGGCATTCTAAACTCTTCAAGTTGTCTATGCTCCTTTGGGGGTAGCTTTAGGGGCTCCTAGAAATTTACACTCCTTAAGCTCCCTTGGGCTGTCTGCTGAACTCATGGGCATGACTCATTCGGGCCTACAGCCCAGTATACATTGAGCAGAGTTCTAGGGAATATGTGGATCCTCATATCTAGATGGATATGGTGGACATGGTCCCCCCCATATCGTATCCGTGACTCCAAGGCTTTTGATTCAGGCTTGGTACTCTAAGTCCAAGTTTGTTACTGTGTAGAGATGGCTTAAATCCTGGAAGCTCCCACGTTGTAGTGTCACCTGTGTAGTTGTTACTCCACCTCGTCACTGCCTCACATATTTATTTGAATTAGTGATTACTTGTAGACCATGTAGTGTCTTACTACTGTGAGCACTAGGTCCAAGGGGCCCGAGTGTACTCAATAAAAGAATTACACACTCATTTGGTAGGTATGAGCTAAAGATAAGTTCAGTTTGAATGTTGTACGATGACAAATAAAGACTTTGGTTAAGAGCTCTGTGCGTGGCGTGTTCTTGTGCATGCTCCTGGGATCGGGAGGATGCAACAGAACTGACATATATGTACAAAATGAGCTGTATAAAGTTATTGAAATAATGATCTAATATTTTTGTCCTTTAGGCTGCAGCTCACCACAATATGTCTCGAAGTCTCCTTGTTCACAGGCCTGCCCCATGGACTGGCTCTACAGTAGAAACAAATGTTATTACCTCTCCATGATATACAAAGGGAAAGGGGACTGGGACGAGAGTCAGCGATTCTGCTCCTCACACAACGGGTCCCTTGCTCTCTTCGACACCCAGGAGGACCTGGTAAGAAGATGAATTAAACAGACCAATGAGGAACCACTTCGTCAGCAGTCAGAGCAATGTCGGGGTATTTGGCACTCTAGTAAAAGTGGCGATTATGTGCCCACTGCCTCACCATCCCCCCACCCTGAACACCACCACCACCATCCTCTCTTCCTTGTCTGAGGAAAGTCTTCTTGCATGGTCCGGATACATCCTGAAAGGCTGCCCCTGGGATAATGCTCCTTGTGGTGGTCAGCCATTTGTGAAACTTTGGTTGGTTTTTTTCATATATGAGTTGAATTTTGATCTCTGCACTTTCCTACTTTTTTTTAGGGTGGACAAATAATTAATCTGTGGTTTTCTTTAGACAAGATGTTTTGTTGTCTTTGGTGTCACTCAGTGCAGACTACACCACTAAAATGTCTATCGCCCTTCTGATCTTGAAGAGATAATCACTCTGTCCTAGCGCTCTGATGCTACCGCAAAGGTGTGCTTGGCACTGCACTGAAACACCCCTTCATGTGCTGAATAGAAGGAATTTATGCTAAAGCTACCATCAGAAAACTGCAAAGGAAAGCTCTGCCTCGTCCTTTTCTTTATCCTCCCTCTTCTTCATGAGTTCCGGGGCGCAGGAGCATGGAAATGTACAAAAGGCCCCAGGACTGAGCAAAGAAGTTAGGACAGGGACCAGAGAGGACGAAACGAGAGGCCTCTAGTCCCCTCCTCCTCTCCCTCCTGCATCTTCCATGGCAGTGCTGCGGTTGTCTTGGAGGCACCTCCACTGCCCTATTCAGGACGTACCTTTCAAGATCTGACGGAAAGCCAGGGCTGGGTTCACCAACTTGAATTAATGTTTTATCTTGGGATTTGGCTCAGTGGTGCCCCCGCAAGTCACAATAGTGGCTGTAGCCATGTCCTTATGGCCAATCAAAAGCCATGACACATTTCACACACTATAAGCACCTACTTTTGATTTCCTTATTGGTTGCAAGCACGAGGGTGAAGCAGTTCTCTGCCAATATACAGTAGTTTCATATCTTGTTACCCTTTGTGTCAACAAGCATTAAAGTGATTTCACTTGGAAAAAGATCTAGCTGGCTTGGACGTCTGGTGGTACAAGTAACTCACTCCTGCTTTGATTTTTAAATTTGCCTTTTCCATAAACACGAACAGAAAGTTGCTTCAAACGAATCTAAGCATGTCATGCAAGCACTGCTCATATGGCACATTGCTGAAGATACCACTAAACATGGCGCTAGTACCACTCAGCGGGCCACTAGTACCATTAAACAGTGTTCTAGTACAATTAAGCGGGCCGCTAGTACCATTACATGCATCACTAGTACCATTAAACTCACCGCTAGTACCATTAAACAGAGAGCTAGTACCAATGAATGAAGAACTAGTACCATTAAATGCACCACAAGTGCCATTGACTGACATCGGCCGCTAGTCCCATTAAACAGGGCACTAGTACCATTAAACCAGCTGCTAGTACCATTAAACAGGTCGCTAGTACCATTAAACCAGCTGCTAGTACCAATAAACCGACCGCTACTACCATTAAACGGGCCACTAGTACCATTAAACGGGCTGCTAGTACCATTAAACAGGCTACTATTAAACATGGCACTAGCTTCACAAATGCAACCTTTGTCTAAGTGCCCACCTTGAAACATCATGCAAATTGGATGATATCATTAGAGTAGTGGTTGGAGTGCGTTCAAATTAATTGAGGCCCTTTCAGAAGATGGTTGATACATAGCACCTGTTAGCATTCATTATATATCGGGGTATGGTGCATTTTTCTAACAGTGCAAAGTGAACAAAGGTAGTCACATTCCTCCAAGATGAAGATTAGAGAACTATGGCCCTCATTATGACCCTGGCGGTCGGCGATAATATGGCGGTAAGTACTGCCAACAGGCTGGCGGTACTTACCGCCATAATATGACCCAATGTACCTCTCCGACCGCCACAGCGGTAACAGCCGCTGTGCTGGAGATATCCATCTCCAGCCCGGCGGCCGTCACTGTTCCGCCTGCGGGATTATGACCCCGCCTACCGCCATGGTTTTCGTGGCTTCCTTAACGCCACAAAAACCATGGCGGTAGGCAATATCAGTGACAGGGAATTCCTTCCCTGTCACTGATAGGGGTCTTCCCCCTTCCCCTCCCCCACCAGTTAGCCCCCCCACCCCACCAACATTCACTCCCCCCAACATTCACTCGCCCCTTCACCGACACACACACACGCATACACACACCCATTCCCACATGCATCCATGCATGCATACATCCTTTCACACACACATCCGCACACACTTACAAACATACACTCAGACACGTATTCACATCACGCAACATACACGCACTCACACCTCCATACATGCACACACGCATTCCAACACGCAATACACACCCGCATTCATGCACACACAAACATTCACACACCCTCACACACACACAACACCCACCTCCCCTGTCGGAGACCCGACTTACCTCGACTTAGGGGGTCCTCTGGCAGAAGACTGGACGGGGCGCTGCTGCCAGCAGTAGCGTCCGCCATCAGAATACCAACAGGCCGTATTATTTGTCATAGTACGGCTGGTGGCGGTCTACTGGCGTGGCGCTGCTGTTGGCAGCAGCGCCACCTTAACGCCATCTGCCGGCATGGCCACAGCCGGAAACCTGGCTGTGGTCATAATATGGTGGCCGTCGCCGCGACTGTAGGCTGTTTTAGCCGCCAATGTCATAAGGAGGGCCCACATTCCTTAAACTACATGGCAGATTAAGTCCACCCCAAAGAGAATGGATCGACCTCATTGTCTTGGAAACCGCTTCAGAAGACCAGTCCTGTCTATTGAATGACCAGTCCTTTAATGAATGGTAAAGTCAACTATCTTGGGGCATCCAGACCAGTTGAGGTAGGCAACTTCGGCTGACACATGTTTATGCATGAAGAATTTCTGCTATAGTTCTAACCCAGTACAATACAACACAATACAATGCACTTCTATAGTGCACAGCTGCCAGAAAGGTGTCCCGGCGCTTGTGGAAAAGACCGCCCAAAAGTGGGATCGATTAAGTAGAAGAGTTATCATAGGAATAAATCAAACAGAAACGTTTGTAGCCCCTTCCTGAAGATCGGCTCCGAATGACAGCCTCTGAGGGTAGGCGGAACAGCATTCCACAGTCTAGCTGCCAGGTAAGCAAAGGAGCAACCCCCACTTCTGGACTTATAAATCTTAGGAATTAGACACAATTTGATGTGATTGGAGTGCAAGGCGCGTACTAGCACTGACAATTTGAACCAGTTCCTGAGGTGCCCAGGCCTGTTTTTATTGAAAATTGAAAATGCAAGAATTCTGCTTTTAATTCGGAGCCAATGGATTTGCCACAGTTGATTGGAAATTGAGATCCAAGGGGGCATTTTTAAGATCAAACGGCCCTCTGCCATTTGAATGATTTTTAGGCCTTGGATCAAAACATTCGGGAGGCCTACATAAAGACTGGTACAATAATCCAGTATGTACAATATTTTTCTGATCGTCCACTGGAATCAGGTAGAGCATACGTCTAAGTGATCTCATGGTCAGGAAGCAGGAACTAGACAGAGCTTTAATCTGTGCCTCAAAGTGAGCTCCAAGTCAAATTTGACACCCAAATTCCTAACTACTGGAGAAGGGCTATGTGGAGGTCCCATCTCTGGAGGCCACCATATGTCAGAATCTGGAGTAGATTTAGTGTCAAAGAAAAGTATCTCTGTCTTATCTGAATTAAAGTTTTACAAAATTGGAAATCATCCTATCCATAGCTGATTTCAGACAAACTTTGAATGAGCCCAAGGTGGACGGGTCCTTTTCCTGGAAAGCAACAAAGAGTTGCATATCATCTGCATATGACACTAAGGCCCGTATTTATACTTTTGTTGTGCTGCATTTGCGCCATTTTTGACGCAAAAGTGGCTCAAACTTACGAAATACAATTATATTTTGTACGTTCGCGCCACTTTTGCATCAAAAAATGGCGCAAATGCAGCGCAAAAAAAGTATAAATACGGGCATAACTTCACTCCCAAAGATTCTACAAGTTTGCTCAAGAGCCCCACATATACATTAAAAAGAGTAGGACTGAGGGCCAACCCCTGAGCAACTCCACAATTCAGATGTTTAGCATCTGAAGTGAAGGGTGGGAGAAAAATGGCCTGAGTTGGATTAGCCATAAAAGACTTAAGCAACAGCAGTGCTTGATCCGTAATGCCAGACTTTTCCGGCCTTTGAAGCACAGCAGTGTGGGAAACCGTGTTGAATGCTGTGGAAAGATCTAAAAGCTCTAGCCTAACCTGGGAGTTATCATCTCTGTTAACTTCGATGAATTCTGGAACTTGAAGAACAGCAGTTTCAGTACTGTTACCAGGTCTGAAACCGGATTGGGAATCGTGGAGTATATGGTTATTCTCCAAACAGGCTGAAATCTGCCTTTTGACATTTTTTCCCACTAGTTTCGCCAAAGTAGGGAGAAGTGAAATGGCTCTATAATTGCTCAGGATCTTAGGATCAGCTGTGAATTTCTTAAGTGGAGGAAGGGACAATTGCATGATCTAAGGAAATGTTCAAAAGAGTATTCATAATGGAGTTAACCACTGGGATCACTAAATTAAGAATGGTCGCGGACAAGAATGAAGAGGAGAACCTGACGTAGAATTCGCAAGATCCGTAGCTGATTCTTCAAGGGAGATAGGAGCAAAACGTGACACCAAAGGACTCTGCACCGGGGTGGGAGAGGGACCCAAAAAGGTTTGAGAGGACTGAGTGAAGGAATCCTGAATAGTTTGGATTCTGTCATAAAAACATTGGAAAGGTCTTCGCACAGCTTTTGAAGAAGAGAGAATACTTTTACTGTCAAGAGGAGTCAGAAATGTCCTAACCACTTTAAACAGTTCTCTCAAGGCATTATCTGGCTTGGAAATAGAGTGGGAAATAAAATCATTACGAGCCATGCAAATGGCTCTATGATACTCCTTAAGGGCAGACTGGTACAGCTTTTTTGCATCCAGGCCCTTTCCAGTTTTTTGACAGCTGGATTTCTGAGCTCTTAAAGCACCAGAGAACCAGGGGGCAGACGGCCTTCTGCGCGTAGAACTGTAAAGTTTCTTAGGTGCAATAGTATCAATGGCCTTTCCCACCCAATTCTCAAACAAAACCACAATTGTGTAAACCAGCCAAACTTAACGTGGTAGATTGGAGGGCTTTGACCAGATGCAAGTCATTAACATTATGACAGGGTCTGGACAGTGTTGTAGACATCCCTGGGGCAGCAAGAGAGGTGGTGATTGATACCTCAAAAGGGATTAGCACATGATCAGTCCAGACCAAGTCTGCCCCAGGTTGAATCCTAACTATAAGAGGAGTAGCCAAAACCAAGTCGAGGGTATGGCCAGCAGTGTGAGTGGGTATTTTAACCAATTGTTCAAGGTTAAAGGCTTGTAAGGTTCTCACAAATTGTTGAGCCATGTTATTATAAGGGTCATCCCCATGGAGACTGAAATCGCCCAGAACTATAACATTAGTATGCAGAGAGCTCAGTTGGCCCAGTGTCCATCAAGGTTTGCAGTGAGGTAGATGGTGCACCTCGGGGTGGTAAATCAGCACATATGGCGTTCTAAATGACCGGGACACAGTGATCCAAAATGACATACCTTCGAACTAAACATTGGAGTGATGAGCGGTGTATAATCTCAATTCCACCACCAATTTTACTATCACGATCAACATGTTTGATAGAAAACCCCTGAGGAACAGCTAGGGCGATATCAGCCGCCGGACTGGTCTTCAGCCAAGACTCATCAAGAAACAGTAATTGTCATGCAAACGGTCAACTATATCCAAGACATGTTTAGATGGAGACCGACCGTTTAGAAGCCCAGCCCTAAAAGATCTTTTATTTGTAGCAGAAGGGGTTTTGTTAATATTATTGTTATTACTAGGGTCCATAGTGTTATAAGGACTATGGGAAGAAGAGCGTGCCTGTTCCGTATGCACTAAGGGAAACTTACACAGCAGGCACATAGGAGCCAGTAGCCCAGGGAAGCTAAAACTGTTTTTTTTTTTTTTACATTGAAGTTCAGTTGTGCCTAGGGAAGCCCATGTATGTTCTTGTCACCCCACAGATACAACTGAAGAACTTGAGCCCTGTGCGTTTTCTCTCTTTATCCAAATAACTTGGGGTGACAAACCTAGTTGGGCCTTGCCTGAAGCCTAAAAAAGTGAATGCGAACCTAGGCGTTCTGACTGACGATTCCTGTTTCATGAAAAAAAACAGATTAATGCCGTGTGTGGGAGCTGCTTTTGCTTTATGCATGGACTCCCCAGGGTTGTTACTTGACTCCCAACTCAGTGGCGTAAAACTGGTATACAGGCGCTCATTGCGAGTCGGCTGGATTATGGCAATGCATTGCATGTAGGGATGGCCAACTGCCGCTTTACTGGCCTGCAACACATCCAAAATATGGCTACACGATGCATCTGTTATCCTATTGGTAGTTCCTCCTAAGGGGCAGTTTGAGCTCTCTTCATTGGCTTTCCAAGCGTGGAAGACACTTCTTCAAACTGCTCTCCCATGTACAACAGACAGACTATGCTCTTGGTCTTGTGGCTCTAAGTGGGACACTCGCCTTCTATAAGCTTAGCTCAGCCAGCCAGGCTATGATTTTGCAGAGGCTCATATATAAGGTACTTCTGGGTGGATGCTCTTTCACTTATTTGGCTCCCACCCACTCACTGAAATTGGTCTCCCTCTCACATTGGGTCTCACTCTTGATATTATCACATTTTGGAAACTATTAATTGCTTGGCTGTTTGCTCTCTAGAAATTTATTTTGTTGGTGCAGTGCCTTTTTCTAACTCTGTCCTTTATTTGGTCAGAGGTCTTTCTAGAGCTGGGATATCCCTTTGGGAAAGCATATGCTCTACAACTGTTATACATACATATCTCAGCAGCTTCACAGAATGCAAGAACTGTTAGTGTGACAAAACCATCATGTCGTTCCGAGCTTTTCTATGCCTGGTGCCAGATTTATACCCAAATATTGACTCATTTATACACTTGAAACATCAGCTTGTTGAATGACTATGGAGAAAGATTGGCTGGATTGGAAACACTTAGGCAATGATTTGAGAGGGCCTACCGCCACGTTAGCGCCTCCATAGTGTTATATATTTTTTTTAACGCTAAGGTGCCCTTTTCCCCACGCCGGATTGACAAAGTGGCACAGTGCATGCCACACTTTGTAACCCTTTGCTCGACTGTTGCATGTTACCCCCCTATTTCACTGTATATATGTTGTTTTAGTTGTATGTGTCACTGGGACCCTGCCAGCCAGGGCCCCAGTGCTCATAAGTGTGCCCTGTATGTGTTCCCTGTGTGATGACTAACTGTCTCACTGAGGCTCTGCTAACCAGAACCTCAGTGGTTATGCTCTCTCTGCTTTCTAAATTGTCACTAACATGCTAGTGACCAATTTCACCAATTCACATTGGCATACTGGAACACCCTTATAATTCCCTAGTATATGGTACTGAGGTACCCAGGGTATTGGGGTTCCAGGAGATCCCTATGGGCTGCAGCATTTCTTTTGCCACCCATAGGGAGATCTGACAATTCTTACACAGGCCTGCCAGTGCAGCCTGAGTGAAATAACGTCCACGTTATTTCACAGCCATTTACCACTGCACTTAAGTAACTTATAAGTCACCTATATGTCTAACCTTCACCTTGTGAAGGTTGGGTGCAAAGTTACTTAGTGTGTGGGCACCCTGGCACTAGCCAAGGTGCCCCCACATCGTTCAGGGCAGTTTCCCGGGAATTTGTGAGTGCGGGGAAACCATTACACGCGTGCACTGTACATAGGTCACTACCTATGTACAGCGTCACAATGGTAACTCCGAACATGGCCATGTAACATGTCTAGGATCATGGAATTGTCAACCCAATGCCATTCTGGCATTGGGGAGACAATTCCATGATCCCCTGTGTCTCTAGCACAGACCCGGGTACTGCCAAACTACCTTTCCCAGGGTTTCACTGCAGCTGCTGCTGCTGCCAACCCCTCAGACAGGTTTCTGCCCTCCTGGGGTCCAGCCAGGCCTGGCCCAGGAAGGCAGAACATAGGACTTCCTCAGAGAGAGGGTATTAGACCCTCTCCCTTTGGAAAAAGGTGCCAGGGCTGGGGAGGAGTAGCCTCCCCCAGCCTCTGGAAATGCTTTGATGGGCACAGATGGTGCCCATCTCTGCATAAGCCAGTCTACACCGGTTCAGGGATCCCCCAGCCCTGCTCTGGCGTGAAACTGGACAAAGGAAAGGGGAGTGACCACTCCCCTGACCTGCACCTCCCAGGGGAGGTGCCCAGAGCTCCTCCAGTGTGCTCCAGACCTCTGCCATCTTGGAAACAGAGGTGTTGCAGGCACGCTGGACTGCTCTGAGTGGCAGGTGCCAGCAGGTGACGTCAGAGACTCTTCCTGATAGGCTCTTACCTGTGTTGCTAGCCTATCCTCCTTCCTAGGTAGCCAAACCTCCTTTTCTGGCTATTTAGGGTCTCTGCTTTGGGGAATTCTTTAGATAACGAATGCAAGTGCTCATCTGAGTTTCTCTGCATCTCTCTCTTCACCTTCTGCCAAAGGATCGACCACTGACTGCTCAGGACGCCTGCAAAGCCGCAACAAAGTAGCAAAGACGACTACTGCAACCCTGTATCGCTGATCCTGCTGCTTTCTCGCCTGTTGCCTGGTGGTGCATGCTCGGGGGGTACCCTGCCTCCTCTCTGCACCAGGAGCTCTGAAGAAATCTCTTGTGGGACGACGGAATCCTCCCCCTGCAACCGCAGGTAACAAAAGACTGCATCAACGGTCCTCTGGGTCCCCTCTCAGCATGACGAGCATGGTCCCTGGAACTCAGCAACTCTGTCCAAGTGACTCCCACAGTCCAGTGACTCTTCAGTCCAAGTTTGGTGGAGGTAAGTCCTTGCCTCCCCACGCTAGACTGCATTGCTGGGTACCGCGTGATTTGCAGCTGCTCCGGCTTCTGTGCACTCTTCCAGGATTTCCTTCGTGCACAGCCAAGCCTGGGTCCCCGGCACTCTAACCTGTAGTGCACAACCTTCTGAGTTGTCCTCGGGTGTCATGGGACTCCCTTTTGTGACTTCGCGTGGACTCCGGTTCACTCCTCTTCTAAGTGCGTGTTCCGGTACTTCTGCGGGTGCTGCCTGCTTCTGTGAGGGCTCCCTGACTTGCTGGATGCCCCCTCTGTCTCCTCATCCAAGTTGCGACATCCTGGTCCCTCCTGGGCCACAGCAGCATCCAAAAACCCTAACCGCGACCCTTGCAGCTAGCAAGGCTTGTTTGCGGTCTTTCTGCATGGGAACACCTCTGCAAGCTTTTCCATGACGTGGGACATCCATCCTCCAAAGGGGAAGTTCCTAGTCCTCTTCGTTCTTGCAGAATCCACAGCTTCTACCATCTGGTGGCAGCTTCTTTGCACCCTCAGCTGGCATTTCCTGGGCATCTGCCCTCTCTCCACATTGTCGCAACTCTTGGACTTGGTCCCCTTGTTTCACAGGTACTCAGGTCCGGAAATCCACTTTGGTTGCATTGCTGGTGTTGGTCTTCCTTGCAGAATTCCCCTATCACGACTTCTGTGCTCTCTGGGGAATATAGGTGCACTTTACACCTACTTTTCAGGGTCTTGGGGTGGGCTATTTTTCTAACCCTCACTGTTTTCTTACAGTCCCAGCGACCCTCTACAAGCTCACATAGGTTTGGGGTCCATTCGTGGTCCGCATTACACTTTTGGAGTCTATGGTTTGTGTTGCCCCTATACCTATGTGCTCCTATTGCAATCTACTGTAACTTTACATTGCTTGCATTACTTCCTTTTGCTATTACTGCATATTTTTGGTATTGTGTACATATATCTTGTGTATATTTGGCATCCTCATACTAAGGGTACTCACTGAGATACTTTTGGCATATTGTCATAAAAATAAAGTACCTTTCTTTTTAGTATATCTGTGTATTGTGTTTTCTTATGATATTGTGCAGATGACACCAGTGGTATAGTAGGAGCTTTGCATGTCTCCTAGTTCGGCCAAAACTGCTCTGCTATAGCTACCTTCTATTAGCCAAAGCTGCTAGAAACACCTCTTCTACACTAATAAGGGATAACTGGACCTGGTACAGAGTGTAAGTACTCCTTGGTACCCACTACAAGCCAAGCCAGCCTCCTACATTGGTTGTGCAGCGGTGGGATAAGTACTTGCAACTACTTACCACTTTGTCATTGTGTACTTTTCATAAGAGAATAATATACAAAACAAGTTAGGTGTATGTACACCTAACCAAAAAGTTTTGCTTTTCTTCTCTTACACTATCTGCTAAGTGCTGAAAAGTACTCCTAAACTTTCAAAAAAATTCTAAAAAGTTGAAAAAGTTTTTTTTCTGTTTCCTTAAAAAGTCCTGAAACTTTTTCTCTCTTTTATCTGTCCCTAAACCTTTTCTATCATGTCTGATGTAGGAACTCCTCTTAATTTGGTCAGCACAGCTTATGACCACATTAACTTTAAGGGCCTAAAGAGTCTCTGCATTGATAGAGGTTTAGTGGTAGGAAAGAACCCCTCTAGAGAATTATTGTCTAAAATGCTTATTGAAAATGATAAGGCCTTAGCTGGCACTTCAATTGAGAAGTCAGGTGATATCTCACACTCTGACTCAGGGGAGCTCCCAGTAAGAGTGTTAGAGGGTGACCTTCCTAACCTGCCCCTTAGCAGACCACCTAGCATAGCTGGTAGTAATAGAAGCTCCCATCACAGTAGGGATATTTTTGTTCCTGCAGGCCAGGTTGCTAGGATGCCAACTGTTAGGGACAGGTCCCCCTCTGTTCATTCACATCATTCTTCTGTGTCAAAGCATTCCCAACCAACCCACCCTGATGACAGAATGTTAGTAAGGGAACTCAATAGATTGAGAGTGGAAGAGTCCAGGCTGAAGCTTAAACAGCAACAGCTGGCTCTAGACAGGGAATCCCTAGACTTAGAAAAAGAGAGACAGAGTTTGGGGTTTGGACCCCATGGTGGCAGCAGCAGTATTCCTGATAGCAATCCTGTGAAAGAGCATGGTTCTAGGAATCTGCATAAGATAGTTCCCCCTTACAAGGAGGGGGATGACATTAACAAGTGGTTTGCTGCACTTGAGAGGGCCTGTATGGTACAGGGGGGCCCACAAAGGCAGTGGGCTGCTATCCTATGGCTATCTTTCAGTGGAAAAGGTAGGGATAGGCTCCTTACTGTAAAGGAAAGTGATAGCAATAATTTGACAGTTTTGAAGAATGCACTCTTGGATGGATTTGGCTTAACCACTGAACAATACAGGATTAAGTTCAGAGAAACCACAAAAGAGTCCTCACAAGACTGCGTAGTCTTTGTTGACTATTCAGTGAAGGCCTTGGAGGGGTGGTTACATGGCAGTAAAGTTTCTGACTATGAAAGCCTGTATAATTTGATCCTGGGAGAGCATATTCTGAATAACTGTGTGTCTGATTTGTTACACCAATATCTAGTGGACTCAGATCTGACCTCTCCCCAAGAATTGGGTAAGAAGGCAGACAAATGGGTCAGAACAAGAGTGAACAGAAAAGTTCATTCAGGGGTGACAAGGATGGCAAGAAGAAGGATGGTAAGTCTTCAGACAAGGGTGGGGACAAATCTAAAAATGAGTCTTCATCAGGCCCACAAAAACACTCTGGTGGGGGTGGTGGGCCCAAATCCTCTTCTAATCAAGTAAAGAAACCATGGTGCTATTTATGTAAAGTAAAAGGCCATTGGACAACTGATGCCAGTTGTCCAAAGAAAAGCACCAAGCCTCCAACTACCACAACCCCTACTGCAACCTCTAGTGCCCCTAGTAATAGCAGTGGTGGTGGGAGCAAACCTACTAATAGCCAATCCAAGGGAGTAGCTGGGCTCACTTTTGGTAACTTAGTTGGGGTTGGTCTTGTTAGGGAGACCACAGAGGCTGTGCTAGTCTCTGAAGGTGCCATTGATTTGGCCACCTTGGTTGCTTGTCCCCTTAATATGGACAATGCACCAAGTGCTCCCTAATGCTAGGGTTAGTAAGGGTAAATCCCTACCCACTATCCCTCCCTCTACAGATGATTCTACTTCTGAGGAAGAAGAATTTCCCCCCTGTGCAGAACCTTAACCAGAGGAGCTGGCAGCAGACACTGCTGAGCTTTTGGGTGGAGGGGGGCCTGCCAGGGAGGAGCTGAGTGTGGCACAGCAATCCTGTCTCACATTAGAGGGTCTAAGACAGCAAGCTGTCAAACAGCAAAATGGGGATGTCAGTGACTCACATAGAGTTTACTGGGAGGACAATCTCTTGTATACAGAGGCAAGGGACCCAAAACCTGGAGCAGCCAGGAGATTGGTCATTCCCCTGCAATACAGAGAGTTCCTCCTAACTCTGGCACACAACATTCCCTTGGTTGGACATTTGGGTCAAATTAAAACATGGGAAAGGGTTGTCCCTCTGTTTCATTGGCCTAGGATGTCAGAGGACACAAAAGACTTTTGTAAGTCCTGTGTGACCTGCCAAGCCAGTGGCAAGACTGGTGGCACACCAAAGGCTCCCCTTATTCCACTGCCTGTGGTTGGGGTTCCCTTTGAAAGGGTAGGGGTTGACATAATTGCCCACCTTGACCCTCCTACTGCTTCAGGCAATAGGTTTATCTTGGTGGTAGTGGACCATGCCACAAGATATCCTGAAGCAATTCCTCTAAGGACCACTACAGCACCTGCAGTGGCAAAAGCCCTCCTTGGAATCTTTTCCAGGGTAGGTTTCCCAAAAGAGGTGGTATCAGACAGGGGTAGCAACTTTATGTCTGCATACTTGGAGGCCATGTGGAAGGAATGTGGTGTAACATACAAATTCACCACGCTTTATCATCCACAAACAAATGGACTTGTAGAGAGGTTTAATAAAACTCTCAAAGAAATGATAATGGGACTCCCTGAAAAACTCAGAAGGAGATGGGAAGTCCTGTTACCTTGCCTCCTTTTTGCTTACAGGGAGGTACCCCAGAAAGAAGTGGGCTTCAGCCCCTTTGAACTCCTATTTGGACACCCTGTAAGAGGTCCCCTAACACTTGTGAAGGAGGGTTGGGAACAACCTTTAAAAGCCCCTAAGCAAGACATAGTGGACTATGTACTCTGCCTAAGATCCAGAATGGCTGAGTACATGAAAAAGGCCAGTAAAAACCTTCAGGCCAGCCAAGAGCTCCAAAAGCAATGGCATGACCAGAAGGCTGTTCTGATTCAGTACCAACCAAGACAGAAGGAGTGGGTATTGGAGCATGTGGCCCCAAGAGCACTCCAAGACAAATGGAGCGGACCCCATCTCATTGTTGAAAAGAAGGGCGAGGTCACCTACTTGGTTGACCTGGGCACTGCCAGGAGTCCCCTTAGGGTGCTCCATGTCAATCGCCTGAAACCCTACTATGACAGGGCTGATCTCACTCTGCTCATGGCAACAGATGAAGGACAGGAAGAAGAGAGTGACCCTCTCCCTGATCTCTTCTCTTCCACAGAAGAGGATGCTCTAGTGGAAGGTGTAGTTTTGGCAGACTATCTTACTGCTGAGCAGAAAGACAACTGCATAAATCTCCTGGGTCAGTTTTCTGAACTCTTTTTTACTGTGCCAGGCACCACTTCTTGGTGTGAGCACACTATAGATACTGGAGACAGCATGCCTGTCAAAAGTAAGATCTATAGGCAGCCTGACCATGTCAGGGACGGCATAAAACAAGAGGTTCAGAAAACTCTTGAACTGGGAGTGGTTGAACATTCTGAAAGCCCATGGGCCTCTCCTGTGGTGCTTGTACCAAAGCCTCACCCTAAAGATGGGAAAAGAGAGATGAGGTTTTGTGTAGATTACAGAGGTCTCAACCAGGTAACTAAAACTGATGCTCACCCTATACCCAGGGCAGATGAGCTCATAGATACACTGGCATCTGCCAAGTATCTAAGCACCTTTGATTTGACTGCAGGGTATTGGCAGATCAAGTTATCAGAGGATGCTAAAGCAAAAACTCAATTTTCGACTATTGGAGGGCACTACCAATTCACAGTAATGCCCTTTGGTTTGAAAAATGCACCTGCCACTTTTCAGAGGTTGGTGAATACAGTCCTGCAAGGGTTGGAGGCTTTTAGTGCAGCATATCTAGATGATATAGCTGTCTTTAGCTCCACCTGGGATGATCAGCTGGTCCACCTGTGGAAAGTTTTGGAGGCCCTGCAAAAGGCAGGCCTCACTATCAAGGCTTCAAAGTTCCAGATAGGGCAGGGGAAAGTGGTTTATCTGGGACACCTGGTAGGTGGAGAACAGATTGCACCACTTCAGGGGAAAATCCAAACTATCATAGATTGGGTTCCCCCTACAACTCAGACCCAGGTGAGAGCCTTCTTAGGCCTCACTGGGTATTACAGGAGGTTCATTAAGAACTATGGCTCCATTGCAGCCCCACTTAATGATCTCACCGCCAAGAAAATGCCTAAAAAGGTATTGTGGACAGCTAGCTGTCAGAAAGCTTTTGAGGAGCTCAAACAGGCCAGGTGCACTGCACCTGTCCTAAAAAGCCCCTGTTACTCCAAGAAATTCATTGTTCAAACTGATGCATCTGAATTAGGGGTAGGGGCAGTCTTATCACAACTCAATTCTGAGGGCCAGGATCAACCTGTTGCTTTTATCAGCAGGAGGTTGACCCCTAGAGAAAAGCGTTGGTCTGCCATAGAGAGGGAGGCCTTTTCTGTGGTCTGGGCACTGAAGAAGTTGAGGCCATACCTGTTTGGCACTCACTTCATTGTTCAGACAGACCACAAACCTCTACTTTGGCTAAAACAAATGAAAGGTGAAAACCCTAAATTGTTGAGGTGGTCCATATCTCTACAGGGTATGGACTATACAGTGGAACATAGACCTGGGAGTACCCACTCCAATGCAGATGGACTCTCCAGATATTTCCACTTAGACAATGAAGACTCATCAGGTCATGGCTAGTCTTATTGTCCTTCGTTTGGGGGCGGGGGGTTGTGTAGGAAAGTACCATCTTGCCTGGCATGTTACCCCCATATTTCACTGTATATATGTTGTTTTAGTGTATGTGTCACTGGGACCCTGCCAGCCAGGGCCCCAGTGCTCATAAGTGTGCCCTGTATGTGTTCCCTGTGTGATGACTAACTGTCTCACTGAGGCTCTGCTAACCAGAACCTCAGTGGTTATGCTCTCTCTGCTTTCTAAATTGTCACTAACAGGCTAGTGACCAATTTCACCAATTCACGTTGGCATACTGGAACACCCTTATAATTCCCTAGCATATGGTACTGAGGTACCCAGGGTATTGGGGTTCCCGGAGATCCCTATGGGCTGCAACATTTCCTTTGCCACCCATAGGGAGCTCAGACAATTCTTACACAGGACTGCCACTGCAGCCTGAGTGAAATAACGTCCACGTTATTTCACAGCCATTTTTCACTGCACATAAGTAACTTATATGTCACCTGTATGTCTAACCCTCACTTGGTGAAGGTTAGGTGCCACGTTAATTAGTGTGTGGGCACCCTGGCACTAGCCAAGGTGCTCCCACATTGTTCAGGGCAAATTTCCCGGACTTTGTGAGTGCGGGGACACCATTACACGTGTGCACTGTCCATAGGTCACTACCTATATGTAGCGTCACAATGGTAACTCCAAACATGGCCATGTAACATGTCTAGGATCATGGAATTGTCACCCCAATACCATTCTGGTATTGGGGGGGCAATTCCATGCATCCACGGGTCTCTAGCACAGAACCCGGGTACTGCCAAACTGCCTTTCCGGGGTCTCCACTGCAGCTGCTGCCAACCCCTCAGACAGGTTTCTGCCCCCCTGGGGCCTGGGCAGCCCAGTCCCAGGAAGGCAGAACAAAGGATTTTCTCTGAGAGAGGGTGTTACACCCTCTCCCTTTGGAAATAGGTGTGAAGGGCTGGGGAGGAGTAGCCTCCCCCAGCCTCTGGAAATGCTTTGATGGGCACAGATGGTGCCCATCTCTGCATAAGCCAGTCTACACCGGTTCAGGGATCCCCCAGCCCTGCTCTGGTGGGAAACTGGACAAAGAAAAGGGGAGTGACCACTCCCCTGACCTGCACCTCCCAGGGGAGGTGCCCAGAGCTCCTCCAGTGAGTCCCAGACCTCTGCCATCTTGGATTCAGAGGTGATGGGGCACAATGGACTGCTCTAAGTGGCCAGTGCCAGCAGGTGACATCAGAGACCCCTCCTGATAGGTGCTTACCTCTCTTGGTAGCCAAACCTCTTTTTCTGGGTATTTAGGGTCTCTCCTCAGATAATGAATGCAAGAGCTCACCAGAGTTCCTCTGCACTTCCCTCTTCGACTTCTGCCAAGGATCGACCGCTAACTGCTCCAGGACGCCTGAAAAACCGCAACAAAGTAGCAAGACAACTACCAGCAACATTGTTGCGCCTCATCCTGCCGGCTTCCTCGACTGTTTCCTGGTGGTGCATGCTCTGAGGGCTGTCTGCCTTCACCCTGCACTGGAAACCAAGAAGAAATCTCCTGTGGGTCGATGGAATCTTCCCCCTGCCAACGCAGGCACCAAACTTCTGCATCACCGGTACTCTGGGTCCCCTCTCATCCTGAAAAGTGTGGTCCCTGGAACACAGGAGCTGGGTCCAAGTGTCTCCCACAGTCCAGTGGCCCTTCTGTCCAAATTTGGTGGAGGTAAGTCCTTGCCTCCCTATGCCAGACAGCAAACCTGCGTACTGCGTGATTTGTAGCTGCTCCGGCTTCTGTGCACTTTTCCTGGACTTCGACTGTGCACAGCCTAGCCTGAATCCTCACCACTCCATCCTACATTGCTCAACTCGCTGAGTTGGACTCCGACATCGTGGTACCGTCCTTTCTGACTCTGAGTTGACAGCTGTCCTCAGATCTTCTAAGTGCCTGTTTTGGTACTTCTGCAGTGCTGCCTGCTTCTGTGGGGGTTCTCTGAGTTGCTGAGCACCCCCTCTGTCTCCTCCTCCAAGGGGCGACATCCTGGTCCTTCCTGGTCCCCAGCAGCACCCAAAATCCTCAACCGCAACTCTTGCAGCTAGCCCTGCAACACTTCTGCAACCTCTAGCACGCCGTGGGACATCTTCCATCCAAAGGAGAAGTTCCTAGCCCTTTTCGTTGTTGCATGATCTTTTTCTTCTTCCACCCAGAGGAAGCCCTTTTGCACCTTTATCCGGGGTTTCATGGGCTCCTGCCCCCCCCGGACACTTTCGTGACTCTTGGACTTGGTCCCCTTCCTTTACAGGTCCTCAGGTCCTGGAATCCGTCTTCAGTGTTTTGCTGGTGCTTGTGGTTCTTTCAGGATCCCCTATCTCGACTATACTGTCTTTCTGGGGTAGTAGGGTAACATTACTCCTACTTTTCAGGGTCTTGGGGTGGGGTATTTTGGACACCTTTACTGTTTTCTCACAGTCCCAGCAACCCTCTACAACCTCCCATAGGCCTGGTGTCCATTCGTGCTTCGCATTCCACTTTTAAAGTATATGGTTTGAGTTGCCCCTAGGCCTATGTCTACCTATTGCATCCTATTATGATTCTACATTGTTTGCACTACTTTTCTTACTGTTACTTACCTGTTTTGGGTTTGTGTACATATAATTTGTGTATATTACTTACCTCCTAAGTGAGGGTATCCTCTGAGATACTTTTGGCATATTGTCACAAAAATAAAGTACCTTTATTTTTAGTAACTCTTAGTATTGTGTTTTCTTATGATATTGTGCTATATGATATACTTTGTATAGTAGGAGCTTTGCATGTCTCCTAGTTCAGCCTAAGCTGCTTTGCCATAAGCTACCTCTAACAGCCTAAGCTGCTAGAAACACCTATATTCTACTAATAAGGGATAAGTGGACCTGGCACAAGTTGTAAGTACCACAAGGTACCCACTAGAAGCCAGGCCAGCCTCCTACATTGGTGGTGCAGCGGTGGGATAAGTACTTGTAACTGCTTTACCACTTTGTCATTTGGTGCTTTTCATAAGAAAATCATATACAAAATAGTTCAGTATATGTACATTTAACCAAAACAGTTAACTTTTCTGCTTTAAAGCTTTCTACTAGGTTTCTGAAAAGTTATGAAAACTTTAAAAAGTTTTCCATAAGTTTGCAAAAGTTTTTTCTCTGTACTTTCAAAAGTACAAAAACGTTTTCTCTCTCTCTGTCTTAAACCTTTTTCTATCATGTCTTCAGTAGAGGCTACTTCCAAAGTTGTTCAGGCAACTTATGAAAGTTTAAACAATAAGAGTTTGAGGGGTCTCTGCCTGGATAGAGGTTTAACCATCGGTAAGAATCCGACAAAAGAGTTTCTCTTTAACCTGTTCTTACAGGATGACCAGAATCAGTCTGGCCCATCACAGGAAAGGGTGGAAGAAGGGGAGGCTTCCCAGTCAGACTCAGAGGAGTTCCCTGAAGATACTGGGGAGGGTTCTTACAAAGTCCTGCCCCCTGGCAGGCCACCTAGTGACACTGGCAGTGTTAGAGGGTCACACATTAGTAGGGCATCTTTCACTCCTAAAGGCCAGGTTACTAGGGTCCAGCCAGTTAGGGACAGGTCTCTCTCTGCCAATTCCCAAATCTCCTCTGTGTCCAAACATTCCCAAGCCTCCCACCCTGAGGATAACTTAATGGAAAGGGAACTCAGAAAGCTGAGGTTGGAAGAGACCAGACTGAAGCTTAAACAGCAGCAGCAGGCCTTAGACAGGGAATCCCTAGACATAGAGAGGGAAAGGCAGTTATTGGGGTTAGTTCCCCATGGTGGCAGCAGCAGTGTTTCAGATAGTAATCCTGTTAGAGAGCAAGATTCCAGAGACCTGCATAAGATAGTCCCCCCTTACAAGGAGGGGGGTGACATTAATAAGTGGTTTGCGGCATTTGAGAGGGCCTTATGGTACAGTTGGTCCCTCAAAGGCAGTGGACTGCTATCTTGTGGCTATCTTTCACTGGAAAGGGTAGGGATATGCTCCTTACTGTCAGAGAAAGTGATGCCAATAACTACAAGGTTTTGAAGGATGCACTCTTGGATGGATTTGGCTTAACCACTGAACAATACAGGATTACGTTCAGAGACACTAGAAGAGTCCTCTTAAGACTGGAAAGATTTTGACTGTTCAGTGAAGGCCTTGGAGGGTTGGTTATATGGCAGTAAAGTTTCTGACAATGAAAGCCTGTATAATCTTATCCTGAGAGAGCATATTCTTAACAATTGTGTGTCTGATTTGTTGCACCAGTACTTGGTAGACTCAGATCCGACCTCTCCCCAAGAATTGGGAAAGAAGGCAGACAAATGGGTCAGAACAAGAGTGAACAGAAAAGCTCATACAGGGGGTGACAAGGATGGCAAGAAGAAGGATGGTAAGTCTTCTGACAAGGGTGGGGACAAAAGTAAACATTCTGAGTCTTCATCAGGCCCACAAAAATCCTCTGGGGGTGGTGGGTCCAAATCCTCTTCAAACAATCAGAAATAGCCTTGGTGTTATTTATGTAAAATAAAAGGCCATTGGGCAAGAGATTCCACTTGTCCAAAGAAAAACACCAAACCTCCCACCACCACAACCCCAACTGCAACCTCTA
Source organism: Pleurodeles waltl (assembly GCF_031143425.1). NCBI lineage: Eukaryota > Metazoa > Chordata > Amphibia > Caudata > Salamandridae > Pleurodeles > Pleurodeles waltl. Next base: position 1,144,343,374 of record NC_090439.1, read on the forward strand.
GTGCCTCTAGTAATAGCAGTGGTGGTGGGAAGTCTACTACTAATAGCCAATCCAAGGGTGTAGCTGGGCTCACTATTGGCAGTGTAGTTGGGGTTGGTCTTGTTAGGGAGACCACAGAGGCTGTTTTAGTCTTTGATGGTGGCATTGACTTTGCCACCTTGGTTGCTTGTCCCCTTAATATGGGTAAGTACAAGCAACTACAAGCAACTACCCCTAATCAATGGTGTTGAGGTTGAGGCCTACAGGGACACAGGAGCCAGTGTAACTATGATTATTGAGAAACTGGTCCACCCTGATCAACACCTACTTGGTCAGCAGTACCAAGTGACTGAACAACACTCTTAGCCACCCCATGGCTGTTGTGAATCTCAACTGGGGGGGGGGGGTTACTGGTCGAAAGAAAGTTGTGGTAGCCACTGAATTACCTGTAGATTGCTTACTGGGCAATGATTTGGAAACATCAGCTTGGGCAGAAGTGGAGTTGGAGGCCCATGCAGCAATGCAGGGCATTCCTGGGCATATTTTTGCTTTGACAAGTGCTCAGGCCAAAAAGCAAAAAGGACAGGGAAACTTGGATCCTGGAACAATGGACCAAGTGCTCCCACAAACTAGGGGTAGAAAGGGTAAATCCCTGCCCACTATCCCTCTCTCTACAGATGATTCCCCTTTTGAGGAAGAGGAATACTCTCCCTGTGCAGAACCTACACCAGAGGAGCTGGCAGCAGACACTGCTGAGCTTTTGGGTGCAGGGGGTCCTGCCAGGGAAGAGCTGAGTGTGGCACAGCAAACCTGTCCCACATTAGAGGGTTTAAGACAGCAAGCTGTCAAGCAGAATGGGGATGTCAGTGATAGCCATAGGGTGTATTCGGAAGATAACCTCTTGTACACAGAGTCAAGGGACCCTAAACCTGGAGCTGCCAGGAGATTGGTCATTCCCTTGCAGTACAGTGAGTTTCTTCTTACTCTGGCACATGACATTCCTTTGGCTGGGCATTTGGGCCAGACGAAAACTTGGGAAAGACTTGTCCCCTTGTTTCACTAGCCTCATATGTCAGAGGACACTAAAGAGTTTTGTCGCTCTTGTGTGACCTGCCAAGCCAGTGGCAAGACTGGTGGCACTCCAAAGGCCCCTCTAATTCCAATTCCAGTGGTTGGGGTGCCCTTTGGAAGGGTAGGGGTTGACATAGTTGGCCCCCTTGACCCTCCAACAGCTTCAGGCAATAGATTCATCCTTGTGGTAGTGGACCATGCCACTAGGTATCCTGAAGCCATCCCCTTAAGGACCACTACAGCTCCTGCAGTGGCAAAGGCCCTCCTGGGAATCTTTTCCAGGGTGAGTTTTCCTAAGGAAGTGGTGTCAGACCGAGATAGTAACTTCATGTCTGCATACCTAAAAGCAGTGTGGAAGGAGTGTGGTGTTACCTACAAGTACACCACCCCCTACCATCCACAAAGAAATGGTTTGGTTGAGAGGTTTAATAAAACTCTCAAAGGTATGATAATGGGACTCCCTGAAAAACTCAGAAGGAGATGGGATGTCCTGTTACCTTGCCACCTTTTTGCCTACAGGGAGGTACCCCAAAAGGAGTGGGCTTCAGCCCCTTTGAACTCCACTTGCTCTTGTGAAGGAGGGTTGGGAACAACCTTTAAAAGCTCATAAACAGGACATAGTAGACTATGCACTTGGCCTAAGATCCAGAATGGCAGAGTATATGAAAAAGGCCAGTAAAAACCTTCAGGCCAGCCAGGAGCTGCAAAAGCAATGGCATGACCAGAAGGCTGTCCTGACACAGTACCACCCAGGACAGAAGGTGTGGGTATTGGAGCCTGTGGCCCCAAGAGCACTCCAGGACAAATGGAGTGGACCCCATCTAATTGTTGAAAAGAAGGGTGAGATTACCTATTTGGTAGACCTGGGCAATGCCAGGAGTCCCCTTGGGGTGATTCATGTCAATCACCTAAAACCCTACTATGACAGGGCTGATCTCACCCTCCTCATGGCAAAAGATGAGGGACAGGAAGAAGAGAGTGACCCTCTCCCTGATCTCTTCTCTACCACTGAAGCTGATGGCTTAGTGGAAGGAGTAGTCTTAGCAGATTGTCTTACTGCAGAACAGAAGGATAACTGTGTCAATCTCTTAAATCAGTTTTCTGACCTCTTTTCACTTGTACCAGGTACTACTTCCTGGTCTGAACATACAATTGATACTGGAGACAGCCTGCCTGTCAAAAGTAAAATTTATAGGCAGCCTGACCATGTCAGGTACTGCATTAAACAAGAGGTGCAGAAAATGTTGGACTTATTGAGCCTTCAGAAAGCCCCTGGGCTAGCCCAGTTGTGCTTGTACCAAAACCTCACACCAAAGATGGAAAGAGGGAGATGAGGTTTTGTGTAGATTATAGAGTGCTCAATCAAGTAACCAAGACAGATGCTCACCCTATACCCAGGGCAGATTAGCTCATAGATACACTGGCTTCTGCCAAGTATCTAAGCACTTTTGATCTAACTGCAGGGAATTGGCAGACTAGGTTATCATAAGATGCTAAACCCAATACTGCATTTTCTACCATTGAAGGGCACTACCAATTCACAGTAATGTCCTTTGGTGTGAAAAATGCACCTGCTACTTTTCAGAGGTTGGTGAACACAGTCCTGCAAGGGTTGGAAGCTTTTGGTGCAGCATATCTAGATGATATTGCTATCTTTAGCTCAACCTGGGATGATCACCTGGTCCACCTATGGAATGTTTTGGAGGTCCTGCAAAAGGCAGGCCTCACTATCACGGCCTCAAAGTGCCAGATAGGGCAGGGGAAATTGGTTTATCTGGGCCACCTCGTAGGTGGAGAACAGATTGCACCACTACAGGGGAAGATCCAGACTATCATGGATTGGGCTCCCCCTACAACTCAAACCCAGATGAGAGCCTTTTTAGGCCTCACAGGGTACTATAGGAGATTCATAAAGAATTATGGCTCCATTGCAGCCCCTCTTCATGATCTCACTAGCAAGAAGATGCCTAAGAAGGTATTGTGGACAGCTAGCTGTCAAAAAGCTTTTGAGAAGCTAAAACAGGCCATGTGCTCTGCACCTGTCCTAAAAAGCCCTTGTTACTCCAAGAAATTAATTGTACAAACTGATGCATCTGAATTAGGGGTTGGGGCAGTACTATCACAACTGAATTCTGAGGGCCAGGATCAACCAGTTGCTTTTATCAGCAGAAGGTTGACCCCTAGAGAAAAGCGTTGGTCTGCCATAGGGAGGGAGGCCTTTGCTGTGGTCTGGGCACTGAAAAAGTTGAGACCATACCTGTTTGGTACTCACCTTATTGTTCAGACAGACCACAAACCTCTACTTTGGCTAAAACAAATGAAAGGTGAAAACCCTAAATTGTTGAGGTGGTCCATATCTCTACAGGGAATAGACTATACAGTGGAACATAGACCTGGGAGTACCCACTCCAATGCAGATGGACTCTTCAGATATTTCCACTTAGACAATGAAGACTCATCTGGGCAAGGTTAGCCTTATTGTTCTTCGTTTGGGGGGGGTTGTGTAGGAAAGTACCATCGTGCTTGGCATGTTACCCCCATCTTATCTGTATGTATGTTTGTTTTTGCCCATGTGTCACTGGGATCCTGGCAGGCAGGACCCCAGTGCTCATAATGTATGCCCTGTATGTGTTCCCTGTGTGGTGCCTAACTGTATCACTGAGGCTCTGCTAATCAGAACCTCAGTGTTTATGCTCTCTCTGCTTTTCACAATTGTCACTGCAGGCTAGTGACTATCTTCACTAATTCTCATTGGGACACTGGAACACCCTTATAATTCCCTTGTATATGGTACCTAGGTACCCAGGGTATTGGGGTGCCAGGAGATCCCTATGGGCTGCAGCATTTCTTTTGCCACCCATAGGGAGCTCAGACAATTCTTACATAGGACTGCCACTGCAGCCTGAGTGAAATAACGTCCACGTTATTTCACAGCCATTTTTCACTGCACATAAGTAACTTATAAGTCACCTGTATTTCTAACCCTCACTTGGTGGAGGTTAGGTGCCAAGTTACTTAGTGTGTGGGCACCCTGGCACTAGCCAAGGTGCCCCCACATTGTTCAGGGCAAATTCCCCGGACTTTGTGAGTGCGGGGACACCATTAAACGCATGCACAACATATAGGTCACTACCTATTTGTAGCGTCACAATGGTAACTCTGAACATGGCCATGTAACATGTCTAGGATCATGGAATTGTCACCCCAATACCATTCTGGTATTGGGGGGACAATTCCATGCATCCCCGGGTCTCTAGCACAGAACCCGGATACTGCCAAACTGCCTTTCAGGGGTCTCCACGGCAGCTGCTGCCAACCCCTCAGACAGGTTTCTGCCCCCCTGGGCATCCCAGTCCCAGGAAGGCAGAACATAGGATATCCTCTGAGAGAGGGTGTTACACCCTCTCCCTTTGGAAATAGGTGTGAAGGTATGGGGAGGAGTAGCCTCCCCCAGCCTCTGGAAATGCTTTGATGGGCACAGATGGTGCCCACCTCTGCATTAGCCAGTCTACACCGGCTCAAAGATCCCCCAGCCCTGCTCTGGTGTGAAACTGGGCAAAGGAAAGGGGAGTGACCACTCCCCTGACCTACACCTCCCAGGGGAGGTGCCCAGAGCTCCTCCAGTGTGTTCCAAACCTCTGCGATCTTGGAGTCAGAGATGTTGGGGCACAATCGCCTGCTCTGAGTGGTCAGTGCCAGCAAGTGACGTCAGAGACCCCTCCTGATAGGTGGTTACCTCTTTCAGTAGCCAAGCCTCCTTTCTTGGTAGCCAAACCTCCTTTTCTGGCTATTTAGGGTCTCTCCTCTGGGCTATTCCTCAGATAACGAATGCAAGAGCACACCAGAGTTCCTCTGCACTTCCCTCTTCGACTTCTGCCAAGGATCGACCGCTGACTGCTCCAGGACGCCAGCAAAACCGCAACTAAGTAGCAAGACGACTACCAGCAACATTGTAGCGCCTCATCCTTCCGTCTTTCTCGACTGCTTCCTGGTGGTGCATGCTCTGAGTGCTGTCTGCCATCATCCTGCACTGGAAGCCAAGAAGAAATCTCCCGTGGGTCGACGGAATCTTCCCCCTGCCAACGCAGGCACCAAACTTCTGCATCACCGGTCTTCTGGGTCCCCTCTCATCCTGACGAGCGTGATCCCTGGAACACAGGAGCTGGGTCCAAGTGTCTCCCACAGTCCAGTGGCCCCTCTGTCCAAATTTGGTGGAGGTAAGTCCTTGCCTCCCCACACCAGACAGCAAACCTGTATACTGCGTGATTTGCAGCTGCTCCGGCTTCTGTGAACTTTTCCAGGACTTCCTTTGTGCACAGCCTAGCCTGGGTCCCCAACACTCCTTCCTGCATTGCTCAACTCGCTGAGTTGGACTCCGACGTCGTGGGACCCTCCTTTGTGACTCTGAGTCGACTGCTGTCCTCAGATCTTCTAAGTGCCTGTTCCGGTACTTCTGCAGGTGCTGCCTGCTTCTGTGGGGGCTCTCCGAGTTGCTGAGCGCCCCCTCTGTCTCCTCCTCCAAGGGGCGATATCCTGGTACTTCCTGGTCCCCAGCAGCACCCAAAATCCTCAACCGCAACTCTTGCAGCTAGCAAGGCTTGTTTGTGGTATTTCTGCCTGGAAACACTTCTGCTACCTCCAGCACGCCGTGGGACATCTTTCATTTAAAGGAGAAGTTCCTAGCCCTTTTCGTTGTTGCAGAATCTTTGGCTTTTTTCACCCAGAGGCAGCCCTTTTGCACCTTCAGCCGAGGTTTAGTGGGCTCCTGCCCCCCCTGGACACTTTCGTGACTCTTGAACTTGGTCCCCTTCCTTTACAGGTCCTCAGGTCCAGGAATCCGTCTTCAGTGTTTTGCTGGTGCTTGTGGTTATTGCAGAATCCCCTATCTCGACTATACTGTCTTTCTGAGGTAGTAGGGTAACTTTACTCCTACTTTTCAGGGTCTTGGGGTGGGGTATTTTGGACACCTTTACTGTTTTCTCACAGACCCAGCGACCCTGTACAACCTCCCATAGGCCTGGGGTCCGTTCGTGCTTCGCATTCCACTTTTGGAGTGTATGGTTTGTGTTGCCCCTAGGCCTATGTCTACCTATTGCATCCTATTGTGATTCTACATTGTTTGCACCACTTTTCTTGCTGTTACTTACCAGTTTTGGGTTTGTGTACATATAATTTGTGTATATTACATACCTCCTAAGTGAGGGTATCATCTGAGATACTTTTGGCATACTGTTACAAAAATAAAGTACCTTTATTTTTAGTAACTCTGAGTATTGTGTTTTCTTATGATATTGTGCTGTATGATATAAGTGGTATAGTAGGAGCTTTGCATGTCTCCTAGTTCAGCCTAAGCTGCTTTGCCATAAGCTACCTCTAACAGCCTAAGCTGCTAGAAACACCTCTATTCTACTAATAAGGGATAACTGGACCTGGCACAAGGTGCAAGTACCACAAGGTACCCACTATAAGTCAGGCCAGCCTCCTACAGTTTCTCACTGCTGTGAGTGCTGCCTCTCTCAAAGCTTTGTATTAGGAATGCCATTGCTTATATCTAAGTGGTATCCCCTGGTCTATGAGGTGCAGCGTGGCCATGTTTGGAATGGTAGTGAGAAATGCTGCCTATTGGTGCAGGTGGATTTTTTATTACTATTGTAGAAATGCCACTTTTAGAAAGTGGGCATTTCTCTGTGCTTATGACTCTAGTGCTTTGCAGCCTGACTCAATCCACGTCTTGAGCAGAGTGACAGCTCCACATGATGCATACTTTCCAGACAGCCATCACACAAGAGGGGCTGGGTGTGATAGAAGAGGCATCTGAATACTGATAGTCTTCCTGGGCTGTGGAGAGTGAAGGTTGTTCATACCTTACATGTGAAAAGGCTGTGTCCTGCCCTCATGTAATGGATTGATTATCCCCTATTGATGTTTTGCGCCAGGGCTGGGGCTGAAGGGGGGTGTTGTGCACTTCTGAACTTCCCCCTGAGATCAAAGAGAAAATGAGTATTAGTTCAGGGGTTGTTCCCCATGTTTGTAGACACTGTATGAACTGGACAATGGATGCTGCTGGAAGGACTTGCCAGGAACTGACCTTGGGACTGCCCTGCTGATGTGCTGACCTGTGATCATCTAAGTCTCTAGAAGGACTTCCACTGGTATTTTCCAGAATGTTTCTGCTGGCCTGCTTGTCTGCGCCCTGCAACGTTGTGCCCACCTAAGTTCTCCAGGGGCTAGGTGCTCTGCCCCCTTGCCCCCTGTTTTTACTTTGAAGCACAGGGTGAGCGCTACAATCCTTGGCTAGAAGTGCACCCCTCAGCGCATGGTGATCTCTGGCTCCTTCAATCTCTACTGTGCACGGGGAGAATGCTTGGTTTTCTGTGGCCCCATTGACGGTGCTGCAGCGGTTTTTCAAAGCGCAGAGAAAGCGCGCTACAGTTGGTGCCGCAGGGGAACACGTAGTTCATTCCCCACCGCAGCCCAACCTGACTTGAAAGTGCATCTTTCAATCAATCAATCGGTATTTGTAAGTAAGTGCGGCTACTCACCCGTGAGGGTCTCAAGGCGCTGGGGTGGAGGGGAGGGGCCTCATCCGAAGAGGCGCGTCTTGAGGTTCTTCCTGAAGATGGTGAGCGACGGGCTTTGTCTGAGGTGCAGGTGGAGGTTGTTCCAGCTCTTTGCTTCACTGTAAGTAAAAGATCGTCCTCCAACTGTGGTTTTGCGGATGTGAGGGACAGTGGCCAGGGCCACTAGGGTGGAGCAGAGGGATCTGGCGGGGGTGTGGAAGGAGACGCAGTGGTTCAGGTAGGCTGATCCTGCATTGTGCATGGTCTCGTACATGTGGGTGAGAAGCTTGAAGGTAATTCGCTTCTCGACCAGTAGCCAGTGGAGGGTCCTCAGGTGCTGGGAATTGTGTTCAGGATGAGTAGAAGTTTTTTGATGTTCCTAGTTGAGTTGCCGGCATAGAGGGCGTTGCCGTAGTCGACCTTGCTTGTGACTAAGGTGTGGTTGACTATCCTGGATCCATTACAGGGCTCTTCACGGATTACTATGTCATGGAGTCTGGTGCGCAGAGTGCTGTGGGAGACCGTGTTGAAAAGCTGCTGAGAGGTCGAGGAGTAAGAGTGCTGCAGTGGGGGCGCGGTCTAGGAGTAATCAGACGTCATCGGTGGCTGCCAGGACTGCTGTCTCTGTGCTGTGATTGCTGTGGAAGCCAGACTGGGAGCTTTCCAGGGAGTTGTTGGTCTCAATGAAATTCCATAGTTGTGCGTTGACTGCTTTCTCTAGTACTTTGGCGGGGTAGGGTAGCAGTGCGATGGACCAGAAATAATTTAGTTCTGATGGGTCGGCCCAAGGTTTCTTCAAGATAGGGCATATTTCGTCTTGTTTCCAGTCCTCAGGGAAGGTTCCCGTGCTGATGGAGCAGTTGATTGTGTTATGAAGCTCAGGGATGATGGATGCACTGGCTCTGATGTATATGTGGTGCGGGCAGAGGTCCGAGGGGGCTCCGGAGTGAGTACTGTTCATGATGTTGACTGTTTCCTCTGTGGTGGGCGTGGAACAGTCATGGTTGGTCTCGGTGGGTTCTGGGGGTGGAGGGTCAGTCGCAGGTTACAGTGCCAGGTGACAGGAAGCTGTCGTAGATGTCCTGGATCTTGTGGTCTCAATGGTGATACGGTCGCTTGACGTGAAGATGGGGTCCAGTGTTCATCCTGCGATGTGTGTGGGTGCGGACACCAGCTGTCTGGGTGGTGAGGTTGTCGAGTAGAGCAGAGGTGTTTGGGTGGTGCGGTCCTTGAGGTGGAAGTTCAGGTTGCCAAGGAGGAGGTAGTTGACTGACGCCAGGACCTGGGGGGGTAGCGATGTCTACGACGTTGTCTATGAAAGATGGGTGGGGGCTGGATGGCCTGTACACCAGGGTGCCGAGGATGGAGGAGTTGTGATTGGAGTGGACCAGGAAGTGAAGGTGTTCCCTAGTGGTGCAGTGATCTTCTTGGACGGCCTTGACAAGTAGTGAGGACTTGTGTACAATGGTGAGTCCTCCACCTGGGTGGGAGGGCCGGTCCCTCCATAGGATGCTGTAGCCATCGGGAACGACAATGGCGATGTCTGGACCCAAGGTGGGGTTGGTCCAGGTCTCTGTGACGAAGGCAATGTCTGGTTGGGTGGTGTTGATCTTTAGCTGATGCAGGTGTAGGGAGACCCGCAGGTGAGTCTGCTGCCACCCCCGCCTAGCCCAAGGTTAGCCAAGGGGGAGAGGGCTCAGTGGGAGAAAGTAGCTGCCAGCTGCTATCAGAGCCTGCGGAGAGCTGGAGGACGTTGCATCGGGTCGGAAGAGACAGCACAGCGCCCCACCCCAAGTTGCTGAAAGGAGCAGCTGCACTGCATGGATGAAGGCAGCTGTTTTTTGGCTCAGCGGCAGGGTGAGAGGGAACCTTTGTCAGGGCTCCCGTTCCTGCCAGGCTTAGGAGCTGTGTGGGCTCTCCCCTCCCCCCATATCATGGAGCTACCCTTCTTCGAGGAGGGTCCCTATGCAGTGAATAGCTGGATGGGACAGAAACCTCAACGGAGGCCTCATCCCTGCTGAAAGTGCAAATGTACCACATTTACCGTAATAAAGGGAGCAGCAGCACAGGAGCTCCTGTGTCCATCCTTGGAGATACATACATATCATACAGCTTGTAAAAGGAGCACAGACATGCTGTAACCTTCAGGGAGAAGGTACTGAGAGGAGCCCTGAATGTTCTGCATTTCTCTCATATGTTTTATGCCCTCATATTCATTTCATGCTTTGAGTGCTGTGTTGTGATAAGGAGCATTTCAGGGTCTACAGTACATGCATTGGGAGGGAGTGTTTTATGTTGACATATGCAGCATAGCAAGGTTTCTTGGTGGATTTTCACATGGCAGGTGCAATAGGGGAACGTTTCTCTTACATTTGCATTATGATGTTTTGACAAGTGCCAGTTTGGCACAATACTACTGATTTATGTTGTTCTGGTCTATGTGCAAACGCCTTACACATTACCTTTGAGATAAACCTGACTGCTTGTGCCAAGCTACCAAGGGGGCAAGCAGGGGTCATCTTGGGTATATAGCTCCCTTGCTCTGAATAGAGTGGTGGTTACTGCCTGTCAGATCCCAGACACTGCAAAAATTGATGCACCACCTCCTCCGAGTAACTCGAGAACCATTCACCTGCAAATGCTGCTGCTTCTCCTGCAACATAGGACCACCCACCCACACAAAATCCCTTGCCACACCCTCTCTGAAGACCATGAACACACCTGAACTCCTTCAGTGCATTCTGCTCAGCGCCCAATCCCTCTGCAAACATGCCACTGAAACCTGTGACACCATCACCACCCTCTCCCCTAATGTAATCTTCATCACTGAGACCTGGCTCAGCCCCTCCTTGAAACCCAACATCACCACCTCAGTGCCAGATCGCTACAAGATGATACACTGAGACCACACTAACAAACACAGGGGAGGCACTGCCATCTTTCACCACCGATGATGACTCCACAGCAATCATAGAATACCTCAACTTCCAACAACTAACTGAAACCAAGATGACCATGAGAGGCACCCTTGCCTATCTACCTCCTGGACCTCGACCCACCTTCTGCGATGCCATCTCCAACTTCATCACCCCTCTAGCTATTGACTCATATCACTAAATCCACTCGGCAACCTCAACTTCCACCTTGACGACCCCAACAGCGCCAATTCCACCGCTCTCACGGAGAACATGGCCAACATCGGCCTTATCCAACTGGTCACCAACCCCACTCCATCTCCAGCGACAGAGTCAAATACAGCCACGTCACAGAGGCCACCTAGTATGACCACATCATCAACTTAACCGTCTCCAGCACTCAGAATACCACCACCAAGCCCTGCAGTTCCACTCACCGCATTTGGGTCAAAGTGGCAGAGACACAGAGGACTCAGGCCCTCAGTACCACCCAGCCTGAAGCTGCATCTGACCTAGAGAGCAGGCTGTCCAGAACTTCTCTGCCTAGATCACCAAATGAGCCAACAAAATTTCCCCTATACAGCCAGCCAAACCAACAAAACCTTAAGACAAGCCAGCTGGTATACTCCAGAACTCAGAACCATCAAGCACAACTTCTATCAACTGGAGAAACAATGGCGTGCCACCAAGATTCTCTCTGACCAAACCGCCAACAAATCAGCCCTCAGCAAATACCACCAGCTCATCAAGGAAACCAAGAAAGCAGCCCTCACGGACCACATTGAAACAACGGCCAACCACACAAAAGAACGTCAACATTGTCAAGGAATTATCCTCCCCGGCAGCCACAGAGAACACAATCCGCCCTTCCCAAGAACTCTGTGACACCCTTTTGGACTATTTCCACAGTAAGATAGCCACCATCTACAGCAACTGTGAGTTCAGAGACCCCAAATCTCTATATGCTCCCAATGGGAAATCACACTTAAAAGATATCTCAAAGTAATCCCCCTGTTATCCTATGGGAGGGATAGGCATTGCAATAGTGAGAACAACATTTAGCAGTATTTCACTTTTAGTACATGTAGAACACACCATGTCCTACCTTTTAAATACACTGCACCTTGCCCATGGGGCTGCCTTGCGCCCACCTGAAGGGTGACTTACATGTAGTAAAAGGGAAGGTTTGGGCCTGGCAAGTGAGTGCACTTGCCAGGTCAAACGCCCAGTTAATACTGCACACACAGACACTACAGTGGCAGATCGGTCTAATATAATTAGGCCGATCTGCCCCCGGGGGGGGGCAGAAATCCCCTAGACACCAGGGATCATTTTTTTTTTTTTTATCTGGGGAGCGACCCCTTAGGCAAGGTTCACCCCCCGGGGACAAACAACTTTTAGGCCATTTCTGCCCCCGGGGGGGGGGGGGCAGAAACCACTAGACACCAGGGAATTGTTATTGTTTTTATACTTACGCATAAGGGGAGTGGCCCCTTGGGCAAGGGCCGCTCCCCAGGAGGGGCAAAGTATTTTTAGGCCATTTCTGCCCCCATGGTGGCAGATCAGACTAATCTAATTAGGACGATCTGCCCCCAGGGTGGGCAGAAAACTCCTAGACACCAGGGATAACTTATTTTTTTGTTTAGTTTTTATTTTTTATATGTGGGGAGCCACCCCTTAGGCAAGGCTCACTCCCTGGGGGGCCTAATTACTTTTAGGCCATTTCTGCCCCCCCCCCCGGGCAGAAACCACTAGACACCAGGGAATTTTTATTGTTTTTATACTTACACATAAGGGGAGCCACTCCCAAGGGGGGACCAAAATATTTTTAGGCCATTTCTGCACCCCATGGGGGCAAATCGGCCTAATATAATTATATAATTATGCCAATCTGCCCCCAGGGGGGCAGAAAAACCCCTAGACACCAGGGATACATTTTTGGGGGGTTATTTTGTTTTTATATATGGGGAGCGACCCCTTAGGCAAGGGTTGCTCCCTGGGGGGGTGAAATTATTTTTAGGACATTTCTGCCCCCCCCCCCCCGGGGCAGAAACCACTAGACACCAGGGATTTTTTTCATCATACTTACGCATAAGGGGAACGGCCCCTTGGGTAAGGGCCGATCCTCAGGGGGGGCAAAATATTTTTAGGCCGATCTGCCTCCGGGGGGGAGCGGGGTCAGAAACCTCTAGACAACAGGGATATATATATATTTTTTTATTTACTTTATGTTTTTATGTATGGGGAGCGACCCCTTAGGCAAGGGTCGCTCCACTGGGGGGCAAATTGTATTTAGGCCATTTCTGCCCCCCTTGGCGGCAGCTCGGACTATTTTTGTTAGGCCAGTATGCCCCCAAGCGGGGAAGAAACCACTAAACACCAGGAATTGGTGTGTGTGTATGTGTGTGTTTTGTTTGGGGGGAAGTCCCTTGGGCAAGGGTCGCTCCCCATGGGGGTATATTACTGTTGGCTATATCTGCCCCCCATGGAGGCAGATCGGCCTATTTTTGGAATGCCCATCTATCCCCAAGGGGGGCAGAGAGCCCACCAGGGAAGAATGTTTTTCAAAATAAGAGGGTGGGGGTATGGCCATACTCCCACCCCAAATAAATGGGGCCAAAGTTGTTCTGCCCACCAGTGGACAGATGGGGCAATTACCACTGATACACAGCCCGGGGGCAGAAAGTCCACTAGATGCCAGGGAATTAAAAAAAAAAAAAATCAATAATGGGGTGGTGGCTATTAACCAGTATGGCCCTGGTTATACCCCCACCCCAAATGAAGAGGGTAACAGTCTTTCAGCTCTCCCCCGCACACTAAAACATCTTGTCCCATGGCAAGCAAGAGGACTTTTAATTATTTTAGGTCTTGGTTTTACATTTGGGCCATGAGAGCTTGGTAACTCTCAAAATCGTCCCACTTGGAATTGTGAGGGCTGCACTTTTTGGACTTTGGGACGCTGCCATGTAGAAAAATCCACAACACCTAGGCGCATCTGAAAACTAAACATCTGGTTGATTCCAGGATAGTGTGCTTCACATGCACCCCACACCATTTCCTTTCCCACAATGCCTTGCAAACCTGCAACTTTGCTGGAAATCACACGTTTTTACTACATTTTTGTGATGGAACCTTCCGGAATCTGCAGGAATACACAAACTTCCTACCATGCCAACATTGTCTCATCTATACCACAAGAAATTATGCTGCACTTGTCGCACTAAAAATGTTTTATTTCAAACTGCCCTTTTGGACCCCCTCAATTTCCACATGTTTTTGGCTGTTCCCTACAACAGGCACTTGGCCCATCTACACAAGTGAGGTATGACTTTTACCGGGAGACTGAGGGGAACAGTGGGTGGTAGGAAATTTGTCCCGGTGCGGTGATCCCACTGAGAAATGTGGGAAAATTTAGATTTTTTTAGCTAAATGTGAGGTTTGCTGACGATTCTGGTTAAGAAAACATTGAAGGATCCACGCAAGTCAAACCTCCCTGCACTCCCTCTAGTGTCTAGTTTTCAGAAATGTCTGGGTTTGGTAGGTTTCCGTAGATGACTGCTGAATCCAGGACCAAAAATGCAGGTGCCCCCCTCCCCACCACCCAACAAAAACAGGTAGTTTACTATTTGATAATTTTGATGTATCCAGATAGTGTTTTGGGGCATTTCCTGTTTCGAGAACTAGGCGTACCCACACAAGTGAGGTACTATTTTTATCTGGAGACTTGGGGGAAATGGACAGGTTTGATAGGTTTCCCTAGGTGCCTGCTGAGCTAGAAGCCAAAATCCACAGCTAGGCACTTTGCAAAAAACAGCTCTGTTTCCTTTAGGATAATGTGAAGTGTCCACGTTGTGTTTTGGGGCATTTCTTGTAGCGGACGCTAGGCCTACCCACACAAGTGAGGTACCATTTTTATCAGGAGACATTGGGGAATGCTGGGTGGAAGGAATTTTGTGTCTCCTCTCAGATTCCAGAACTTTCTGTCACCGAAATGAGAGGAAAAGGTGTTTTTTGGACACATTTTGAGGTTTGCAAAGGATTCTGGGTAACTGAACTTGGTGAGAGCCCCACAGGTTAACCCATTCTGGATTCCCCTAGGTGTCTAGTTTTCAGAAATGTCCTAGTTTGCTAGGTTTTCTTAGGTACTGAATGAGCTGGAGGCCCAAATCCACAGATAGGCACTTTGCAAAAAATAAATCAGATTTCAATGTAAAAATGTGATGTGTCCATTTTGCGTTTCCTGTCGCAGGCACTAGGCCTACCCACACAAGTGAGGTACCATTTTTATCAGGAGACTTGGGGGAAAACAGAATGGAAGAACAAGTGTTATTGCCCCTTGTCTTATTCAACATTTTTTCTTTCCAAATGTAAGACAGTGTGTAAAAAAGACATGTATTTGAGAAATGCACTGTAATTCACGTGTTAGAATGGACCCCAGAATTCAGATATGTGCAAATAACCACTGCTTCTCTACACCTTGTCATGTGCCCATTTTGGAAATACAAAGGTTTTCTTGATACCTATTTTTCAGTCTTTATATTTGATACCTATTTTTCAGTCTTTATATTTCAGCAAATGAATTGATGTACACCCAGTATAGAATGAAAACCCATTGCAAGGTGCAGCTCATTTACTGGCTCTGGGTACCTAAGGTTATTGATAAACCTACAAGCCCTATATATCCCCGCAACTAGAAGAGTCCAGCACACGTAACAGTATATTGCTTTCAAAAATCTAACATCGCAGAAAAAAGTTACAGAGTAAAACGTGGAAAAAAATTGCTGTTTTTTTGCACATCAATTTCATTACTTTTTACTTCAGCTGTTATTTCTGTAGGAAAACATGGTAGGATCAACACAAATGACCCCTTGGTGAATTATGAATGTTGTCTACATTTCAGAAATGTTTAGCTCTCCGGGATCCAGCATGGGTATCACACCCATTTCTGTCACTAACTGGAAGGAGGCTAAAAGCACAAAAAATAGTAAAAATGGGGTATGTCCCAGTAAAATGCCAAAATTTTGTTGAAAAATTGCATTTTCTGATTCAAGTCTGCCTGTTCCTGAAAGCTGGGGAGCTGGTGATTTTAGCACCGCAAACCCTTTGTTGATGCCATTTTCAATTAAAAAAACACAAGCCTTCTTCTGCAGCCCTTTTTTCCCTTATTTGAAAAAACGAAATTTCTGCTGTATTTTGGCTAATTTTTGGTCTCCTTCAGGGGAACCCACAAACTCTGGGTACCTCTAGAATCCCTAGGATGTTGGGGAAAAGGACGCACATTTGAGGTGGGTAGCTTATGTGGTCAAAAGGTTATGAGGGCCGAAGCGCGCCCTGCCCCAAATAGCCAAAAAGAATCCCTGGCACTCAGGCAGCGAAGGGCTTAAACACATCGTCTGACACTGTGTTGCTGGGACTGCTCGCGCATTGCACAACATCCGATCTGGGAGCAGAGACAGCACAAGCTCCAACATGCAGGAAGCAGCGGCCTGAAAGTGCCCCTCTCACATACAGCCGGGGGCGCCGACAGAGCACCGGGAGCGCAGGCGTGGGGATGCCCAGGGGACACTGAGGCTCGTGCAGCTCAGCACCAGGGGCGCATAGCGCTGCCCCCAACCCTCCACCACCCCCGGGGGTCAACCTGTGCCTCCTCCTAACTCCCCACCCTACCCGGCAACCCCAGGAAAGAGCCACCCTCCGCCCCGCCGGCTCTACACTCACTCACTGAAAGCATCAGTGCGGAGACAGGGACCGTACTGGGGCACAGGAGGGCGAGGGCGAGAGGATGGAGGGGCTGGGGTGTCAGGGGAGGGCTGCAGGGGGCCCTGGAGGGGAGGCCGGCCTGGAGGGAAAAGAGCTGTTAGAGCTCCGGAGCAGCGGGCAGAGCATCGACTCTGGATGTGACTCAAACCTACCCAGTCGCCTCCTCCCACCCAACTCAACTTCAGCCCCCCTGCCTGGGGGTGCAGCAGCACCGGAGGAGGGCAGGAACACCCTCCCTAGGACAGAGAAACGGAGTGGGGTGCGATTGACCCATGGGAGGGGATCTGAGGACAGGGGTGAGGAGGTCCTCCCGGACCCTGACGTGAGAGTGCTACATGGGATGTCTGAGGACTCAGGGCTTGATGTTGCACAGGGGAGTGTGGAGGCACTAGAGGGACCTCGGGGGAGAGACAGCCATAGGTTAAGGTGTGAGGACTCAGGCCCAGGAGATCGCGATCACACATGGAGTGAAACAGACCTAGAGTCGGGCCAGGGAGGGACCAGTGTTCAGCTGCGGAACCAGGATTGGACCGGACAAGAGACCAGGAAAGAGAAACAAAAGGGAACTTCGGCCCCTGAGACAGACCAGCAGAGCCCCCTACTGACCCCAAGACTAGAAGCATCCCGGGGGGCTTCTCCAGGGACCAAGAGATGCATGAGGACACTGCTGCCACCTATAGGTAAGAAAGTATAATATAATATGGTGGTCCTATGCCTCCTCTGAGGCAGGAGATCAACATCAAGGGCCTATTTATAAGGCTGTTTGCGTCGCTCTTGCACCACGCAATGTAACTCAAGAGCAATGCAAACCTTGCAATGTGTCTCTCAGTGGCTCCAAATATCTGCAGTAACCCAACGCTAATTGCTACGGTGCATTACTCTGCCCTGGGAAACGCTTTCCATGAGCATTGCGTGGGTGTTCCTACGCATCTCCTGTGGATTTTGATGCATCCCCACATTTACAGGAACTTGTGCCAAAATCTTACACCTTCCCAGGGGAGGCGTAACGAGGAGAAATATCTCTCTTTCTCCATATGTCTTTCTCTTTCTATGTGTGCGTCATTCTGCAGCACACATTGAACAAGCATTTTCAATACAAAGGTCGCGCAGATGTTCGAGTTTGAGCTATTAGCGCTGTAAAGCAAAAAAAAAACGCTATGTAAAATGCAGCGTGATGTGTGGAAAATAAACAGATAAAGTATTCCAGACTCCAGGCTAAAAACATCGAGCCTCGTATGTTTTTGGTACTTTACTGGTGCTGTGTAGGTGGGTTAAACACCGGAAAAGGCATGACGTATGCATGCCTTTCACAAATGAAAGCAAACAGATTTTAAAAGGCAAGCCCACAAACCAATGTAAGCGACTGACATGGCATGGGCGTGGTTTCAAGCCCAAAGAGAGATTACAGAATGGACGGAGCGCTTTGTGTTCGCCCATACAAAGGAGTATGCCTCTCAGGATTGTTTTTGTGCAGGAAGGTGTCCCATCCTGCTGCAACAGAGGCACCCTTGCACATGGTGCCTGCATTGGCACTAGGCAGCCCATTGTGCCCCTGCCAAGGACAGGAATGCACCATATCGCCTTAAATAAAGCACATTCCTGTCCTGTCCCAGTGACGCAGTGCGGCGCAGCTACGTGACTTGTTTCGCTGCTCTGCACCACTTCTTCATAAATATGCCCCTAGTGTACTCAGTTTGTATTGCGTCTGCAAAGTAGCCGCTGGAAAGATGGCATTATAGCCTCACTTAGGAAGTGTAATTATGTACCTACACCAGGTGTTCATTCTCTGATCCCCAGACGTAAGGGTGTATTATCTGCACCAGGTGTTATCTATAAATTCCTATGCATCCACCTTCCCATCTGCAGGCCTTACCTTCAAGACTCCATCTCCGTCCTGCAAAACCTGTCCCCTAGCGGACATCAAAAAATCCTCCCAACATGCCTGCTTTTTCCCATCAGGCAGTAGAAATCCCATTGCCATTTCTGAGCCACATAAGAGTGTATTTATTTAATATTTATTTAATGTTTTGCTGCATGTTGATATTCTTGAGAGAATGTTCCAGATGCTCTCTTCCTGTTACTATTATTAGTCCAGAACGGTCTGCTTGGAATTGGGACAGCTAGATTGTTGCACATCCCTCTGAGGAACATAGAACCTGGTGACCATGCTCAGTGCGAGTGGAGATTGTGATGACACGCTTGCGGACACTTTTAGACAATAAGGTTGCTGAGAAACTGACGCAAGCTGGAAGTGCAGTCTGTTTCAAAGTGGTGGCAGTCGGCTACTGTAGTAGCAACATAGAGGAGGTGGTTAAGGAAGCTTCCGGGCCCTCATGAGGTGGGCCATCCCTGGCTACAACTCAAGTATTGATTGAAAGGGCGAAGGGAGCAGCTTTCAGAGCTAGGGAAGGCCCTCGACCAGCTAAAATGCCGCAGATGTCTGATTTGGTTGATCCTTAATCAGACATGGGATGGTCAAAGAAGGGGCAAATTTATTCAGGGAGCAGAGCTCTCTGAGCTATTACAACATCTTAGGGCTAATATTGAACTGCCAGCCTTAGAGCCTGCGGTGGGGGAAGAGGTTTTCCTTTCCCAAAATATGCGTCCTGCGCCAGATTCCATTTTGTTGCATGCAGCTATTGGATCATGAATTTAAGCGGGCCAGACACTATCCCGTGGATACATTTGCAGAGGAGTTTCCTGCGTGAACAAAGTAGACAACCTTATGATGGAATATCTAAATAAGAAATCGCAAATAAGGAATCCTTTGTGTATATAAAATATTTCTTAATTTTTTTATTTGTTTGATGCTTACTTGTTTCTGGATTTTGGTGTTTGGTTTTGAAGCTCAAATCGTAGCAATTGGTTAGGCCGGGGTCCTCTTCTTCCAGTAGTCACTTAGTGGAGGTCCAAAGATGTCAAACATTGAGAACTGCAGATTTAGAGCATTTATTAGCAGCTCCAGTATCTTGTTACCAACGCTTCACACTGGTAAAATTAGAGCTATTTGTTTATGCTAGACTTGGTTTCTTCCTTATTGTAGTTATCCTGAAAACAACCACCTTAATGGTAACTTAGACAAGACACAAATCAAGATTTCCGTTACCAAACCTAAATGGCAATGGGTTTATAGCAATTTCGAATGCTAAGATATTTAGGCCCGTATTTATACTCCGTTTGCGCCGAATTAGCGTCGTTTTTTTCGACGCAAATTCGGCGCAAAACGAACGCCATATTTATACTTTGGCGTTAGACGCGTCTAGCGCCAAAGTATGGGCAAATAGCGTCATTTTTTTGCGTGAACGCCTTCCTTGCGTTAATGAGATGCAAGGAAGGCGTTCCCGTCTAAAAAAATGACGGCGACGCAAATGCGTCGTATTTATACTCCCGGGCAAAAATCACGCCGGGAGTTGGCGGGTCAAAAAACCCCGCATTTGCGCCACTTTTTAACGCCTAGGTCAGGGTAGGCGTTAAGGGGCCTGTGGGCTTAAAATGAGCCCACAGGTGCCCTCCCCTGCCCCCAGGGACCCCCCCTGCCACCCCTGCCCACCCCAGGAGGACACCCAAGGATGGAGGGACCCACCCCAGGGACATTCAGGTAAGTTCAGGTAAGTATACATTTTTATATTTTTAAATTTTTTTTGGTGGCATAGGGGGGCCTTATTTGTGCCCCCCTACATGCCACTATGCCCAATGACCATGCCCAGGGGACATAAGTCCCCTGGGCATGGCCATTGGGCAAGGGGGCATGACTCCTGTCTTTACTAAGACAGGAGTCATTTAAATGGCGTCTGGGCGTCGAAAATAATGGCGCAAATCGGGTTGAGGCGATTTTTTTGCCTCAACCTGACTTGCCCCATTTTAAGACGCCCTAACGCCATTTTCCCCCTACGCCGGCGCTGCCTGGTCTACGTGGTTTTTTTCCACGCACACCAGGCAGAGCCGGTCTGCTAGCGCCGGCTAACGCCATTCCATAAATACGGCGCCCGCATGGCGCTTCAGAATGGCGTTAGACGGCGCTGAATATTTTGACGCTAAACTGCGTTAGCGCAGTTTAGCTTTAAAAAGTATAAATATGGGCCTTAATTTTTAGGTATGTAGAAATATATTTTCATTGTAAAATGCTTTGGGGCTTTCCTATGACTTAATTCTGAGTCAAACCCTTGCATTCTTTAACTGTAAATATGGAGGCTTTCAGTTGTGGGCATGAGGTCAGTCATTTCACCTAGCTAAGCTTTCACATTTATTGATGGGATAAAGGGTATGGACCGGTTTGTAGCTAAATTCCTGTCCAAGGGGTTTGAAAATCCTGAACTGTTTGTTCCGGCTTTGTTGGTGTCAGAACCTCTTTTGGAGGGTCACGGGGCAAGCAGGTCTTACTGGCCCCAACCGTGATGGTTCAGGCATTTTACTCCTGATGTTCTTGGACCCGACCTACGAAGGATCCTGCGCAACTGGGCCTGGTATCCCTTCTGTACTTCACTCTCAGTGGTAGCTGTGGCCAAGCAGTCAAGACTCCCTTGGGGGAGGGAATGTAGATACAGGTCAGTGAAAACAACTCATAACTCAAAGTGCAAACAATACCAACAATAAATCAAGGTCCAGCCAAATACTTGCTTTTATAAGAAAGAATAATATTTTATTTGTAATGCTACACATGCAACAAAATGTGACATTCAAATGCAACAACACAACTCAGCTTGAGGTCGGGGTTGTAGTAGTGGTCAGGCAAATCCCTGTCCCATCTTTCATCATGTAACATGTTTGGGGTTATTCCCCATCCAGGGAATGCAAAATATTAGGCCGTACTCAAGAGTTCTCCCTTTGACTCTTTAGGAATTAGAACTATATATGGTGTCACAGCACTATCAACAAGTCTCCCCGGGGCCCCAAAGGCCCCTCACGATGTCAGATTCAGAGAAGTCAGGTGGCTCAGAGTACAGGCTGCAGCATCACGCAAGCGCAGGCTCACCGCTGGAGTGGCACGACAGCCATACCTAGTAATCAGGGCAGCTCACATCTGCAGTGAGTAAAGTTCTCCCTGGGAGAGGGTGGAGGGAATTCAAACCTTTGGGTCTCAACTGGAGTCCTGTGAGGGCATGGCATCCTCCTCGGCATCCTCCTGGTCCACTGAGGGTCAGGCAGGGCAGATCCTTTGGTGCGGCTAGTCGTGCTGGTCACAGCCTCACTCTCGAAGTCTTTGATGATTTGGTTCCTGCAATGTAGACTCCTCTGGTGCAGTTGCTTACACCACTGTGTCCCCTCCTGGCATACCGGATTGCCACTTAGGCGTTCATGCACGGTCCTCTCCTGGCATACCGGATTGCCACTTAGGCGTTCATGCACGGTCCTCTCCTGGCATACCGGATTGCCACTTAGGCGTTCATGCACGGTCCTCTCCTGGCATACCGGATTGCCACTTAGGCGTTCATGCACGGTCCTCTCCTGGCATACCGGATTGCCACTTAGGCGTTCATGCACGGTCCTCTCCTGGCATACGTGGGTCACTGAGAACAATCTTCCACATGGGCTACTTTGCGATCAGTGCAGAGCCGAATGCTCACATCTTGCACAGGGAGTCACTCCCTCCAATGCTCTCCTCTTCCTCACAGGGCACAGTGGTCTTGACAAGAAGAAAGGCACTGGTGCTCCAGGGCAGGTGGTCTTGGTCTCTCTACATGATGTTCCCTCACCCAGCAGGAAGACTAACAGGCCTTGGCCACCAATCCTGGTGACAGGCAGATGTCTTCTCACACAACGCGTCTGGCTGCTTGGCAGATTACACATTTTTAAGAATCCAACCCCCACTTCTTATAGTCCTCTTCCAAACACCAAATGTGGTTTAGTTTCTGGTCCTTTGAGATTTTACGTTGTGGTTCTTCATCTTCTGAAGTGGACACTTTACCTTTGCCTCTTTCTTCATGAAAGATGTCTGTCACGGCAAGCAAGGTTCTGAAGCTAGTTGTCCACAACACAATTTATTTGAGTGACCAGAGCGCACACCTAGATGTCAGCCACAGTGATATGTGTTCCAAAAGGTTAATCTGAGGCCCACCTGCTACTCTTTATGTTTCTCTTATCAGCCCCAATGCCCTTCTTGAGATGTGCCCAAGCCCCTTCCTTGTGATCCGTCACTGAATCAAAGAGCAGTTTTTTGAAGTGTAAAGGGAGTTTTTCCCTCCTGTGTGTCCCCACTCAGCTCACAGGAATGTAACAATACACAACTCTGTCTTACCCCTTCGTCGGGCAGGCATGGGATTCCCAAAATGGAACCTATGGTCCTTCATACAATCTGCCACTGCAAGCACACTGCCAGTGCACATTCACTGCACACTTTGGGCCCAGCACTGTTACCTCTGTGTAATGTACCCTTATGTGTGCACACACATTCAGGACACACACTCGTTCTGTGCACACTTTGGGTCCAGCACTGTTACCTCTATGTAATGTACCCTTATGTGTGCACACACATTCAGGACACACACTCGTTCTGTGCACACTTTTCAGCACTGAAGCTTTTCTATCTTTCATCATTCGATGCTTCTGAATTAAAAAGAAAGTTGTGGTGTGTTAAGGTACAAGGTTGTTTCTTTATTGTGTCATTCAATGAGCATTAAGTGCTTATGAAAAAAATCCTCGAAGCACAAAGCTGTGCTTCCGATTTGCTTTCAGCCAGTGTTGAGCAATGTTTTCATACATCTGCGAACAACCCATAGCTCTGTATGAGTAATGACCTCATGGCGCTTGAAAGCACCGTATGAAGTTATTAATTACCTGTTGCAACACCACAGAAAAGAGCATTAACATCAATCAACATGGTATACACGCATGGAAGCAGAATGAATTACAAAACACAAGTTTGCTTGTTTAGGAATAATGATGCAAAAATAAGGGAAACTCTTTTTCCATAATGATTAAGGCTCCCAGTTTTCTGTTTTCACTCATTTTTACAGATATAGTCACAAAAATGTGTTTCCCGTCTACGTTTTTTTTTTCAAATTGGAAAAATACAGAAAAGTGGGCTTATTTTGAGTCGCCTTTCATACTGTCTTTCATCAATTCCTGGCCAGCAGCTGAGCAGATAGATGGTCTGTGGGTGAGGTTTCCTTAAATAACAACACATGTAAACATCCATTTATAGTATAATGTAATGCTAATTTTTACCTGTGGGTGTATTGTTACGTTATATTTGGCGGCTTTATTTACTAATTACTTTATTTACTAAACCACGACTGACTTCAAGGTACGAGTGCACGTTTAATAGTTAAATAAATGTGGAAATATACCATCTTACAATGCCATTTGTTCTTAAAACACAAAATAAATATAGATAAATAGTGATGAGATGGCAAAAACACTAGATATGGATAAATAGAGAAGGAAATGTAAAAAAAAAAAAAAAACATAAAACCCTGACTCCCTATAATGATACAACACAGCTCAATCGGGTCATACGTGGCTACCATCCATCGCCATGATGTGATCCTCCTCTCAGAGTTTGTCTCTGAACCACCTTCATCCTGGCCGAGAATAGTAAACAGTCATCTGAAGAACTCCTAACTTGTGAAATCAAACTTCCTTTCTCTTGACTGGCGATAGAAGATGGAAAAACTCCTTCCTCCCATCTCATCAAATCTCTTGTAATATCCACAGTAGAGGGCCTAAAGCGGCCATACACTAAGGACAAACGTCTACTTCCAGGTTTGTCTCACTGAAGCTAATAAATCCTGGACTACTTAGGGCCTGATTTAGATGTTGGCGGACGGGTTACTCCGTGCGAACGATGACAGCCCTTCAGCCGAAATATAAATCCCATAGCATACAATGGGATCTATATTTTGGCGGACAAGCTATCTGCCACCGTTGTGACAGAATATCCCCCTTAGTCTCCATTCTCCTTTTAAATTGATCTTGGAGTCTCGGATCTTTACCGCACTGTAGGGGATGGACTACAGTTTTCTTCTGTGGTGGAGGCTGTTCCCCAGATCAGCAGCACAAGGCACAGATTCTACAATGGGCTGGGGGGTGATATCTGCATCAGTAGTAAGCTGCAAGTTCAGTGTACAGTTTTGTTTTACTAGTCAGCAACATCTTTATCAGAAAAAGGTTTACATTGCAAGGTCATTGATGCTTGGTGCATGAGGATGGGAAGAATAACACAGGTTACGTTAAAAGCTCTATTGTCTGATTGTGCCAGTCGTGAGATTAAGATCAGTGAAGACACAATAACTAAAAACTATAACACAGGAGTAGGTAGTGGCTCATTAGACGCCTAATTTATATATATTTCTTAATTCAAAGGAATAATTATGCATTGCTTTCAATTTGAAAAAGACCAGCTCTGTTGAATCCTTGAAGAGAGGTGGTGGACAGCATGTCTGGTGATAGGGAGTTCCAGTGCCGAAAGCAAGGAAAGTCATAAGATTGGTACCAGAGGGCAGCACATAGTAACTAATGAGTAACTAGCAAGTTGTGGTTGGTTGGTCGTATATTCCGAGTAGTATACATCAAGAATGAGTTCTTTGAGAGGTTGTTAGAGAGAGCCCAATTACTGCTTAGAAAAAATAATTGGAAGTTTGTCGAAATCCTAGTTCTTGGTGGTGAGCCACACATCTGGGTGGTGTTATATTGAATAGATGGTATGTTTTCATAAATTAAAAGAAACTTAAGGTAGCAAAGTTTATAATCCATGCTAGTGGAAAGGAGGAAGATCTAGAAATGCCAGCTTGACAAGTTTTGCAGTAGCTCCTCGATGTGCACAAAAATACCCCAGGAGTTCTGTCTGAGTTGGGAAAGTTCAGAGAGTTGGGGAAAAGGATGGGGTCGGTTAGATAGGTGCAGTTTTGGAGGAGCTGAGCATTAGGGAACCTGATGCCATCCAGTGTCTGGTCACTATGAGGCAGTTTATGATGATGAGAGAAGATAAATTGGGTGTTATCAGCATAAAGGTGATACAAGAAGATGAATAACAAAATAAAAATTCGAATTTTATTTTATTTGCATAGTTAATTAAAACCATTGCGCTGCCATTGAAAAGAATAAAAATATCAATGTCGATTAGATATAAAAATAGTACACAGCTTCTTCTATTTAGACCACCAAGGATCATTGTTCTTACATGTCCTATACCTCAAACTTAAATAACACATGCCTTGTGTGGTGATTGTGCCATTAAACCAAATTGTCTTCCCAGTGGATTCCCCTTTGTCCATCTTTTACGCGAGAATAACCCCATGTCCACCATTGCCCTACTTAAAAAAGCCCGAGGCACTAATAGAAAACAAGGTATTTTTATCAGCTTAAAACCGTAAATGTAAGAAATAGCATGAATTCTTCAGAGCTTCGAATTCTTTCATGGGTCATTCCTCACATGTGAATAAAGTGCTGAACAACTTCACGTAATACACATCTTGTCTCTCTGACGTCCATTCCCCTTTATCAAAGTGCTTAGATTGCGGGTCAAATACCTATTCGTCATGTAAACATTCATCCCCTCACCCCTCAATGTAACTTAAATTAGGACCCAGTCCTGGTTCCATCCTTGCCCTTCAGACCTACCATTGAGGAGCTTCAATTTTAAATTTGGGGCTCTCCACTTCTCCACTGGGGATGCTTTCTTGGTTGACAATTGTTCAGTCTTAGTATTAAACAACTCTTTCAAAATGGTTTTCAAAAAATGTCACTCCCTTACAAACTAAGGGGATAGATTTTCCACTTAGCCAGCTAATGACTGCCTGTCTGCAGGAACTGATCTGCAGAGATGCAAAAGAATGTTTTAATAACTTTTTTCCTTCACCCCCAAAAGCTGGACAAGTACAAAATATATGCGCAGGGTCTCTTGTTTGTATTAGCATAGTCGACAATTTTGATTTGTGTACTGTTTTTTCCATTTGGAACATATATCTTTAGTATCTAAAAATCCTAAGCAAAATAACATAAACTGTTGTTTTATGGGGGTGCAAAATGTGCTGATAGATAGGTTTTAGGGTGTCAATATGGAATAACACCCAAGCACAGCCCAAGCATGACCCTTATTTACCAAGACGTCTTTGTCCGTCACATGGGGCAAAATATGGACCAAGGTGTTTGTGGCTTTGTTAAGAATGATTTCTCCATGCTGGTCTCCCAAACTTCTTTCATGCCCCGGGCTTGAATCACCTGGTTTAGGTAATTTCCCCATGAGCCTTTTCTGTTGCTGACTTGTTGATCCTTGACTTCTAGCCAGCAAAAGTAGTTGTAGAGGGTCGCTGGGACTGTAAGAAAACAGTGAGGGTTAGAAAATTAGCCCACCCCAAGACCCTGAAAAGTGAGTGCAAAGTGCACTGAACTTCCCCAAAGAGCACAGAAGTCGTGATAGGGGAATTCTGCAGGAAAGACCAACACCAGCAATGCAGCAACAATGGATTTCCAGACTAGAGTACCTGTGGAACAAGGGGACCAAGTCCAAAAGTCACGATCAAGTCAAGAGTGGGCAGATGCCCAGGAAATGCCAGCTGTGGGTGCAAAGAAGCTGCTACTAGGCAGTAGAAGCTGAGGATTCTGCAGGAACGACAAGGGCTAGAAACTTCCCCTTTGGAGGATGGATGTCCCACGTCGTGAAGAGTCGTGCAGAAGTGTTTTCCTGAAGAAAGACCGCAAACAAGCCTTGCTAGCTGCAATTCGTGCGGTTAGGGTTTTTGGATCCTGTTGTGGCCCAGGAGGGACCAGGATGTCGCCAATTGCGTCAGGGGACAGAGGGGGCGCCCAGCAAGACAAGGAGCCCTCTCAGAAGCAGGCAGCACCCGCAGAAGTGCCGGAACAGGCACTACGAAGTGGAGTGAAACGGTGCTCACCCGAATTTGCACAAAGGAGTCCCACGCCGCCGGAGGACAACTCAGGAGGTCGTGCAATGCAGGTTAAAGTGCCGTGGACCCAGGCTTGGCTGTGCACAAAGGATTCCCTCGGAAAGTGCACAGGAGCCGGAGTAGCTGCAAAAGACGCGGTTCCCAGCAATGCAGTCTGGCGTGGGGAGGCAAGGACTTACCTCCACCAAACTTGGACTGAAGAGTCACTGGACTGTGCGAGTCACTTGGACAGAGTTGCTGGATTCAAGGGACCTCGCTCGTCGTGCTGAGAGGAGACCCAGGGGACCGGTGATGCAGTTCTTTGGTGCCTGCGGTTGCAGGGGGACGATTCCGTCGACCCACGGGAGATTTCTTCGGAGCTTCTAGTGCAGAGAGGAGGCAGACTACCCCCACAGCATGCACCACCAGGAAAACAGTCGAGAAGGCGGCTGGATCAGCGTTACAGTGTCGCAGTCGTCGTCTTTGCTACTTTGTTGCAGTTTTGCAGGCTTCCAGCGCGGTCAGCAGTCGATTCCTTGGCAGAAGGTGAAGAGAGAGATGCAGAGGAACTCTGATGCGTTCTTGCATTCGTTATCTAAGGAATCCCCCAAAGCAGAGACCCTAAATAGCCAGAAAAGAGGGTTTGGCTACTTAGGAGAGAGGATAGGCTAGCAACACCTGAAGGAGCCTATCAGCAGGCGTCTCTGATGTCACCTGCTGGCCCTGGCCACTCAGAGCAGTCCAGTGTGCCAGCAGCACCTCTGTTTCCAAGATGGCAGAGGTCTGGAGCACACTGGAGGAGCTCTGGGCACCTCCCAGGGGAGGTGCAGGTCAGGGGAGTGGTCACTCCCCTTTCCTTTGTCCAGTTTCGCACCAGGGCATGGCTGAGGGGTCCCTGAACCAGTGTAGACTGGCTTATGCAGAAATGGGCACCATCTGTGCCCATGAAAGCATTTCCAGAGGCTGAGGGAGGCTACTCCTCCCCTGCCTTAACACCTTTTTCCAAAGGGAGAGGGTGTAACACCCTCTCTCTGAGGAAGTCCTTTGTTCTGCCATCCTGGGCCAAGCCTGGCTTGACCCCAGGAGGGCAGAAACCTGTATGAGGGGCAGCAGCAGCAGCTGCAGTGAAACCCCTGAAAAGGCAGTTTGGCAGTACCCGGGTCTGTGCTAGAGACCCGTGGGATCATGGGATTGTGCCAACTATGCCAGGATGGCATAGAGGGGACAATTCCATGATCATAGACATGTTACATGGCCATATTCGGAGTTACCATTGTGAAGCTACACATAGGTAGTGACCCATGTGTAGTGCATGCGTGTAATGGTGTCCCCGCACTCACAAAGTCCGGGGAATTTGCCCTGAACAATGTGGGGTCACCTTGGCTAGTGCCAGGGTGCCCACACACTAAGTAACTTAGCACCCAACCTTTACCAGGTAAAGGTTAGACATATAGGTGACTTATAAGTTACTTAAGTGCAGTGGTAAATGGCTGTGAAATAACGTGGACGTTATTTCACTCAGGCTGCAGTGGCAGGCCTGTGTAACAATTGTCAGAGCTCCCTATGGGTGGCAAAAGAAATGCTGCAGCCCATAGGGATCTCCTGGAACCCCAATACCCTGGGAACCTCAGTACCATATACTAGGGAATTATAAGGGTGTTCCAGTATGCCAATGTAAATTGGTGAAATTGGTCACTATTCTGTTAGTGACAATTTGGAAAGAAATGAGAGAGCATAACCACTGAGGTTCTGGATAGCAGAGCCTCAGTGAGACAGTTAGTCATAACACAGGTGTAGTGTGGTCAGTTTTACGTATATTTTGCGCATTAGCTTCAGGCTTTAGGCCTCTGTGCACTTTGCCCTAAATATATTTTATTCATTTGCTAACAGCTTAGAGCCTCTGTGCACTTTACTCTAAATGCTTTTTATTAGGCTTCGTACTGTTATTTTTCAGAATAGCCAGTTCTACGGTGTTGTTTTTTATTCATATCACACTGTTTTGCCTACTTCAGCACTGGAGTTCATAACATATTCACTCTGTGCTTCAGTCAAGGATACAGTCTGGTACATTGCCGATAGACGTGGTAGGAGTTTAGACTTGCCACTCCTGCGTAGGGACATTTTGTGATCACGATGACATGTTAGTTATAAAATCACTTCCTTGTCCCAATACATGCAAGAGGGAGATTCCGACCAGGGAACCACAACTAGACGCTGACTGCCTCGTTGCAGATGCTGAACCAGATCACAGGCCTTTGCTCAGGTATGAGTGTGTCCGTCTCCCTAGTGATACAGAAAGGCAAGCTAGAAGCTTAACATGCTGTGCTCTAAATAGAACAAGCAGAGGGAGAGTAGAAACGGTTGGGAATTATGATAGCTTTATTCTTATGTTTTACTCTCCTGGTTACTATATCAATCCTACTATGTTGTATTGTTCTGGTTATTACGGCTCACGCCTTAATATCTAAAATACAGTCGTTTTATTAAAACATTATATAAAACTTATACTGTCTTTGTCATTTGTATATGAGACCATATTGTGAATGAGAGAGTTGGTTTGGATCTGAGTGACCACGACTTCCCTGAGAAGTTCCAAAGATGTCATGCGCTCGGCTGCCCAATCATTTCTTCCCCATGGGAGAAATGAGGCACTGCTAGTTAGCCGGAGCAACAACCGGATTTAGGGTGACAGAGTTCCTTACACGTGGGTCAGACTCAGTCCCCCACACCGTTATCGATCCTGCTGCCTAGAAATCCAGTAGTCTCATTTAGGATAATGAGAGCCCACGCGACATGGCGCCGCCAATGTTTGGTCTGGCTCTAATGTTTGGGTCCGACTGACTCTCTCGGTCTCGTATATATTTTGACTCCTCGGTTCCGTATGCGGAGACGTCCGTGAGGCTGAGGGTTTCCGCCTCCACAGGTTAGGTACATCCTGTTACTTAGTGGTTGGTTGTTCAAGCTTGAACTTTGAAAGGAAAAACCCCGATATTGGTGTGCCTTCTCTGTCCTAGAGCTATTTTTGTTATACTAATGGCGAATCCAGTTGTAGTAAATATACCGCTTAATATGCGATTTCCGCTCACGGGTCATCTGATAGCACATGGACTGACAGTCCAGGGGGGTCCGGTCACTTTTGTGGTAGACGCCCATGCAGCCTATAGAACAGAACTTTTTTATTCTTGGGTCGTATTTCCAGCAGCTGATGGGGGTACAAATACTTTTCACGAATATACTGTTGCGAATGTCCCCGGACAATACAGGGCTTATGCATACTTAGAAATACCTTTATCTTATCAAGAACACCATAATTGGCTTGATGGCGCCCTCCCACACTTAGTAACACCAGTAAGGTTAGGTCCGTTAAGTAATGATGGTCCGACCTGGCCTTTATTGGCTACATATACACCATATCCTGGAGTGGCAAATGTGGCAGTGGCTGAAGTGCGTCGTTTATATATGGAATTAACTGCAACATACAGACGATTAGTTCAGTTTGTGATGCAGACATTAAATACTAATGCAGCGCGTGCTGCTCCAGCACACCCACATGCGGTGGTACCGGGAATCAATCCGGCCACTGTACACTCAGTTATGGGCAAAGTACCGGCTAAACGTGAGGAGACTCCATTTTGGCTGGCGCAAAAAATTAATACGCTGGAAGCAGTATTTCCCCATACGGGACCTCAGGATAAGCATAGAATTTTGACGATGTGTTTGCCGTATGGGATGGTTCCTAAGGTGGACCTTTGTAATACTTGGGGCACGGTATTTGCCGCACTCTACACTACAGCACACGGTACACCGACTTTGGCTAATTTGCCGGAGGTGCTTAAACAAATTCAGGATGAATATGGGGCAGCCCCTGCCTTGGATTTAGGCATGCAATTGATGGGTAATTTTGATGCAGTTTCTTCTATTATTTTGAGTAATCTCAAGGGGGAGGCTGTAGCACTAGCAGTGCGAATGCGTCTTCGGGACGTTCCACAGATTAATCAGGAGCGGGAACTTCCGAGAATAATAGCAGAAACATATTCTAGTATTGGTCGTGATAGCCTGGGGGCTCGACCGCAGAAACCACAATTGCAGGGTAAAAATAATAAGGATAATGCTAAGCAACAGCAACCTGAGGGTGCAAAAAAGCGCTGGGAAAAGAAACAGCAAACACCTAAGAAAGATGGTGGGCAGTCTCCGCAACCGGAGACCCCACAAAATAAGTATAATCTCAGGAATAGGGATACTTTGAAGACGCCTGATAGATATCAATATACTGATACACGCCAATCTCGTTCCTTTCAGGACTCCTCGGAAAAGAGAAGTGAGAGAGGTGGGCGGTCAGAACGGAGGACGGAGTACGTGAAACCGAGACAGGATTCACAACGCTCAGCGGAGGTTTCTATTAAACAAGAAGAGAAACCGCTGCAACAAAAACAGCAATTTAAAAAGAAGAAAGTGGCAGCAGTCTCAGTTAGACATGCCGCTCAAGAAGAGAGTTCTCTTGACGAACAAGACATGGGCGTTAGCGCTGTTAGACAGCACGGCAGAGGTCACAATAGTTTGCCGGAGTCTTCAAGGGCATCTGGAGGCGAAAGCAACTGATGACTTCATACAAGTCGAGACGGCGGATATGCGTGTCTCTGATCCTGATCAAGTATATCTTGTGACTCTACGATTGGAAGGGGACATTGACCGCATTGTACACGCCATCTTTTGGGACCATGTGGTAAAATCATATGATGTCCTGTTGGCCGAACAAGATTGGCCACCTGACTTTGTTCGCGACTGTCCGGTTGGGGAGGAGGTTATTGCGCCTTCCTTCTCACCACTTGTTCCGAGAGAACTAGCGGAGTCCTATAGTAAATCATGGGCTCTAGCACAAGCTCCCGCCCTATATAGAAATAATGTGGGGTGGGATCAACAATCACCTTATCATGTTATTCCAATAAAGGGTGAACCTCAGCCACAGCTGCAATATCCTATTAAATTTGAAGCAATGGCATCGGTTAGGAAAATTCTTACACAATTGGAGTACCAAGGTGTGATTGAGCCTTGTGTCTCGCCGATGAATAATCCCTTATTTCCGGTTGCTAAACCGGACCATTCCTATAGGATAGTGGTGGATTACAGACATTTAAATAGTCATACACGCACATATGCCATACAGAATTCACATAGCGCTGCGCTTATGAATAATATAGTGCGTAAAAAATACAAAACAACGTTGGATATCTCAAATGGATTTTTCTGCCAGAATATAGCACCCGAAAGTCGGGACTATACCAGTTTCAGTGCGTTTGGCTCTCAGAAAAAGTTTTGTCGTTTACCTCAGGGGTATAAGAATAGCCCAGGACTGTTTTCGGCTCGTGTGACTGAACTTCTACACGAGTTGGACCCTGAGGCGTTATCATATGTTGATGACATTTATTTGATGGACGATGAGATTCTACAACATCTCAGACGCGTATCGCGCATTGTTGTGGGTTTTGCTGATATTGGCTATAAGTTTAATTTTAAGAAATCAAAGATTGCCTTCCTCAGTGTTATTTTCCTGGGATATGAGTTATCGAGTGAGGGCAAGAGCCTGGCACCACATTTTTTGGAGAAATGTGCTTTATTGCAGCCTCCTAATACGGTTCGGAAGCTTCAGTCATTATTGGGGTTTCTGAATTTTGTCAGAACTTACATTCCTGATTATGATACACGTATAAAACCTTTATATGAACTAATTCGCCCGAATTTTTCAAGTAGATTTTGGACGATTGAGCATACACACATACTGCGAGAATTGCAGAATGATCTCTTGGCGGTTAAACACTTACACACACGGGACAATAAAACTCATTTGGTCATCAGGGTGTTTCCTGGGGCTGTTGGATTTACGTATGTCACCTTTAATGAAGGGGAGACAGTCCCGATAGCATACAAGTCCCACTTGTATTCTGCTGCAGAACAACGTTTTGCTCAGACTGAGAAAATTCTCACTGCAGTACAGATGGCTGTGATCAAACAAAGACCGCTAGCCCAGGGCCAACGCATTATTGTTGTTTCCCCGATTCCGGCCTTAGAGGCTGTTACAAAAGCGAGTGTTCCTAATTCGAAAGCTTTACACCCGCGGTGGATACAATGGGCTACGTCTTTGACGGCCACTGATGTGGATTACATATTTGACCCTAAGCTGCAGACTCAAGAATTTCTTCAATATGAAATAGAGTACCCAGTTCCTGCTGGCACATTGCCTATTGACCAATATGAAGTGTCATGTATACCGATGGCTCTGCGCAACCAGCGGTTGGGACTAAACAACAGTATTCTGCTGCATGTGCGGTGGTGAGCGGGACTATGGAGGGGGAAGTCTTCTGCCCCCGACATACTTATACTAAAACCTTGGGAGATTGCACGGCGCAGCTGGCTGAGCTCAAAGCTCTTTTGTTAGCGTTGGAGCACGCGGAGCCGGCGATATTGACCTTGCTGGTTTGTGACTCCTACTACTGTGTGCAATCTTTCAATTAATATCTGCACTATTGGAAAATGAATGGGTTCAGAGATTCTAAAGGCAACACCATTAAACATAAATTGTTGTGGGGTAAGGTTGCGGGTCTGAAAGAAACGCTTCCTAAGGTCCATGTTGTACATACACTTGGACATCAGCACGTTGGAATACACGTTGCTGGGAATACTTTGGCTGATGAGGCTGCAAAGTCGGCAGTGGCTGTCGCCACTGTAGCCGCAGTGACTCGTTCGAGTTCAAAACCAGACATAGAGATCTCGGCTGCCATAAAAGCTACGGCTGATGGCACGCCATTTCCTAAAGGCTTCCCTTCTAAATATAGTTACTGCTTGAGTAGTGCACTAAATGCTGTTGTTAATATTCCAGGCATGGGTGTACGTGAATTACCAAATAAGATTGAGAGACCTCGATTAATTTCTGCAGCACATGAAGGGGTGGCGTCTGCGCATGCTGGAGTGGCTGCCACGATTTCACTTTTACAGGCCCGTTATTGGTGGCCTGGTCTCTATAAGGAGACAAAGCAGTATGTCCTTTGTTGTGACGTCTGTCAACAAATTAAAGCATCGTCGACTAGACGCCCGCAGCAGACGCCTCTTCTGATTTCAAACAGACCATTACAGTGTGTGTACTTGGACCATTGTGGTCCGCTGACACCAGATAGTGCATACAAATACATATTGGTTGCTGTAGATTCGTGCTCCAGATTTGTGTGGGTCTGGCCACAGCGCTCGGCTGACGCTCGGACTGTTATTAAAGATTTGCGTATCTTTGTCGATACATTTGCAGTTGCGGCTTTTCATTTGGACCAGGGCCCTGCTTTTGCCTCTAAGGCATTCAGGGACACCATGGCTTCGTTGGGGGTCCAGCTCCAATTCTCGTCTCCATTTCATCCCGAGGGAAATTCTGTCGTGGAGCGTTTAAATCGTGATTTAAAGCAATCCTT
This sequence comes from Pleurodeles waltl, assembly GCF_031143425.1. Lineage (NCBI taxonomy): Eukaryota > Metazoa > Chordata > Amphibia > Caudata > Salamandridae > Pleurodeles > Pleurodeles waltl. The sequence goes on from NC_090439.1 coordinate 1,144,377,933, forward strand.
AACGGCCAGGGTTATAGGTACGGGTCGTAGTTGGCTAGCCCACCTGTATGGAGTACAGAGAGCACTTAATAACTTGCCTAGAAGGTCACTGGGGGGTCGTACTTCATATGAGTGCCTGTTCGGAACACAAATGTATGTTCCTGATCTAGATGGTCCTGGTGTGGAGGCGGCAGATACGCCCTTTGACATAAATGATCGTGTCACTGTTTTGCAGGACTTACAACAATTTTGTGAAGATAACTCTTCTGCGAGTGCTGCCTCCTCAGGAATTAAGGATGAGCCAGTAACACCTACTGGTTGGATACCCAGGATTGGGGATCTAGTGCGTGAAAAGGTTGCAGTAAAGAAAGAATTTGGTCCTTCTTATCGAGCACCTGTCCCGGTGTTAGGGGTGAGCGGCACGAGAACTGTGATTTTACCGCCGCTGCAAGGGGCCAAAGGAAATCGTTTTGTTTCCATTGATAATGTCAAGTGACAACATGTGGCCGATTCTGCACAGCAGACCAAGAGGGACACCCAGTAGTTCCGGCATCCCTCTCACTACTGGGGAAGAAGTCCCGCTGCAGGTGATTTGCACCAACCCTGTTTCCTCTCCGAGCTTGGGGAGGGTGGAAGATGATCTTGCGATTGTTCCACAGTCAACGATTAATATCGACTCGTTTGATCAAGTTGCTGTACGTTCTACTGATGTTTCTGAACATGTGATTTATAGCGTACCTAGGAGAGAGCCTCCATCTGCTTCTTTGTTCACTGTTGCACCTTTTGCAAGAACTGCCTCTGGCTGCTTCAACGACGCGGATGCGGCTGTATCCAGCTCTTCGTCTTCGCTGTCTTCAATCCGGGGTCCACATAAGCTACTCGGTTGGCTTAAACGTACATATTTTGTTATTCCTTGGAACTATTTGTGGCTTTTTATGGCTGTAATGAGACTTTTTTTATGGTTGGGATTTGTGGTTACTTTTTTTCTAGTAATCCATGGTCATTTTCTTCCTGATCGATCAGACATTGAGCACGTGGAGACTGTGTTGAGACCACATTTTTCGTCTCATATGGTTCGAAGAGACTTATCCAATGTGAACATTTCTGCAATACCAATTCCGGATGGGATTGTGTGGGACAAAGTAATGTTTGATATATATGGTCCCACTGAATTGATTCAAATACCATATGTCCTCAAGTTATCAATGAATGATATTGTTATTCCAGGCATTGTTTCTGATGATTAGGATGTGAAGACGGTAGATTCTATGCTAAAAGATTTGCAATATTATACTGTCTATGACGATGAAGATGCTTACCAATTTAGAGATAATCATGGTGATATGTTTTGCTACAACTATTATGGACACCACTTTATTCACAAAGCGAGTAGCCCTAAGTCCATCTTTAATTATGTACAATGGGAACATTGCTCGACTCCTCCAGAAGGTAGTTCGAAAACGTATAATGATAAATTTGCATATTTTTCTGGGCATGATCAGCGAAATGCTAAGTCTTACTATTTTAAAGTGGCACCGTATTCTAATAAGCAAATTTTGTTGACCGATACTAAATTACTATATTCAAATTCGTTTGTATCTAGACTTTCGGTCGAAGGATATGAATACTGGTTGAAGACTGTTGACTTGAAAAGTGTTTGGGGTACGAAAAATTGGCAGATGCAAGGCAGGGATACATTATTTCCAGCATGCATTATCCCTGTGCAAATGATTTTCCTCAATGACACAGTACAACAGACTAGTTGTTTGGGCTTGGCGTCGATTAGAGAATTGACTTTGCCTAGTATACCTGTCCCTTCTAAATTAAATAACTGGCAGAACTATGTGAATGCTACTTTTAGTGAATTTACGCATTGGGTCCAGAATGGTAAGCTTAACGCTTCATCGTTACATCCGGGCGGGTGGTTATTGTGGCCTGTAGACACTAATCAGTGTCATCAACGTTTTGTTACCTCTTCAGGGGGGTTCAGGACTAGTAGGGCAGACCCTCGTTACATTTCACCAGAACATGCTGATATAATAACTACATACAGTGTGGGGAAACTTTGTCAACAATGGTTGAAGTACTCCACGCTGGGTGCGGTTAAGTCACACCTCAAGTTACTGTCTAATGGTACTGATTTACAAGATTTCTTATCAGGTCCCAAGGTGCCCCGGAGAAAAAGGTTCTTATACGAAGTGTATAATGAGTTTTGGAAACTTTCCCAGCTGGAGGCTGCAGCCCGGTTAAGACAGATTGATCAAGAAAATCTGCTGCAGACTTTGTCTGTTGTTGATAATGGCATGCATACCCTTTCTGACCGTGTTTACACGATTGACAGCATTGTCTCTTCTGCTATTGACATTATAAAATCAGACATGTCTTCATTATATCATGGGCAGAGTCAGACACGATCTATCATGCAGCTGGGTTGGACTCTTCAGACCTTGAAGGCGGGTCGCGTTCCATGGCAGCACATTCGTGCCAGAGAGATCTTTATCTCCTTTAATTTAACTCGTCAACAACAATTGATGGCTAAGAAGGAAGCGACGTATGTTATGTTAAATATTGAAAAATTGGAGAAACTGCCTTTCACGGTGGCTGAGATTCCGTCAGCTGAGTGGTTGATTCATGGGGTTATTAATTTGCCTATCTCCACTCTGCAATTTACTTCTTGTTTGAAGCACATTCCGGTGGGTAGATATGAACAATTGGGTGACAGTTACATACATGAGGTGTGGGAGCTTCCTTTTCAGTACAGATGTGTTAATGGTTTGCGGGAAGTTTTTCTTAGCGGTAGCGAATGCGAAGCTTCTGTTAGCCATTCCATGGTTTGTAAACAGCTGTCCTTGCACGTAGCGTGTAACGCTTCGATTGCTAACTTAGCCTGTTATCTGAAGGGAGTTCCAGTCCCGGTAATTAAAAACACTTTCCAGGTGCTTTCTAACGGCAGTTACATTGTTCTTAACAGCGAACGCTGCTGTGGCATGCGTGCCGGAATAGTTTACGTTGTTGTCGTCAACAAGGCCGTTACGTGCTGCGGGAATGTGTTGTTTCCCCCTACTGAATTTAGGGAGGTAGCGGACATCTGGCCTCATATTGCTACTTCCAAGGTTGATTTCGACAAGTTGAGTCGGCTGAAAGCTTTATTGTTTCAAAAGCATGTGGCCCTTACATCTGCTAGCAAGACCTACGCACTTCAGGTGGCAAGGTCATCGGCGGAGATACAGTCCCTTTTGAATACTAACTTTTCGAGTCACTTCGGTGAACTTGTGGGACGTATATTTAATGCATCCAGCACTGCTGGTATTGCTCATTTTTTCAAAGCCGTTGGTGTTGGTTTCGTTCACACCTTCTCTTCCATATTCGGTTTGATACCTTCGGCCATACACTCTATTTTCGGAAGCATTTTTGGGGGTTTCCCAATTACTTTGGCTTTATTGGCTGGAGTTTTGCTATTGCTATTATTTTTAATAAAAATTGTTTGTTATTTTTAACACATTCAGGGCACACTTATGAGCACTGGGGCCCTGGCTTGCAGGGTCCCAGTGACACATACAACTAAAACAACATATATACAGTGAAAAATGGGGGTAACATGCCAGGCAAGATGGTACTTTCCTACACAACCCCCCCCAAACGAAGGACAATAAGACTAGTCATTCCCTGATGGGTCTTCATTGTCTAAGTGGAAATATCTGGAGAGTCCATCTGCATTGGAGTGGGTACTCCCAGGTCTATGTTCCACTGTATAGTCCATTCCCTGTAGGGATATGGACCACCTCAACAATTTAGGATTTTCACCTTTCATTTGTTTTAGCCAAAGTAGAGGTTTGTGGTCTGTCTGAACAATGAAGTGAGTGCCAAACAGGTATGGCCTCAACTTCTTCAGTGCCCAAACCACAGCAAAGGCCTCCCTCTCTATGGCAGACCAACGCTTTTCTCTAGGGGTCAACCTCCTGCTGATAAAAGCAACAGGTTGATCCTGGCCCTCAGAATTAAGTTGTGATAAGACTGCCCCTACCCCTAAGTCAGATACATCAGTTTGGACAATGAATTTCTTGGAGTAACAGGGGCTTTTCAGGACAGGTGCAGAGCACATGGCCTCCTTCAGCTCCTCAAAAGCTTTCTGACAGTTTGCTGTCCATAATACCTTCTTAGGCATTTTCTTTGAAGTGAGGTCATTAAGAGGGACTGCAATGGAGCCATAGTTCTTTATGAACCTCCTATAGTACCCAGTGAGGCCTAATAAGGCTCTCACCTGAGTCTGAGTAGTAGGGGGAACCCAATCTATAATAGTTTGGATTTTCCCCTGAAGTGGTGCAATCTGTTCGCCACCATCCAGGTGTCCCAGATAAACCACCTTCCCCTGCCCTATCTGGCACTTTGAAGCCTTGATAGTGAGGCCTGCCTTTTGCAGGGCCTCCAAAACTTTCCATAGGTGGACCAGTTGATCATCCCAGCTGGAGCTAAAGACAGCTATATCGTCTAGATATGCTGTACTAAAAGCTTCCAGCCCTTGCAGGACTGTGTTCACCAACCTCTGAAAAGTGGCAGGTGCATTTTTCAATCCAAAAGGCATTACTGTGAATTGGTAATGTCCTCCAACGGTTGAAAATGCACTTTTTGCTTTTGCATCTTCTGATAATTTGATCTGCCAATACCCTGCAGTCAAATCAAAAGTGCTTAGATACTTGCCAGATGCCAGTGTATCTATGAGCTCACCTGCCCTGGGTATAGGGTGAGCATCAGTTTTGGTTACCTGGTTGAGACCTCTGTAGTCTACACAAAACCGCATTTACTTCTTTCCATCCTTGGAATGAGGTTTTGGTACAAGTACCACAGGAGAGGCCCATGGACTTTCAGAGTGCTCAACCACTCCCAGTTCAAGCATTTTCTGCACCTCTTGTTTTATGCAGTCTCTGACAAGGTCAGGCTGCCTATAGATCTTACTTTTGACAGGCAAGCTGTCTCCAGTATCTATAGTGTGCTCACACCAAGCAGTGGTACCTGGCACAGTAGAGAAGAGTTCAGAAAACTGACCCAGGAGATTTATGCAGTGGTCTTTCTGCTCAGCAGTAAGACAATCTGCTAGTACAACACCTTCCACTAGAGCATCTTGTTCTGTGGAAGAGAAGAGATCAGGGAGAGGGTCACTCTCCTCTTCCTCTCCCTCATCAGTTGCCATGAGCAGGGTGAGATCAGCCCTGTCATAGTAGGGTTTCAGGCGATTGACATGGAGCACCCTAAGGGGACACCTGACAGTGCCTAAGTCAACTAAGTAGGTGACTTCACCCTTCTTTTCAACAATTATGTGGGGTCCACTCCATTTGTCTTGGAGTGCTCTTGGGGCCACAGGCTCCAAGACCCACACTTTCTGTCCTGGTTGGTACTGAACCAAAACAGACTTCTGGTCATGCCATTGCTTTTGGAGCTATTGGCTGGCCTGAAGGTTTTTACTGGCCTTTTTCATGTACTCAGCCATCCTTGATCTGAGGCCAAGTACATAGTCCACTATGTCTTACTTTGGAGCTTTTAAAGGTTGTTCCCAACCCTCCTTAACAAGTGTTAGAGGACCTCTCACAGGGTGTCAAAAGAGGAGTTCAAAGGGGCTGAAGCCCACTCCTTTTTGGGGTACCTCCCTGTAAGCAAAAAGGAGGCATGGTAAAAGGATATCCCATCTCCTGCAGAGTTTTTCAGGGAGTCCCATAATCATGCCTTTGAGAGTTTTGTTAAATCTCTCCACCAGTCCATTTGTTTGTGGATGATAGGGTGTAGTGAACTTGTATGTCACACCACACTCCTTCCACATGGCCTTTAAGTAAGCAGACATGAAATTGCTTCCCCTGTCTGATACCACCTCTTTTGGGAAGCCCACCCTGGAAAAGATTCCCAGGAGGGCTTTTGCCACTGCAGGAGCTGTAGTGGTCCTTAGAGGAATTGCTTCAGGATATCTGGTGGCATGGTCCACTACCGCCAAGATAAACCTATTGCCTGAAGCAGTAGGAGGGTCAAGGGGGCCAACTATGTCAACCCCTACCCTTTCAAAGGGAACCCCAACCACAGGCAGTGGAATAAGGGGTGCCTTTGGAGTGCCACCTGTCTTGCCACTGGCTTGACAGGTTTCACAGGACTTTCAAAATTCCTTTGTGTCCTCTGACATTCTAGGCCAATGAAACAAGGGAACAAGCCTGTCCCATGTTTTCATTTGCCCCAAATGTCCAGCTAAGGGAATGTCGTGGGCTAGAGTTAGGAGGAACTTTCTGTACTCCTGAGGAATCACCAATCTCCTGGCAGCTCCAGGTTTTGGATCCCTTGCTTCAGTGTACAAGAGGTTGTCCTCCCAGTAAACTCTGTGAGAGTCACTGACATCCCCATTTGCTTGTTTGACAGCTTGCTGCCTTAGACCCTCTAGTGTGGGACAGGTATGCTGTGCCACACTCAGCTCCTCCCTGGCAGGCCCCCCTTCACCCAAAAGCTCAGCAGTGTCTGCTTCCAGCTCCTCTGGTGTAGGTTCTGCACAGGGTGGAAATTCTTCTTCCTCAGAAGTAGAATCCACTGTAGAGGGAGGGATAGTAGGTAGTGTTTTACTTCTACTAGCCCTAGCTTTAGGGAGCACTTGGTCCATTCTTCCAGGATCCAAGTCACCCTGTCCTTTTTGCTTTTTGGCCTGAGCCCTGGTCAAAGCAAAAATATGCCCTGGAATGCCCAGCATTGCTGCATGAGCCTCCAACTCCACTTCTGCCCAAGCTGATGTCTCTAAATCATTCCCTAATAGACAGTCTACAGGTAAATCTGAGGCAACCACAACTTTCTTTGGGTCAGTAACCCCGCCCCCCCCAGTTGAGATTCACAACAGCCATGGGGTGGCTAAGGGTGTTGTTATGAGCATTGGTTACTTGGTACTGGTGACCAAGTAGGTGTTGTTCAGGGTGGACCAGTTTCTCTATTACCATTGTAACACTGGCACCTGTGTCCCTGTAGGCCTGAACCTCAACACCATTTATGAGGGGTAGTTGCTTGTACTTATCCATGTTAAGGGGACAAGCAACCAAGGTGGCTAAATCAATAGCCCCCTCAGAGACTAACACAGCCTCTGTGGTCTCCCTAATCAGACCAACCCCAACTAAGTTACCAAAAGTGAGCCCAGCTACTCCCTTGGATTGGCTATTAGTAGGTTTGCTCCCACCACCACTGCTATTAGTAGGGACACTAGGTGTAGCAGCAGGGGTTGTAGTGGTAGGAGGCTTGGTGCTTTTCTTTGGACAACTGGGATCTGTTGTCCAATGGCCTTTTATTTTACATAAATAGCACCATGGTTTCTTTTCTTTGTTTTGATTTGAAGAGGATTTGGGCCCACCACCCCCACCAGAGTGTTTTTGTGGGCCTGATGAAGACTCATTTTTAGATTTGTCCCCACCCTTGTCAAAAGACTTACCATCCTTCTTCTTGTTGCCATCTTTGTCACCCCCTGTATGAACTTTTCTGTTCACCCTTGTTCTGACCCATTTGTCTGCCTTCTTTCCCAATTCTTGGGGAGAGGTCAGATCAGAGTCCACCAGGTACTGGTGCAACAAATCAGACACACAATTATTAAGAATATGCTCTCTCAAGATCAAGTTATACAGGCTTTCATAATCAGTAACTTTAGTGCCATGTAACCACCCCTCCAAGGCCTTCACTGAATGGTCAACAAAGTCTACCCAGTCTTGTGAAGACTCCTTTTTGTTTTCTCTGAACTTCATCCTGTACTGTTCAGTAGTTAAGCCATAACCATCTAGGAGTGCATTCTTAAGAACTTTGAAATTATTGGCATCACTTTCTTTCACAGTAAGGAGCCCATCCCTACCCTTTCCACTAAATGATAGCCATAGGATAGCAGCCCACTGCCTTTGAGGGACATCCTGTACAACACAGGCCCTCTCAAGTGCAGCAAACCACTTGTTAATGTCATCCCCCTCCTTATAAGGGGGAACTATCTTATGCAGATTCCTAGAATCATGCTCTCTTGCAGGATGACTATTGGGAATACTGCTGCTGCCACCATGGGTTTCCAACCCAATTTTCTGTCTTTCTCTTTCAATTTCTAAGGACTGTCTATCTAAATCCAGCTGTTGCTTCTTGAGCTTCTGCCTGGATTGTTCCACGCTCAATCTATTGAGCTCCCTTTCTAACATCCTGTCATCAGGGTGGGTGGGAGGGACATGCCTTGAAACAGAAGTATGGTGAGAATTAACAGAAGGAGACCTGTCACTAACAGATGGCACCCTAACAGCTTGGCTAACAGAAACAGCACTTCTACTATGATGAGAAGGAATACTTTTACTGTGATGTGAGACCACACTATCTGTATGATGTGACTCTACATCAGTACCAGCTATGCTAGGTTGTCTGCTAATGGGCAGGCTAGGAAGTTTCCCTTCTAAATCTTTTGCTAGGGGTGCCCCAGGGTCAGATTGGGAACCATCAGCTAACTTTTCAACAGAAGTGCCACCTCTGGCCTTATCCTGTTCAACAAGCATATTAACTAACAGTTCTCTAGAGGGATTCTTCCCTACACTTAAACCTCTTTCTATGCAGAGACTCCTTGCTCCTTTCCAGCTAAGGTGATCATAAGCAAGTTTGGACAGATCAACAGTTTGGCCTGTGCCAGACATTTTAGAAAGTGTTTAAGTGATAGAAAAAGTGAGAAAAAGTTTTTCAGAACTTTTGGAAAGACAGAAAAAAAACTTTAAAAACTTTTAAAGAACTTTTTAGAAAGTTTAGAGGTACTTTTCAGCACTTAGTAAAGATGTGAAAGGAGGAAAGCAAAACTTTTTGGTTAGGTGTACATACACTGAACTTGTTTTGTATATTTTTCTCTTATGAAATGTACAATGACAAAAGTGGTAAGTAGTTGCAAAGTACTTATCCCACCGCTGCACAACCAATGTAGTAGGCTGGACTGGCTTGTAGTGAGTACCAAGGGGTACTTACACCTTGCACCAGGCCCAGGTATCCCTTATTAGTGTATAGGGTGTCTAGCAGCTTAGGCTGATAGATAATGGTAGCTTAGCAGAGCAGCTTAGGCTGAACTAGGAGACGAGTGAAGCTCCTACAGTACCACTAGTGGCATATGCACAATATCATAAGAAAACACAATACACAGATATACTAAAAATAAAGGTACTTTATTTTTATGACAATATGCCAAAGTATCTCAGTGAGTACCCTCAGTATGAGGATAGCAAATATACACAAGATATATGTACACAATACCAAAAATATGCAGTATAGTATTAGAAAACAGTGCAAACAATGTATAGTTACAATAGGATGCAATGGGGACACATAGGGATAGGGGCAACACAAACCATATACTCCAAAAGTGGAATGCGAACCACGAATGGACCCCAAACCTATGTGACCTTGTAGAGGGTCGCTGGGACTGTAAGAAAACAGTGAGGGTTAGAAAAATAGCCCACCCCAAGACCCTGAAAAGTGAGTGCAAAGTGCACTGAAGTTCCCCAAAGAGCACAGAAGTCGTGATAGGGGAATTCTGCAGGAAAGACCAACACCAGCAATGCAACAACAATGGATTTCCAGACTAGAGTACCTGTGGAACAAAGGGACCAAGTCCAAAAGTCACGATCAAGTCGAGAGTGGGCAGATGCCCAGGAAATACCAGCTGTGGGTGCAAAGAAGCTGCTACGAGGCAGTAGAAGCAGAGGATTCTGCATGAAAAACCAGGGCTAGAAACTTCCCCTTTGGAGGATGGATGTCCCACGTCGTGAAGAGTCGTGCAGAAGTGTTTTCCTGAAGAAAGACCGCAAACAAGCCTTGCTAGCTGCAATTCGTGCGGTTAGGGTTTTTGGATGCTGCTGTGGCCCAGGAGGGACCAGGATGTCGCCAATTGCGTCAGGGGACAGAGGGGGCGCCCAGCAATATAAGGAGCCCTCTCAGAAGCAGGCAGCACCCGCATAAGTGCCAGAACAGGCACTACGAAGTGGAGTGAAACGGTGCTCACCTGAAGTTGCACAAAGGAGTCCCACGCTGCCGGAGGACAACTCCAGAGGTCGTGCAATGCAGGTTAGAGTGCCGTGGACCCAGGCTTGGCTGTGCACAAAGGATTCCCTCGGAAAGTGCACAGGAGCCGGAGTAGCTACAAAAGATGCGGTTCCCAGCAATGCAGTCTGGCGTGGGGAGGCAAGGACTTACCTCCACCAAACTTGGACTGAAGAGTCACTGGACTGTGGAAGTCACTTGGACAGAGTTGCTGGATTCAAGGGACCTTGCTCGTCATGCTGAGAGGAGACCCAGGGGACCAGTGATGCAGTTCTTTGGTGCCTGCGGTTGCAGGGGGACGATTCCGTCGACCCACGGGAGATTTCTACGGAGCTTCTAGTGCAGAGAGGAGGCAGACTACCCCCACAGCATGCACCACCAGGAAAACAGTCGAGAAGGCGGCTGGATCAGCGTTACAGTGTCGCAGTAGTCGTCTTTGCTACTTTGTTGCAGTTTTGCAGGTTTCCAGCGCGGTCAGCAGTCGATTCCTTGGCAGAAGGTGAAGAGAGAGATGCAGAGGAACTCTGATGAGCTCTTGCATGCGTTATCTAAGGAATTCCCCAAAGCAGAGACCCTAAATAGCCAGAAGAGAGGGTTTGGCTACTTAGGAGAGAGGATAGGCTAGCAACACCTGAAGGAGCCTATCAGAAGGAGTCTCTGACATCACCTGCTGGCCCTGGCCACTCAGAGCAGTCCAGTGTGCCAGCAGCACCTCTGTTTCCAAGATGGCAGAGGTCTGTCCAAGTGACCCCCACAGTCCAGTGACTCTTCAGTCCAAGTTTGGTGGAGGTAACTCCTTGCCTCCCCACGCCAGACTGCATTGCTGGGAACTGCGACTTTTGCAGCTACTCCGGCCTCCGTGCACTTCCGGCGGAAATCCTTTGTGCACAGTCCAGCCTGGGTCCACGGCACTCTAACCTGCATTGCACGACTTACTAAGTTGTCCTCCGGCGACGTGGGACTCCTTTGTGCAACTTCGGGTGAGCACCGTTTCACGCATCCTCGTAGTGCCTGTTTCTGGCACTTCTGCGGGTGCTACCTGCTGCTGAGAGGGCTCCTTGTCTTGCTCAACGCCCCCTCTGTCCCCAGACGCAATTGGCGACATCCTGGTCCCTCCTGGGCCACAGCAGCATCCAAAAACCCTTACCGCACGATTTGCAGCTAGCATGGCTTGTTGGCGGTCTTTCGGCGGGAAAACACTTCTGCACGACTCTTCACGGCGTGAGGGATCCGTCCTCCAAAGGGAAAGTCTCTAGCCCTTGTCGTTCCTGCAGAAACCTCAGCTTCTACTGTCCAGTAGCAGCTTCTTTGCACCCACAGCTGGCATGTCCTGGGCATCTGCCCATCTCTGACTTGCTTGTGACTTTTGGACTTGGTCCCCTTGTTCCACAGGTACCCTCGACTGGAAATCCATCGTTGTTGCATTGCTGGTTTGTGTCTTTCCTGCAGAATTCCCCTATCACGACTTCTATGTCCTTTGGGGAACTTTAGTGCACTTTGCACTCACTTTTCAGGGTCTTGGGGTGGGCTATTTTTCTAACCCTTACTATTTTCTAATAGTCCCAGCGACCCTCTACAAGGTCACATAGGTTTGGGGTCCATTCGTGGTTCGCATTCCACTTTTGGAGTATATGGTTTGTGTTGCCCCTATCCCTATGCGTCTCCATTGCATCCTATTGTAACTATACATTGTTTGCACTGTTTTCTAATACTATTACTGCATATTTTGGTATTGTGTACATATATCTTGTGTATATTCGCTATCCTCATACTGAGGGTACACTCTGAGATACTTTGGCATATTGTCATAAAAATAAAGTACCTTTATTTTTAGTATATCTGTGTATTGTGTTTTCTTATGATATTGTGCAAGTGACACTAGTGGTACTGTAGGAACTTCACTCGTCTCCTAGTTCAGCCTAAGCTGCTCTGCTAAGCTACCATTATCTATCAGCCTATGCTGCTAGACACCCTATACACTAATAAGGGATAACTGGGCCTGGTGCAAGGTGCAAGTACCCCTTGGTACTCACTACAAGCCAGTCCAGCCTCCTACATTGGTTGTGCAGCGGTGGGATAAGTGCTTTGAGACTACTTACCACTCTTGTCATTGTACTTTTCATAAGAGAACAATATACAAAACAAGTTCAGTGTGTGTCCACATAACTAAAAAGTTTTGCATTTCCTCTTTTCACTCTTTTCTAAGTGCTGAAAAGTACTTCTAAACTTTCAAAAAGTTCTAAAAAGTTAAAAAAGTTTTTTTTCTGTCTTTCTAAAAGTTCTAAAAACGTTTTCTCACTTTTTCTGTCACTTAAACTCTTTCTAAAAATGTCTGGCACAGGCCAAAATGTTGATCTGTCCAAACTTGCATATGACCACCTTAGCTGGAAAGGAGCAAGGAGTCTCTGTATAGAAAGAGGTTTGAGTGTAGGGAAGAATCCTTCCTTGGAATTATTGCTTAACATGCTTAGAGAACAGGATAAGGCCAAAAGGGCCCTATCTTTTGAAAAAGTAGCTAATGGTTCCCAATCTGATCCAGGGACACCCCTAGGAAAAGATTCAGGAAAGAAACTTCAGAGCCTGCCCATTACTAGACAGTTTAGCATAGTTGGTACTGATGTTGAGTCACACCATACAGATAGTGGTGTCTCACATCATAGGAAGAGCATTCATTCTCACCACAGTAGAAGTGATGTTTCTGTTAACCAAGCTGTTAGGGTGCCTTCTGTAAGGGACAGGTCTCCTTCTGTCCATTCTCACCATACTTCTGTTTCAAGGCATGTCCCTCCCACCCACCCTGATGACAGATTGTTAGAAAGGGAGCTCAATAGATTGAGAGTGGAACAAACCAGACTGAAGCTCAAGAAGCAACAGCTGGATTTGGATAGACAGACCTTAGAAGTAGAGAAGGAGAGACAGAAATTGGGTTTAGAAACCCATGGTGGCAGCAGCAGTATTCCCCATAGTCATCCTGCAAAAGAGCATGATTCCAGGAATCTGCATAAGATAGTTCCCCCTTATAAGGAGGGGGATGACATTAACAAGTGGTTTGCTGCACTTGAGAGGGCCTGTGCTGTACAGGATGTCCCTCAAAGGCAGTGGGCTGCTATCCTATGGCTATCATTTAGTGGAAAAGGTAGGGATAGGCTCCTTACTGTGAAAGAAAGTGAAGCCAATGATTACAAAGTTCTTAAGAATGCACTCCTGGATTGTTATGGCTTAACCACTGAACAATACAGGATAAAGTTCAGAGAGACCAAAAAGGAGTCTTCACAAGACTGGGTTGATCTCATTGACCATTCAGTGAAGGCCTTGGAGGGGTGGTTACATGGCAGTAAAGTTACTGATTATGACAGCCTGTATAACTTGATCCTGAGAGAGCATATTCTTAATAATTGTGTGTCTGATTTGTTGCACCCGTACTTGGTGGACTCTGATCTGACCTCTCCCCAAGAATTGGGAAAGAAGGCGGACAAATGGGTCAGAACAAGGGTGAACAGAAAAGTTCATACAGGGGGTGACAAAGATGGCAACAAGAAGAAGGATGGTAAGTATTCTGACAAGGGTGGGGACAAATCTAAAAATGAGTCTTCATCAGGCCCACAAAAACACTCTGGTGGGGGTGGTGGGCCCAAATCCTCTTCTAATCAAAACAAAGAAAAGAAACCATGGTGCTATTTATGTAAAATAAAAGGCCATTGGACAACAGATCCCAGTTGTCCAAAGAAAAGCACCAAGCCTCCTACCACTACAACCCCTACTGCTACACCTAGTGTCCCTACTAATAGCAGTGGTGGTGGGAGCAAACCTACTAATAGCCAATCCAAGGGAGTAGCTGGGCTCACTTTTGGTAACTTAGTTGGGGTTGGTCTTGTTAGGGAGACCACAGAGGCTGTGTTAGTCTCTGAGGGGGCTATTGATTTAGCCACCTTAGTTGCTTGTCCCCTTAATATGGATAAGTACAAGCAACTACCCCTAATAAATGGTGTTGAGGTTCAGGCCTACAGGGACACAGGTGCCAGTGTCACAATGGTGATAGAGAAACTGGTCCACCCTGAACAACACCTACTTGGTCACCAGTACCAAGTAACCGATGCTCACAACAACACACTTAGCCACCCCATGGCTGTTGTAAATCTCAACTGGGGGGGGGTTACTGGTCCAAAGAAAGTTGTGGTAGCCTCAGATTTACCTGTAGACTGTCTACTAGGAAATGATTTGGAGACATCAGCTTGGTCAGATGTGGAGTTGGAGGCCCATGCAGCAATGCTGGGCATCCCAGGGCATATTTTTGCTTTAACCAGGGCTCAGGCCAAAAAGCAAAAAGGACAGGGAAGCTTGGATCCTGGAACAATGGACCAAGTGCTCCCTAAAGCTAGGGCTAGTAGAAGTAAAGCACTTCCTACTATCCCTCCCTCTACAGTGGATTCTTGTTCTGAGGAAGAAGAATTTCCACCCTGTGCAGAACCTACACCAGAGGAACTGGAAGCAGACACTGCTGAGCTTTTGGGTGAAGGGGGGCCTGCCAGGGAGGAGCTGAGTGTGGCACAACAAACCTGTCCCACACTAGAGGGTCTAAGACAGCAAGCTGTCAAACAGGCTAATGGGGATGTCAGTGACTCTCACAGAGTTTACTGGGAGGACAACCTCTTGTACACTGAAGCAAGGGATCCTAAACCTGGAACTGCCAGGAGGTTAGTGATTCCTCAGGAGTACAGAAAGTTCCTCCTAACTCTAGCCCACGACATTCCCCTGGCTGGACATCTGGGACAAATGAAAACTTGGGACAGACTGGTTCCCTTGTTTCATTGGCCTAGAATGTCTGAGGACACAAAAGATTTTTGTAAGTCCTGTGAAACCTGTCAAGCCAGTGGCAAGACAGGTGGCACTCCAAAGGCACCCCTTATTCCACTACCTGTGGTTGGGGTCCCCTTTGAAAGGGTAGGGGTTGACATAGTTGGCCCCCTTGACCCTCCTACTGCTTCAGGCAATAGGTTAATCTTGGTGGTAGTGGACCATGCCACCAGATATCCTGAAGCAATTCCTCTAAGGACCGCTACAGCACCTGCAGTGGCAAAGGCCCTCCTGGGAATAGTTTCCAGGGTGGGCTTCCCAAAAGAGATAGTTTCAGACAGAGGAAGCAATTTCTTGTCTGCTTACTTAAAGGCCATGTGGAAGGAGTGTGGAGTGACATACAAGTTCACCACACCCTATCATCCACAAACAAATGGACTGGTGGAGAGATTTAATAAAACTCTCAAAGGCATGATTATGGGTCTCCCTGAAAAATTCCGCAGTAGATGGGATATCCTGCTGCCATGCCTCCTTTTTGCCTACAGGGAGGTACCCCAGAAAGGAGTGGGCTTGAGCCCCTTTGAACTCCTCTTTGGACACCCTGTTAGGGGTCCACTAACACTTGTCAAGGAGGGTTGGGAACAACCTTTAAAAGCTCCAAAACAAGATATTGTGGATTATGTACTTGGCCTCAGATCAAGGATGGCTGAGTACATGAAAAAGGCGAGTAAAAACCTTCAGGCAAGCCAGGAGCTCCAGAAGCAATGGCATGACCAGAAGGCTGTTTTGGTTCAGTACCAACCAGGGTAGAAAGTGTGGGTCTTGGAGCCTGTGGCCCCAAGAGCACTCTAAGATAAATGGAGTGGACCCCACACAATTGTTGAGAAAAAGGATGAAGTCACCTACTTAGTTGACTTGGGCACTGCCAGGAGTCCCCTTAGGGTGCTCCATGTCAACCGCCTGAAACCCTACTATGACAGGGCTGATCTCACCCTGCTCATGGCAACTGATGAGGGACAGGAAGAAGACAGTGATCCTCTACCTGATCTCCTCTCTTCCACAGAACAAGATGCTCTTGTGGAAGGTGTAGTTTTGGCTGATTGTCTTACTGCTGAGCAGAAAGACCATTGCATAAATCTCCTGGGTCAGTTTTCTGAACTCTTCTCTACTGTGCCAGGTACCACTTCTTGGTGTGAGCACACTATAGATACTGGAGACAGCTTGCCTGTCAAAAGTAAGATCTATAGGCAGCCTGACCATGTCAGGGACTGCATAAAGCAAGAGGTGCAGAAAATGTTAGAACTGGGAGTGGTTGAGCACTCTGAAAGTCCATGGGCTTCTCCTGTGGTACTTGTACCAAAACCTCATTCCAAGGATGGAAAGAAGGAAATGCGGTTTTGTGTAGACTACAGAGGTCTCAACCAGGTAACCAAAACTGATGCTCACCCTATACCCAGGGCAGATGAGCTCATAGATACACTGGCATCTGCCAAGTATCTAAGCACTTTTGATTTGACTGCAGGGTATTGGCAGATCAAATTATCAGAAGATGCTAAACCTAAAACTGCATTTTCAGCCATTGGTGGACATTACCAGTTCACAGTAATGCCTTTAGGATTGAAAATGCACCTGCCACTTTTCAGAGGTTGGTGAACACAGTCCTGCAAGGGCTGGAAGCTTTCAGTGCAGCATATTTGGACGATATAGCTGTCTTTAGCTCCAGCTGGGATGATCACCTGGTCCACCTATGGAAAGTTTTAGAGGCCCTGCAAAAGGCAGGCCTCACTTCAAGGCTTCAAAGTGCCAGATAGGGCAGGGGAAGGTGGTTTATCTGGGACACCTTGTTGGTAGGGAACAGATTGCACCACTAAAGGGGAAATCCAAACAATTATTGATTGGGTTCCCCCTACCACTCAGACTCAGGTGAGATCCTTCCTAGGCCTCACTGGGTATTACAGGAGGTTCATTAAGAAATATGGCTCCATTGCAGCCCCTCTTAATGACCTCACATCCAAGAAAATGCCTAAAAAGGTATTATG
The DNA here is from genome assembly GCF_031143425.1 of Pleurodeles waltl. Lineage (NCBI taxonomy): Eukaryota > Metazoa > Chordata > Amphibia > Caudata > Salamandridae > Pleurodeles > Pleurodeles waltl. The sequence continues at coordinate 1,144,394,789 of NC_090439.1, forward strand.
GGCAGCAAACTGTCAGAAAGCTTTTGAGGAGCTGAAGCAGGCCGTGTGCTCTGCACCTGTCCTGAAAAGCCCTTGTTACTCTAAAAAATTCTATGTCCAAACTGATGCATCTGAATTAGGAGTAGGGGCAGTCCTATCACAACTTAATTCTGAGGGCCAGGATCAACCTGTTGCTTTTATTAGTAGGAGGTTGACCCCTAGAGAAAAGCGTTGGCCTGCCATAGAGAGGGAGGCCTTTGCTGTGGTCTGGGCACTGAAGAAGTTGAGGCCATACTTGTTTGGCACTCACTTCATTTTTCAGACAGACCACAAACCTCTACTTGTGGCTAAAACAAATGAAAGGTGAAAATCCTAAATTGTTGAGGTGGTCCATATCCCTACAGGGAATGGACTATACAGTGGAACATAGACCTGGGAGTAGCCACTCCAATGCAGATGAACTCTCCAGATATTTCCACTTAGACAATGAAGACCCATCAGGGAATGACTAGTCTTATTGTCCTTCGTTTGTGGGGGGGGGGGGGTTGTGTAGGAAAGTACCATCTTGCCTGGCATGTTACCCCCATTTTTCACTGTATATATGTTGTTTTAGTTGTATGTGTCACTGGGACCCTGCCAGCCAGGGCCCCAGTGCTCATAAGTGTGCCTGAATGTGTTACCTGTGTAGTGACTAACTGTCTCACTGAGGCTCTGCTATCCAGAACCTCAGTGGTTATGCTCTCTCATTTCTTTCAAATTGTCACTAACAGGCTAGTGACCAATTTTACCAATTTACATTGGCTTACTGGAACACCCTTATAATTCCCTAGTATATGGTACTGAGGTACCCAGGGTATTGGGGTTCCAGGAGATCCCTATGGGCTGCAGCATTTCTTTTGCCACCCATAGGGAGCTCTGACAATTCTTACACAGGCCTGCCACTGCAGCCTGAGTGAAATAACGTCCACGTTATTTCACAGCCATTTTACACTGCACTTAAGTAACTTATAAGTCACCTATATGTCTAACCTTTACCTGGTAAAGGTTAGGTGCAAAGTTACTTAGTGTGAGGGCACCCTGGCACTAGCCAAGGTGCCCCCACATTGTTCAGGGCCAATTCCCCGGACTTTGTGAGTGCGGGGACACCATTACACGCGTGCACTACATATAGGTCACTACCTATATGTAGCTTCACAATGGTAACTCCGAATATGGCCATGTAACATGTCTATGATCATGGAATTGCCCCCTCTATGCCATCCTGGCATAGTTGGCACAATCCCATGATCCCAGTGGTCTGTAGCACAGACCCTGGTACTGCCAAACTGCCTTTCCTGGGGTTTCACTGCAGCTGCTGCTGCTGCCAACCCCTCAGACAGGTTTCTGCCCTCCTGGGGTCCAGCCAGGCTTGGCCCAGGATGGCAGAACAAAGGACTTCCTCTGAGAGAGGGTGTTACACCCTCTCCCTTTGGAAAATGGTGTGAAGGCAGGGGAGGAGTAGCCTCCCCCAGCCTCTGGAAATGCTTTCATGGGCACACATGGTGCCCATTTCTGCATAAGCCAGTCTACACCGGTTCAGGGACCCCTTAGCCCTGCTCTGGCGCGAAACTGGACAAAGGAAAGGGGAGTGACCACTCCCCTGACCTGTTCCTCCCCTGGGAGGTGCCCAGAGCTCCTCCAGTGTGCTCCAGACCTCTGTCATCTTGGAAACAGAGGTGCTGCTGGCACACTGGACTGCTCTGAGTGGCCAGTGCCATCAGGTGACGTCAGAGACTCCTTCTGATAGGGTCCTTCAGGTGTTGCTAGCCTATCCTCTCTCCTAGGTAGCCAAACCCTCTTTTCTGGCTATTTAGGGTCTCTGTCTCTTGGGATTCTTTAGATAATGAATGCAAGAGCTCATCCGAGTTCCTCTGCATCTCTCTCTTCACCTTCTGCCAAGGAATCGACTGCTGACCGCGCTGGAAGCCTGCAAAACTGCAACAAAGTAGCAAAGACGACTACTGCAACTCTGTAACGCTTATCCTGCCTCCTTCTCGACTGTTTTCCTGGTGGTGCATGCTGTGGGGGTAGTCTGCCTCCTCTCTGCACTAGAAGCTCCGAAGAAATCTCCTGTGGGTCGACAAAATCGTCCCCCTGCAACCGCAGGCACCAAAGAACTGCATCACCGGTCCCCTGGGTCTCCTCTCAGCACTACGAGCGAGGTCCCTTGAATCCAGCAACTCTGTCCAAGTGACTCCCACAGTCCAGTGACTCTTCAGTCCAAGTTTGGTGGAGGTAAGTCCTTGCCTCCCCACGCCAGACTGCATTGCTGGGAACCGTGACTTTTGCAGCTACTCCGGCCTCCGTGCACTTCCGGCGGAAATCCTTTGTGCACAGTCCAGCCTGGGTCCACGGCACTCTAACCTGCATTGCACGACTTCCTAAGTTGTCCTCCGGCGACGTGGGACTCCTTTGTGCGACTTCGGGTGAGCACTGTTTCACGCATCCTCGTAGTGCCTGTTTCTGGCACTTCTGCGGATGCTATCTGCTGCTGAGAAGGCTCCTTATCTTGCTCGACGCCCCCTCTGTCCCCAGACACAATTGGCGACATCCTGGTCCCTCCTGGGCCACAGCAGCATCCAAAAACACTTACCGCACGATTTGCAGCTAGCAAGGCTTGTTGGCAGTCTTTCGGCGGGAAAACACTTCTGCACGCCTCTCCACGGCGTGAGGGATCCGTCCTCCAAAGGGAAAGTCTCTAGCCCTTGTCGTTCCTGCAGAAACCTCAGCTTCTACTGTCCAGTAGCAGCTTCTTTGCACCCACAGCTGGCATTTCCTGGGCATCTGCCCATCTCCGACTTGCTTGTGACTTTTGGACTTGGTCCCCTTGTTCCACAGGTACCCTCGACTGGAAATCCATTGTTGTTGCATTGCTGGTTTGTGTCTTTCCTGCAGAATTCCCCTATCACGACTTCTATGTCCTTTGGGGAACTTTAGTGCAATTTGCACTCACTTTTCAGGGTCTTGGGGTGGGCTATTTTTCTAACCCTTACTATTTTCTAATAGTCCCAGCGACCCTCTACAAGGTCACATAGGTTTGGGGTCCATTCGTGGTTCGCATTCCACTTTTGGAGTATATGGTTTGTGTTGCCCCTATCCCTATGTGTCTCCATTGCATCCTATTGTAACTATACATTGTTTGCACTGTTTTCTAATACTATTACTGCATATTTTGGTATTGTGTACATATATCCTGTGTATATTCGCTATCCTCATACTGAGGGTACACTCTGAGATACTTTGGCATATTGCCATAAAAATAAAGTACCTTTATTTTTAGTATATCTGTGTATTGTGTTTTCTTATGATATTGTGCAAGTGACACTAGTGGTACTGTAGGAGCTTCACTCGTCTCCTAGTTCAGCCTAAGCTGCTCTGCTAAGCTACCATTATCTATCAGCCTATGCTGCTAGACACCCTATACACTAATAAGGGATAACTGGGCCTGGTGCAAGGTGCAAGTACCCATTGGTACTCACTACAAGCCAGTCCAGCCTCCTACAGTGAGAAGGGCAGGCTTCGGTCTCCCCCCACCGCACCCCATCGAACCTGTGCCAGGGCCCCCCCAGGATCCTTACCAGGCCACAGGACCGCTCGTTCCTCCGCTTCACCCTGCTAGTTCAGCCTGGCCGGGCCCGCTGTAATACTCCGTCTACAGTCAGCCGGGCTCCCCAGCAGAGTCTCCGCCCCGACCCAGCTGCATCTGCTCAACTCGGCTGTCGTCCACTCAGCTCAGGCCTCTGCTCCACAGAGCTCAGTTGTCCACAGTCGGCGACTCGCTCACCATCTGCTTTCGGCGGGTTGTACATCCCCCACTTTTCTGCTTTCTTTCCACCGTTGAGTGGGGCCAGGATCAGTGCCCTGATGGGGGTATTAAACTTGGATTAATGTTGGGCCGACTCGGAAGTAAACTATCATGCATCTGCCATGTTAGCTGGCCAGGCCACTCCCCCCTAAAAGAGGCCTTTAACCCACAGCACTGGCCTGTTATGTGACCAAGTGGAAATGTTTTGTCCATTATTGCCTCCACACATTGATCTAGTGAAACCAACTATCCAGGTCATAGGGCCTGATTTACATTTTGGCGGATGGGTTACTCCATCAGAAATGTGACGGATATCCCGTCAGCCATATTACAAGTCCCATTAGATATAAAGCACTTGTAATACGGTGAATAGGATAAAAGTTATGTTTGTGACAGAGTAACCCATCCACAGAACTGTAAATCATTCCCTTAATCTGTTACCTACCTCGTATTCAAAAGTCAGGCCTTGCCTACACTTCTGTTCATCTCCGCTTGGCTGCAGTTGCAACTTACTCACAAAACAGGGATCACTCTTCTTTTTTCGGTGTCCCCGTCTTCAAAGCCCTTATGGAAGGACTCAAACGAGTTATTCCACCGGGGGTGCCACTAGCACCTGTCTGGAACCTGAACATAGTCCTGCCTTGACACATGGGTCCTCTTTTTGACCCCTCCAATCTCGCCAACTCCAGCTCCTCTTGTGGAAGGTTGGCGTACTTGTTGTCATCACATCGTTAGGGCGTGTGTTTGAGTTGGTTCTCTCTGCACTGTCACCCTTCAAAACTTTTGCTTTCACCACTCCTATGAACCCGTTTTTGGTTGGCATTAGTTTTTACCACTGCTACCAGTGCTAAAGTGCTTGTTCTCTCCCCTTAAAACATGGTGAAATTTGCACACACCTGATTGGCACACATAATTTACTTATACGTCCCTAGTAGAGTGGTAGTACACGTACCCAGGGCTCTTATATTAAATGCTATTAGTAGTCCTGCAACAATTATTGTACCAGCCACTTAAGTAGTCTTTAAACCTGGCTCAGGCCTGACATTGCTGCCTGGGTGTGCAGTTTTACACTGGGACGTCTGGAGATATTTGAAAACGGTGCGCTGGAAAAGTTTGGGAGGAGCAGCAGGTGGCGAGTGAGCGTAGCAATCGAGCCCGACCGTCATAAAAGGGGTTTGGGGAGTTCTCCCCTGAGAATGTTTTTTTAAAAGTGTGGGCAAATGGTGCATTGTCAAGAAAACCGTATAAATGTATTTCGGAGAACCGTAAACATGTCTATTGACTGAAGCAGCTAGGTCTCCTCAAAGATTGTTCATCTCAGCAGTAAGATGAAGTCTGGGCTTTAAGTGGGCCAGGTCCTGCCGGTGCTCCACACCACCAGTTCTTAAAAGCAGGTGCTGAGGTGGGTCCCTGTCGGGCTCTCCATTATTGCCCTCACCCTCAGGATGAAAAAAGAATCTTAACTCTGCGGCAGTCCCACCCTTCACTGCCTTCGATGTAACTTCAAAGAGACTCATAGTTCTTTCACAGCCTTATCTTTTCAGAACTGAAGCATTTTCAATATTTTCTACAACAAAAAGCCATTGCTGTGGCTTATTTAATTTATGCATCTAACGACCATTGACAAAGCCAATAGTCCTGCCTTGTTGCGTGTGTAATGTTACTTGTTGTATTATATATCTGGATGCAACGACGGAAAGAAGCTGCAAAATACCAGTAGGGAGGCACAGATTCTTATATTGCATGTTTTTAATCCATGCCATTAATTACAGCAGCCACGCCCCCTTGAGACAACCCCAGTTTAAGCTGGCTGAAGTCTTTGTCAATGGGGAATTCAGTCATTCTTGACCCTCGCACATGTAAACCTTTGTTGAAACCCCATTCTGTGGAAACTAGGACAGGCTCGGAGGCTCCCTGTGAACATGCCTTTGTCGCCATATAATCAGTCACAGAGTTACAGAACAGATATTTCCACATGAAAAGGTCAGGGGAGAGAGGCAGCTTCCTCTAAGCCAGTCCTGACACTGCTCCTGCTCTTGCAGCAGCACCATGATTGGCTGGGGGAGGGAACATCGCCGCTCATTACTGAGACTGGGGGCTGCGGCTTTGAGCCACCTTTGGCTCACTAATGTGTGCTGTTGGCGAGACTCTGACAGGCCTAGTGCGCATGTCGTTCAACCCGACATGCACATTTAGGTGCGCTAAGTACTAATATGGATGTCTGACTGGCAAATGGTAATATTGATGCGGTTTTAAGCATCTCAGGACCGCACTAGCTTTCTTTCTCCAGGACCTGCTTGAGGCGCCCTCGATCACTTAAGATGCTGCAGCTACATCCGGTCCGTGGCTGAAGGAAGCACTTTAAAATATTTTACAACACTAATACATTTAATTGGTGGGCCAGCAAGGCAAAATTTAAGTGGGCCAACACCCTAACGGAGTCACTGCCCCTGGTTTTAAACTGCCAAATTGACCTGGCAAAATAAACCTTTTGCCAGGCCTAAATGTCCCTTTTTAATACATATAAGCCACCCCTAAAGTTAGGCCCTAAATGGCCCATGGGGCAGGGTGCATTGTATTTAAAAGGTCAGACTTGTGGTTTTAAGTTTTACTTGTTCTTGTAAAGAGAAACTCCCAAATTAATATTTCACTTCTGTGAGGCCTATCTCTCCCATAGGGTAACATTGGGTCACCATATAAGATTTAATATGTCATACTTTTTTGGGGAAACTGGTTGAAAAGTTGTGTTTGGTCTCATACGAATTGTAATTTTAAAACCCTCTTTATGGTAAAGTCAGATTTTAACTCTCAATTCTGAAAATGCCAGTTTTAGAAAGTTGGCCTTTTCATGTCATAACCATTTGATGCCTGCAGCCTGTATCCTGGGTCACATGACTGTGATTAGATGGCAGTTAGCTTTTGTGAATTCCTCCTAGACAGTGTAGCAGAGAGGGACTAGATGTTGGCAGGATGGGTGGAGCTGTTCCCTGTTCCCTGTCCCACTTCCATTTTAAAGTGATGCTTTCAGCACACTCACAAAGGGACTTAACACCAGGATTTTGTCAGCCTAGCCATCTTGGAGCCTGGGCAGGGGAAGGAAGGAAATTTCCAGAACCAGATGTGCTTAGGCTCATTTCTAAGGCTGGCACTAGGCATCAATCAATCAATCAGCATTTGTTATGCGCAACTACTCATCTGTGAGGGTCTCAAGGCACTGAGGGTGTTGGGGTGGCTTGGAGCGTCCATCAGTGTGGTGGTTCTTCAAATGTCCATGTCTTCAAATAGCCATGTCTTCAGCTTTTCTGTGAAGTTGACGAGGGGTGTAGTCTGTCTGAGGTGGGGCAGTAGGGCGTTCCAGGCTGTGGTGGCGAGGTAGGAGAAAGAGCGTCCCCCTGTTCTTGTTTTTCTGATGCGGGTTACTTCGGCGGGAGAGATCTGGGCTGAGCGTAGGGTCCTGTGGGGCACGTGGAAATTGAGTCGGCTGTTTAGATAGGCTGGTCCGGTGTCGTGGAGGGCTTTGGGTGCGTGGATGAGGATTTTGACGGTGATTCTTTTCTCTATGGGGAGCCAGTGTAGTGTGCGCAGGTGCTTGGAGATGTGACAGTGTTGTGATAGGTCGAGGACCAGTCTGGCAGCGGAGTTCTGGATGTTCTGTAGTTTGCAGGTGAGTTTCTTATTGAGTCTGGCTTAGATCGCGTTGCCGTAGTCCAGTCTGCTGGTAATGAGGGCATGTGTGACAGTCTTTCGGGGTTCGAGGAGGATCCATTTGAATGTCTTGCGCAGGAGGCAGAGGATGCAGATGCAGGTGGATGTGACTGAGTTGATTTGGCGTCCATGTTGAGATTGGAGTCCAGGATAATTCGGAGGTTGCAGGCTTGGTTCGTGGGGGTGGGGAGGCTCCCGGTGTGGTGGGCCACCAGGAGAAGTTCCACGCGTCGGGTTGAGGGCCCATGATGAGTACTTCAGTTTTGTCTGCGTTGAGTTGTAGGCAGCTGCTTTTCATCCAGTTGGTGACTGCTCCCATGCCTCCACAGAAGTTGTGTCTGGCTGTTTTGGGTTTGCTGAATAGGGAGAGCATTAGTTGAGTGTCGTCAGCGTAGGAGACATTGTTGAATCTGTAGTTTCTGACAACACCAGCTAGTGGGGCCATGTAGGTGTTAAGCAGCGTGGGGCTGAGGGAGGATTCCTGGGGAACTCCGCAGGTGGTAGGTGTGGGGTCCGAGAGGAAAGGGGGAAGTCTTACTCGTTGAGTTCTGCCAGAGAGGAAAGATCTGATCCAGTCTAGGGCCTTGTCTCTGATGCCAGCCTTGTGAAGTCTGCGTATCAGGGTGTGGTGGGAGACCGTGTTGAAGGCCGTAGAGAGGTCGAGCAGAATGAGGGCCGCAGTCTCTTCCTTGTCCAGCAGGGAGCGGATGTCGTCCGTTGTGGCCACGAGGGCTGTTTCGGTGCTATGGTTTTTTGTGAAGCCAGACTAGGGAGGTGTTGAGGATGTTGTGGTCTTCGATGAAGGTGGCAAGTTGACTGTTGATGGCTTTCTCAATGACTTTCACCGTGAAAGGGAGCAGAGAGATGGGCCTGTAGTTCTTGAGGTCAGAGGTGTCCGCCGAGAGTTCCTTGAGGGGAGGGTTGATCTCAGCGTTGTTTCCATTCATCGGGAAGGAGGTGTCTGCTAGGGAGCGATTGATGGTGAGGCAGACCTTGGGGCAATGGTTTCAGTGGCTCTGTTGAAGAAGTGGTTTGGGCATGGGTCCGTGGAGACTGCGGAGTGTATGGTCCTCATTGTCTTCAGTGTATCTTCATAGGTGAGGGGAGTCCAGTTGGTGACTGTTGTTTTTTTGGTGTCGGGTTCCGATGGAGGGGGTTCTGCACGTAGCTTGTCCTCGCTGAAGTTGTCATAGATAGTCTTGATTTTGTGGTGGAAGTATGTGTTGAGTTTGTTGCAGAGATCTTGTGGGGGTGCGATGTCTGTTGCTTCGCTATTAGGTTGGGCGAACTGCTTGATGATGCTGAAGAGTTCCTTGCTGTTGTGTGCATGTGATGATATTCTTTTTAGTATTGCTCTCTTTCTGGTGCTATTTGGTGGTGTGCAGTGGTGGCGGCTCTGAAGTTGATTTGGGCTTCTGTAGATTTGGTGTTTCTCCAGATTTTCTTGAGGCGTCAACATGTGCGTCTGGTTTCTCAGAGTTCTGCGGTGAACCAACTGGCTTTCTTGGCATGGGTGCTGTTGTTCTTTTTGAGGGGGGCTATAGTGTTGGCGCAGTCAGCGATCCATTTGTGCAAGGTGCAGGCTGCGATGTCTGGGTCATCATTGTGTGAGATGGGGGGGCGAAGGTGGCGAGGGTGGCGGTGAGCTGGTCGTTGGTGATTTTTGTCCAGCTTCTACGGGATGGTTGGTGTTAGGGTCTGATGATGGTGGGTGTGTTGAAGGTGAAATGGATGCAGCGATGGTCTGGACGTTCGGAGGTGTGGCTGAAGGTGGCGGAGGTTCCTGTTGTGAAGATGGGTAGAGGGGGTGTCCTGCTGAATGTGTTGGTTCTGTCATGATCTGTCAGAGCTCTCTGTTGTAGAGTTGTCTAGGAGGGATGCGGTGTTGGGGTCTTGAGGATGTCGAGGTGGAAGTTGAGGTCTTCCAGCAGGGTGTAGTTGGAGGCTGCAATGGCTTGCGCAGTGATAATGTCTGTGATGGAGTCGGAGAAAGGTGCGCAGGGCCCGGGCGGGAGGTAGATGAGGGTTTCCCTCAGGGTGGACGTTGGACTTGTCTGAAGTTGGAAGTGGAGGTGTTCCATCAGACTTGTGGGGTCTCCGGGGTGTGTACTCAGTCGGAGGCTAGACTTGTGGATGATGGCGATTCCCCCCTCAGGGGCGGCTGGGTTGGTCTTTCCGGGTAATCTTGTATCCTTGGGGAATGTTGATGGCAATGTCTGGGCCAGAGGTGGTGTTGGTCGAGGTTTTAGTGAGGAATGCGATGTCGGGGTGGTGCTGTCAAGGAGGTCCCAGATTTCGGTGGCGTGTTTGTGGAGGGAGCAGACCTTGAGGAGGATGCATTTCAGTGTCTTCGGTGTGGGTGCGTTGTTGCGGGTGGATTGTGCCGGGTCAGAGGTCTTGGTGGTGTTGTAGGATTGGCGGCAGCTGAGGCAGCTGAAGGGTCCGTGGGTGTCAGCCAGTGATGAGGGCTTGCAGTTGTTGTTGCGTCCTGGGTTGAGTGTGTGGAGTGCTGCTGGCATGTAGAGGTGATGGGTGGGAGGTCTAGGGGTCCTGGCGCTGGTCGCAGTCGGGTCGCAGACAGGCACAGGCAGGCTTGCCTTTAAGTAGGCAGAGGGGGGAGGAGAGGACAGTTGGGAGGCATGAGTGGGGAAAATGGCACGAAAAGGGGGGTGGGGCCACAACGACAGCAGCGGCAGGGAGAGGGAATCAAGCAAGAGAAAAGAGACAAAAATCAGAAGAGAAGAAAAGCGTAAAATAAGAGTAAAAAGCACAGAAAAAAAGAAGAATCAGATAAAAAAAAAGCTCAGAAAACGCAAGGGCAAGCAGAAAAGCACGAAGGGAGAAGACAGAGGAAAAAGAGGCCGAGGGCCAGCGGGCAGCCTAGCAGAACAGCAAAGCTCTCTCACTAGACACCAGGAATGAGGCACAGGCAGGAGGCTACAGGTGGAGGAGGGCCTCGAATGTCTGACAGGGGTCAGAGTTTGACAGACACAGGCTGCACTTACTGGAGGAGCTACATGGAGGTAGAGCAGTTCACTGACCATGTCAGTGGGGTTGCTCTTCCTACCACGCAGCGGTCACCATTAAATAGGGTGAGGGGGGACGAGAGGACAGTTGAGAGACGGGAGTAGAAAACAATGGCGCAAAAAGGCTGGCGGGCCGCTTTGGCAGCAGCAGGGAGAGGGAAGCGAGAACGAGAAAAGAGACAAAAATCGGAAGAGAAGAAAACGTAAAATCAGAGTAAAATGCACATATAAAAGGAGGAATCAGATAGAAAAAGCTCAGAAAGCGCAAGGACAAGCAGAAAAGCGCAAAGGGGGAAGACAAAGAAAAAGAGGCTGAGGGCCAGCAGGCAGCCTAGCAGAAGAAAAAAATCTCTCCCACTAGACACCAGGGATGAGGCGCAGGCAGGAGCCTGCGGGGGAGGAGGGCCTCAAACTTCTGACAGGGGTCAGAGTTCGACAGACACGGGCTGCACTTACTGGAGGTGCTACACAGAAGTAGAGCAGTTCACTGACCAGTTATTGGACCCTCAGACCAACTGTTCAGTGCTCTACTGGGCCTGCGGAGGACACTCAGAAGATCTGCCTTGTATTTCAGAGTACTGCCCTGCTGCTTGAGGCCTGCTTTGTACCTCAGAAGATTACCCTGCTGCTTGACTCCTGCCCTCCATGTGGTACCCAGCCAGTACTTGTAGGAAAGTACCATCTTCCTTGGCATGTTACCCCCATTTTTACCTGTATGTCAGTATGATTTTGCCTGTCTCACTGGGATCCTGCTGGTCAGGACCCCAGTGCTCATAATTTGTAGTGCCTAACTGTGTCACTGAGGCTCTGCTAACCAGAACCTCAGTGCTTATGCTCTCTCTGCTTTTATATTTGTCACTGAGTGCCAGTGACTTCATTTACCAATTTCTACTGGCATACTGGACCCCTCTTATAAGTCCCTAGTATATGGTACCCAGGGCATTGGCGTTCCAGGAGATCCATATGGGATACAGCATTTTTTTGCCATCCATAGGGAGCTCAGACAAATCCTTGCACAGGCCTGCCATTGCAGCCTGCGTGAAATAACGCACACATTATTTCACAGCCATTTTCACTGCACTTAAGTAACTTATAAGTCACCTATATGTCTAACCTTCACTTGCTGAAGGTTAGGTGCAAAGTTACTAAGTGTGAGGGCACCCTTGGACTAACAAAGGTGCCCCCACATAGTTCAGGGCCATTTCCCCAGACTTTGTGAGTGCGAGGACACCATTACACGCATGCACTACATATAGGTCAATACCTATATGCAGGTTCACAATGGTAACTCCGAATATGGCCATGTAACATGTCTAAGATCATGGAATTGTCCCCTCATTCCAAATCTGGTATTTGAGAGCCGATTCCATGCATCCTGGGGGCTCCACCATGGACCCCCAGTACTGCCAAACCAGCTCTCTGAGGCTTGCACTGCAGCTACAGCTGCTGCCACCTCACATACAGGGTTCTGCCCTCCTGGGGTCTGGGCAGCCCAGTCTCAGGAAGGCAGAACAAAGCATTTTCTCTGAGAGCAGGGTGTTATACCCTCTCCCTTTGGAAATAGGTGTTACAGGCTGGGGAGGGGTAGCCTCCCCCAGCCTCTGGAAATGCTTTAAAGGGCACAGATGGTTCCCTCCTTGCATAAATCAGTCTACACTGGTTCAGGGACCCCATCTCCCCTGCTCTGGTGTGAGACTGGACAAAGGAAAGGGGAGTGGCAACTCCCCTGTCCATCACCACCCCAGGGGTGGTGCCCAGAGCTCCTCCAGTGTGTCCCAGACTTCAGCCATCTTGCTTTGCCAGGTGTGGGGGCACTCTGGAGGCCTCTGAGTGGCCAGTGCCAGCAGGTGACGTCAGAGAACCCTCCTGATAGGCCCTTAGCTGATAAGGTAGCCAATCACCCTCCCATGGCTACTTAGGGTCTCTCCAGTGGGTTCTCTTCAGATTCTGCTTGCAAGTTTCCTTCAGGAATCCTCTGCAACAACTTCAGTTTCCTCTGACCTCGGATCAACCGCAGCCTGCTCCAAGAAACGCTGTAACTGCAACAAAGTATCCACCATAGATACTTTTCTTCAGCAACCCCAGCTCCAAGTCAGCAACTGCGACAGTTTCCACAGTGTGCACGCTCTTGGGACTCCCTGTCTTCATCCTGCACCAGAAGGACCAAAGAAATCTCCCGTTGAGTGACGACGACCAGTACCCTGGGACTCCTGTCACAGCAATGAGCGTGCTCCGAAGGACACAGAGGGTGGACCTCATCGACGTAGAGAGTCCTGAGGTCCTGCTGACGCAATTTGGAGGAGTTAAGACCTTGCCTTCCCTGAGAGCAACAGTACCCCTGTGTACTCTGTCTCCTTCACCTCCTGAGGCCTCTGTGCACTGTTTGCGAAATTCCTTTGTGCACAGCCTAGCCCAGATCCCCAGGACTCTATCCTGCGACGCTCAAGTCGCTGAGTTGTTCTTCGGCGGCGTGGTACCTTCTTTTGTTGTGCTGCATCAACTGCGTTTTGCACCTCCTTTGTCCCTGGATCCTGTGACTCCCGGGGGTGCTGGCTGGCATCCTGAGGGCTCTCTAAAGTGCTGAGAGCCCCCTCTTCCTCTTCACACAGAGTTGAGGCCCCCAGGTCCCTCCTGGGTTCATCCAGCGCCATTTTGACACAAAATGCACTTTTGTCATAGCCAAGGCTTGTTGGTGACTTCCAACACAAAATCACATCTGCAACGATCTTCACACCGTGGGACATCTTTTGTGTCATAAGGGAACCCGCTGGCATCTTCCTAGGGTGCATTTCTGCAGTCTTCGACTAACTGTGGGCTCTTCTTTTGCACCATCTTCTGGGTTGACAGGGGCTCCTGTCCTTCCTGGAATTTCTTTTGACTTCTGGAATTGGTCCCCTTCCTTTACAGATCTTCAGGTCCAGGAATCCAGCAGTTGTTCTTTGGAGATTTGGTTGGTTGCTGCAAAATCTCAATCACGAGGCATAGTGTGTCCTAAGAAAACTTGCAGTACTTTAGTCCTGCTTTTCTGGGCTCTGGGGTGGGGTAATTTACTTACCTTTACTGTATTCTTACTCTCCCAGCGATTCTGCACACACTACACTTGTCTAGGGGGGAATTTGTGATTCGCATTCCACTTTCTTAGTATATGGTTTGTGTTGCCCCTAGACCTATTTTCTCCCATTGCAATCTATAGCATTTCCTATTGCTTGCATTGTTCTATAACTATTTACTGGTCTAACTTTGTTGTCTAGTGTATATATTGTGTATAATACTTACCTCCAGAAGGAGTATTGTCTCTAAGATATTTTTGGTATGGTGTCACCCAACTAAATACCTTTATTTTTGGTAACACTGAGTATTGTCTTTACTTGTGTATAAGGACTGTGTAACTATAAGTGGTATTGCATGAGCTTTGCATGTCTCCTAGTTCAGCTTAAGCTGCTCTGCTATAGCTACCTCTATCAGCCTAAGCTGCTAGAACACTACTACATTTCACTGATAAGGGATAACTGGCTATGGTATAAGGTGTAAGTACCCAAGGTACCCACTACAAACCAGGACAGCCTCCAACAGTCCTGGAACCTTGGAAGTGGTGCTAAAGGTGCCCAAACAGAAAAAATCCCAAACTTTTTCCACTATAAAGTGGTCTGGGAACCGACTGGAGACCAGAAGCTACCTGCCTGCCTATCCACCTGAGGTGCATCGCGTGTCGCCTGACTTTGTGGTAATTCCTACTACAGTCTTTTCCACAGCAGTAAATTTGTTCAGTGGCTCGTCTCTGGAAGGGGAGCCAGCCTCATAGACTCATCATTGGCTACTGCCTGCAGCTTTGTCCCACTGACTGAAGATTGCAGTCTTTTAAAAAAGGGACAAAGTCCAAACATAGACAGCGACCTTCTTTCTCAGACACTGCTGGCTCCCTAGTCCCACAAAATGTTTCCTTTTTCAGACATTTGTCTTAAAAAATTCTTCTTCGTCTGAAGCTAAGTCAAGAATGGACTCAATTCACTTCTTGTATCCAAACTGCCCTCTATCATGGTCTGGCTTAACTTTTGACCTTGCCCCTGTCTCTTGTGATTAGATGTCTGCGGTCGACATTTTGATCTTTGTAGGCCATATAGTTCCTTAAAAAAATTAAAGATTCATAACTCCGGTTCTACTGATTGGCTTAAATTTGTTTTTGTATCACTTTATTTATTACAGTTTTCTCTAATTTTATAAATTGGAATAGGAATTTTCTTGTATTGTGTTTTCACTTTATTATTCTGTGTGCGCTGTATAAATAGTTATCACAGTGCCCCTAAGTTAAGCCTGACTGCTATTATGCCAAGCTTCAGGGAGGCAGGAAGTAAACGCAGGTTCGTTTAGTGATTTTTTGTGATTCACCCTAGCAAGGATTGTGGTTGTTGCTTGAGAAGGGTTAACACCCCCCTCAACTGATAAACCAGTTTCTAACACCCCTATACAAAAGAGTTTTGCAGTGTTTAGCAGTTTGCGGTCATGTCTTCAGCCAGGAAGATATTAGAGAGTTGTGGTTTTCTTTGGGGATCATAGTTTTTTTTGTATTTAAAGTAAAGTATTTTACTTTTGTAAAGTAAAGCAGTACCTAGTGAAATCACTTTTTATTTGTGTTACTGTGTCATACAGTCTTCTGAGTATCTAAAGCTACATCGACGTCTGAGTTATCCTATAGATACTACTAAAATGCAGTATTTTGGTATCCAATTTAATTCAATAATGTGGTGTCCTGAGGACAGAAGTGATAAACAGCATGGGCATCAGTTTCACTTTTCACAGTATATAGAACAAATCCAAAATGGGAAAGGTAATCAATGACAGAACGGGGTTGCCACAAGACCACTCTTTGTGTTAATGTCATGAGCTGATCAAAGCTCTGTGTAGCTAGGTTTGAAATAAATCTCCCATTTGTTCAGATCTCTCCAACAGAAGGTCCAGACAACTCTCTTCAAAACTATTTGTTATGTCCAAAGCTCAGTGGCATTAAAGTGTTACTCTTGACAGCTTTGTATCCCATGTTCCTTTTGTGCGCACAGCTCTCTAGTGCCAAGAAGCGGAGAGTGTTTGCGTCCCTGTGTGATATCAGGCACTGGATGTCCCAGACTGGGTTCCTAGTCTCCTGTAGATATTTCCACTTCTGAATCCCATGTTATTTGTGTGTACACACCTCTCTAGTGCTGGGAATCCCAGAGTGTCTGTGTTCATGTGTGATGTCAGGCCCTAGATGTCCCAGACTGGATTCCTATCCTGTAGGCATTGCCAGCTCTGTATCTTTCAGCGCCAACCAATGTTCCTTGTATGCATACAGCACTGTAGTGCCAAGAAGCCCAGTGTGTTTTGCATTCATGCGTGATGTGAGGCACTGGATGTCCCAGGCTGGATTCCTTTCCTCTTGTAGGCATTGCCAGCTCTGGATCTTTCAGCGTCATCCAATATTCCTTGTATGCACACAGCACTCTAGTGCCAAGAAGCCAAGATTGTATTGTGTTCATGTGTGAGGTCAGGTACTAGATGTTCCAGACTGGATTCCAAGCCTCACGTAGGCATTGCCAGCTCTGCACCCATGTTCCTTGTATGCCCTGGTTTGTCTAATGCATGGTTCTGTCTCCTCTCTTTCAGAGATCTTCTCATCCCCCTGGTGCTTTGTGCCCTCCACGGTTTTATTCTTGGTGAGCATTGTCTTGGCTGTCCTGCTTGGTAAGTCTTCTTTAAACAAACATTGCTCAAGCCAGTAGTTGTATCTGCATAGCATGCACACAGAGGCAGACAGCATAGTGGCCAACACAGACTATTTTACAAAGTACAATAGACATAAAAACACCACGCCACAGACAAGAATGCATAAAGATTGATGGTCATACATAGGGGCATATTTATACTCAGTTTGCACCGAATTAGCGTCATTTATTTTACTCTAATTCCGTGCAAAACTAACTCCATATTTATACTTTGGCACTAGACCCGCCTATCGCCAAATTTATGGAGTTAAAGTCCTTATTTGGACGTGGAAACCTAGCCTGCCTTAATGAGATGCAAGGTAGGCGTTCCTGTGCAGAAAATTACCCACTTTCACTTTCAAGGGTCCAGGAACTGGATTGGTACCACTTGTCAAGTCCAGGTCCTCAGCCGGATTACCCACATGCTGGCAGGTGGAGTCTTTGATGTCTCTGACTCTTTGATGTCTCTGACACTTCTTAACAGAAGGCAAGCTCAGTTCAAGTCCTTGCAGAATCTTTACAAGCAGGATACACGGCAAAGTCCAGTCTTTTCACTCCCAGAAAGAAGTAGCAGCAGCAGGCCAACACAGCAAAGCAACAGGCAGAGTGGCAGGTCCTCCTCAAACATCCCGCTCTTCTCCCTGGCAGAGGTTGCTCTTTATCCAGAAGTATTCTAAAGTTGTGGGGTCAGCAGTCCAATACTTATACTAATTGCTTCCTTTAAGGTAGGCACATTTCAAAGGGGAGACTTTGTAGTGCACAAGAACCTGCCTCTTCCTTACCCTGCCCCAGCCACATTCTAGAGGCTTGTAGACTGTATTGTGTGAGGACTGGCACAGCCCTTTCAAGTGCGGGTGTCAGGAAGACTCATTAGGACATGCAGGGCACACCTCAGTTCCCTTTGTGTCACTTTCTAAAGCAAATTCCCACACAGCCCAACTGTCAGTCTGACCCAGACGTGTATTCAGGAGTCAAGCAGAGGCACAGAAGGGTTAAGCAAGAAAATGTCCACTTTGTAAAAGTGGCATTTTCAAACAATCTAAAAATCAACTTTACCAAAAGATGTATTTTTGAATTGTGAGTTCAGATTCCATGTCTGTTTCTGCTCCCAATGAGAAACTGCACTTAAAGGATATTTAGAGGCAATCTCCATGTTAACCTATGGGAGAGACAGGCCTTGCAACAGTGAAAAACGAATTTGGCAGTATTTTGTTATCAGGACACGAAAAAACACAACAGTGCCTGTCCTACCTTTAAATACACTGCACCCTGCCCATGGGTCTACCTAGGGCCCACCTTAGGGGTAACTTACATGTAGTAAAAGGGAAGGTTTGGACCTCGCAAGTAGGTCGAATTGGCAGGGCAAAACTGCACACACAGACACTGCAGTGGCAGGTCTGAGGCATGTTCACAGGGCTACTCATGTGGGTAGCACATCGGTGCTGCGGCCCCGCTAGTAGCATTTGATTTACAGGCCCTGGGCACCTCTAGGGGCACTTTACCAGGGACCTACCAGTAAATCAAACATGCCAATCGTGGATAAACCAATCACCAATACAATTTAGTCAGACAGCCAGAGTCCTAAAGCCAACAAAAACAGGTCAGGAAAAATAGAAGGAGGGAGGCAAATAGTTTGGGGATGACCCTGCAAAAAGGGTATGGTCCAACAACATACAGTTGTTTTTTTACACAGTATTACCGTTATTGGAATGAGTGTTTATATAACCCCAACTCAGCAGTTTATTGGAGATTATGGTGAATGTTCAATGAGCCCAGTGCTTAATTTGAGCAGGTGAGGTCCACTGGCATTTAATTTTTCTCATCAGATTTTGACCCATAGCAAGAGAGAGGAAAGGTGGAGGAAGACAAGGATGAAAGCAGTTTTGAAAAAAGTGCATGGGAGAGTGAAATAAAACGTCAGGGGGTATTTGGTTATGGAAGAAAGAGGCATGAGATGAAATTAAGACTATGAATCCTTGGTACCCCAACATTTGTCAGCACCTGCTGCGGCCTTCTGTGAAAAACTTTGAGCACTTGAACAAATTAGACATTGCATGCTCCCTAACCATGTTTCATCACACATCTCCATTAGTTTATTCTATATGTAAAATATCTGAAATGTCATCAGCCATCTTACTATATGCCTGTGCGGGTTACTAAGCTTCTGTCATGCCAATCCATGTGTATACAAAAATATGCAAACAGTACTTCTATGCAGTAAATGTGTGGAAGCATGTGCTTCTTTCTCCTTCCTTCCAGATCAGATCTCTACAAGGTCATTTCCAGTTGAAATCTCAGATCCCACATCCGCACCATAGAAATCGAGATGTTTCCTTTCTGCCTTGTTAGTTTGAATAATTGCCCCAGTGTGATTACCATCGTCATGCCAACTGAAAACCTTTCCTTATAAGCCCTGCCCGTCATACACATGTAGTAATGTTACATGCACACACCAGTAGCCTTGCTAACATACAATCAGGCCTGTCTTGTATGTTCATGTTACTCCACAGACCTGCCACATCTGACGCTCCAGAGGGGCCCCTAGAGCTGTGTTTCAAGGGTGCTCCGAGTGGGGTGTAGGTGTTGTGCACAAGGTTATATATTGTAGCCCAGAGACCTGCACAACAGCAAAACTGCACTGTTCTCCCTGATGTCACTCTTTCAACCATTCTTAGGTTTTGGGGTAATTGCCATCTTGCATGCTGGGTTATCAGCATTGCTGCGAACACCTGCACTCACCCTCAGTCTGCATGAAACTAATGACTGGTTGGTAGAGTTATTCAGTGCATCTCAAGTGTGTGTGTGTGTGTGTGTGTGTATTTTGCAGCTATTGCTAAAGTCCACCTGCTCTTTGGAAAGTGAAGTATTGCTTTTGTTACAAGACAAAGCTCACCACCAATGTACCCTGAAGGCTTCCCATTGTGGGCATGTTTAGTCTTTTGCTGCCTTCTGTGAGAAGATGGATTCAGTGCTGGTCTCAGGGATGCCATTGCACGGATCCCTGGTTCCAAGCAGAGGTGAGGAGTAGATGCATCCTTTCCCTCATGGCCGTCCAGAGACCAGCTACATCTGCATCACTGAGGTATCACAGCTCCATGGCCTTCGTGTGCCCTCCTGAAGTATGACAGGAGCAGCTCTGTGAACACTTGAGATCCATTTGGTAGTTATCATACGCCATAAGCCTGCTTGAGAAGAATCAGCCCTCTGGCATTCTAAACTCTTCAAGTTGTCTATGCTCCTTTGGGGGTAGCTTTAGGGGCTCCTAGAAATTTACACTCCTTAAGCTCCCTTGGGCTGTCTGCTGAACTCATGGGCATGACTCATTCGGGCCTACAGCCCAGTATACATTGAGCAGAGTTCTAGGGAATATGTGGATCCTCATATCTAGATGGATATGGTGGACATGGTCCCCCCCATATCGTATCCGTGACTCCAAGGCTTTTGATTCAGGCTTGGTACTCTAAGTCCAAGTTTGTTACTGTGTAGAGATGGCTTAAATCCTGGAAGCTCCCACGTTGTAGTGTCACCTGTGTAGTTGTTACTCCACCTCGTCACTGCCTCACATATTTATTTGAATTAGTGATTACTTGTAGACCATGTAGTGTCTTACTACTGTGAGCACTAGGTCCAAGGGGCCCGAGTGGACTCAATAAAAGAATTACACACTCATTTGGTAGGTATGAGCTAAAGATAAGTTCAGTTTGAATGTTGTACGATGACAAATAAAGACTTTGGTTAAGAGCTCTGTGCGTGGCGTGTTCTTGTGCATGCTCCTGGGATCGGGAGGATGCAACAGAACTGACATATATGTACAAAATGAGCTGTATAAAGTTATTGAAATAATGATCTAATATTTTTGTCCTTTAGGCTGCAGCTCACCACAATATGTCTCGAAGTCTCCTTGTTCACAGGCCTGCCCCATGGACTGGCTCTACAGTAGAAACAAATGTTATTACCTCTCCATGATATACAAAGGGAAAGGGGACTGGGACGAGAGTCAGCGATTCTGCTCCTCACACAACGGGTCCCTTGCTCTCTTCGACACCCAGGAGGACCTGGTAAGAAGATGAATTAAACAGACCAATGAGGAACCACTTCGTCAGCAGTCAGAGCAATGTCGGGGTATTTGGCACTCTAGTAAAAGTGGCGATTATGTGCCCACTGCCTCACCATCCCCCCACCCTGAACACCACCACCACCATCCTCTCTTCCTTGTCTGAGGAAAGTCTTCTTGCATGGTCCGGATACATCCTGAAAGGCTGCCCCTGGGATAATGCTCCTTGTGGTGGTCAGCCATTTGTGAAACTTTGGTTGGTTTTTTTCATATATGAGTTGAATTTTGATCTCTGCACTTTCCTACTTTTTTTTAGGGTGGACAAATAATTAATCTGTGGTTTTCTTTAGACAAGATGTTTTGTTGTCTTTGGTGTCACTCAGTGCAGACTACACCACTAAAATGTCTATCGCCCTTCTGATCTTGAAGAGATAATCACTCTGTCCTAGCGCTCTGATGCTACCGCAAAGGTGTGCTTGGCACTGCACTGAAACACCCCTTCATGTGCTGAATAGAAGGAATTTATGGTAAAGCTACCATCAGAAAACTGCAAAGGAAAGCTCTGCCTCGTCCTTTTCTTTATCCTCCCTCTTCTTCATGAGTTCCGGGGCGCAGGAGCATGGAAATGTACAAAAGGCCCCAGGACTGAGCAAAGAAGTTAGGACAGGGACCAGAGAGGACGAAACGAGAGGCCTCTAGTCCCCTCCTCCTCTCCCTCCTGCATCTTCCATGGCAGTGCTGCGGTTGTCTTGGAGGCACCTCCACTGCCCTATTCAGGACGTACCTTTCAAGATCTGACGGAAAGCCAGGGCTGGGTTCACCAACTTGAATTAATGTTTTATCTTGGGATTTGGCTCAGTGGTGCCCCCGCAAGTCACAATAGTGGCTGTAGCCATGTCCTTATGGCCAATCAAAAGCCATGACACATTTCACACACTATAAGCACCTACTTTTGATTTCCTTATTGGTTGCAAGCACGAGGGTGAAGCAGTTCTCTGCCAATATACAGTAGTTTCATATCTTGTTACCCATTGTGTCAACAAGCATTAAAGTGATTTCACTTGGAAAAAGATCTAGCTGGCTTGGACGTCTGGTGGTACAAGTAACTCACTCCTGCTTTGATTTTTAAATTTGCCTTTTCCATAAACACGAACAGAAAGTTGCTTCAAACGAATCTAAGCATGTCATGCAAGCACTGCTCATATGGCACATTGCTGAAGATACCACTAAACATGGCGCTAGTACCACTCAACGGGCAACTAGTACCATTAAACAGTGCGCTAGTACAACTAAACGGGCTGCTAGGACCATTACATGCATCACTAGTACCATTAAACTCACCGCTAGTACCATTAAACAGAGAGCTAGTACCACTGAATGAAGAACTAGTACCATTAAATGCACCACTAGTGCCATTGACTGTGCCGCTCGTACCATTAAACAGGGCGCTAGTATGCATGACATCGGCCGCTAGTCCCATTAAACAGGGCACCAGTACCATTAAACCAGCTGCTAGTACCAATAAACCGGCCGCTAGTACCATTAAACGGGCCGCTAGTACCATTAAACGGGCTGCTAGTACCATTAAACAGGCCACTATTAAACATGGCACTAGCTTCACAAATGCAACCTTTGTCTAAGTGCCCACCTTGAAACACCATGCAAATTGGTTGATATCATTAGAGTAGTGGTTGGAGTGCGTTCAAATTAATTGAGGCTCTTTCAGAAGATGGTTGATACATAGCACCTGTTAGCATTCATTATATATCGGGGTATGGTGCATTTTTCTAACAGTGCAAAGTGAACAAAGGTTATGTTGTCAAATCGTCCTCACCATTTATTAATCCGATATCACCTTAATATTGGCTTGCCATTAAATTTGGTAGTCACATTCCTCCAAGATGAAGATTAGAGAACTATGGCCCTCATTATGACCCTGGCGGTCGGCGATAATATGGCGGTAAGTACTGCCAACAGGCTGGCGGTACTTACCGCCATAATATGACCCAATGTACCACTCCGACCGCCACAGCGGTAACAGCCGCTGTGCTGGAGATGTCCATCTCCAGCCCAGCGGCCGTCACTGTTCCGCCTGCGGGATTATGACCCCGCCTAAAAACCATGGCGTTAGGCATTATCAGTGACAGGGAATTCCTTCCCTGTCACTGATAGGGGTCTTTCCCCTTCCCCTCCCCCACCAGTTAGCCCCCCCACCCCACCAACATTCACTCCCCCCAACATTCACACGCCCCTTCACCGACACACACACACGCATACACACACCCATTCCCACACGCATCCATGCATGCATACATCCATTCACACACACATCCGCATAGACTTACAAACATACACTCAGACGCGTATTCACATCACGCAACATACACACACTCACACCTCCATACATGCACACACGCATTCCAACACGCAATACACACCCGCATTCATGCACACACAAACATTCACACACCCTCACACACACACAACACCCACCTCCCCTGTCGGAGACCCGACTTACCTCGACTTAGGGGGTCCTCTGGCAGAAGACTGGACAGGGCGCTGCTGCCAGCAGTAGCGTCCGCCATCAGAACACCAACAGGCCGTATTATCTGTCATAGTACGGCTGGTGGTGGTCTACTGGTGTGGCGCTGCTGTTGGCAGCAGCGCCACCTTAACGCCATCCGTCGGCATGGCCACAGCCAGAAACCTGGCTGTGGCCATAATATGGCAGACGGCTGGTAGCCGCTGCGACAGTCTTTTGGCGGCCGTCGCCGCGGCGGTAGGCTGTTTTAGCCGCCAATGTCATAAGGAGGGCCCATATTCCTTAAACTACATGGCAGATTAAGTCCACCCCAAAGCGAATGGATCGACCTCATTGTCTTGGAAACCGCTTCAGAAGACCAGTTACTGTCTATTGAATGACCAGTCCTTTAATGAATGGTAAAGTCAATTATCTTGGGGCATCCAGACCAGACGAAGTAGGCAACCTCGGCTGACACATGTTTATGCATGAAGAATTTTTGCTATAGTTCTAACCCAGCACAATACAACACAATACAGTGCACTTCTACAGTGCACAGATGCCAGAAAGGTGTCCCGGCGCTTGTGGAAAAGACCGCCCAAAAGTGGGATCCATTAAGTAGAAGAGTTATCATAGGAATAAATCAAACAGAAACGTTTGTAGCCCCTTCCTTAAGATTGGCTCCGAATGACAGCCTCTGAGGGTAGGAGGAAGAGCATTCCACAGTCTAGCTGCCAGGTAAGCAAAGGAGCAACCCCCACTTCTGGACTTATAAATCTTAGGAATTAGACACAATTTGATGTGATTGGAGTACAAGGCGCGTACTTGCACTGACAATCTGAACCAGTTCCTGAGGTGCTCAGGCCTGTTTTTATTGAAAATTGAAAATGCAAGAATTCTGCTTTTAATTCGGAGCCAATGGATTTGCCACAGTTGATTGGAAATTGAGATCCAAGGGGGCATTTTTAAGATCAAACGGCCCTCTGCCATTTGAATTATTTTTAGACCTTGGATCAAAACATTCGGGAGGCCTACATAAAGACTGGTACAATAATCCAGTATGTACAATATTTTTCTGATCGTCCACTGGAATCAGGTAGAGCATACGTCTAAGTGATCTCATGGTCAGGAAGCAGGAACTAGACAGAGCTTTAATCTGTGCCTCAAAGTGAGCTCCAAGCCAAATTTGACACCCAAATTCCTAACTACTGGAGAAGGGCTATGTGGAGGTCCCATCTCTGGAGGCCACCATATGTCAGAATCTGGAGTAGATTTAGTGTCAAAGAAAAGTATCTCTGTCTTATCTGAATTAAAGTTTTACAAAATTGGAAATCATCCTATCCATAGCTGATTTCAGACAAACTTTGAATGAGCCCAAGGTGGACGGGACCTTTTCCTGGAAAGCAACAAAGAGTTGCATATCATCTGCATATGACACTAAGGCCCGTATTAATACTTTTTTTGTGCTGCATTTGCGCCATTTTTTGACGCAAAAGTGGCGCAAACTTACGAAATGCAATTATATTTTGTACGTTCGCGCCACTTTTGCATCAAAAAATGGCGCAAATGCAGCGCAAAAAAAGTATAAATACGGGCATAACTTCACTCCCAAAGATTCTACAAGTTTGCTCAAGAGCCCCACATATACATTAAAAAGAGTAGGACTGAGGGCCAACCCCTGAGCAACTCCACAATTCAGATGTTTAGCATCTGAAGTGAAGGGTGGGAGAAAAATGGCCTGAGTTGGATTAGCCATAAAAGACTTAAGCAACAGCAGTGCTTGATCCGTAATGCCAGACTTTTCCGGCCTTTGAAGCACAGCAGTGTGGGAAACCGTGTTGAATGCTGTGGAAAGATCTAAAAGCTCTAGCCTAACCTGGGAGTTATCATCTCTGTTAACTTCGATGAATTCTGGAACTTGAAGAACAGCAGTTTCAGTACTGTTACCAGGTCTGAAACCGGATTGGGAATCGTGGAGTATATGGTTATTCTCCAAACAGGCTGAAATCTGCCTTTTGACATTTTTTCCCACCAGTTTCGCCAAAGTAGGGAGAAGTGAAATGGCTCTATAATTGCTCAGGATCTTAGGATCAGCTGTGAATTTCTTAAGTGGAGGAAGGTACAATTGCATGATCTAAGGAATTGTTCAAAAGAGTGTTCATAATGGAGTTAACCACTGGGATCACTAAATTAAGAATGGTCGCGGGACAAGAATGAAGAGGGGAACCTGACGTAGAATTAGCAAGATCCGTAGCTGATTCTTCAAGGGAGATAGGAGCAAAACGTGACAGCAAAGGACTCTGCACCGGGGTGGGAGAGGGACCCAAAAAGGTTTGAGAGGACTGAGTGAAGGAATCCTGAATAGTTTGGATTCTGTCATAAAAACATTGGAAAGGTCTTCGCACAGCTTTTGAAGAAGAGAGAATACTTTTACTGTCAAGAGGAGTCAGAAATTTGCTAAGTACTTTAAACAGTTCTCTCAAGGCATTATCTGGCTTGGAAATAGAGTGGGAAATAAAATCATTACGAGCCATGCAAATGGCTCTATGATACTGCTTAAGGGCAGACTGGTACAGCTTTTTTGCATCCAGGCCCTTTCCAGTTTTTTGACAGCTGGATTTCTGTGCTCTTAAAGCACCAGAGAACCAGGGGGCAGACGGCCTTCTGCGCTTAGAACTGTAAAGTTTCTTAGATGCAATGGTATCAATGGCCTTTCCCACCCAATTCTCAAACAAAACCACAATTGTGTGAACCAGCCAAACTTAACGTGGTAGACTGGAGGGCTTTGACCAGATGCAAGTCATTAACATTATGACAGGGCCTGGACAGTGTTTTAGACATCCCTGGGGCAGCAGGAGAGGTGGTGATTGATACCTCAAAAGGAATTAGCACATGATCAGTCCAGACCAAGTCTGCCACAGGTTGAATCCTAACTATAAGAGGAGTAGCCAAAACCAAGTCGAGGGTATGGCCAGCAGTGTGAGTGGTTATTTTAACCAATTGTTCAAGGTTAAAGGCTTGTAAGGTTCTCACAAATTGCTGAGCCATGTTATTATAAGGGTCATCCCCATGGAGACTGAAATCACCCAGAACTATAACATTAGAATGCAGAGAGCACAGTTGGCCCAGAGTGTCCATGAAAGTGTGCGGAGAGGTGGGGGTGGTAAATCAGCACATATGGCGTTCTAAATGACCGGGACACAGTGATCCAAAATGACATACCTTCGAACTAAACATTGGAGTGATGAGCGGTGTATAATCTCAATTCCACCACCAATTTTACTATCACGATCAACATGTTTGATACAAAACCCCTGAGGAACAGCTAGGGCGATATCAGCCGCCGGACTGGCCTTCAGCCAAGACTCATCAAGAAACAGTAATTGTCATGCAAACGGTCAACTATATCCAAGACATGTTTAGATGGAGACCGACCCTAAAAGATCTTTTATTTGTAGGAGAAGGGGTTTTGTTAATATTATTGTTATTACTAGGGTCCATAGTGTTATAAGGACTATGGGAAGAAGAGCGTGCCTGTTCCGTAGGCACTAAGGGAAACTTACACAGCAGGCACATAGGAGCCAGTAGCCCAGGGAAGCTAAAACTGTTTTTTTTTTTACATTGAAGTTCAGTTGTGCCTAGGGAAGCCCATGTATGTTCTTGTCACCCCACAGATACAACTGAAGAACTTGAGCCCTGTGCGTTTTCTCTCTTTATCCAAATAACTTGGGGTGACAAACCTGGTTGGGCCTTGCCTGAAGCCTAAAAAAGTGAATGCGAACCTAGGCGTTCTGACTGACGATTCCTGTTTCATGAAAAAAAACAGATTAATGCCGTGTGTGGGAGCTGCTTTTGCTTTATGCATGGACTCCCCAGGGTTGTTACTTGACTCCCAACTCAGTGGCGTAAAACTGGTATACAGGCGCTCATTGCGAGTCGGCTGGATTATGGCAATGCATTGCATGTAGGGATGCAACACATCCAAAATATGGCTACACGATGCATCTGTTATCCTATAGGTAGTTCCTCCTAAGGGGCAGTTTGAGCTCTCTTCATTGGCTTTCCAAGCGTGGAAGACACTTCTTCAAACTCCTCTCCCATGTACAACAGACAGACTATGCTCTTGGTCTTGTGGCTCTAAGTGGGACACTCGCCTTCTATAAGCTTAGCTCAGCCAGCCAGGCTATGATTTTGCAGAGGCTCATATATAAGGTACTTCTGGGTGGATGCTCTTTCACTTATTCGGCTCCCACCCACTCACTGAAATTGGTCTCCCTCTCACATTGGGTCTCACTCTTGATATTATCACATTTTGGAAACTATTAATTACTTGGCTGTTTGCTCTCTAGAAATTTATTTTGTTGGTGCAGTGCCTTTTTCTAACTCTGTCCTTTATTTGATCAGAGGTCTTTCTAGAGCTGGGATATCCCTTTGGGAAAGCATATGCTCTACAACTGTTATACATACATATCTCAGCAGCTTCACAGAATGCAAGAACTGTTAGTGTGACAAAACCATCCTGTCATTCTAAGCTTTTCTATGCCTGGTGCCAGTTTTATACCCAAATATTGACTCATTCATACACTTGAAACATCAGCTTTTTGAATGTCTATGGAGAAAGATTGGCTGGATTGGAAACCCTTAGGCAATGATTTAAGAGGGCCTACCGCCACGTTAGCGCCTCCCTAAGGGCCGGTGGGAGAGTTCTTGCCTGCTGCTAAGATCATTTAACCCTCAGAAACTGGTGCCAACACCATTGTATGTCAATCACCTAAGTCGTGACAGCAGTCTCATGACACTACAGAGGTACTCTTGATGTGTCCTCCTAAGCCACAGAACACATTTTGGCTCTTGGATTTATCCTGAACAGGCCTAAGACTAGTCTTTGGCCCCAGACTAGATGAGTGTGTTGGCTGGAACAAACAAAGTCAGGATGCCAGCCTCACTTGAACTGTGGCCCTCAGGGCAGGGTGTATGTCTGTATACCATGCAGGAGACATTCCTGTCCCAACGCCCAGTGACTGTTCTTCATGCAAAACGAAGATCAGACAATCTTTAACATGAGACAGAATCTTAGGTATTATATTTTTAATCCCCCACTTATGCTGTTGATAACTTTTTTGCTCCTGATATGTTAGGATATTTTCCAAGACTATGGCAAATAGAAAAAGGAACAGCAGACTTTTTTGGTGATTATATCTAATATCTGTGCCATTTGTAATTTGGAGAATGTTTGATACAAATATTTATAATTTTTTAAATTCTAAATAGCATTTGAATGTTGTTTCTTTTTTCGCCCGCAGAATTTCTTAATGCATATTTGTTCAACTAATCACATGTGGGTCGGTCTACGAAATATCTACAATGGAATCCACTGGGCGAACGGTACCGCCTGCAGCAGCAGCCTGTAAGAGTCACTAGGTTGTTCACAGGAATGATGTGTGTTTGCCACCAGATAAAAAGTTTAATCTATGGGCTGGGACATGTGCATGCGTAATGCAGTCCAAGCAGGCCCTGAGTGATGCGTTTGGAATCTGTGGTCAGCAAGGTGTGGATTAGACTCATTGAGTCTGGCTGCTAAAGTACTTGGTGCATGCTATTTCTACCTATCCAATTCGAGAATATTTTTGTTTGGGTTAAGTAAAGAAATGCAGAAATTTTACATTTGCAATTGTGTTTAAACGTTGGATTGTACATAGATTGGGTCTTAGGTTTATCGCCTTTCAATTTTCTCTTATTTTCCATGAGGTGCTGGCAGACCCTTTTTAGGTTTCTTGCACGCTTTCTCCCACCAAGACCTGGAGGACTGGCGGTCCTGGACGTGGCCATGTGTTAGAGTGATGCAGTGTACTTCATGAGAAAATGGTCAAGAGCCTTGTCTGGTGGGAAAAGCCAATGGTGCTCCATTGATGTCTGATGTGACTGGTTTCCCACCTGATGTGTATGTCATAACACGGGTTAAGAACCGGTTGCTTCCTTTAGATCAGTTCTCAGTTCCTGCTGATTGCTGTCCCAGGGCACCATTTATTTATTTTTCCTTATTGTTTTTAAACTTTATTTATTATTTTTCAGGTATGTAGAGCATAAAACACATAGAACTCCACTGGGTGTCAGATGTTACAGCACTTTTGTATACTGGGGTGGGGGTGCAATGATCATTTAAGTGGATACAAATCTAGACATCAGGTGATGGAGGCAGTACAAGAGGAGTAATAATATTTAAGGGACAAATGATCTTGCAGATGTCTTATTTGTGGTCATTGAGATGCGGTAGTGTTCAAGTAGTGATGGTCTCGTGAGTCGGCGTTGGTCATCATTAGGTGGTCTCTTAGAGGTTGCCATGTATCTTTGGGTTGTTATGTGGGGGGCTGTAAAGTAGTGTACCCTTCACTAGTAGTGTTGCAGTAGATTAAGCTATTGATCCATGCATTTACGGTTACCCGTATTCTACTGCCCCAGTGCAAGGCTATTTCCCATTTGGCAACTAGCAGTGCAATCGCTGTGTATCTACATATAGAGTTAGGGATGTCTGCCACATAACCTAATGGTGCTAGAAAAGGGTCAGGACCAAGGTCTGTGTTCTCCATCAGCGATAGGCGTTCAGATATTTCACCCCAGTAGATTTGTAGTGGAGAGCAGGTCCACTTTTGGTGGGCAAAATCTGCTTCCGGCATACTGCATTGGGGGCAATTAGAGGATCTGGTAGGATCTATTTTTCCAGGCACAGCAGGGATAGTATATGCCCGGCGCAGAAACTTGAACTGAAAATTACTGTGGCCAGTATTTTATTATCAAAATTCAGTAGGGAAAGGGGGTGGTATGAAGAGCAGAATCTGGGATCTTTGTTAGGCTTCAGTAAAAGTGTGATGACAGTCTCACGCAGTACAGGAGGTAACACACCATCTTCAATTGCCTAGGTGTACATTTCGAGTAAGTGTGAAGGTAGGATGGATTTATATGCCTTATAGAAAATGCCCATAAGCCCGTCAAGGCCAGGTGCTTTGCTGTCATCCAACGTATCATTGGCTTGTGCAATTTCCTCTGCTGATATGGGTTTGCTGAGGAATTGACGTTGTGCATCTGTGATCCACCATTGTGACCTCCTCGAGATAGGCAGCTCTGGCCTCATCGCCCCTTTTAAGGTTTGTGAAGTATAGTCTGCCGTATTAATGTAATAGTGCATCAGTGATGTTGGTGTATGAATGACGCGTCTGTTACAGTCAATCTGAAGTTCGGTTATGTAGACAGGATCCCGATTCGGGCAAAGGACACTGGTCAATGTACGCCCTTGACGTTCACCATCCCCATAACGATGGGCCCTAGCATGTTTTTCTCGGTAGGTGACATCTTGTTCTACTAAGGAGCAGAATTTGTCCACTAACAAGGAGCATCTATGTAGTTGAGCTTCACCCTACTGTGCGTTGTCTGGTCTATCAGGGTTTTTAAGTTCAATCTCTACCTGTTTAATGTTGTGCAGATATCCCTGAGGGCCCCTGTATGTCTTGAGATGCACACTCCCCGGATGTATGCCTTGAACACCTCCTAGAGGGTGGCCTGGCGTGTCACAGACCCAGATTTAATTTAAAGTATTCTAATATAGCATTATGGAGTTCTGGGTGAAATACAGTATCTAATAGGGCGGTGCCAGGGAAGTTCCATCTCCTCTCCATCCTTCTTCTGAGTGGGATATCAAGGTGTATTTGTACTGGTGAGTGATCCGATAATGTACGGGGTAACGTTTCTTAGCCATGGGAGAACATCTACAGACAGGACCCAATAATCAATGTGTGTCCAGACTGCGTGTGGTACAGAATAAAATGTGGAGGTGGAGGTGGAAG
Source organism: Pleurodeles waltl (assembly GCF_031143425.1). Taxonomy (NCBI): domain Eukaryota; kingdom Metazoa; phylum Chordata; class Amphibia; order Caudata; family Salamandridae; genus Pleurodeles; species Pleurodeles waltl. Next base: position 1,144,425,491 of record NC_090439.1, read on the forward strand.
AACATAGGTGTTGCCACACATCGTTCAGGGAGAAAGTGTCCCCAATGTCCTGAAGCACTTGAGCAGCCTGTGGTTTGCTAGTCATGTGTATCCCAGTACATATGTTACACATGACGTCATAACTTGGTATTACCATGCAGTGGACAACACCATGGTCTGTGGTGCCTGTATGAAGTAATAAATGATGCGGAGTAGCAGTCGTTTACAGGTGAATTGTGGCCAATGCTGCTGTACATGGGCCGGGAATGGAGACACGAGCCTCCACTCGGGTAGTTATCAAGGCAATTAATATATAAGTCTTAAATTTGTACATTTATTCGTTGCTGAAAAGATTCTCATTGCCTACAATATAGCTGTGAAGTAGGTGAGTGCCTCCACAGGGGTGTCAAAGATACGCGCCCTCCCATTGACATCTATACGTAGTCTGGCTGGGTACAGCATGCCATATCTGAGTCCTTTCTTGCAGAGCAGTGCGTTGACGCCTTGGAATTTCCAGCATGCTTTTTGGTGAAGTCTGGGTATAGGGGAATGGTGGATCAATAATATTTTAGCAGGCCCCACTCATGGCCCCGTTTGAGTGCCACATCCCTGTCTCAAAAAGTAAGCAACTGGGCAATTATGGGACGAGGGGGAGCACCAGGCAGGGGTCTGGGCCCCGGCGATCAGTGTGCATGTTCTACCATAAAGGTGTCCATGAAGTCCTGGGGACCAAACAGTTCAATCAACAGCCTTTCTACAAACCATAAAGATCATGTATCTTTATATAGACATCATTTACAAATGAGCCATTCCCTGAACAGATTTCCATCTCTAGTGCTCATTCCAGTTCCAGCGCATGATATAAGAGCAGTTCACTCCTTTCTACTCTGACCTCATTCTCGGCAACTGTTTCTGCCCAGTCCAATCTCTTTTGTTTTCAATCCCCTCTGTTTATAGACTCCATATGTCACATTACCTGCAGTCATTCTTGTTTTTAACTCACTTTTTGAACATTTGATTGTTTCCTTCTCTTCTCAGGTGTACAGTACCAGACTCCGGAGAATGCGCCTACATTCAAGAAGATGCCTTATGGGTCTCTGGATGTCATCTCAGAAGACACTACATTTGTACTAAAGAGCCTTGTCTCTAACCAAGCTGCACTGCAGACAGAGATTGCAGTACACATACAAAGACCATTTGGGTGGCTTTGATAAACTAAAATGAGTCAAAAGATGAATTGCAGCTTAACAAGGGTACATGTTTGGTGCTTTAGCCTTTTCAGAGGACTGCAAATAAACACAATCCAGCCGTTCCCCTGGTGATCTTCATCTACTGGTTTACTGAAGAGTGTTTCCTTTCATCAGAATATCCCAACACTGGCTCTAGTGACAGAAGCTTCCCTACAGGGTTGGGGGGGTGTACGTGAACCATCTGCAAATCCAAGGAACATGATCAAAGAAGGAAAGATCATACCACATCTATCTGAAGTAGCTGACGTACAAAGCCCTACACAACATTGGACCAACATACCATGACAACCTCATACTCTTTCACCAGCTGACTACATTTCTACTCTCTACCTCACCGTCACTCACATACATCCTCGCATTCACAAAAACAAAGCAGGTCATTCATTCGCCTAAATCCCACCCAAAACATGGAATGATCTCCCCTAGCACATCAGGACCTCCTCCCCAAGAAGCTGAAGACCAGGTCCTTTGCATAAATGTGCAGGGATCATACTCCCACTCACCTGCTCAAGCACCTGGATTCGCTCACGGGTGATTAGTACGCTCTACAAGTCTACTTAGCATCTGTGCATCAGCCTCTGAAGTCATTTCTTCCCTCATGCATTCTTGTTCATACAGTTTACACTACAACAGTGTATTACCTGGACAAACAAGGCATGACTCATCCCAGACCTTTTGTGCTTTAAGAGTTGCAGTTCCTATTGTAGTTTGATTTTTGTGGCTAATGTGGTCAGAGACCTAACAGGAATGGAAAGGCATGATCAGCGAAAACTAGAGTTATTTCCCAGGCAAAGGAACCTCACCAGAAGATCCAATTTAGGGATTTGCATAAATAAACCTGTTCAGTCTAATCTATTATTTATTTATTAGTACTCAGTAGTGCACAGCTGTCTTGCTCTATGCATACGTTTTAAAGATCTGGTAACTGGGAATTAATTCATACACATGGCAGGTGTTTGATAATTTATTTTTATTTTTATTGAGAGCAGTAGATATTGCTTTACCTAGTGTATCCCTCTTATACCTAACAAGGCTCATTTCCTGTTTGTTTCACTACAACGCTAGTTTAGAGTGTACATTTGACTTTTTAGGGTGTGAGAAACATGCTAAATAAATCCTTAAGATATCGCCTTTGTAGGGCTTACAGTGAGGGACACAATGTCTTCTAAGTCACCAGCTCATTATATTGGCCAGTCCCTTGATGTAACAGAGGACCTTTCCCAAATTAAACCATCCAGCACAGGATTCGCAGTGAATTCACAACACAATGACTTTTCCTTGATGTGGTACACGTTCCTCAGACAACCATGTAGGGCTAAGACGTGTTCAGGAAGAACCATTGTCATGGCACCATCATTGCAGCCTGAGCCTCAAGGGAGTCTTGATGCATCCTTCTTCAGCTAACAATTAAATGAGGTCACACCATCTAGATCTAAGCCTGTAGGAGGCTGGCCTGGCTTATAGTGGGTACCAAGGGTACTTACACTCTGTGCCAGGTCCAGTTATCCCTTATTAGTGTAGAAGAGGTGTTTCTAGCAGCTGAGGCTGATAGAAGGTAGCTATGGCAAAGCAGCTTTGGCTAAACAAGGAGACATGTAAAGCTCCTACTATGCCACTGGTGTCATATGCACAATATCATAAGAAAACACAATACACAGAAGTACTAAAAATAAAGGTACTTTATTTTTATGTCAATATGCCAAAAGTATCTCAGTGAGTACCCTCAGTATGAGGATAAGTTATATACACAAGATATATGTACACAAACCAAAATTAGGTAAGTAATAGCAAGAAAAGTAATGCAAGCAGTGTAAAATTACAGTAGATTGCAATAGGAGCACATAGGTATAGGGGCAACACAAACCATATACTCCAAAAGTGGAATGCGAACCACGAATGGACCCCAGACCTATGTGAGCTTGTAGAGGGTCGCTGGGACTGTTAGAAAACAGTGAGGGTTAGAAAACTAGCCCACCCCAAGACACTGAAATGTAGGTGTAACGTGCACCTACTACCCCCAGAGAGCACAGAAGTCGTGATAGGGGGTTTCTGCAGGAAGAACAAACACCAGCAATGCAACAACAATGTATTTCCGGACCTGAGTACCTGTAAGACAAGGGGACCAAGTCCAATATTCGCAACAGTGTTGAGAGTGGGCAGGAGCCCAGGAAATGCCAGCTGAGGATGCAAGGAAGCTGCCATCGGTTGGAAGAAGCTTTGAGTTCTGCAAGAAAGAAGAGAGCTAGGGACTTCTCCTTTGGAAGATGGATGTCCCACGTCGCGATGAAGCTTGCAGAGGTGTTCCCACACAGAGAGACCGCAAACAAGCCTTGCTAGCTGCAAGGGTTAGGGTAGAGTTTTTTTGGTGCTGCTGTGGCCCAGGAGGGACCAGGATGTCGCCACTTAGAGGAGAAGACAGAGGGGGCGCCCAGCAACATTGGGAGCCTTCACAAAAGCAGGCAGCACCCGCAGAAGTACCTGAACAGGCACTTAGAAGAAAAGTGAACCGGAGTCCACCCGAAGTCACAAAAGGGAGACCCACGACGCCGGAGGACAACTCAGAAGGTTGTGCACTGCAGGAAGGAGTGCCGGGGACCCAGGCTCAGCTGTGCATAAAGGAAATCTTAGAAGAGTGCACAGGAGCCGGAGCAGCTGCAAATCACGCGGTACCCAGCAATGCAGTCTAGCGTGGGGAGGCAGGGACTTACCTCCACCAAACTTGGACTGAAGAGTCACTGGACTGTGGGAGTCACTTGGACAGAGTTGCTGAGTTCCAGGGACCACGCTCATCGTGCTGAGAGGGGACCCAGAGGACCAGTGATGCAGTCTTTTGGTGCCTGCGGTTGCAGGGGGAAGATTCCATCATCCCACAGGAGATTTCTTCAGAGCTCCTGGTGCAGAGAGGAGGCAGGCTACCCCCAGAGCATGGACCACCTGGAAACAGTCGAGGAAAGCCGGCAGGATGAGGCGATACAAGGTTGCTAGTTGTCGTCTTGCTACTTTGTTGCGGTTTTGCAGGCGTCCTGAGCAGTAAGCGGTCGATCCTTTGGCAGAAGGTGAAGAGGGAGATGCAGAGGAACTCTGGTGAGCTCTTGCATTCGTTATCTGAAGAATTCCCCAAAGCAGAGACCCTAAATAGCCAGAAAAGGAGGTTTGGCTACTAAGTTAGGAGGATTGGCTACCAAGAGAGGTAAGAGCCTATCAGAAGGAGCCTCTGACGTCACCTGCTGGCACTGGCCACTCAGAGCAGTCCAGTGTGCCAGCAACACCTCTGAATCCAAGATGGCAGAGGTCTGGGACACACTGGAGGAGCTCTGGGCACCTCCCCTGGGAGGTGCAGGTCAGGGGAGTGGTCACTCCCCTTTCCTTTGTCCAGTTTCGCGCCAGAGCAGGGCTAGGGGATCCCTGAACTGGTGTAGACTGGCTTATGCAGAGATGGGCAGCATCTGTGCCCATCAAAGCATTTCCAGAGGCTGGGGGAGGCTACTCCTCCCCAGCCTTTCTCACCTTTTCCAAAGGGAGATGGTGTAACACCCTCTCTCTCAGGAAGTCCTTTGTTCTGCCTTCCTGGGCCAGGGCTGCCTGGACCCCAGGGGGGCAGAAACCTGTCTGAGGGGTTGGCAGCAGCAGCTGCAGTGAAACCCCGGAAAGGCAGTTTGGCAGTACCCGGGTTCTGTGCTAGAGACCCGGGGGATCATGGACTTGTCTCCCCAATACCAGAATGGTATTGGGGTGACAATTCCATGATCTTAGACATGTTGCATGGCCATCTTCAGAATTTCCATTGTTATGCTACACATAGGTGGTGCCCTATGTGTAGGGCACACATGTAATGGTGTCCCCGCACTCACAAAGTCTGGGGAAATTGCCCTGAACAATGTGGGGGCACCTTGGCTAGTGCCAGGGTGCCCACACACTAAGTAACTTTGCACCGAACCTTCACCAGGTGAAGGTTAGACATATAGGTGACTTATAAGTTACTTATGTGCAGTGGTAAATGGCTGTGAAATAACGTGGATGTTATTTCACTCAGGCTGCAGTGGCAGGCCTGTGTAAGAATTGTCAGAGCTCCCTATGGGTGGCAAAAGAAATGCTGCAGCCCATAGGGATCTCCTGGAACCCCAATACACTGGGTACCTCAGTACAATATACAAGGGAATTATATGGGTGTACCAGTATGCCAATGTGAATTGGTAAATTTAGTCACTAGCCTGTTAGTGACAAATTTGGAAAGCAGAGAGAGCATAACCACTGAGGTTCTGGTTAGCAGAGCCTCAGTGAGACAGTTAGGCATCACACAGGGAACACATACAGGGCACATACTTATGAGCACTGGGGCCCTGCCTGGCAGGGTCCCAGTGACACATAGACTAAAACAACATATGTACAGTGAAATATGGGGGTAACATGCCAGGCAAGATGGTACTTTCCTACAAAGCCCTACTGAAGTTTCTCTCTCAATCAATTGTCAATTCCTGTGGTTTATGTAGGATATTGACCACTGATTCCTATCTTCATGTTTTCAGAATCAAAGGGTATTTTCAGATACTAGATCTAACCAGACTAAGCTAGTGGGATGCAAAATACATCACATATGTATAGAGCTCTTAAGCATTTGTGTCTAATTTAGCTAATGTTTACTAAATGTGTCTATTTTTAAAACATTGATGCAGTTATCAAGATGCCCTGCTAGACTTGGCGATGGCAGATTGTGTATTAATTTAGGCTGAAGGGTGTTTAGACATGAGTAATACTTATCACACATTCTGAAAAAGATGACACGAACTCAGACTGAAGTCAAGTGCAGGCAGGCTAACAGAAATGGGAAATGTCATTAAATTGGAACCTATCCTGCATGTGTTTAAGAAACCCAAACCATCTACCAAAATGAAAATACAGAAGCCTACAAGCATGTGATTAAAATCATAGAATTATTATAGGTATTGGTCATATTGTTTGACATGCCTGGGATAACTGCTGAACTAAACAGTCACTAAAGGTGTTTTTGCATAAGCTTGATTATCATAACTTTATGACATATTTACAAAACAGCGGAATAAGCTATAAATGTGCATTTGAAGGAAGTGCATTTCATAACTTTTTGCTTATTCAGTAGTCCATGTTTTCATACTGAAATGAAAGGGGTCTCTGCATTGGAAGGCACTGGATGACGACGCCCTGCTGGAGGATTTTCACTTCCATAAAAAAAGACTAAGGGCTGGGCTTAGAGTTCAGCTGGCAGGTTTATCCATCACAAATGTGGTGGGTGTCCCGTTTGCTCAATTGCAAGTTCAATATAATGGAATTGTAATACGACGAACAGGAGATCCGTCACATTTGTGATAGAGTAACCATGTCTGCCAAACCGTAGATCGGGCTGTAAGTCAGAAGGTAAAATGTTTGACAGGGATGAACCAGCTCGATGTATCCGGCCCGCTCTCCATCACAGTTGGACTGACACTCCCCATCACGGTTGGCCTGACACTCTCTATCACGGTTCGCCTGACACTCTCCATCAAAGTTGGGCTGACACTCTCCATCACAGTTGGACTGACACTCTCCATCACAGTTGGACTGACACTCTCCATCACGGTTGGACTGACACTCTCCATCACGGTTGGCCTGACACTCTCCATCACAGTTGGACTGACACTCCCCATCACGGTTGGCCTGACACTCTCTATCACGGTTCGCCTGACACTCTCCATCAAAGTTGGCCTGACACTCTTCATCGCGGTTTACCTGAAATAACGCCTAGGTCACGGTATACCACATCCATAGGTTACCATTGCAAATTAGTGCTATTTTTAATCAGCGTTTTAAACATTATTTTCTCCAATTTTCTCCTATTGGATTCTTTTAGTTTTGTGTATTTTTTATTAATATTTACTCTATTTTCAATTTTAGTTTGGTATTGTGACTTTATTATTGTTTTGGTGCTGCATAAATAATGTACCCATTGCTTTAGGTTCAGCCTGTCTGCTCTGTGCCATAGCTTACAGGGGGTTTTGTTTAGGCTAGTTTAGGTGTGTGAGAAACTGCCACGTTTTGCACGATAACTCCCATTTTTTAATCTGATGCTGTTGGGTTTTGAACTGTACACTGGAACCGTCCTAGCCATGCCCCCAATGTATGTTCTCGCACCCCTAAACGCATGTTAAATTGTCTATAAATCCTCATTGGCACATTTAACATAACTGTAAGTCCCTAGTATAGGGTGCCAAGTGTATTCAGGGCCTGTAAGTTAAATGTCAGTAGTGGACTCCAGCACCTGTTCTGCCACCACTAAGGTAACAATGTAGAACATGTCATCAGGCCTGTCACTGTTTAGTGTTTTAGAACTGCAAGTTCGGGCATGGCTTTGGCTGCAGAGGCTAACAAGGAGGAGAGAGAGTGGTGTGTGGGGCCCTCGCTGGTTTGGCAACAACTGTGTGGTCCTGGCTGGGCAGCAACATTTGGTAGCATATTAAAGTCACGTGGCATACTGACTGTTAGAAATGGAGTCTCTAGTTGGCAGAGATTTTCACCCTGTCCAAGTAGGGACCCTCACTCTAGTCAGGATGAGGGAGTCACAAAGCTAAGATAACCCCTGCTCGCTCCTTTGGTAACTTGGCTCATGCCGTCAGGCTTATCTCAGAGGCAATGTGTAAAGTATTTGTGCACACACAGTGAAAACACCAAAAAAAGACCCCATCCTAAATTGGAAAAATAGCCAATATTTATCTGAGTAAAACAAGACCAAAACAACACAAATCTAACATACACAAGTAAAGATATCACTTTTTAAAGTTTAAAATGAGCTTTAATCCATAGGAACCAAGGATTTGATATTTTTAACACACACTACTTGGGATGCATCAAAAACAAAGACAATGCGGACCGCAGAGGAGGTGAGGCACCGAAAAAGCAAAGTGATGCATCTGTTCTTTACTGTGCAGGGGAGGTGATGCATAGATTCTTTCTGCACAGGTGAGGCGATGCGTCACTTCCTTACTGGCAGGATAAGTGATGCGCCAATCCTTTCCTCACACGTTAGGTAATGCGTCAGTTCCTTACTGGCAGGGGAGGTGATTAATCAACTCTGTCCTCGCAGGTCAGATGATGCATTGGTTCCTTACTGGCAAGGGAGGTGGTGTGTCAATTCTCTTCTCACAGAAAAGGCGATGCATTGGTTGCCAGTCACACAGCCTTGTTTCCTTACTGGAGTGCAGGGTCAATTAGAAAGTGATGCCCTGAGATGATGCATGGAAAATCCAGACGTGCTGTGATGATGGAGCTGCAGTGAAAGAGATGCTGCGTCAATTTGGCAGGCACTGTGTAGATTCTTCCACCCCAAGACAGGCGCTGCATTGACCTTGAAGACATTGCATCGATTTTCACTTGCGGTGCATTGGTGCATAGATTTTCTCCCTCAGATCACTAATTTCCACTTCCAAGGGCCCAGGGACTGGATATAGCACCATTCGGCAAATCAGGACTCTTAGCAGAAGACCCCAGGCACTGACAGGGGAAGCCTTTGATGTATCTAAGAATTCTTAAAAGGAGGCAAGCTCAGTTCAAGCCCTTGGAGAACCTTGGAAAGCAGGATGTAGAAAGCAAAGTCCAGTCCTTTCACTACCAGGACAGACGCAACAAGAAGCAGGTCAGCACAGCAAAACAACGGGCAGAGCTGCAGTCCCTCTTACAGCATCCAGCTCTTCTTCCTGGCAAAATGTCTACAGTCCAGAAGTGTGGGGTAGAGGTCAGGTCCTTATACCCATTCCTGTCTTTGAAGAAGGCAAACTTCAAAAAGAAGTCTTTGTAGTGCACAGGACCCTGCCCTTCCCTGCACTGGCCCAAAACACACACCAGGGATTTGGAGACTGCTTTGTGTAAGGACAGGCACAGCCCTATTCGGGTGCAAGTGTCAGCTCCTTCCACCACTCTAGCTCAGGAAGACACATCTGGGAATTCAGGGCCCACCTCAGGTCCATTTGTGTGACTGTCCAGAGTGAATTCACAAACAGCCCAACTGTCATCCTGACCTTGACGTATATACCTCAGACAGGCAGAGACACAGAATGGTTAAGCAAGAAAATGCCCATTTTCCAAAAGAGGCATTTTCAAACTTACGATTCAAAAACCAACCCCACCAAAAGTTGTATTTTTCAATTATGAGTTCAAAGACCCCAAACTCCACATCTCTATATGCTCCCAATGGGAAATTACACTTAAAAGATATGTAAAGGTAATGCCCCTGTTACCCTATAGGAGGAATAGGCCTTGCAAAAGTGAGAACAACATTTAGAAGTATTTCACTTTTAGGACATGTAGAACACAACATGTCCTACCTTTTAAATACACTGCACCTTTCCCATGGGGCTGCCTTGCGCCCACCTGAGGGGTGGCTTACATTTAGTAAAAGGGAAGGTTTGGGCCTGGCAAGTGAGTGCACTTGCCAGGTCAAACGGGCAGTTAATACTGCACACACAGACAGTGGCAGGTCTGGCAAGTGGGTGCACTTGCCAGGTTGCATGGGCAGTTTAAAACTGCACACACAAACACTACAGTGGCAGGTCTGGGACATATTTAAATGGCCACTCATGTGGGTGTTACAATCAGTGCTGTAAGCCCAATAGTAGCATTTGATTTACAGGCCCTGGGCACACACCTTGAGCCTGAGAGAACCCCTGGACGAGGTGATGTCCCTATACTGGCCGAGGACCCGCCTACGAATACTGCATCCACTGAACCTTCACCGGCCCCTCCCGACCTCACATAGAGACTTACGGATTTATAAGCTGGCAGGTATCTTACCACACAATAGCAAGGGCTCATGGTGACTGCATACTGTTGCTTATGCTAATACCCCCTATCACTTTTTCTTTTGTGGGTTTGTGTCTATGTTGAGAGACTAGCCCTCTTTGTGAAATTGGGGAGGAGAATCTGTTCAAGAGTGGAGATTCACATCTCAGGTTAGCCCAGTTGGCTACCATCCTTAGTAGCATCTCAACAGGTATTTCTAGTTTGCGAAGTGTAGGAATGGTGTTATGGATGGGGGTAGGTGGGAAGGGGTTCTTTTGGTTTGATGAGCTGATGGTACTACATGATATAGCAACACACCTGGCAGATGAGGGACTCACATTGAGAATATTGACAACACTACACTATGCTTGGCCGACCAGAATATGTAGACATGACACATTTGGGATAGGCTGTCGATCTTCTTGTGTGTTGGACCTGACCCTTTTTCGCAGGGTCATCCCCAAACTTTTTGCCTTCCTCCTCCTGTTTTTCCTACCTCTTGTTGTTGTCCCTAGGACTTTGGGCACTTTCTCACTGCTGACCATTGCTAAAGTGCATGTGTACTCCCTTCTAGACTTGGTATGATTGGCTTACACCTGATTGGCACATTTAATTTACCTGTAAGTCCCTTGTACAGTGGTATCCCTTATACCAAGGGCCTCTAAATTCATTGCTACTAGTGGGCCTGCGGTGCAGCTTGCGCCACCCACAGAAGAAGCCTTTCAAATCGGTCACAGGCTTCCACTGCAGGGCCTGAATGCACAGTTTACTGCAGCAGTGCCTTGGCATCTAAATTTACTTGCCAGGCCTGGAACTCCCCTTTTACTACATATAGGTCACCCGCTAAGGTAGGCCCCAGGTAGCCCTATGGGCAGGGTGCTGTGTAGATAAAAGGTAGGACATGGGTCTTATCGAACAGTATTGTCAAACAGACTATTTTGTTTCTGTAGGAGGCTGACCTGGTTTGTTGTGGGTACCTTGGGTACTTACACCTTATACCAGGTCCAGTTATCCCTTATCAGTAAAATGTAGTAGTGTTCTAGCAGCTTTGGCTGATAGAGGTAGCTATAGCAGAGCAGCTTAGACTGAACTAGGAGACATGCAAAGCTCTTGCAATACCACTGTAGTCATATGTTATTTATACACAAGTAAAGACAATACTCAGTGTTACCAAAAATAAAGGTAGTTTATTTGGGGGACACAGTACCAAAAATATCTGAGAGGCAATACTCCTTCTGGAGGTAAGTATTATACACAATATATACACCAGACACCAAAATAAGGCAAGTAGTTAGACATAGGATAGTGCAAACAATAGGAAATGCTATAGAATGCAATGGAAGAAAATAGGTCTAGGGGCAACACAAACCATATACTAAGAAAGTGGAATGTGAATCACGAATTCCCCCCTAGACAAGTGTAGTGTGTGCAGGATCTCTAGGAGAGTAAGAATGCAGTAAAGGTAAGTAAATTACCCCAACCCAGAGCCCAGAAAAGCAGGAGTAAAGTACTGTAGGTTTCCTTAGGACACACTACACCTCGTGATTGGAATTATTGCAAGAACCAACCAAGTCTGCAAACAACAAACAGTGGATTCCTGGACCTGACACCTGCAAAAGAAGGAGACCAAGTCCAGAAGTGGAAAGAAGTTCCAGGAAGGACAGGAGCCCCTGCCAAACCAGAAGAGGGTGCAAAAGAAGAGTCCCCAGTTGGACGAAGACTGCAGAAATGCACCCTAGGAAGATGCCAGCAGGTTCCTGCATGATGCAAAGGATGTCCCACGTCGTGAAGTTGGATGTAGGCAAGTTTTGGTACTGGATTCCTCCAACAAACCTTGGTTCCGTCAAAGTCGCATTTTGCATCAACTAGGCGCTATCTGGACCCAAGAAGGACCAGTGGCTCCAACTCTGTGCGAGGAAGAAGAGGGGGCTCTCAGCACTTCAGAGAGCCCTCAGAGCACCAGATAGCACCCACAGGTGTCCCAAGACACAGGAACAAAGGAGGTGCAAAATGCGTTTGGTGCAGTAGTACAAAGGAAGGTCCCATGGTGCCGGAGAACAACTCAGTGAGTTGAGCATCGTGGGGTAGAGTGCTGGGGACCTGGGCCAGGCTGTGCACAAAGGAATTTTGCAAATAGTGCACAGAGGCCTCAGGAGGTGAAGAAGACGCAGTGCACATGGTTACTGTTGTTCTGTGGAAAAGCAAGGTCTTACCTCCTCTAAATTATGTCAGCAGGACCTCAGGACAGTCTGTGTCTATGGGGTCCACTCTCTGTGTTCCAAGGAGCATGCTCGTCGCCAGGAGAGGAGTCAAAGAGAACCGGTTGTTGACTTAGAAGGTGCCTGCGTGAGCAGGGGAGTTACTCCGTCACCCCACAGGAGATTTATCCGGTCCTTCTGGTGCAGGGTGAAGACAGGGAGTCCTCAGAGCGTGCACACCGTGGAAACTGTTGCAGTTGCTGGCTGGAGCTGAAGTTGCAGAGGAAAAGTATCTCTTCTGGATACTTTGTTGCTGTTACAGCGGTTCCTGGAATAGGTTGTAGTTGATCCAAGGTCAGAGGATGAAGTAGTATTTGCAGAGGATTCCTGCTGGAAACTTGCAAGTAGAATCTGAAGAGAACCCATAGGAGAGACCCTAAATAGCTCTGAGAGGAGGATTGGCTACCTTATCGGGTATTGACCTATCAGGAAGGGTCTCTGACGTCATCTGCTGCCACTAGCCACTCAGAGTCCTCCAGAGTGCTCCCACACCTTGCAAAGCAAGATGGCTGAAGTCTGGGACACACTGGAGGAGCTCTGGGCACCACCCCTAGGGTGGTGATGGACAGGGGAGTGGTCGCACCCCTTTCCTTTGTCCAGTTTCGTGCCGGAGCAGGGACAAGGGGTCCCTGAACTGGTGTAGACCGGCTTATGCAATCTGTGTCCTTCAAATTATTTCCAGAGGCTGGGAGAGGCTACCCCTCCCCAGCCTGTAACACCTATTTCCAAAGGGAGGGGGTGTAACATCGTGCTCCCAAAGGAAATGCTTTGTTCTGCCTTCCTAGGACTGAGCTGCTCAGACCCCAGGAGGGCAGAACCCTGTTGGTGAGGTGGCAGCAGCTCCAGCTGCATTGCAAGCCTCAGAGAGCTGGTTTGGTGGTACTGGAGATCCATGGTGGAGGCCCCAGGATGCATGGAATTGGCTCCCCAATACCAGAATTGGAATGGGGGGACAATTCCATGATCTTAGGCACCTTACATGGCCATATTCGAGGTTACCATTGTGAATCTACATATAGGTATTGACCTATATGTAGTGCGCGGGTGTAATGGCGTCCCTGCAATCACAAAGTTCCGGGAATTGGCCATGAACTATGTGGGGGCACCTTTGCTAGTGCAAGGGTGCCCTCACACTTAGTAACTTTGCACCTAGCACTCATTTAATGAAGGTTAGACATAAAGGTGACTTATAAGTTACTTAAGTGCAGTGAAAATGGTTGTGAAATAATGTGTGCACTATTTTACAGGCTGCAGTGGCAGTTCTGTGAAAGGGTTTGTCTGAGCTCCTTATAGGTGGCAAAAGAAATGCTGCAGCCCACAAGGATCTCCTGGAACCCCAATGCCCTGGGCACTTAGGTACCATATACTATGGACTTATAAGGGGGTCCAGTGTGTCAATTAAAATTGGTAAATGAAGTCTAGCCTAGCCTTTAAATTTTAAAGCAGAGAGAGCATAAGCCCTGAGGTTCTGATTAGCAGAGATTCAGTGACACAGTTAAGCATTACTGACAACATTCACATTAGGCCACAAACTATGAACACTGAAGTCCTGGCTAGCAGGATCCCAGTGAGACAGGCAAAACACACTGACATATAGGTTTTTATTTATGAGCACTGGGGTCCTGGCTAGCAGCATCCCAGTGACACAGCAAAAACGCACTGACACACACTTAAAACAGGTCAAAAGTGGGGGTAACCATGCTAGAAAGAGGCTACTTTCTCACAGTTTCTCTCTGCGGTGAGTGCTGCCTCTCTCAAAGATTTGTATTAGGAATGCCCTTGCATATATCTAAGTGGTATCTCCTGATCTATGAGGTGCAGCGTGGCCATGTTTGGAATGGTAGTGAGAAATGGTGCCTATTGGTGCAGCTGGATTTATTATTACTATTGTAGAAATGTCACTTTTAGAAGGTGGGCATTTCTCTGTGCTTAGGACTCTAGTGCTTTGCAGTCTGACTCAATCCACGTCTTGAGCAGAGAGACAGCTTCACTTGGTGCATACTTTCCAGACAGCCATCACACAAGAGGGGCTGGATGTGACAGAAGAGGCATCTGAATACTGATAGTCTTCCTGGGCTGTGGAGAGTGAGGGTTATTCATACCTTACATGAGAAAAGGATGTGCCCTGCCCTCACGTAATGGATTGATTATCCCCTACTGATGTTTGCAGCCAGGGCTGGGGCTGTAGGGGGTGTTGTGCACTTCTGAACTTCCCCCTGAGATGAAAGAGAAAATGAGTATAAGTTCAGGGGTTGTTCCTCATGTTTGCAGACACTGTCTGAACTGGACACTAGATGCTGCTGGAAGGACTTGCCAGGAACTGACCTTGGGACTGCCCTGCTGATGTGCTGACCTGTGATCATCTAGGTCTCTAGAATGACTGCCACTGATATTTCCCAGGATGTTTGTGCTGGCCTGCTTGCCTGTGCCCTGCAATGTTGTGTCCCCCTAAGTTCTCCAGGGGCTAGATGGTCTGCTCCCATTACCCCTTTGTTTCTACTTTGAAGCACAGGGTGAGTGCTACAATCCTTGGCTAGGGGTGCACCCCCCAGCGCATGGTGACTCCTGCCTCCTGCAATCTCTACTATGCACGGGGAGAATTCTCGGTCTTCTGTGGCCCCAGTTACGGTGCTGCATCAGCTTTTCAAAGCGCAGACAAAGAGCGCTCCTGTTGGTGTCCCCGGGGAACAAGCAGGCATCCACTTATGAGGTCATTCACCACCACAGCCCGAGCTGACTTGGAAGTGCATCTTTCAATCAATCAATCAGTATTTGTAAAGCATGGCTACTCACTCACGGTGCTGGGGGGGAGGCCTCATCCGAAGACCCGCGTCTTGAAGTTGTTCCTGAAGATTGTAAGCGACGGGCTTTGTCTGAGGTGCAGAGGCAGGTTGTTCTAGCTCTTTGCTGTAGTGCAGGTAAAAGATCGTCCTTTAGTGGTGGTTTTACAGATGTGAGGGATGGTAGCCAAGGCCACTGGGGCAGAGGGGAGCGATCGTGGGGGGGGGGGGGTGTGGAAGGAGACGCAGTGATTCAGGTAGGCTGGTCCTGCATTGCGCATAGCCTTGTGCGTGTGGGTGAGAAAGCTTGAAGGTGATTCACTTCTCGACCAGTAGCCAGTGGAGGGTCCTCAGGTGTTGGGAAATGTGTTCTCGGTAAGGGAGGTCCAAAATGAGTCTGGCAGCAGCGTTCTGGATGAGTTTAAGTTTTTTGATGTTCCTAGTTGATGTGCCGACATAGAGAGCGTTGCCGTATTCGAGCTTGCTCGTGAGTAAGGAGTGGGTGACTGTCCTGCGACAGCCTGCTGGGATCCATCTGAAGATCTTCCAGAGTTTGCAGAGTGTGTGCCAACAGGAGGCGGTGACAGAGTTTACCTGGCGGGTTATGGATAGGGAGGAGTCGAGGATGATTCCTAAGTTGCGGGAGTGCTCCGTTGGCATAGGGGGGCCAATGAGGGATGTGGGCCACCATGAGTCATCCCAAGCTAAGGTAGCATTTCCGAAGATGATGAGCTCCGTCTTGTCAGAGTTGAGCTTGAGGCAGCTTTCTCTCATCCAGGTGGTGACGGCTTCCATTCCTGCGTGAAAGTTCCTTTTGGCCGTGTCTGGGTCTTCTGTGAGGGAAATGATGAGTTGTGTGTCATCAGCCTATGACATGTTGTTCATACCGTGGCTTCTGACAATAGCAGCAAGAGGGGCCATGTATACGTTGAACAGTGTGGGACTCAGTGAGGATCCTTGGAGGACCCCGCAGTTGACTCCTGTGGGTCTGGAGGTGTAGGGCGGGAGCCTGATCCTCTGCGTCCTCCGGGAGAGGAAGGAGTCAATCCATTCCAGGGCTCTTCCGCGGTTTCCTATGTCATGGAGGCTGGTGCGCAGAATGCTGTGGGAGACCATGTCGAAAGCTGATGAGAGGTTGAGGAGTATGAGTGCTGCGGTGTGGCCGCGGTCTAGGAGTAATCGGATGTTGTTGGCGGCTACGAGGACTGCTGTCTCTGTGCTGTGTTTGCTGCAGAAGCCGGACTGGGTGCTCTCCAAGGAGTTGTTGGCCTCGATGAAATTCCATAGTTGTGGATTGACTGCTTTCTCTAGTACTTTGGTGGGGTAGGGTAGCAGAGAGATGGTCTGGAAATTCTTTAGTTCTGATGGGTCCGCCAAAGGTTTCTTCAAGAGAGGGCATATTTTGGCGTGTTTCAAGTCCTCAGGGAAGGTTCCCATGCTGATGGAGCAGCTGATTGTGTTACGAAACTCAGGGTGATGGATGCACTGGCTCTGATGTATATGTGGTGCGGGCAGGGGTCTGAGGGGGCTCCGGAGTGGTGCTGTTCATGATGTTGACTGTTACCTTTGTGGTGAGCGTGGATCAGTTGTGGTTGGTCTGGGTGGATTCTGGGGGGGGGTGCTTCAGTCGCAGGTTCTGGTGCCAGGAAGCTGTTGTAGATGTCCTGGATCTTGTTGTGGAAAAAGGAGGCAAGTTTGTCACAGAGGTCCTGTGAGGAGGGATACTGGTGGCTTGGGAGGGAGGGATCTGTTAACTCGATGAGTGTGAAGAGTTCCTTGGAGTTGTGTGCGGAGGAGTTGCGTCCTTCCTTACGTTCTCGATTTTTCATCGGTGGTCGGCGGTTGCGGCTCTGAATGAGGTGAGGTCTTCGCTGGAATGGCTGTTCCTACATTTTTTCTATAAATGTCTGCAGGTACTCTTTGATTCTTGGAGTTTGGTGGTGAACCAGCTGGCCTCCTTAGGTACGTGTTGGGCTGACGTCAGCTGGAGAGTGGCTAGAGTGTCGGCCCATGCAGTGATCCAGGTGATGAGATTGCGTGCTGCTGTGTTGGGGTTGTCGGGGGAGGGAGGGATTTGGTGAGCGATGAGGTGTGTTGCTTGTTGGTGATTTCATTCCATTTCCTGTGGAGGGTCCTGGAGGTGTGGGTGTGGCTGCTGGATGTGGTGATTGTGAAGTGTATGCAGCGGTGGTCGGTCCAGTTTGGGGTGGAAATGATCTCGATGGTGATCCGGTCATTTGATGTGAAGATGGGCCGAGTGTGTGTCCTGCGATGTCTGTGGGTGTGGAGACCAGCTGTCTGAGGCCGAGGGTGGTGAGGTTGTCGAGTAGAGCTGTGGTGTTTGGTTCGGTGTGATCCTCGAGGTGGAAGTTCAGGTAGCCCACGAGGAGGTAGTCGACTGACGCCAGGGCCTGGGGGGTAGCGATTTCTATGACATTGTCTATGAAAGCTGGGCAGGGCTGCGTGGCCTGTACACCAGGGTGCCGCGGATGGAGGAGTTGTGGTCGGAGTGGACCAAGAAGTGAAGGTGTTCCATGGTGGTGCAGTGATCATCTTGGATGGCCTTGACACGTAGTGAGGACTTGTGTACAATGGAGAGTACTCCACTTGAGTGGGAGGGCAGGTCCCTCCTTAGGATGTTGTAGCCATCGGGAATGGCAAAGAAATATCTGGACCCGAGGTGGGGTTGGTCCAGGTCTCGGTGAGGAAGGCGATCTCCGGTCGGGTGGTGTCAATCTTTAGCTGATGCAGGCGTAGGGAGACCCGCCGGCGAGTCTGCTGCCACCCACCGCCTAGCACAAGGTTAGCCAAGGGGGAGATGGCTCAATGGAAGAAAGGAGCTGCCAACTGCTATCAGAGCCCGCAGGAGGACATTGCGTCGGGTCAGAAGAGACAGCACTGTGTGTGCCCCACCCCAAGGTACTGAAAGGAGCAGCTGTACTGAATGGGTGTGGGCAGCTTCTGTGCAAAATTGAGCACGGGGACCGACCAAGGTCTACCAGAGAAGTGGGCCTGTTTTTTTACTCGGTGGCAAGATGGGAGGGAAGCTTGGGCAGGGGTCCCGTTCCTGTCAGGCTTAGAAGCTGTGTGGCCTCTCCCCTCCCCCATATCATTGAGCTACCCTTCTTTGAGGGGGGTCCCTATGCAGTAAATAGCGGGATGGGACGGAAACCTAAACGGAGGCCTAATCCCTGCTGAAAGTGCAAATGTACCACATTTACCGTAATAACGGGAGTAGCAGCACAGGAGCTCCTGTGTCCATCCTTGGAGATACATGTGTATCATACAGCATATAAAAGGAGCACAGACATGCTGAAACCTTCAGGGAGAAGGTGCTAAGAGGAGCCCTGAATGTTCTGCATTTCTCTCATATGTTTTATGCCCTCATATTCATTTCATGCTTTGAGTGATGACCTGAAGTGATTTATATGCCCTTTTGCTGTGTTGTGATGAGGATCATTTCAGGGTCTACAGTACATGCATTGGGAGGGAGTGTTTTATGTTGACATATGCAGCATGGCAAGGTTTCCTTGGCGCATTTTTACATGACAGGTGCAATAAGGGAACGTTTCTGTTACATTTGCATTATGATGTTTTGACAAGTGCCGGGTTGGCACAATACTACTGATTTATGTGGTTCTGGTCTATGTGCCAACGCTTTACACATTACCTCTGTAATAAGCTACCAAGGGGACGAGCAGGGGTCATCTTGGGTGTATAGCTCCCATGCCCTGACTAGAGCAGCGGTTACTGCCTGTCAGTTCCCAGACACCGCAAAAACTGATGCACCACCTCCTCCAAGCAACTCAAGAACCATTCACCTGCCGATTCTGCTGCTTCTCCTGCAACATAGGACCACCCACCCACACACAATCCCTTGCCACACCCTCTCTGAAGACCATGAACACCCCTGAACTCCTTCAGTGCATTCTGCTCAGCGCCCAATCCCTCTGTAGACATTCCACGGAAACCTGTGACACCATCACTGCCCTCTCTCCTAATATAATCTTCCTCACTGTTGCCTGGCTCAGCCCCTCCTCAGACCCCAAAATCACCACCTCAGTACCAGACGGCTACAAGATGATACACTGAAACCACACGGGGTAGGCACTGCCATCATTCACAAGCAAACCACTTGATGCATCACCAACGATGACAACTCCACACCAATCATAGAATACCTCAACTTCCAACATCTGACTGACACCAAGATGACCATGAGAGGCACCCTTGCCTATCTACCTCCTGGACCTCGACCCACCTTCTGTGATGGCATCTCCAACTTCATCACCCCTCTAGCTATTGACTCAAGTCACTAAATCCACTCAGCAACCTCAACTTCCACCTTGACGACCCCAACAATGCCAATTCCACCGCTCTCATGGAGAACATGACCAACATCGGCCTTACCCAACTGGTCACCAACTCCACTCCACCTCCAGTGACACAGTCAAATACGGCCACGCCACAGAGGTCACCTGGTCTGACCACGCCATCATCCACTTAACCATCTCCAGCACTCAGACACAACCACCAAGCCTTGCAGTTCCACTCACCGCATTTGGGGCAAAGTGGCAGAGACTCAGAGTACTCAGGCCCTCAGTACCACCCAGCCTGACGCTGCATCAGACCTAGAGGGCAGGCTGTCCAGAACTTCTCTGCCTAGATCACCAAATGAGCCAACAAAGTTGCCCCTATAAAGCCAGCCAAACCAACAAAACCTTAATACAAGCTAGCTGGTATACTCCGGAACTCAGAACCATCAAGCAGAACTTCTAGCAACTAGAGAAACAATGGCACACCATAAAAAATCTCTCTGACCAAACCGCCTACAAATCAGCCCTCAGCAAATACCACCAGCTCATCAAGGAAACCAAGAGAGCATCCATCATGGACCACATTGAAACGACGGCCAATCACATGAAAGAACTTCAACACTGTCAAGGGATTATCCTCACAATCGCCCTTCCCAAAAACTCTGTGACACACCTTTGGACTATTTCCACAGCAACATAGCCACCATCTACAGCGACTTTGACCCCTAACTCAACGATCTCAACTTCCACTACCTTGGCCCACCCACACACACCAACCAAGCAATCACTACATGGACTCCGCTCACCATACAGAACACCACAGCCATCATGCCCTCCATCCACTCCGGACCACACACAAACCCCTCCTGAAGAAACCCTCCGCAGACCCCCAGCAAACTCAAAAATTACAGCCCAATTTCTCTGCTCCCGTACCCCCCCCCAAAGTACTTGAGAAGGCCATCAACTACCAGATCATCGAATACTTGGAAAAAAGTAACTTGCTCGACACCACCAAATCAGGATTCTGTGTCAACCACAGAATGGAGACTGCCCTGATCGCAGTCATCAACAACATATGATCTCCCCTCAGCCATAGAGAGACAGCAGCCCAATCCTCCTCGACCTATCAGCAACATTGAATACCATATAACACCATACCCTCATCAACAGACTCAATAGGATCAGCATCCAGAGGAGCGTCCCCAAGTGGATCACACCCTTCCTTAAAGGATGTAAGCAGAGAACCCGCCTGCCTCCCTTCACCTCCGAAATAAAGAACATCATCTGCAGTGTAGCCCAAGGATCATCCCTCAGCCCCATCCTGTTCAACACTTACATGACTCCCCTCAATGATATTGTCAGACCCCACAGACTCAAAATCACACTATACACAGACACACAACTCATCCTCTTGCTCACCGAAGACCCCTCCACCACTACAACAAACTTCCACAACACCATGAAAAGTGTCCCCAACTGGATGAGAACCGACGGACAAGACAGAAGTACTGATCTTCGAAAGAAACACATCCATTTAGAACAACAGGTGGTGGCCCTCCAAGCTCAGACCCACACCCACTCCTACAGACCACGCACGCAACCTGTGCATCATTCTCAAACAGCAAACTCACCATGAAGCTCCAAATCAACACAGTCGCCTCTTCCACACCCTCTGCATGCTTTGCAGAATCTTTAGATGGAGCCCACCAGCGCCAGAAAAACCATCACCCAGGCCCTTGTCATCAACAGGCTGGACTACGGCAACGCACCGTGCTCTAGGATCTCCACTCAAACTTCTCATGAGATTTCTGACCATACAGATCACAGCAGCCAGACTCATCCTAGACCTTCCCAAACAAACCCACATAACTCCCTACCTCAGAAACCTCAACTGGCTCCTCATCCAGAAGAGATGCCAGTTCAAGATCCTTACACACCCCTTCAAAGCTTTACACAATCAGGGACCTGCATACGTCAACTACCACATGAGTTTCGATCAACCCACCAGACACCTGCACTCCACTTTCCGGGTCCACACACACATAGCCTTAATTCGTCACAGCGGTGGGCGATTCATCTCCTACATTGCGGCCAAGACCTTTAACGACCTTCCTCTCCACCAACAAACAGCACCTTCCCTGGCAGACTTCAGAAGCAAACTCAAGACCTGGCTCTTTGTCTGAGACTTTGCAACTTCAGCACCCTGATACCCCTAAGGGTGATAGTGCTGCGCTATACAAATACTGATTGATTGATTATACACATAGGGAGGAACTGCCTATGTTCCTCCCCTTGGCCTACGGAAACCATTGACATTTTGAATTAGAGTGTAACCTGTGTGAGAAAACTAAATTTGTAGCTTCCAAAATGGTAACTGTACATTCTGTTGGTCATTCAGAGATTCCATGTTCAGTTCAGGAACAGAGCCCAGGTCTTTGTCACCCTGCTGTGCCCAGTAAATACCTTTACTCCAGCAGCAGTTAAAAGATGGAAAACGCAGTGTGATGCAGCTTGTAAGCGAACAAAAAAAAGGAGGACCCCACCGCAGATTTCCCCAGCGCCACAGGAGAGACGCTACTACAATATATGTTCATTCCAAAGAACTTGCCCCATAATGGTTTGTGGGGCCATTTACTTTACTTACATTTTTGCCTATATCTCAGACTGTGATGGTCCAAGGATGAAGGGGCCATCACCAAATTCTTCAGCACAAAGTGCAGAAAACCACTTGTTTATGTCATCCTCCTCCTTGTAAGGGGGGACAATCTTATGCAGGTTTCTTGAGTCTGTTTCTCTAACAGGATGACTATCAAGATTGCTGCTGCTGCCACCATGGGGAACTAACCCCAACTTCTGTCTTTCCCTCTCTACATCTAGGGATTCCCTGTCTAAGGCCAACTTCTGCTGTCTTAGCTTCAGTCTGGCCTCTTCCAACCTCAGCTTTCTGAGTTCCCTGTCTAGGGTGTTGTTCTCAGGGTGGGAGGTTTGGGAATTCTCTGATAGAGAGGTAATGTGGAAATTAGCAGAAGTGGACCTTTCTCTAACTACCGGAACCCTAGTGACCTGGCCTTTGGGAGTGAAAGGTGCTCTACTGATGTGTGACCCCCTCCCACTACCAGCTTCACTAGGTGGCTTGATAACTGAAAGGCCTTTAGATGTACCCTCCCCAGAGTCCTCAGGGCCATCCCCTGCTTCTACCTGGGTAGCCCCCTCCACTACCTCCTGATTCTGGGTTTGGTCAGTCTGATTGGGTTATTACCAATCCCTAAACTCCTTTCTATACTGAGACCCCTCAAACTTTTAAAGTTTAGATTCTCATAAGTTGTCTTCACAACTTTGGGAGGGCCTGTACCACAGACATAGTGGTTAGAGAAGAGAGAAAATGTTTAGAATTTTTTTTTTTTTTAAAGAGAAAAACGTTTTAGAAAGAAAGTAAACAGAGATGAACTGCTAACAAAGCAGGTGATAAAAGATCCGAAAAAAAGGACACAAAGATATCTTTCAGATTTTTTTGTGCCATTTGTTCAGTCACCCTTAACGGGGGAATGCCCCCGTTCCATACATTATGCCTAGAGCAGGCATAATGTAGTTCAAAGGGTTACAAAGTAGAGCAATGCGTGCATTGCGCCACTTCGTAAATTTGGCGTGGGGATTTTGGCCTCGTTGGGCTACATTAGCGTGAAAAAAAATGATGCTAATGTGGCCCAAGGAGGCACTAGGGGCTCTTAAATCTGGGCTGTAATGTTTTGGCTGATATGAATGTTAATTTAAATCCTCTTTGATGGTAAAATCAGATTTAAAGTCACATTTCTAAAAAATACCTGTTTTAGCAAGTTGGCCTTCAGAAAGTAAAATCTCCAAAATAGCACGTATAAGTTCTTAGGTGTTTTGATAAACAACCATGGCTCGTTCCTGGCTCATGTCTTGTTCAATATCTGATGACTTACTCACATAAAATATCATAAAACTCTTGCACATTTTAACTAAAATATATTTAGTGAATGAAGCTTTTTGTTAGCAGTTCATCTCTGTTTATTTCAAATAGGATGCAGGTGAATCAATTATCTTCATGTATTTATATGTAATGGTTTTTTAATAACGGAGTATTAAATAAACATGTACACTTTATTTAAAAAAAAGTTAGCCTTTTCTTGTCCCAACCATTTGTGCTGTCTGCCAGTATCCTTGTCACATGATTGAGAATGACTTGGAGTTTGTGTATTCCTGCCAGAGAGGAACACAAAAGGTGTCTGTTA
The DNA here is from genome assembly GCF_031143425.1 of Pleurodeles waltl. Taxonomy (NCBI): domain Eukaryota; kingdom Metazoa; phylum Chordata; class Amphibia; order Caudata; family Salamandridae; genus Pleurodeles; species Pleurodeles waltl. The sequence goes on from NC_090439.1 coordinate 1,144,449,114, forward strand.
TGGACATCCTGCCAGCATCGCCGGCGGTAGAGCTATTCACTGCCCCATGTACACTGTAAAGGGCTTGCTGTCAGACCACACAAACCTGACATTAGCCTTTTATCCCGCAGATGTCTTGAAGCCTTGACAGGAAAAGGTAAGCACTTTCCAGAACCAGATATGTGGATAGTATAAGGAATATTGGTATATTGGACCATCAGAACTACACATAAGAAAGTGAGATGTGAAAGTTAGTCACCCTCCTAGGCAAGTGTGTGTAGAGGGGAGCTGTGAGTAATAGGAACAACCAAAGGTAAGTACCACAACCCACCCCAACAACCAGGAAAACAGGAGTAAATCACAGTACATTTCCCAAATCACACACAGAGAAGTAAAGAATAAGAATGCAAAACCCAGAATAGACTGCAAGACACCAACAGTGGATTCCTAGATAAGAAGACCTGTGGAAGAAGGGGACCAAGTCCAAGAAGCACAGAAGAGTCCAGGAAGAGCAGGCGCCCCTGCTAACCCAGATGAAGGTGCAAAAGGTGAACCACCGGTGAAGAAGAAAAGTCAGCACTGCATCCAGGAAGATAGAGTCTAGTTTCTGGAGGATGGAAGCGATGTCCCACGCCGGATGGAATATTGCAGTTGGGTTTGCATCGTCGGAGTCCGCTAACAAGCTTTGGCACACGCAAAGCTTGCGCTTAGTGGAAAGTGGCGCTGCCGGGGACCAGGACCAGGTGTCTTGCTTCCTTGTTGAAGCTTGTAGGGTCGTTAAGAGTCCAGATGCAGATTCTTCGGTGAGAAGTCAAAGTGGAGGATGCAGAGGATTCCTGCTGGAGTCTTGCAATCTGAATCTGAGGAACCACCTAAGAGAGATACCCTAAATAGCCCTTGTTAGAAATGGGGTCTTTGGTTGACAGTCAGGTTACTCCCTTTTGAAGCAAGGACCCTCACTCTAGTCAGGGTAAAAGAGAATCACCCTCAGCTAACCTCTGCTTACCCCTTTGGTAGCTTGGCAGAACAGTAGGCTTAACTCCAGAGTGCTAGGTGTAAAGTATTTGTACCAACACACACAGTAACTTAATGAAAACACTACAAAATGACACAACACAGGTTTAGAGAAATAGGAAATATTTATCTAAACAAAACAAGACCAAAATGACAAAAATACACAATACACAAGTCATCAATTAAAAATCAAAAAGAGTCTTTAAGTAGTTTTAAACACACATTAGCGCTGCTAGCGTGAAAATGTACCTGGTGCGAGTCAAAAATAACCCCGCACAGCCGGGTGTGCGTCGAAAAGGGTTTGCGATGCGTTGATATCTCTCACGAGCGAGACCTTGCGTCGTTTCCCCCTTCTTCTTTTTTTTTTTAAAATTATTTTTTGTTAATAATGCAGCATGGTACAAGGCCAGGCGTTTATAAACAGTTATACATCAAGAATATTAGAGAATTAGAGAAACGTGTAAAACAATAAGATATTATTGTTTGTACTTCGAAAAACCTGAGGTACTGTTCAATTCCAACATATGATAGGAGAAGGGGATTAAAGGAAATATAGATAAGGGTAAAGGGTAGATTGTAACTGATCAAACGAGCAGACAAGGTATTGCGTCATTGATCGCCCAGGTAATAGGTGAGAGAGAGTAGGAAAGGGAATCAGATAAGCTAGCTAGTCGAACAGCAAGGGTTTTGGGTACAGGGTCGCCTGATTCCGTAAGGATATGAAGTAAGATTCTCGCTGCGTCGGTGTCTGAATTGGGATCAGGTCAGAGAGCGGTTGCCTAGCGAGCTTTCGGCCAGGGTTTTTTACCTTGGGGAGAACGCGCGCCACGACACTGGTGTGTCCTAAGGTTGCAGGTTACCAAGGGGGTTATGCGGTGCGAGTAGTGGGGCTTGCAGCTCCTGTCTTCACTTTGGCCAATTCAAACTGATACTAGGTGTCCTTCTCATACCACGGAGAGAGAGGTCTGTGGCAAAGGTCTGCTTGGAATGCTGATGAAGAGCAGTGTGTAGTCTCTAGTGAATTTAAGAAGGAAGAAAGAAGAAAAAGAAGGAGAGAGAGAGAGAGAAAGAAAAAGACAAAGAAAAAGAGAAGAAGGAGATAGAAAGAAAAGAAAAAAGAGAAAGGGAGAAAGAGGGAGAGGAGGAGTAAAGGAAGAGAAAAATGCAAGGATAAGGGGAGGGAAAGGAGAGAAGGGAAGGGTGAGGGAAGGGGAGGGGGGAAGGGGGCGGTGGTTCCGGATGATTTGCTATCGTCCCATTGTAAGGAAGGGAGCCCATACATGCGTGAATACTTGAGCTTGATCTTGTGGGTTATAGATGATTCTTTCATGTGCAGCCGTGCGGACATGGCTATAATCCATTCCTCCGGAGTTGGGGAGGTCTCCAACCGCCAGTGGCGGAGTATGCAGATTTTTTTCCAGTGGCTAGTGCAGTGTGCAACAGTCTTTTGTGTGGTCTGGAGAGATCTGGTAGGGAGGTCATGTCTTGTAAAAGTATGAGGGTGGGGGGGAGTGGTGACGGCAGTGGCATTGATTCTGCCAGAGTGGAACTCACAACATCCCAGAGTGGTCGAACTGTTGGACAGTCTGTTAGGATATGTTTTAAGTCACAAGATGTCTCTGGGCACCGCCAGCAGTTCGCGTGTGGGAGGAGTCCTGTCCTATGTAATTTTGCTGGGGACCAATGCCAATCGTGTAGGACTTTAAAGAGGCAGAATTTCAAGCGTGCCTCCCGGGTGCCTCTGTCTAGTGCCTCTAGGATGGCTTCCCAGTCATCTGGATCTAGGTCCTATTGCAATCGGGTTTGCCACTGTAAGCGCAGTTTCTCCGAAAGAGGCTGGGAGTAGAGTTGTCTGATAATTAAATCGTAGAGACCTGACATTACTCCCTTATGTTGCCCCCATTGCTGCAAGTAAGCCACTATAGGTGAGGGCTGGGACCCCCGGAAGGTGGTTACATTCCCCTGGGAGATAAAATGCTTGAGTTGTAAGTATCTCCATTCCTGATTCTGTTGGAGGCCGAACTCCTCCCGTGGCCTGGGGAAGGGTTTGAGCACGTCATTTTCCAGAACCTGAGAGAGGGTAAGGATGCCTGCTCTCCTCCACTGCGGCCAGTTGAGTACCTCACCACCTACTTGGAGTCCACTGTTGCGCCATAAGGGCGCTTGGGCGTGGATGAGGGGGTGGACCCCAAATAGTCGGTGAGCCCTTTGCCAGGCTGCCCTGGTCGCCTTAAAAATAAGGTTCACCGAATTGGTGGATGGGAGGTCTTCACAGTAAGGTCCCCGAGCCCCTCGTTCGCAGACAGAAGTTGTCTTTCCACTGCTATCCACAAGGGAGGGTCTGGTATTTTTGACAGTGTGTTGGACAGTTGGGACAGTTGTAGAGCTAGAGAATAGTGCTCCACCGATGGGCGTCCCATGCCCCCGTGTGAGCGACGGGCTAGAAGTTTAGCTGGTGATAGCCGTAGTCGCATAGTGCCCCACACAAATGATCTAATTAGTGCATCAATGCCTCGTAATGTGGAGAGGGGCACTTGTAAGGGGAGAATACCCAGGATGTAGGTGAAACGGGGCACCGTCACCATCCTAACCGCTTGCACTCTGCCCCACATGGAGAGGCCCAGCTGGGTCCATTTTGCAAAGTCTAGTTTCGCCCGCATAATGAGGGGGTCAATATTGTCCGCCACCATGTGTGTCAGGCCTGGATTGACTAGCACTCCCAGATATTTGAGACGTTTCGGCGTCCAGCGGAATGGGTAACCTAGGAGTGCTGCCCTTGTGGTTACTCGCCATAGTGGGAGTGCCTTGCTTTTGTCCCAATTAATGCGGTACCCTGAAAGGGCTGCAAAGTCCTCAGTTACCTCTAGCAAGGCTGGTATGGATTGTTCTAAGTCCATGAGTGTTAAGAGGACGTCGTCGGCATATAAGTATATTTTGGAGATACCTTCGGGTAATGGAAGGCCGGTTATGAAGGGGGAGGATCGAATGGCTGCAGCCAAGGTCTCCATTGCCAGCAGGAACAGGAGAGGCGAGAGGGGGCAACCCTGTTGTGTACCCCTCCGGATAGGAAAAGGATCCGAGATGAAACCCCCACAGTTGACCCTGGCCGCGGGCTGGTCATAGAGTAGCCGCACCATGGAGATAAATTTGCCGCCCAAACCAAATCTCTCTAGGGCCATTCTATGCGATCAAATTTCGACGTCTAAGGACAGGGCCAACGCCGTCTCCGGTGAGTCCCTGGTAGTCCATAGGGTGTGACATAGAGTACGCAGATGGTTCCTAGAGGTACGGCCTGGCACAAACCCCACCTGTGTATAGTGTATTAAGGACGGGATTACTTTGCATAGTCTGTTTGCCAGAAAACTTGCTAGGATTTTGATATCCCCGTTTAGGAGAGAGATGGGTCGATAGCTGCCACACAGTAAGGGGTCTCTCCCAGGTTTCGGTATGACGGCTATCGTAGCATTATTGGATATGGCTCCTAGTGTCTGTGTTTCGCAGGCTTCGTTTAGGGCTTCGCATCGGATATCAATCGCCTCTTTCCCTACCCATTTATAAAATTACGCCGGATATCCATCCTCCCCAGGTGATTTGTGATAAGGGAGGTCGGAGATGACTTTATCTATCTCCTGTCTGCTTATTTCCCCTTCTAGGAGGCTACGACCCTCGTCTGATAGGGAGGGGAGGTCAAGCCCCTCTAAGAAGGTAGCAGTCTGTGCCGGGCTGATTGTTGTTTCCGGCGTGTAGAGGCACCTATAGAACAACGCAAATTTGTTTGCAATAGCCTGTGGGTGCGTCAGTGTTTTCCCAGAAGGGGAGCGAATAGCGGGGATGGCCAAAGCGGCTGTTCTTTGGTGAAGTTGGGCTGCCAGCAGTCGCCCTGCCTTTTCACCTTGTTCGTAGTGTCTCCCTTGTAGCCTCTGTAGCGCGTATTCTGCCTGAGTGCTGTACAGCTCATTAAGTGCCATTTGGGCGTGTTCTAGGTTTCGGCAGCCTAGAAGGGAGGGGTGCGCCGTGTATTGCCTGGTAAATCGGCGTATATCGAGTTCCAGTGCCGCCTGTTGCTCTTTTCTTTCTTTATTCGCTAGCACAGCGTCCCGCATGAGCTGTCCCTGTATTGAGGCCTTGGCCGCGGCCCACATGATTCGACTTGAATCAACAGTGCCTAGGTTATCTTGGACGAAAGTGGTTGCATGGTCTTGTAACTGCAACTTACCTTGGGGGGATCGGTAGTCTCCAGGGTCTGCGGCCCGGAGATACCAGGCCCAACTGGATGGCTACAGTGACTGGAGAGTGGTGTGAGAGACCTCCCTCCAGTATACTGTCCTCAAGGGTGTGGGCTACAAGATTGTGGGATAGAAGAAAATAATCAATCCGGGATTGGGTACCATGCACCTGCGAGAGAAAGGTAAATTCTCTGTCTGCCGGGTGAGTCAGCCTCCAATGGTCGACTAGGCCATTGTCCCGAGTGTGTCTGTCTATAGGGCTCTGTCTGCATTGTTACTTATGTCCCGGGGTCCTGTTCTGTCCAGTGCTGCGTCCCTGGCTAGATTCCAATCTCCTCCTATAGCGTAAAGGGATACCCCTATCTCGGTCAGGAGTCGATTAAGCTGTAGGAAAAAGAGGCGTTTGGGACCTGTTAGACGGAGCCCACACACAATGTTGAGTCTCCGATCTTCAGTTTGGCAAATGCGTAGCGGCCCTCGGGGTCAGTCCACGATCTGACGACCGTGAAAGGGAGGGTTTTACGTAGTAGGATCGCCACCCCACATTTTCTTGGGATATTTTCCGTGCTGGATGAGGGTGGGTTGCAGCTAAACAGGACGGCACCCACCCAGTCGCGCCGTAGTTTATCAGATTCAAGACTATCTAGGTGTGTCTCTTGTAATAGGGCAATGTCCGTCTGCTTGGAATTAAGATAGGATAGGACTTTTTTCCGCTTAATGAAATGGGTGAGGCCATTTACGTTCCATGAGATGACCCGTAGAGGTACTACCAATGCTCCAGTCGAGTTGGGCATTCCTACTTCCTGTACCAGCCCACCCGGGGGTATGGGCACGGGGGGTGGAATAGACTCTGTAAACTGGGGAGGAGGTTGAAAGGAGAGGAAGGAAGCAACAGGTATGTGGAATAATAAGGAGAATAAAAAAGGAAACTGCAAGTCAGTGGAGAGGGAGAGCCAGTAGGCGAGATTGAAAAAGAAAGAAGTTAGGTTAGAAGATAGAGGAGGGAGAACGGGACTAGGGTCCCGGTACACGTGAACTTTAACCGGCGGGTCTAAAACCTAGGCCAAATGAGCATCGTTGCCCAGCCAGCGGGCCCCGCGCTGGGGAGGGCGGCACCTACGTGGCGCCCAGGCCCCCCACGTAGACATCTCCAGTCATGCCCGAGGGAGGTATGTGGCCCGAGGGGGGAGAGGATAGGCGGGGAGGGGGGTGGGGCCCCGCAGAGGGCACACGCTGCTCTCATGACAGGTTGAATCTGGAGGTGGGATAATGTTGCACCTTCGGAAGAGGGGGGTAGGGGCGGGAGCGGAGGGAGTGGGGAACAGAAAAGGTGCATGACAAATGTCCGCGCAGGTTTTTTTTTTTTTTTTGGAGAAAGAGAGAGGCCGTACCTTAGTTGTGTCCGGGGGGTGGGAGTGGGGGGGGGAATGCTGCTATCGCAAGGATCTCACACCATAGGTTGATCTGAAGGGTTGCGGTATAACTTTACCCTGGGTCGTAGAACCTGTGGTCTACTCTGCTCTACACCATCGCCCACGGTGGGCCCTCTGCAGCGTCTGGTGAAAAGCCAGAACCCAGAGCCCAAATCCAGTCCAAGAACCTAGAACCCCACCCCGACTAGGACGACCTAGTTATGTATGGGAATATTGTGGTAATTCTCGCATTTCCTAGAGGGTACTCTAGACCAGGTAGGGTGAATGATATGGAATGGGGTTGGTGTTACCAGAAAAGAGGAGAGGGGGGGGAGGAGAAGAGCGAGAGCGGTCAGGAGCAATCAAGAACAACCAAACAATCCAAACAGTCTAAGGCAGTCGAAGCCTACTAGAGGCAATAACTCTCAACGTTATAATGCCTTAAGGGTGCACATGAGAACAGGTACTTATCTCTTCGCCTGGTCTCCTCCACCGTGGGGTTCCTGCAACGCCTCCATGACAGTCCATAGTTCACGACATCGAAGATCTATAGGGGTGCAGTGCCCGTTTTGGTTTCAGATGGAGGGCACCTAGGGTTTTAGAGGGGATCAGGATTTATCTCTTCCTGACAGCTGTGTGTGCATCGCCACCGCCTGTAATACTTGGCCCCTGTCATCAAAGCTTTTTGTTAGTCTCTCCAGGTCTCTACCCCTGGCTTGGGGGTCTGTGGTTGATCTTCCATCAGTGTCCAGAACTGTTTCTGGCTGGCCCGCTCCCCGGGCTTGACTCTGTGTGTCTTGGGGGAATTGGGCTGCTGCTTCCATGGGTTGTGTCGGGTCATGTAGGCCCTCTAGGAACGTTTTCAGGTCCTCTGGGTCGTAGAAGGTCCGTGACTCCCCATTCTTGGTGATCCACATCCTGGCTGGCTCGAATAGGCCAAATTTCACCTCCAAGTGGCGAAGGCGAGGACGAAGGGAGAGAAAGGCTTGCGTTCGGGTTGTCTGTAACAGTTGGCAGGCCTGCCCATGTCGCAGGAAGCAGGCTATGATTGGGCGGGCGGTCTTTTCCGTTTTGTCTCCTGAGGCCAAGCCTATGGGTCCTTTGGAATTCCAGTGAAGGATCAAATGTTGTGTCAGCTAGTTTGGGAAGCGTGTCCCGCAGGTAAGAAAGAATGTCTGTACCCTCAATGCCTTCCGGAAATCCGAGGAAGCAAATGTTGTTTCTGCGACTTCTGACCTCTAGGTCGGTTAGCTTGTTGCGGAGGTGGAGGAGTTCCTGATCTCTGTCAGTCTGTAAGGCCACTTGGCTTTCCACTGCTGCCACTCGATGGTCCAGTCCGGAGATTTGCGACTGGAAGCCCGCTATCTCCAGGCGCATAGATCTCGTCTCCGCTGTTAACGCCACCATAGCATTGTCCATACCTTCCAGTTTGCGACCCACTGCTGATATCTCCTGTAGTATGCGGTCCATTGACGCTCCTTGTGCATCTTCTGACATGTTGGCATGCGGGGGAGGTAGAGGGTCCGCGGCAGGGGAGTGTTTCTGTTGACGCAGGGCTTCGGAGAAGAGTAGTTGGCAGGATGGTTTGCCCGATGCTTTACCCGCCGTCTTGCCCTGAGGTACTGGGTTTTTCAGAACCGGTACTGGTCCGGTAACCCAGTGGTGCCAGGGTACACCCAAAGACCTCGGGTACTTTCCTGATTCAGACCACAGAAACTCAGAGTCTTCTAGGTGAAGTCAAAGATCGAATTTATTGGCTGCAACCAAGTAACAAGCGTCCTAGAAGTACAACAGCACGGTTTGTATGTTCTCAGGAGACTGTGTTTCAATGCAAAGTCAGGTTTCCTTATATACAGTTTTTTAAGCTTCAGGCAAACATTCTTGACATTTTGGTTGGTCATTCACATGTTTTCACTACAAAGGAAAAAACAGTGTCATGATGAAGCCTCATATTTCATGTCATCCAACCCATAATAAATTACCCGGCAAGGCCTAGTATTTTACATCAGATAAGTGTGGACCCCCAATAAAAACGGGCACCTCCCCCTCGTAAAGTAAGAAGAAGAAAAGAGCAGGTGCAGGTGTGAGCAAGATTAGGCAGGGTGTGTGAGCGATAATAAGGGTTTTATGGCATGGTGTGCCTTGATGCTATCTGATTCGGCCACTGGGTGAGGGACTGACCAAACAGGTTTGGCCTGAGGCAATGGTTCCAGCTTGCCCAGGTCAGAGAAAAGTCAATCAAGGTGTACGTGTCCTTGGAATCAAATCTGACTGTATTATAAGCCTATGTGAGGGCAACTTTTAAAAATGGCTGCCGTGTATAAAATGGGAGCCACGAGTGCAGGACGAAAATGGCGATTTCGAGGTGAAAACGCTGCTGGAATTGAGCGAAAATGCTCATGCTTAGTGTACTAGTCATTATCGGTCTTTTGATACTAAAATCGTACTGCTGTGGCAAAGTAAATTACATGGGTCCAGAATTTTTAGAACCACAAACCCTCCTTTTGCCCTTACATAGGCAATAAACCTATTCTCATGCTAATCTGAGTCCAGGTCTATGTTTCTAAAGTCGTTGAGATGTTGCTGTAACATCATCCTAGTATTTAGCTCGTCTCTTGGTGCAGGTTTCCTTATGCATGATGTAACACAGAGGCCACATATCGCAGGAGCACACTGCACGCATAGACAGAACAGGAAAAGAATGGCCAAGATCATCCCAATGACCATCAGTATCTTCCATCCCCATGCTGATATCAGTTCCCAGAACCATCCCATTAATGACCAATCTCCTCTATCTAAATGAATAGATTCGGAAATTCTATGCAGTTTGGAGATGGCCTAGTATACTGTTGGAGCGTTATGTGGGACAAAAACACAGCAACTCGATTGGATCAATGTACATACTCCACCCCGGTCTGCAAATATGACATCTAATGCGACCCTGTTCTGAAGGGTCATAAGACGATCCGACTGGAGCTCAGCAGTCAAGTTACCAAGGGCACCAGCGGTTTCAGCCACGGTGGATTCAACCACTCTTATCAATTGCCTTATGCTCCTGCTGTTACCTATTTGTCCCCAGAACGGCAGAAAACCCTTTACGAAGTCCCCAAATTCTTGTCCTGCAGTGTCTTCTTCACTGAAGACGCCTCTAACTATCCTTGTCTTGTGGTAATCTGCCGCTGCTGTGTAGGTAGGGGGCAACAGGAACGAAACGAAGCATGTGCCCGAAAAGTCAGGGGGCAACCATGTAAAGGCTCTATCATGGCAGATGAAATAGGTACCCTTAGCTGCCAAGAGCGGAGGGGAGGTCTGAGATGCGAAGACATATGTCTCAGTGCAGACGCTTTCCCCTAGCTGAGCTCTGAGATTCTTGCCAGTACCTTGCAGACACAGGTGACCCTGATGGGGTACAATCCAAATCAGGGAAGATATCTTAGCTTGCTGTTTCTCACTCATTGTGGCTTCATATCCGGTCATGTTCCATCCTATATATGCTATTGTCTCATCTCTGGGGATAGTCTTGTAGAAGATATTGTCCTTCATCATGTCTATGATACCTTTAACTAAAGCATTTTTCTTAGGGTTGTCTTCCGCAAAACGTAGGGGGTAGTGTGCATAGATGAATATCGTTCTGAATGCCCACACGGAACCATTGTGGCTGAAAGGCAGGATCAGATAAGGGATACCTTTATCTGCTGTGTGAGGCATAAGGCCACACACCCAACAGTTAGTTGTATTTATCACTAGTTGGTGTTGGTGCAAAAGCTGGATGAAGGAGTTATTAATGAACTCTAGTCTCCTAGCAGATTCATGTTTAGGGAGGAGTTGAAAAGAATGTGGGGAAACAGTGGAAGGAGGAGGTGTAGACGAGGTAGTGGGTGCCAATATCACGTTAAAACAGAATAAAACATATCCTATAAAAACCATAAGTATACTAAATAACATAAAAATGCACAGCAGCAAAAACCGTTTCCTGGTTATCGTTTCACATATTCTCTTCTTGAAACTCAGTCTTTCAACATGTTCTCCATTTTGGAAAGATTCCATCCTCTAACCGTTGCCGTTCGTGGCGGTTGGTTTACTTCACTTAGGAGTGTTCTGAATGTTCCAGGCCGCCTTAGAACAAACCAGACCTGTAGACCTTGTGTCCACAGGCTACCCCCCTAAGTCTTTTCAGCCACGATCCTACGGCTGAACCCGGATGGAGGTTCAAAAAACACAAAAAAGCAAAAAGTCATTCAAAAATAATTTTCCATATTGGAGAACTTTGCTAAAGGGAAGAAAAGTAAACTGTTTTATTTGTCCTTTATTCTTGGTCGTAGATTATAACGGTTAGTCCCAGGTATCGTGTGGTCCTGAAAAAGGAGTTCAGGTTCTGTAGTGTCCAATCGAACTGACGGTGATACTGCTGATTGTAAAATGTCATCACTTTCTTTCTCAGTGAGTGTTCCTTTTATTCGTGCATCGCTGAAAGGCAGAAAACGTGGCACGGTTTCAGTCTCTGAGTCGGCGACACCTTCCTGGACCCACCGGTCATATGGCAGAGGTAGGGGTACCCTTTTGCAATGGGTCCCATGGATCCAGTGTTTCTTCCCTTCTACTCGAACAGCTGATCTTGTGGAGAGAAGAACGAGGTGCGGTCCGGTCCACCTGGGCTGCTCGTTTTTGGTTCGCTGAAAGTTCTTTATTAAAACCCAGGATCCAGGCTCAATGGGATGACCTGGAGATTCAGAGACCAGAGGCAGGGTGTCGTGGACCTGTTGATGTAAAACACGCAATTTAGGCGTCAATTCATACAGATAGTCAAGCAAAACAGGATGCTCTATCTCGCTAAACTTCTTGGGCCTGGGCACTCCCCATATATTGGCCGGGCGGCCAAAGACTATTTCATAAGGACTAAGTTTCACTCGTGAATGCACAGTCATTCTGGTTGATAGGAGTGCTAAGGGTAGAGCGTCAGGCCATTTAAGACCAGAGCTCGCTTGTATCTTGGCCAATTTTAGCTTTAGAGTGCCATTATAGCACTCCACTAATCCAGCTGATTGGGGTTGATTTGCAGCGTGAAACTTTTGGTTTATGCCTAGCCCTTCGCATACTTTCTTCATCACTTGACCCACAAATTCACTTCCATTGTCACTCCAGATCATTCTCGGCATTCCGAATCTAGGGAAGAACTCTTTCACAAGGGCTTTGGCTGTGGATAGCGCAGTATTGTCTTTTAGGGGATAGGCTTCCACCCATCTTGAAAAGGCACAAACAACAACAAGTACGTATTTTAAGTTGTTGCACCTCTCCATGTGGATGAAATCTAGCTGCAAAACCTCAAACGGATACGTAGGAGGTGCAAAATGACCAGCTGGAGTTGGGGTTCCTCTACCAGGGTTGTGTTTCAGGCATACCATGCAATTTTTAACCACATTTTCTGCGCACTTGGGAATTCCTGCATTTTGCCATACTGGGGCCAACAACTTACAAATCCCTTTCACACTAATGTGAGCCATTCCATGAGCCATTGTAACTACTGCAAGCACATACGTATCGGGTAGCAACCATCTCTGATGTTCTGACAACTCGACCCAACAACCATTCGCATCCAATTTACCCGTACTTTCTCTCCACACACTCAATTCTCTCTCTGTGGCTTCAGCTTGAATCGATTTCACGCTTTCTATTGTGTCTTCACACATTCCAACATCACCAATCCATCTTGCAGGGCCCGCGACATACATTCGGCTCATCACATTCCTTGCCGTTTCTTTTGCGACCTCGTCAGCAAATGCATTCCCACGACCAACATCATCAGTCACCTTTTTATGTGCGCTACACTTCACAATCGCAACTTGCAACGGTAAAGTAAGTGAATCAAGGAGCTCATTTACCAACTGACCATGCTGTATTTTAGTTCCATGCGAGGTCAGGAACCCACGTTCCTTCCACAAACGCCCAAAACTATGGGCCACACCAAACGCATATTGGCTATCGGCATAGATAGTCACTTTCATTCCTTTTGATACTGTACATGCTCTTGTTAGGGCTATTAACTCAGCTGCTTGGGCTGAATTGTGTGGGATACGTGCAGCTTCAACAATCGTACACAAAGTTGTCACAGCATAGGCCGCAGTCGTGTCACCATTCGTGAGCTTAAAGCATGAACCATCCACCCACAAAGTACCATCACTCTTTGCAAGGGGAGTGTCCAGAAGGTCTATTCTCCCTTTCGTTTCTTCTTCTGTTCTATGGAGACAATCATGTTATTCAGAAGTATCTAACTCCGTCACAATTGGCAATAACGTAGCTGGGTTAAGTGTAGTGCATCTTTTTATATGTACATGGCTTGCTAACAATGTCAACTCGTAACCTGACAATCGAGCACTAGTTAAATGCTGTGTCTTGCTTCTGTTTAACAACGTGTCCACTGCATGTGGAACCATTACGATTAATGTGTTATTCATCACTAAACCAGCAGACTGTCGGATAGAAACAGCAGTTGCCGCTGCCGCTCTTAAGCAGCTTGGTAGTGCCTTAGCTACTGGGTCTAAGGTTGAAGAGAAATAGGCGCATGGACGCTCCCTGTCTCGAAACTGTTGTGTCAAAACTGCTAACGCACAACCTTCTTTCTCATGGACATACAATGTAAAAGGCTTGCTGTAGTTGGGGGTACCCAACACAGGAGCTGAACATAATGCATCACGTAATTCGACAAAACTTTTCTGACAATCTTCAGACCATGGGACGGGATTTGGTGTATCTTTACAAGTTAATGCCACCAAGGGTTTGGCTATTAACGAAAAATTAGGTATCCATTGTCTGCAATATGATGTAATACCCAAGAAAGCACGCACTTCTCTCTGTGTTCTTGGCACACTCATTGCTGCAACAGCCCTGATTCTCTCTGGGGTCAGTTGCCTTCCCTCCTTCGAAAAGAGATGACCTAAATAGGTCACTTCTTTTTGACAATACTGTAACTTTGAAAGGGACACTTTGTGGTGTAAATCAGACAAATGACGCAATAATGACAATGTTGCTTCTTTGCAGATCTCCTTAGTATCTGCAGCAACTAGCAAATCATCGACATATTGAATGAGAGTGGCGCCATCAGGTAACATAAGAGTGTCAAGCTGTGCTTTCAAAGCCTGACTATAGATAGATGGACTTTCACAATAGCCTTGAGGAGCTCTCTTAAATCTGAAGCTTCGTCCTCCCAAATTGAAGCCAAAAATGTCCCTGCTCTCTTCTGCAATAGGGATGCTGAAGAAAGCATTTTTCAGGTCTATCACTGAAAACCAAGTGGCTGAAGCTGGAATCATTGTCAACAATGCAGTGATATCGGGGACGACTGGAAACTGTGGCACAACTATTTTGTTCACCTCTCTAAGATCAATTACAAACCTATAAACATGTGGCTGAGTAGGGTCAGTATGCTTCAAGACAGGCAAAACAGGACTATTGCAAACGTTGCCTCTTGTCTCTTCAATTACATCCTTCTCAATCAGATCACAAATAATTGCTAACAACGCTTTTTCCCCTTCACTAGAGATCTTGTATTGGGGAATACGTGGCATTTTAACATTGACTTTTAATGTTATCACATATGGCTGAATTTCCAAAAGACCTACATCATTAGGTCCAGTAGCCCAAAGAGTATTAGGAAGAGACGAAAATTCTGGTGGAAATCTGTCCTTTGACAAATACATTAGTGAAACCACTTTCTTACCCAATGTGAGTTGCACTCCAGAAGGAGAGCAATACAATGTCGCATACAATCTCTTTAACAGATCTAATCCTAACAAGTTCTCGCCACAACCTGTCGTCAAAATAAGGGGTGTTTCAAATTTACAAGGTCCAACAGAAAGAGATATAGGGTTAGAAATCGGATTTCTAACTGGGGCGCCGGAAAACCCTACTGATACATTTATTTCGCCAGACAAAGGTGCGCCAGGGAGTTTTGAGTGCATAATTGAACTCTTGGTAGCACCAGTATCCAACAGAAAAGGTTCTGACACACCTGATGCAATCACCTTAACATAAGGCCCACTCTGATCTACTGGAACTGAAACAACTCCCTCTCTTTGTCTATGGCTGTCCTAGCAATCATTACTGTCCAAATGCTCATCCTCTGTATAGTAATCATCAGTATAGTACTGAGCCGTCCTACCAGATGCATTAACCTGTTGATCAAATCTGTTCATTGAGTTTTGAGGGGGGAATGGGCGCGCGCTCTGGGGAACATATCCACGTCCTCTTCCTCTAGGTGCTTGTGGAACACCTCGACCTCTTAAACCAGAAGTACCATTTGCGCGCTGTAGCAAAGCAGGGCAACTATACTTGAAATGACCCTCTTCCTTGCAATATGAACACTGATTGGGACCTACTGGGATACGTGGTTGAGCATACTCGGCTCTTTGCGAGTTTCTCTGAAACGGTTGGGGCTGATAGTTATTCTGATAGTTGTTCTGATAGTTACTCTGTGCACCACTATTTTGACCACCACGTGGCGGGTACGCTTGTTGTAACAGAACCTTCGTTTTCAATTCTTTAGTTTTCTTCTCTACTCTATCTCTCTCATCTTTATCTCTATTTTCGTAGTACTGTGCAGTAGCCAATATCTGCGCTGAAGAGGAAACTGCCCAAGAACTTTCTGAGTCTTTTAACTTTTTACACAACTCAGGAAGCAGATTATGCACAAATTTATCGACGAACAAACGTTGACCACCTTCCGTGCTCATATCTTGACCACTGTGGTCCACAAACGTTTCTTCAAACCTGGTGAAGAAATCTGATACCGTTTCTTCTTTCTTTTGCTTACATGCAGACAATTTATCCCAGTTTACACGCATCGCAGGCATTATAGTTTTCATGTAATCAATAATCCTACCAGGAAGCTCTGTCACTAAAGGCTCAGGTTTAGCACCACCAATTTGTCGGGCATCTGCAGCAGCAATATTAGCCCATGTGTCACCTAACTCTTGAGCATGGTCTGTATGGCGAATCTTTCCCCATAAAGGCTGTGGAACAACATTCCCAAACAACATGTCTATGTCAGCTAAATTCATAATGCAAGACCCTGCAGTCTGTGACAATTCCTTGTAATACCCTGTAGGATTCTTACGGGGATCAGGCAATGTCTGCTTAAGGGCTAAAACTTCAGCTCGCTTCCATGGAACGTGTACCCATACACGCTGGAAATGAGGCAGGACAGGTGGATTAGCATTTGGGTCCCCTTCCCTCCATTGTGGGGGAACTTCTCTCATGGGGTACTGTTTCCCTTTCTTTTTAGCAGAAGAATCATATTTAAACAATAACCTGGAAACACCTTCAGTCCTAAACGACAATAACATCGCAACTACTTTCTCGACATCTGAACCCACAATCAAACCTGTCGCAAAATGGAACCGTACACGACACAATTTAGGCGGATTGGGCTCCAAACCATTTTCCTCTAAATCCTCAGAAAGAAAAGTACACATTTTCTCAAAAACGTATCTCTGTTTCGGTTCTTCCCACTGATGGAAGACATCCATAACAGACTCTAGTTCATATCTCGCTGGTTCAGTAACCCATTTATGCGCCAAATAATTCAGTGTCTCTTTCTCCCTACCATCAGGCAATTGGCTACGCAATTGTTTACGCTCTGAAACTGGGGTCGTAGCTAATGACCCAAAGAGAGGGGATAAAAGACTAGTCATAGTGTTTGTCATTCTCTGACGGATAGGTTGACAAATGAACAGGAGGAAAAACAGAATGAGACAAGGCAGAGACAGAAGCAGTGTCAGAAACAATACCAGGAGTGGTAGTCGCCATAGTAGTCAAAGTTGTAGGAAGTAAAGGCAGAGCAGATGTCAAAGCCGGTGGCCCTTGAGGAGGCTGCACCGGAGGAATAGGAACCAACTGAAGAATAGCTGGTGGGTGCTGTGGAGGAGCAGGAGGCAATGCAACCACTGGTTGTGCAACTAGAGGTTGCGGAGGTGCCGTGGCATTCTGCGCATAGGGTGGTGGCGAACTTAGCAAATGCGACATTAGGGGATCTTTTTCAGAGTCTTTTGCTGCATCTTGCTGAAGAGGAGGCAAAACTGGATAGCATTTATCTACTGTCATTTTATGTCGCCTATGCAACTGCTCATTCAACTGTTCTACTTCGTTATCTTTAAACTGTATAGCAGCTTGCATAATCGAAATACCTTTTTCTCTCTTATTTTTCTTAGCTAATTTAATTTCCTTTTGCTTGGCTTCCTTACGCAATAAGCGGAAAGAATCAAACATTGCCGGCCGGGCTTTCTTCTTAAAAAGTCTAACTTCGAGGTTATCTAAGATTTCTGTGTCAAAGCTACCATTTTGGGGCCATTTTAAAACACCATCTTTTCTGGTGTAACGGATCCATACTTCATTATATGTGATGGGGCCTACTCCGTGCTTCACATATAGTTCATAGGTTGGAGTTCCAATCGGAGGAACCGGACATGAGTCCTCCAACCGGGAGTCCCTTTTACAACCAAGACAAAACAAATTTCCAAGTCTGCTAAGATCAGGCATCTTCGCTCACTAATCTAGCTTCAAACTTCAAAGGATTATCGTTTACGATAGTCTCGTGAATACACGAGTCCTTCGGCTTTGGTACTTGCAAGTTCCAAATCAAAGTGATCCCGAAGGGATACCAAACCAAATGTCCAACTAAGGACCAAACCAAGTGTCCAACTAAGGACTGGGAGACGCTCCACTTATACTTAACTGAAAATATCGATGATGTCACCAGAAGACTCGTCTTATCGTTTCGCTCTACCAAACATCAAGGGTCCAAATCAGGACGATAGCCAGGGCAGCAGTCCTTCGTAGCCGTCGGGAAGCGGGGAACCTGGTAGCAAAGACTTTCGGACCACGTCGATATGCAGGGGTCGATGAAGTGGCGGCCTTCCTCCAGAATTTTCACACGAAGCTCCTCACGGACCTCAGGCTTGGACTGGTACCGCTGGTATCGCCCCACGTTGGGCGCCAACTGAGGTACTGGGTTTTTCGGAACCGGTACTGATCCGGTAACCCAGTGGTGCCAGGGTACACCCAAAGACCTCGGGTACTTTCCTGATTCAGACCACAGAAACTCAGAGTCTTCTAGGTGAAGTCAAAGATCGAATTTATTGGCTGCAACCAAGTAACAAGCGTCCTAGAAGTACAACAGCACGGTTTGTATGTTCTCAGGAGACTGTGTTTCAATGCAAAGTCAGGTTTCCTTATATACAGTTTTTTAAGCTTCAGGCAAACATTCTTGACATTTTGGTTGGTCATTCACATGTTTTCACTACAAAGGAAAAAACAGTGTCATGATGAAACCTCATATTTCATGTCATCCAACCCATAATAAATTACCCGGCAAGGCTTAGTATTTTACATCAGATAAGTGTGGACCCCCCCAAAAAAAGGGCACCTCCCCCTCGTAAAGTAAGAAGAAGAAAAGAGCAGGTGCCGGTGTGAGCAAGATTAGGCAGGGTGTGTGAGCGATAATAAGGGTTTTATGGCATGGTGTGCCTTGATGCTATCTGATTCGGCCACTGGGAGAGGGACTGACCAAACAGGTTTGGCCTGAGGCAATGGTTCCAGCTTGCCCAGGTCAGAGAAAAGTCAATCAAGGTGTACGTGTCCTTGGAATCAAATCTGACTGTATTATAAGCCTATGTGAGGGCAACTTTTAAAAATGGCTGCCGTGTATAAAATGGGAGCCACGAGTGCAGGACGAAAATGGCGATTTCGAGGTGAAAACGCTGCTGGAATTGAGCGAAAATGCTCATGCTTAGTGTACTAGTCATTATCGGTCTTTTGATACTAAAATCGTACTGCTGTGGCAAAGTAAATTACATGGGTCCAGAATTTTTAGAACCACAGCCCTTGGGCATTGCAGATTTCCACGTGCTGATGAAGGTCCGGAGGATGCCTGTCCGTGTCTCAGCTAGTGCGGCGAGCGTGGACGTGAGGGCAGCAGAGGGGGAGGGGGATGGGTGGTGGGGGGGAGAGGGAGAAGGGCTCTGGTTAATCAGTAGATTCTGGTGGGTACCAATTGATCTCTTAGAGCGACGCAAGGGAGCAGGGGAGCATGAGTTTAAGCAGGATGAAGATCCTGGTACTGACTCTATGTCAGGCAATGTCTCACTGTGCCATGTCAGGACCATGTAGGGGTGAGGCTCCCTGCTACTCTCTAGCCCCCGTGTTGGCCTGGGTGTCCGTGGAGAGAGAGGAGGGGAAAGGGGGGAGAGGATGGGGTGCGCCCTCCAGGGCTGGCCTCCTGGCTGCTTGAAGGCACTGGTGTGGGTATCTCTGACCGTCCTCTCTTCTTTCTTGCTCCCCCTCTGTCTATCTGTCCCCTCTCCCTCTTGTGCTTTATTTGTGTTGTTCCTGTGCCATTATTATTGTCTTCGGTTACTCCCCACCTTTTTTGTGTTGTTAACTGGGTCCGTTGTGGCTCTTGAGTCTCCTTGCACTCTGTACCTTGGTGGTTCTTACTTTGTTGCAATTAGTATTGTCTTTCGTTTTTATTTTGGTGTATTATTGTTCTTTTTTTTTCTATATTTTTTTTTGTCCTTTCCTCTTCTGGTCCACTCCCCGCCGTTTTCCCTCCTTCAGTGTTTGTTTCTTTTCTTCTCTCCTTCTTTTCCCCCTTGTCTTCCTTCCTGCTCCCTCTCTTTCCCTTCCTCCCTGTATTCCCCCTCCCTACCGGCACTGTCCCCGTTGCCCCTGTGCCTCTGCCCTCCGTGGGGCTTCTGCCTCTCTCGGGAGCCTCCTTTGTTGAGTATAAAGGTAGGGGGTGGGGGCAGCCGTCACCGGAGCTCCGAAGGTGAGGCCCATAGTCTCCAGCCGGGCAGGGGAAAGGAGTCAGAGAGCTCCTCGCGTTTCGTCGCCCCCAAGGGAGGGGGGGGTACTGAGAGAGGAGGAGAGGCGTGACACCAATGCCGGGCCTCCATTCGTTCTAGGCCGCGGCATTAATCCTTCTCTTTCCCTCCGGCTCAGAACGGCGAGGAAGGGTGACCGCGGCAATACAGTTGCAGAGACACAAACATGAACAGAGGGGCGCGACTCTCAACCGTGGTCCCCTCAGGGGGACGCGCCTCTCCGCGTCGAGATGTATCTGCACTCGAGGCTGCGGCTTGGGATCCTGCCGCGGGCCTCGGTTTCGCCCTCTTCACTCTGCACGATGTTCCTAGGGAGGGCGCGCCCCCGTGCAACGAGCGCCGGTCTCCTGCCGTCCCTGACCACCTCACGGATGCCGGCAGTGTTCGGGGGCCCTCTGGTGCGCCCCCAGTGCCGCCGCCCTCATCGCGTGGCCCGCCGCCTCACGGAGCTCGGCTCCTAGGCGGCCATCATGGATCGGGGCCAGACCACGCCCCCCGTCGTTTCCCCCTTCAGTCGAGTCGGCGTGCGTTGGTTCTTCTCTCCGCAGGAGAGCAATGCGTTGATTCGGTCCGCACACGGGTCCAGGCAGGCATTGCGTTGTTTTTGCACGCACACGATGGTTCACGTCAGAAATCCAGCCTCACGATGATCCGAAAACCACGCAGCGCGGGTCACGATCTCTAAGCTTCCGTCAGTGGTGCTGCGCGTCGCTTCTCCTGATCCGTGAGTCGAATCTTCAGTCGCGTTTCCAGGGAGCGTTGATTTTCAGCCACGGAGCCGGCAGAGCGTCATTTCTTCAGCCGCAGATCAGAGTTGCGTCGATCTTTTTCCCGCACAGCGCTTTGTGCATGGATTTCTTCCTCTTAGGCTGCCAGCTTCTCCTTTCAGGGTCCCAAGAACTGGACAGGCACCACAGGGCAGAGTAGGAGGCTATCCAGAGACTCCAGGTGCTGGCAGAGCTCTAAATCAAGCCCTTGGAGATTTCTTCTCAAGATGGAAGGCACACAAAGTCCAGTCTTTGCCCTCTTACTCTGGCAGAAGCAGCAACTGCAGGATAGCTCCACAAAGCACAGTCACAGGCAGGGCAGCTCTTCTTCCTCAGCTGTTCTCCAGGCAGAGGTTCGTCTTGTTTCCAGAAGTGTTTCTAAAGTCTGTTGTTTTGGGTGCCCTTCTAATACCTAGATTCTCCTTTGAAGTAGGCCTACTTCAAAAGTAAAGTCTCTTTTGAATGTGAAATCCTGCCTTGCCCAGGCCAGGCCCCAGACACTCACCAGGGGGTCATAGACTGCATTGTGTGAGGGCAGACACAGCCCTTTCAGGTGTGAGTGACCACTCTCCCCCCCTCCTGGCATAGATGGCTCATCAGGAAATGCAGACTGTACCCCAGCTCCCTATGTGTCACTGTCTAGTGTGAGGTGCAACCAGCCCAACTGTCAAACGGACCCAGGCAGGGAATCCACAAACAGGCAGAAATGGTATAAGCAAGAAAATGCTCACTTTCTAAAAGTGGCATTTTCAAACACACAATCTTAAAATCAACTTTACTAAAAAAAGAATTTTTTAAATTGTGAGCTCAGAGAAAATCTACACTTTAATCAGATTTAAAGGTAGCCCTCATGTTAACCAATGAGAGGGACAGGCCTTGCAACAGTGAGAAACGAATTTAGCAATATTTCACTGTCAGGACATATAAAACACATTACTGGTCATTCTGAGTTTGGCTGGCGGCGGTTGCCGCCAGCCAAACGGGAACCGCCACTTGGCCGCTCTGCGGTCAAAAGACCGCGGGCCCATTTCGACTTTCCCGCTGGGCCGGCGGGCGACCGCCAAAAGAGCACCCGCCGGCCGAGCGGGAAAGGCCCTGCAACAATGAAGCCGGCTCCGAATGGAGCCGGCGGAGTTGCAGGGGTGCGACGGGTGCAGTTGCACCCGTCGCGATTTTCACTGTCTGCAATGCAGACAGTGAAAATCATTCTTGGGCCCTGTTAGGGGGCCCCTGCACTGCCCATGCCAGTGGCATGGGCAGTGCAGGGGCCCCCAGGGCCCCACGACACCCGTTCCCGCCATCCTGTTCCTGGCGGTAAAAACCGCCAGAAACAGGATGGCGGGAAGGGGGTCGGAATCTCCATGGCGGCGCTGCAAGCAGCGCCGCCATGGAGATTCAGCCCAGCCAGGGGTATTCCGGCGGGAAACCGCCGGACCCGGCTGGGCGACCGCGGCTTTACAGCTGCGGTCGGATTAGCAAAGGAAGCACCGCCAGCCTGTTGGCGGTGCTTCCGTGGTCGTCGACCATGACCCCCTATATGTCCTACCTTAACCATACACTGCACCCTGCCCTTGGGGCTACCTGGGGCCTACCTTAGGGGTGGCTGACATGTAAGAAAACAGAAGGGTTAGGCCTGGCAAGTGGGTACACTTGCCAAGTCGGATTTACAGTTAAAACTGCACACACAGACACTGCAATGGCAGGTCTGAGACATGGTTACAGAGCTACTTATGTGGGTGGCGCAACCAGTGCTGCAGGCCCACTAGTAGCATTTGATGTACAGGCCCTGGCACCTCTAGTGCATTTTACTATGGACTTACTAGTAAATCAAATATGCCAATCATGGATTAACCAATCATTCATACAGTTTACACAGAGAGAAGATGCACAACTGTCCAACAATTGGTCACCTAGCTGGGTGATCACCTATCAGGGGGGACTCTGACGTCACCTGCTGGCAATGTCCACTCAGATGCTCCCAGAGTTCCCTGACAACCTTGAATCCAAGATGGCAAAACCCAGGGACCCACTGGAGGAGCTCTGAGCACCACCCCTGGGATAGTGATGGACATAGGAGTGGTCTCTCCCCTTTCCTTTGTCCAGTTTCACGCCAGAGCAGGGACTAGGGGTCCCTGAACTGGTGTAGGCTGGTTTATGCACCAAATGTGCCCTTCAAAGCATTTACAGTGACTTTGGGAGGCTTCCCCTCCCAAGCCTGTAACACCTATTTCCAAAGGGAGAGGGTGTAACACCCCTCTCCCAAAGGAAATCCTTTGCTCTGTCTTCCTGGGCTTAAGTTTCTCAAGCAACAGGAGGGCAGAAACCTGTCTGGGAGGTGGCAGCAACTTAGGCTGCCTGGAAACCCTCAGGAGGCTGAAATGGCAATACAGGGGGTCCTCTAAGGAGCCCCCAGAGTGCATGGAATCATACAACCAACGCTTGCAAAAGCCTTGGGGTATGATTCCAACATGTTTGATACCAAACATGCCGATGTTTGGAGTTACCACTATGTAGGTGGACATAGGTAGTGACCTATGTCCAGTACACCCGTAAAATGGCATCCTCGCACTCATGAAGTCTGGGAAAATGGGACTGGAGTTCATGGGGGCACCTCTGCTAGTGCAGCGGTGCCCTCACCCACAGGTACTCTGCACCCAGCCTTCAGGGCTGGAAGGCCTGCAATATGGGTGACTAATAAGTGACCTGGTGCAGTGTAAATGGCAGTGAAAGGGTGCATGCACCATTTCACACAGGCTGCAATGGCAGTCCTGTAGAAGCCTTTGCATGGTCTCCCTATGGGTTGCAAAATAAATGCTGCAGCCCATAGGGATCCCCTGAAACCCCAATGCCCTGGGTACCTAGGTAGCTTATACTAGGGACTTATAAGGGGGGACCAGTTTGCCAATTATGGGTGAAATACTGGGTTACTAGTATGCAGTGACAACATGTAGAGGAGAGAGAGCCTAATCACTGGGGTCCTGGTTAGCAGGATCCCAGTGACCACAGTCAAACACACTGACATCAGGTGGAAATTGGGGGTAACCATGCCAAAAAGAGGGTACTTTCCTACATAGAGCTCGATGTTTCTAGTAAGTTTCGAGTTTTAGATTCTTACCACAACTTGGGCCTGAGAGCCTGTACCATCTTGCCTGGCATGTTACCCCCATTTTTACATGTATGTCAGTCTGTGTTTGCCTGTCTCACTGGGATCCTGCTAACCAGGACCCCAGTGCTCATAGTTTGTGGCCTGAATGTGTG
This sequence comes from Pleurodeles waltl, assembly GCF_031143425.1. Classification (NCBI taxonomy): domain Eukaryota; kingdom Metazoa; phylum Chordata; class Amphibia; order Caudata; family Salamandridae; genus Pleurodeles; species Pleurodeles waltl. Next base: position 1,144,472,642 of record NC_090439.1, read on the forward strand.
CACCTGTGTAGTGACTAACTGTGTCACTGAGGCTCTGCTAATCAGAACCTCAGTGCTTATGCTCCGTCTGCCTTTAAATTTGTCACTATAGGCTAGTGACCACTTTTACCAATTTCAATTGGCACACTAGAACACCCTTATAATTCCCTAGTACATGGTACCTAGGTACCCAGGATATTGGGGTTCCAGGAGATCCCTATGGGCTGCAGCATTTCTTTTGACACGCATAGGGAGCTCAGACAAACCTTTACACAGGTCTGCCACTACAGCCTCAGTGAAATAACGCACATGTTTTTTCACAGCCATTTTCACTGCACTTAAGTAACTTATAAGTCACCTATATGTCTAACCTTCACTTGCTGAAGGTTAGGTGGAAAGTTACTAAGTGTGAGGGCATCTATGCACTAGCAAAGATTCCCCCACATAGTTCAGGGCCATTTCCCCGGACTTTGTGAGTGCGGGGACACCATTACACGCGTGCACTATATAGGTCAATACCTATATGTAGCTTCACAATGGTAACTCAGAATATGGCCATGTAACGTGTCTAAGATCATGGAATTGTCCCCCCATGCCAAATCTGGTATTGGGGTGCCAATCCCATGCATCCCTTGGGCTCCACTATGGACCCTGGGTACTGCCAAACCAGCTCTCTGGGGTTTTCTCTGCAGCTACCGCTGCTGCCACCCCACAGACAGGGTTCTGCCCTCCTGGGGTCTGGACAGCCCAGTCCCAGGAAGGCAGAACAAAGAATTTCCTCTGAGAGAGGGTGTTACACCCTCCCTTTGGAAATTGATGTTAAAGGCTGGGGAGGGGTAGCCTCTCCCAGCCTCTGGAAATGATTTGAGGGGCACAGATGGTGCCCTCCTTGCATAAGCCAGTCTACACCGGTTTAGGGAACCCCCAGTCCCTGCTCTGGTGCGAAACTGGACAAAGGAAAGGGGAGTGACCACTCCCCTGTCCATCACCACCCCAGGGGTGGTACCCAGAGCTCCTCCAGTGTGTCCCAGACATCTGCCATCTTGGATCCAGAGGTGTGAGGGCACTCTGGAGGCCTCTGAGTGGCCAATGCCAGCAGGTGACATCAGAGACCCCTCCTGATAGATGCTTTCCTCTCTCTATAGCCAATCCTCCTCTGAGGGCTATTTAGGGTCTCTCCTGTGAGTTTCTCTTCAGATAACGAATGCAAGAGCTCACCAGAGTTCCTCTGCATCTCCCTCTTCGACTTCTGCCAAGGATCGACCGCTGACTGCTCCAGGATGCCTGCAAAACTGAAACAAAGTAGCCAGAAGACTACCAGCGACATTGTAGCGCCTAATCCCGCCGGGTTTCTCGACTGCTTCCTAGTGGTGCATGCTTTGGAAGCTGCCTACCTTCATCCTGCACTGGAAGCCACAAAGAAATCTCCTGTGGGTCGATGGAATCTTCCCCCTGCTTCAGCAGGCACCAAACTTCAGCGTCACCGGTCCTCTGGGACCCCTCTCATCCTGACAAGCGTGGCCCGTGGAACACAGGTGGTGGACCCAAGTGACCCAGACTGTCCAGTGGTCCCACTGTCCAAATTTAGAGGAGGAAAGTCCTTGCCCCCCCTCACCAGACAGTAATCCTGTGCGCCACGTGAACTGCAGCTGGAAGGGCTTCTGTGCACATTTCCAAGAAATCCTGCATGCACAGCCAAGCATAGGTCCCCAGCACTCCGTCCTGTGTTGCTCAGCCCCCTGAGTTGATCTCCGGTGTCGTGGGACCCTATTTTGCGGTGTTGAGACGACCGCCGTGCTCAGACTTCTTGAACCCGTGTTCAAGGACTTCTGTGGGTGCTACCTTCTTGTGCCTGGGCTCTCTACGTTGCTGATGGCCCCCTCTATCTCCTCTCCCAAGTGGTGACATCCTGGGCCGGGCAGCACCCTTTTTCTTCAACCGCGACTCTTGCAGCTAGCAAGGCTTGTTTGCGATATTTTGCCAAGGAAACAACGCTGCATCCTCCAGCACTCCATGGGACATCTTCTGCAAAAAAGAGAAGTTCCTAGCACCTTTCGTTGTTGCAGAATCTTCAGCTTCTTCCATCCGGAGGTGGCCATTTTGCACCTTCATCTGGGGTTTAGTGGGCTCCTGCCCCCCCCTCAGGACACTTTCACGACTCTTGGACTTGGTCCCCTTCCTTTGCAGGTCCTCAGGTCCAGGAATCCATCTTCAGTGCTTTGCAGTCTGTTGTGGTCTTTGCAAAATCCTCTTATCACGACTTCAATGTGTTTCTGGGGAAATAGTAGTACTTTACTCCTACTTTTCAGGGTCTTGGGGTGGGGTATTGTAGGAAGTTGGCTCTGTATGTACTATTTCAAAGTAAGAAATAGCATGCACAGAGTCCAAGGGTTCCCTTAGAGGTAAGATAGTGGCAAAAAGAGATAATTCTAATGCTCTATTTTGTGGTAGTGTGGTCGAGCAGTAGGCTTATCAGAGGGTAGTGTTAAGCATTTGTTGTACACTCACAGGCAAAAAATGAGGAACACACACTCAAAGACAATTCCAGGCCAATAGGTTTTTATATAGAAAAATATCTTTTCTTAGTTTATTTTAAGAACCACAGGTTCAAGATTTACAAACAATACTTTAAATGAAAGGTATTTCACTCAGATATCTTAGGAACTTTGAATCAACACTATGGTGGTCATTACAACCCTGGCGGACGGTGTTAAAGGTGCGGCAATACCGCAAACAGGCCGGCGGACAAAAAAAGGGAATTATGACCCTGGCGGAAACCACCAAAAAAGACAGCCACTTTAACACACCGCCCGCCACGACGGTACAGACAAGCAGCGCAGCGGTCACCGCCAACAGACAGGCGGAAGACAATGTACCGCCCACAGTATTACAACCCGCCAATCTGCCACCTTTTCCGGGGCGGATTCACCGTGGATGAAAACACGGCGGAAACAGTTACTGCAATGGGAAAACGCTCACCTGAACACATCCCACGAGGAACGAGGACTCCATGGAGCCCGAATTACACATTCTACCGGCCCTCGTATTCCTACTCATCTACGAAGACCAACAGCGGCGCGGCCGAAGACAATGGTGAGTACTGCACCTACGACATGGGGGAGGCCAAAGTTAGAGGGACACCCACGAAACACCCCCACCCCCACCCTCGCATAGTACAACATACACACCAATGCATCCACAAAAATCACAGTAACAACCCACAATCCCCCCGGAAGAATGCAAAGACAAAGCGAAATCAGTTCAAACATTGTAATGTATCAATATACATGTCTGTCAACAAATCTACAGATATATAAGAAAATCAGCCAGAAATATATACATTACGAAAAGTAGTGCAGATATGCACATATCAATGTCCGTGCACCACTAGTCCAAAAATGCATGGGCGAGGCCCACAAAAGATACCTGGCCACAATCGGAGAGAACACTGCCGGGGCATCAGATAGAAATACAACAGGCACCTCAGGGGGAATGGAAGTGGGGGCACCTCAGCCGGATGACTGCAAAGCCAGATCCACGACGGGGCTCCATGCCCATTGATGTATCCTGGGGAGTGCAAAGCCACAGTCTCTCAAGTCTCTACAGTGGGTGGGTTGCCCACTGGACCATCCTAGGGAGTGCAAAGTCACAATTTCGCAAGAAGATAACATCCGCCAGAGGCTCTGAAGGGGGACTGGTGCCCAGACTGGATTAGTCTCCCCATGAAAGTTCCTGTCCCGTCACTGTCCCAGCTGCACATGGGATAAAGATGCTTGATGTGGCGGTCTTTTCATTCTTACCCGGTGCATGCCCTGTTCAGCGGTGCTTTGCCATGGCGGTCTCTGGACTGTTCAGCAGTGCTTTGCCATGGCGGTTCTGGACTGTTCAGCGGTGCTTTGCCATGGTGGTTCTGGACTGTTCAGCGGTGCTTTGCAATGGCGGTCTCTGGACTGTTCAGCGGTGCTTTGCCATGGCGGTCTCTGGACTGTTCAGCGGTGCTTTGCCATGGCGGTCTCTGGACTGTTCAGCGGTACTTTGCCATGGCGGTTCTGGACTGTTCAGCGGTGCTTTGCCATGGCGGTTCTGGACTGTTCAGTGGTGCTTTGCCATGGTGGTTCTGGACTGTTCAGCGGTGCTTTGCCATGGCGGTTCTGGAACAGGCATTGGTGTGTGGCATGATGTTCCCTATACTGGGCATTGGTGTGGCATGATGTTCCCTCATAGCCCACCTGGGCTGTGGCAGCCGGGGCCCTCCTGGGCACTGACTCCGGCGGTGGCGGTGGTCTCCTGACCAGTGGCGATACTTGGGCCCTCCTGGGCTATGACTCCGGCGGTGGCGGTGGTCTCCTCACCAGTGACGATACTTGGGCCCTCCTGGGCTATGACTCCGGCAGTGGCGGTGGTCTCCTGACCAGTGACGATACTTGGGCCCTCTTGGGCTATGACTCCAGCGGTGGTCTCCTGACCAGTGACGATACTTGGGCCCTCCTGGGCTATGACTCGGGCAGTGGTCTCCGGACCAGTGACGACGGTGCTAGCGGTGGCGTCTCGACCGCCGGGAATGATGCCGCCCTTCTCCACCGTGATACTCACAACAGGCGGGGCAGACTTCCTCTGGCCCTTCCAGACCTTTGGTGGAGTCACAGCTGACTCTCCAATCCCCTTGGGACCCCTGTGAGTTGTTTTCCCACCAGGAGTCTTCACACGGTCCCGTCGTCCACTTTCCAATCTCAGAGCCTTTACAGGGGTTGGGCTGCCAGTGCCTTGGCTCCGGGTCATACTGCCTGCCCTGGTGGCCGGTGCACTCCACATACCTTGAACAGGCACCACTGGTATTGGAGCCTTTTTGGCTGAGGCGCTACGACGGGACTGATGAATTGGAGGGGGGGCAAAAAGGTCAACTTTACAGAGGGACAGTTTCTGACGAACACTGGGATGGGTAGTTGGAGGGGGTCTGGGAGTGGAGGAAGAGGAGGTGGTTGTAGGAGGTGTCACTTTAGGTGTTTTGGGTGCAGGTGCAGATACTGGAGGCTGTCGTGAGGTGGATGGATGTTGGGTATGTGGTTGCCGGCGTTTGTGTACTTTGAGAGGGGGCGTCACAGACACACTGGGAGAGGACACAGGGGATGTGTAATTGTGAGTGGAGGTGGTGAGTGAAGGTGAGCGGCTTGTGGTGCTGGGTGTCCTGGTGCGATTCCTGGTGCCTGTAGATGTAGTGCATGCAGGTGTGTGTGTAGACGAGACTGGGAGGGAGGAGGGAGGAGGGAGAAGAGGAGGAGGGGGACACAGTGGAGGCAGTGGATGTTGCTGTGTCTGTATGTGGGTGAGGCTTGCGTGAGTGCCTGTGGGTTGTGTGCTGCCTATGTTTTCTTGAGCTACTTGTGTGTGCTGACTTGTATGCATGATGGTCTGTAGGTGTGCTTGGGATGGGCAGGGGTACAGGGGATTGGGTCTGGGTGGAGGAGGTTGGAGGGGGGAGGCTAGACACAGGGACAATGGCTGCCATCAGTGCTGAGGCCAGAGATTGCAGGGTTCGCTGAAGGACAGCCTGACCAGAATGAATGCTCTCCAGGAATGCATTACTGTGTTGCAACTCTCGTTCTACACCCTGGATGGCATTCACAATGGTAGACTGCCCAACCTGAGGAGGTCAATGGCCTCCTCACTGAGGGCAGCAGGGGTGACTGGGGCAGGGCCTGAGGTGCCTGGGGCGAAGGTGATGCCCACCCTCCTGGGTGAGCGGGCATGGGGCGAACGCTGAGGGGCTGCTGGGAGGACGGTGCTGGTAGGGGAGGTGGCGGCTGTACCTGTAGAAGTGGGGCGCACAGATGGTGCCGCCACCACAAGGGAGCCCCCATCGGCGGACGAGTCCGTGTCACTGGTTGGTGATCCGGTGGCCGACATGAAGCTCCCCTCGCACTCCGTCCCACTGGTGCATTCAGAGTCCGTGGTGTGGCCCTCCATGGTCATGTGGGATGCAGCTCCCTCGTGCTCCAGTACCACTGTACCTCCACCTGATGATGCTGATGCACAAAAGAACAGGGAGAGCACAAAAAGGGGGGGGGAGACAGAAGAAGAACATGTTGAGTGTATGGCATACCGCTACCGTGGGCGGACAAGACAGACACAGCAGCCCCCTGCATTACGCCGTGCTCCTGGCCTCTGCATATGCAATTCCTGGGATCTGGCCTACATGGCTATGGTGGACATCTGCACACATGGATGCCACAGGGGCAACTATACCTGTACTTGGCACTATACTACGGTGGTGTAGAGTGCCACATGGCCTGCATTACAGAGGGGCCTAGTCTACGTATTTCTGCCTGGCCTAGGCACACCCACAGGCCTCCTCCCCCACCCAGACCCCTCTACTGCGCGCAAAGTCCGCAGAATGAGGTTGTACTCACCCCCTTGTGTCTGCTGTGATGCCTTCAAGCGCCCATCCAACTCAGGGTAGGCCACATCAGGGGGGGTCATGGTGCGACGGGCACCCCACCCACGTTGGGAGGCCATCCCCAGCTGAGCCTCCGCCGTCTTCTTGCTGCAGCGGCGAATGTCCTCCCATCTTTTCCAGCTGTGGGTGCCCCGTCTCTGGTGGGCCCCCAGGGTCCGGACCTCCTTGGCGATGGCATGCCAAATGTCCCTCTTCTGGTGGGCGCTGACCTACATGACATGCACAAGGGAAGACGAAAAGTCATTACCAACTGCACCGTCGATGTGAGTGGCCCCCTCCCTACTCTAGCCATGTGGCCCATTCATTCACATGCATTAATGTTCCCTGAACACTGCCCCCTTCCCTCTTCCAACCAGCCCTCTCCACCCAGGCCTAGCCCATACAACGTGCTCCCTGTGTACTAACCTGTTGGTCTGGAGGACCGTAGAGTAGCGTGTACTGGGGGAGGACCCCGTCTACCAGTTTCTCCAACTCCTGAGCAGTGAAGGCAGGGGCCCTTTCCCCAGACGCAGCAGCCATCGTCGCTTCCAGACCGAGGTCACAGCAGCACTTGCAGTGTAGGTCCTCTCCTGCCGAAGGTCAGGTATCTAGTGATTGAACAGATAGAAAATGGCGGTGACGTCCGCGGCGGTGACGTCCGCGGCGGTGCGTGTCATCACCGCCGGCGCACCTGTTCATTGGCTCCTGGGACCCATAGGGTCCTATGTTAACCAATGCAGCATTGCACCGCAGTCTACTACCGCTTACCGCGACGGTGTGCAACGCCAGCGCAGTTACCCCACAATCCCATTGTCCCAGTTTAGAGGTCAGACAGCCGCCATTTCAGGGGCCCACATGGCTTCATTTACTTCTGCGTCACACATAGCTAGGCCTACACTCAACACACATACAGGAAGGGTTTTGTGTTTGGTGTAGTCTTCTGTGTAACTGTGGGTACATACCTGGAGGAAAATGTACTTTATCGTCGCTGTTGTCCTTCGTAGGCGCCGTCAGCTGGGACATGTGAGAAGATGGTGGAATCCTCCGGTGTACCGACCGCTGGTGGACCTGTTGACAATGGAAGAGCGACATGTAATCGTCACCTACAGGTTTGACCGTGCCACAATCCAGGAACTATGTACCTAGTTGGAGCCAGACCGGATGTCACCAATCCGCCATCCCACTGGAATCCCCCCTGACGTGCAGGTGCTGTCAGTGCTCCATTTCCTTGCAAGTGGGTCTTTTCAGACAACAGTGGCCATGGCAACAGGGATGTCCCAGCCTATGTTTTCCAACGTCTTGTCCAGAGTGTTGTCTGCCCTGCTAAAACACGTAAGGAGATACATCATTTTCCCTGAGGTGGAAGATTTGGCTACAGTTAAAGGTGACTTCTATGCCCTTGGACATATCCCCAACATCAGAGGTGCCATTGATGGCACCCATGTAGCTCTGGTCCCCCCCCCCACAGGAGTGAACAGGTGTACAGAAACAGGAAGAGTTATCATTCCATGAATGTACAGATGGTCTGTTTGGCAGACCAGTACATCTCCCAGGTTATTGCTATGTTCCCTGACTCAGTGCATGACGCCTACATCCTGCGGAATAGCAGCATCCCTGATATGATGGGTCAACTCCAGAGGCACCGTGTATGGCTATTAGGGGACTCTGGGTACCCCAACCTTTCCTGGCTATTGACCCCAGTGAGGAATCCCAGGACCAGGCCAGAGGAGCGCTACAATGAGGCTTATGGGTGGACTAGGAGGGTGATCGAACGCACCTTCGGCCTCCTTAAGGCCAGGTTCAGGTGCATCCATATGACAGGTGGTTCCCTATTCTACTCACCGAAGAAGGTGTGCCAGATCATCATCGCCTGCTCGATGCTTCATAATTTGGCTTTGCGACGCCAGGTGCCTTTTCTGCAGGAGGATGGTCCAGATGACGGTGTTGTGGCAGCTGTGGAGCCTGTGGACAGTGATGAGGAGGAAGCTGAGGAAGAGGACAACGACAACAGGGAGTCAGTCATACAGCAATATTTCCAGTGACACACAGGTGAGAACATTTTCAGTTTTAACATTACATTCACTGTCACACGTCTTCCTCTGTCCTGTGTGTAATTTATTGGGATAATTTGGTAATTGAGTTGTTTATTTCCATTACAGTTTCACAGGTGTGGTTACCAACGTGTGTCATCCACTTTCATCCTTCAAGGACTTTTGATGTGTGACATTGGTATGTTGCCTTTACATCTCACAACGCATTTTGACACTGTCATAGATATTACATTTTAACAAATCCAGATTGTTTTGTGTTTCAAGGGTGTTTATTGAAGTGCTCAGAAATGGGAGGGGGTTGTAAAATGAGGATGGGTGATGGCGGAGGAATGTCCAGTCTATTAGTCTTACAGGTGCACTGCCCATATGGGCATAGGAAGTGGAGCTGGGGCAGTTCAAGTATGGACAGGATAACAAAGTGGGACATTGGGGGGACAATCAGGGTGGTCTCATTTCCTGGCGGGGTCTTGCCATCTTGCTCTGTCCTGTTCCTGGCTCTCAGGGACCGCTTGCGTGGTGGTTGTCCGTCTGCAGGGGGTGGGGTGCTGGTGTGGTAGTCCTGTGGCGGGGCGTCCTGTCCACTAGCGCCGGCGGAGGTGGTGGGCAGTTCATCGTCCTAGCTAGTGTCAGGGGCCCCTTGGAGTGCCACGGTGTCCCTCAGGGTCTGCTGTATGTCCTTCAGCACCCCTACGATGGTGCCTAGGGCGGAGCTGATGGTCCTGAGCTCCTCCCTGAACCCCAAATACTGGTCCTCCTGCAGGCGCTTGGTCTCCTGAAACTTTACCAGGACCGTCGCCATCGTCTCCTGGGAGTGGTGGTATGCTCCCATGATGGAGGTGAGGGCCTCGTGGAGAGTGGGTACCCTTGGCCTGTCCGCCCCCTGTCGCACAGCAGCCCTCCCAGTTCCCCTGTGTTCCTGTGCCTCCGTCCCCTGGACCGTGTGCCCACTACCACTGCCCCCAGGTCCCTGTTGTTGTTGGGGTGGTGGGTTACCCTGGGTTCCCTGTAGTGGTGGACACACCACTGATTGACCTGTCCTGGGTATTGAGGTTTGGGCCCGCTGGGTGGGTGCTGTGCTGGTGTTACCAGAGGGTGGAAGGTCAGTGTTGGGCTGTGCCTGTGCAAGGGGAACCGACTGTCCCGAGGCCCACTATGGTCCGGGCTGGTCATCAGGCTCCAGTAGGGCAGAGCTGCTATCGTCAATGTGGGCCTCTTCTGGGGGTGGAGTGGTGTTGTCTGGACCCGCTGGTGTGGTGACGGTCCTTCGTGTTCCTGCAGGGGCATAAGAGCATGATTATTGCATTGTGTGTGTGATGGTGTGTAATGGGTGGGTGTCTGTGTACCCCAGTGCAAGCATTCCTGTGTGGGTGCTTGTGTGATGATGGTTAGGGGGTTGTTCTGGGTATGTGCAGTGGGCATGCTTAGGTGATAGGTGTCCATGCTTAGTTGTGTCATGCAGGGCTTGGTGTTGGGATGTGTAGTTTGTGTTATGAATACATTAGTGAGGATTTGGGGTGATAGGTGAGGGGGTGAGGGTGGGGGTGTGTGATAGCATTCAGGTAGGGTGGGGGTTATGTTAGTTAAGATTTGACTTACCAGTGTCCCATCCTCCACCGACTCCTCCGAGGCCCTCTGGTTGCATGATGGTCAAGACTTGCTCCTCCCATGTTGTTAGTTGTTGGGGAGGAGGTGGGGGTCCGCCGCCAGTCCGCTGAACCGCGATGTTGTGCCTGGAGACTGTTGAACGCACCTTCCCCCGTAGGTCGTTCCACCTCTTCCTGATGTCCTCCCTATTTCTTGGGTGCTGTCCCACAGCGTTGACCCTGTCGACTATTCTTCGCCATAGCTCCATCTTCCTGGCTATGGATGTGTGCTGTATCTGTGAGCCAAATAGCTGTGGCTCTACCCGGACGATTTCCTCCACCATGACCCTGAGCTCCTCCTCGGAAAAGCTAGGGTGTCTTTGCTGTGCCATGGGGTGGTGTGTGTGATGTGTGGGGCGGTGTGAGTGTTGATGTGTGTGGTGATGTGTATTGGTGTGTGGTGTTTTGTGCATGGATGTTGTAACCATGCCAAGGAGGCATTTCCTTACAGGTATCTTGGGCACCCTTAGTGTTTTCTTACACTCCCAGCGACCCTCTACACACTACACTAACCTAGGGGTCCATTTGTGGTTCACATTCCACTTTCTTAGTATATGGTTTGTGTTGCCCCCTAGGCCTATTGCATCCTATTGTATTCTACAGTGTTTGCACTACTTTCTGACTGTTTTACTTACCTGATTTTGGTTTGTGTGTATATTTTGTGTATTTGACTTACCTCCTAAGGGTGTATATCCTCTGAGATATTTTTGGCACATTGTCACTAAAAGAAAGTACCTTTTATTTTTGGTAACTCTGAGTATTGTCTTTCTGATGATATAGTACCTATATGATATAAGTGGCACAGTAGGAGCTTTGCATGTCTCCTAGTTCAGCCTAAGCTGCTCTGCTATAGCTACCTCTATCAGCCTAAGCTGCTAGAACACTACTAATCTACTATTAAGGGATAACTGGACCTGGCACAAGGTGTAAGTATCATTGGTACCCACTATAAGCCAGGCCAGCCTCCTACAGAGCCCCATTCCAACAGTTGCAGGGGTCCTCTGCTTTACTCCTGCTTTTGGGAGTCAAACGCAGGCTGGAGGCTTGCCCCGCGATATGTGGAGAACGTAGCAGATGACACCAGGGGCCGATGTCTGATGTCCTTATAGCAGGTGTCCAACCTGTGAGGGATGGGCCCTCTCTAATATCCAGTGAGTTGTGGTAGGCATAGCCTTCAATGATAGATGCCACAGGAGCCAGAAGGCATCCAGCACTGGGGTGCCAGATGCAGCAGCAAAGAACACCTTGCACTCAGACTTTGAACGACAGTGACACAGTCAGCACAAACATGGAATGGTGGCGTACTACCTGTGGGCACAAACATTCATGTTGACGGTAAACTCCGCCTTTGGCAGATGCTTGTGGATCATGCCATACTCAAACTTGGGCAATCGCTCCTTGCAGAGGCAGAGACCACCTCTGTGGACGATCCCTGCAGGAATTTTTCACATGGACGGACTGCAGCCCACAGTCCTCAGAACATGTAGATCACTCTCCTCAGTCTATCTTTGACTGGCAGACCATACAGCCCTACGGGCAAGGTGCTTTAGTTCTTCAGCTCCATCACATCCCTGCAGAGTTGGCAGCTCCTTCCCTCCTTCCGCAACAGGTTATATTCAGGCTGCTTCAGGTCACAGATTCAGCTTCTTCCAGAAATGTCAGACTCTTGCTGATGTCACTTCATCTTTGGGAAGCAAGCTGTCAGGCGTACACCAGCTCTCATTACTCTCCAGACAACTTCCCTCCTTGGTTCAAAAGCATTTGAATTTGGATCAACAAGCAGGTCGGTGGCTCCCACTTTTAGGTTAGAGAAGATTTAGGGGCGGATTTAAGAGCACCTAGCGCCACCTTAGCGGCATAATTTTTTTTATGCAGCAACTTATGCGGCGGCGCTGTAAGTTGCATTTTTTCACGTGCCGGGCATAATTCATGCAAGGGGGGTGTTCTCCCTTTAGGGGGGCCGAAAAAATGGTGCAAGGAAATCTAAGGGGGCTTCCATTATTTATAATGGGCCTCTAAGTACAAAATGTTGGCGCTACTCCTGCAGAGTACATCAATAGCATTAAAAAAAGTACGCTATTGCCCCCTTCCATGCACCACGGTGCGCCATATTTTAAATATGGCGCACACATGATGGTGGTAGGGGGGCGCTAAGGGCCGCAAGGAAAGTGGCGCTGCACTACGTGCAGCGCCACTTTCTTAAATCTGCCCCTTAGATTTATTGAGCACAACTGCGATCGAAAAGGTATTCTGATGCTGGAGTCACAAAAGGCTGAAGCAGTAAAGAGCAATATCGTCAGGGGCTTCCTAAAGCAAACAGATCTGAGATGAATCGCATTGAATGGGACAGGCTCTTCCGCTGCTGAGCAGCCAGAACTGAAAAGGCTCAGCCTCCAGCTCTGGATTTCTTAAACTTAGCAAACTTGGGAACAATTAGGAGGTTGGCTGTGGCTGAACACAGAGTTTTAAAAATAACTCTTTTTGGCACAGGGAACCAATGTTATCTGATCAGCACACCAGTGGGATGGGGGAAGACCTGGTAAGAGAAAGAGGCAGCTTAGCAGCAGTATCCTGTATGAGGTAGAGACAGTAGAAAGACTGGAGCTCTCAGAAATGAAGTGTTCCAATAGTCTAATCTTCTCAAATGGTAACATTGTATGAATCACCTACTTTAGAGAAAAGCAGGATGAAGAGAACATATTGATATGACAAGTAAGTAATGGATCTCTCTCCAAGTATAACCCTAGATTATGCATTGAAGAAATGAACACTGGGACCAAACTATCCTCAGGGTAGCAGATGTCCACAGGCAATGCATGCGCATCACCTCAGTTTTGTCCTCATTAAACTTCAGGGAGTTTCCTCTGAACCAGGTGGAAATATCACTGATGCACTTATGGTAATGTCTCCAAAGGAGACTGCTGGTATACAGTTAAAGCAGCCAGGTGTGGGTTCTTTGTCTGCATTTTCAGAATCAGTTTGAGGTGGTACTTCGTTTATCTGTCTTCTCAGGCTCCAGATGCAGTTTTTGTACAGACGTCTGCTCCTCACAGCAGGGTAATCTCTAGCCTGGAACACCACACAGAGGCATAAAGAGGAGTGAGCTTTCCGAACCCAGCTCATCAACAGCCACACCTGCCAGCAACCAAGAAAGAGACAAAAGTCTCCCTTACCTACAGGATCCTTCACAACCTGAACAATGTAGACTGCACCCCAACTCATAGGAGAAAGGACCTATTCAAATGTATAAAGAAGGTCTGTTCCCTCTTTATCTACTTCAGTATCTAGGTCTGCTCCATCGTATTTCAGTAATGGCAGCAAAACACTCCCAATGTCTGGGAACACAACCTCACCTCCATCGTCTTTGCAGACGAGGCCAACAGCTTCCAAAATGGAAACCACTGGCCTCCATTACTCTGGGTCACCCACAAACAGAATCCAGTATCTGGTATCCTAGGTTTTGTTTTGGCCCCAGCCTAATCTAGTGTGTGTGCAAAAGCCTAGGCCTGTCCCTTGACAAGATATGGTGTTGAACTAAATTGACAATCTCCTCTGGGAAAATGTATGACAAGGTCCTGCTTGGAGAGCTTTGTGGTTGTGTGGTATGATTAGAGTGTCTACCTTTGTAGTCTTATTCAATAGAGAGCAGACATCCAGAGTTGACTTTGTTGAAATAAAAATGAAAAGCCCCTCCAGTATGGTGAAGGTCTTCATAGAGCATGTGTAACTTTTAATGATATTGTTTTAATCTGTTAGAATAATGAGATTGTAGGATGTGGGTTTATAATCCAGAGAAGTGGGAGCAGTCTGAGTAACAGCAGATGTGTAGATGTAAGAGGGTATTTAGTGGTTGAATGTGACTGTGAACATACAGGAAAGGATAGAGAAGAGAGGATTTAGGACAGATAGAGGAGCCAATACATTCTTGAGTGTCATTGTAAAATAGAAGGAGTATATGTACCTATGCTGGTTCTTGCAATCCATAATGTTAGAGAGTATTTTAGTCTAAAGAGAGGAGTAAATAGAAAAGTAGAGAAGGTTCCTCTTTCTAAACCATTTAGGGAGATACACATTGTAAGAAATTGGGTTACTGGTTGGGGGGGGTGAAACCCTACTGAAGATGCAACCACAATCCTTATCAGGGTTGTTTGACCTGGCCCTTTTTGCAGGGACATCCACAACCTTTTGCCTTCCTCCTCCTATTTTTTCTGACCCCTCACTGGTGGCTCTAGAACTTTGAGCACTTTATCACTGTTGGTCAGTGCTTAAGTGCAGGTGCTCTCCCTTCTAAAGTTGGTATGATCGGCTTACACCTGATTGGCACATTTAATTTACCTGTAAGACCCTTGTACAGTGGTATCTCTATACCCAGGGCCTGTAAATTAAATGCTACTAGAGGGCCTACAGCGCTGCTTGCGCCATCCACAGAAGTAGCATTTCAAACCTGTCTCAGGTCTGCTAGTGCAGGGCCTGTGTGCTCAGTTTACTGCCACATTGACCTGCCATCTAAATTACTTGCCAGGCCCAGAACTCCCCTTTTACTACATGTAAGTCACCCCTAAGGTAGGCCCTAGCTCGCCTTATGGGCAGGGTGCAATGTATGGGCAAGGCAGGAAGTGTGCCTGGTTGTGTGGCCTGTCCTGGTAGTGACAAACAGCCTAGTCGGTTTATCGATGCTGTTAGTGATGCCTTGCTCATTGGATTGCAATGGAAATGCCCTGCCTTTGTCTGGTGGGTATCGTCTGATCTATGCGGGGTAGCATAGGTGTAGGAAAGTACCATCTTGCTGGCATGTTACCCCAATTTTTACATGTATGTCAGTTTGTCTTTGCCTGTCTCACTGGGATCCTGCTAGCCAGGATCCCAGTGCTCATAGTTGTGGCCTGAATGTGTGTTTCCTGTTTGGTGCCTAACTGTGTCACCGAGTCTCTGCTAACCAGAACCTCAAAGCTTATGCTCTCTCTGTCTTTAAAATTGTCACTGCAGGCTAGTGACCATTTTCACCAATTATAATTGGCACACTGGAACACCCTTATAATTCCCTAGTATATGGTACCTAGGTACCCAGGATATTGGGGTTCAAGGAGATCTCTATGGGCTGCAGCATTTATTTTGCCCCCCATAGGGAACTCAGACAAACCTTTACACAGACTGCCACTGCAGCCTGAGTGAAATAACGCGCATGTTATTTCACAGCCATTTTACACTGCACTTACTTAAGTAACTTATAAGTCACTATGGCCCTCATTACAACCTTGGCGGTTGGTGTTGAAGCAGCGGTAATACCACAAACAGGCCAGCGGGAAAAAAATGGGATTACAACCGTGGCGGAAAATGCCAGCATAGACAGCCACTTTAACACTCCGACCGCCACAGCGGTACAAACAAACAGTGCGGCGGACAACGCCAACAGACAGGCGGAAGACAATGTACCGCCCACACTATCACAAGAGGCCTATCCGCCACCTTTTCTGGGGCGGAACCAACACGAACAAAAACACGGCGGAAACAGGACACAGAAGGGAAAACACTTGCCTCTCCACACCCCACGAGGAACCAGGAGTCCATGGAGCCCGAATTGCAGATACTGCCGATGATGGTCTTTCTTCTCTTCTATCAGGTGCTCCAACGACGGCGGCGACGACCACGATGAGTACTGCACCAACAACACAGGGGAGTAGGGAGGGAAAAGAGAGTGACACACACATGCAACACTCAACACCCCCACACAAATACATGCAGCAACAGTACACATACACCCCGCCACCCCCTGGAAGAACGCAAGGACAAAAGGAATTGATTTGAACGAATGTAATCATGTGAAATCTCATTATCAAAGTTCAAAATCCAATATATACAATTAGTACACCAACTACACAAGTCCGGATGGTGCACCAGTCATTGTCCGTGGACCACTGGGCTCAAAATGCATGGGCCAAGCCCACACCTGACTGTAAACGGAAAGAACACTGCAGGGGCATCAGATCGAAATGAAACAGGAAACAGGCACCTCGGGGGGAGCATCTCAGCCAGATGAACGCACAACGCCACTGCTGCACGAGGGGGCTCCATTCCCATTGATTAATCCTGGGGAGTGCAAAGCCACAGGCTCTCAAATGCATGGGTTGCCCACTGCTTTATCCTGGGGAGTGCAAAGCCACAGTCTCACAAGTCTCTCCCGTGGGTGGTTTGCCCACTGATTTATCCTGGGAAGTGCAAAGCCACAGTTGTATGTCGGAATGCCGCCTGCCGAAACAACGAGTGCCTGAACAACGAGGTCAGAACACCGACCTCGTTGTTACCACGAATGCCTTTACCACGAATGCCTTAACAACGATATTTCGTTGTAAAGGCATTCCTGGTAAAGGCATTTGTAATAGGCACCCATTGATCCTCCATGCGTCACCCCAACCCCCCAACCCCACCCCCAAAACCTAAAACGCCCCGCCCCCCCAAACTCCACCCCAAAACCTAAAACTCCCGACCCCCACCCCACCCCGCCCCAAAACCTAAAACCCCCTGACCCCCACCCCGCCCTAAAACCTAAAACGCCCCGCCCCCCCAACGCCACCCCAAAACCTAAAACCCCCGACCCCGCCCCAAAACCTAAAACGCCCCGCCCCACAACCTAAAACGCCCCACCCCTACAACCCCACCCCAAAACCTAAAACCCCCCGACCCCCCACCCCGCCCCAAAACCTAAAACACCCGCCCCCCCAACCCCACCCCAAAACCTAAAACCCCCCGACCCCCCACCTCCACCCCAAAACCTAAAACGCCCCGCCCCCCCAACTCCCACCCCAAAACCTAAAACCCCCAACCCCCCACCCCGCCCCAAAACATAAAACGCCCCGCCCCCCCCCAACCCCACCCCAAAACCTAAAATCCCCCACCCCCCCAACCTGGCCCCAAAACCTAAAACCACCCGACCCCCCGCCCCAAAACCTAAAACGCCCCATCCTCCCAACCCCACCCCAAAATCTAAAACCCCGCCCCAAAACCTAAAACGCCCCAACCCCACCCCAAAACCTAAAACCCCCCGACCCTCCACCCCACCCCAAAACCTAAAACACCCCCCCACTTACCTGAGTCGTCGCCTCATCATCCGTGTCGTCCTCCTCAGCCGACTCACTTGTTTGTGCCTTAACCACTCATGTTCGTTGTTCAGTACATGCGTGGTTTAGGCACAAAATAACAAAGTCGTGGTTAAAGAAAGCGTTGTTCAGCTTTCGTTAACCACGACTTTGTTATTAAAGAGTCGTCGTAGAGGACGTTTCCCCAAAGCCACAGTCTCACAAGTCTCTCCAGTGGGTGTTTTGTCCACTGCTTTATCCTGGGGAGTGCAAAGCCACAGTCTCACAAGTCTCTCCAGTGGGTGGTTTGCCCACTGCTTTATCCTGGGGAGCGCCACAGTCTCTCAAGTGGATGCCTTTCTCCATTGGTTCTGGAGGGGGCTTTGTGCCCAGAGTGCTTCATCCTGCCAAGGACTGAGGTAGCGGATGTATCTCTCCACTGGTTCTGGAGGGGGCTTGGTGCCCAGAGTGCTAATCCTGCCAAGGACTGAGGTAGTGGATGCATCTCTCCACTGGTTCTGGAGGGCGCTTGGTGCCCAGAGTGCTCCACGTGCAGTGTGGCTGGTACAATTCCCTCACCTGGGTGTGTGTGCCACAAGCTTGCCGAGGTACAGGGAGCATGATACGCCATGGAGGCTGTGACATACCCCACACTGCTGCGGCTTCGCATTCCACCTGCAGGTGAGAACTGTGATGACAGTAATGCTTCATGGAAGCTGCCCAGGGTCCTGGAACTCACCACCAGCCTCGGACGACTGACCACTGGGGATGGTAGGCAAGTCTGCGGTGGTGCCACTGTCCGAGGACGTCGCTGGGCCGCTGGCAGTGCTTGCAGCAGTGTCAGTCGTGGCAGTGCTGGCTGCGGGATCTGTGGCGCCGGTGCTTGCCGCGGTGTCAGTCGTGGAGGTGCTGGCTGCGGGGTCTGTGGCGGCGGTGCTGGCGGCGGGGTCTGTGGCGGCGATGCTTGCGGTGCTTGCGGCGTGTCAGTCGTGGCGGTGCTGGCTGCGGGGTCGGTGGCAGCGGTGCTGGCTGCGGGGTCTGTGGCGGCGGTGCTGGCAGCGGGGCATGTGTCAGCACCTCCTGAGGGAAAAAGCTGGATGTCTCCTGCAGCCTCGGACGGCTGCCCACCAGGGAGGAGACTGGGGACTGTCGCAGCGGCTGTAGACGTGCCGGTGGCAGTGCAGGTAGCGGTGCAGGTGGCGGTGCAGGTGTGAGTGTTCGCTGCCATACAGTTTGGCGTGGACATGGACAGAAGGTGTGACACTGGTCCCTCAGTCGGTGCCATCATGCCCTCTCCTGACCTGCCCTTCAGTGTTTGGCCCTTCCCCCTCTATAATGGTGGCGCAGTTGTCTTGCCACTATCCCCTTTCGTTTTCGCTGACCCCTTTGTGGCAGGTGTTTTCGGCTTCTCCCTCCGGGATGTGGGCACCTTTTTAACCTTGGCAGGTGGCGGAATGTCCTTGCCCTCGCTCTGTGGCACACTGGCAGCCCTGATGGTTGGCGCACTCCATGACCCCGCAGTTGCTGGCACCACTGTGCCTGGGGATGTGGTGGCTGAGGTGCTGGGCTGGGAACTGGAAAGCCTCGCCCTAGGTGAAGAACGGTGGGGGGGAGGTGTAGGGAAGAGGCCAATGTTAGCCAGGAAAAGTTTTTTAAACACACTGGGACGGGTAGATGGAGGGGGTTTGGGAGTGGAGGAAGAGGTAGTGGTTGTAGGAGGTGTACGTCTGCTGAATTTGGGTGAAGTTGCATGGGCTGGAGGCTGTTGTGAGGTGGATGACTGTTGGGTGGGTGTGTGCCTGCGTTTGTGTACTTTGGGAGGAGGGCTCACTGACACACTGGGACAGGATCCTCACTGGGGATGTGTGAGGGAGGAGGGAGATGTGGAGGATGGGGACACAGTGGAGGAAGTGGATGTTGGTATCTGTGCATTGGTATGATGCTTGCGTGAGTGCCTGTGGGATGTGTGGTGCTTATGTTTGCCATGTCCACTCTTGTGTGTTGATGAGTGTGCATGCTGGTCTGGTGGTGTGCTTGGGATAGGCTGAGGTACAGGGGATTGGGTCTGGGTAGTGGAAGTTGGAGGGGGAAGCTGGACACAGGGACAATGGCTGCCATCAGTGCTGAGGCCAGAGCCTGAAATGCTCTCTGTTGGACTGCCACGCCAGAATGAATGCCCTCCAGGTATGCATTTGTTTGCTGCAAATGCCTCTCGACACCCTGGATGGCAGTCAAAATGGTTGATTGCCCAACAGTGAGGGATCTCAGGAGGTCAATAGCCTCCTCACTGAGGGCAGCAGGGCTGACTGGAGCAGGGCCTGAGGTGCCTGGGGCGAAGGAGATGCCCACCCTCCTAAGTGAGCGGGCACGGGAAACTCGATGAAGGGCTGCTGGGAGGGTGGTGCTGGTAGGGGGTGGTGGCTGTATCTGTTGATGCGGTGGGCACAGAGGTGCCCACCACCACAAGGGAGCTACCATCAGAGGAGGAGTCGCTGTCGCTGGTGTCTCCTCCTGTCCCCGTCGTGGAGCTCCCCTCGCCCTCCGTCCCACTGGTGCCTTCAGGCTCCGTACATTCACCCTCCAGGGCCATGTGGGTTGCAGCTCCCTCCTGCTCCGGTGCCACTGCCCCTCCGCCAGATGATGCTAATGCACACAAGGACAGGGTAACAAAACAAAAAGAGGGGGGGAGACAGAAGAGACACATGGTCAATAACTGCAACAACACCACTGTTGGCGGAGCAGCCCTATGCACTAGGCCATGCACTAAAAGTTCAGGGGAAAATCACATGCCTATAGGGGACTGTGCCTAGACCCATTTGATGCACACCTGGAACCCACAGGAGCCTGACTAGGTGTAGAGGGCAACAGCCACTTTTGGGCACCCAGCCTGCCTAACACTGGATCTACCCCGGCACATTTGCCCTGGCCTAGGGGAACCCACAGCCCACTTCCCACACCCAGAAACCTCCTAAAGCATGCAAAGTCAGCTGCATGAGACTGTCCTCACCCCCTTGTGGCTGCTGTTATGCCCTCAAGTGCCCATCCAACTCCGGATATGCCACCGCCAGGATCCGGTACATCAAGGGGGTCATGGTGCGACAGGCACCCCTTCCACGTTGGGAGGCCATCCCCAGCTGAGCCTCCGCTGTCTTCTTGCTCCAGCGGCGCAGGACCTCCCATCTTTTGCGGCAGTGGGTGTTCCGTCTATGGTAGACCCCCAGGGTCCGCACTTCCTTGGCGATGGCACGTCAAACACCCTTCTTCTAGTGGGCGCTGACCTAGAAGAAATGTAAAGTAAGAATGGATTTTACTCCCTGTCCAGTTATTCTTACTCTTTGGCCACAACCTCCCACCCTGGCCCACAAACACATACACTGACCATCCTCACATGCTGGCCTCTGCCCACCCCCCACCTCTATCTTCCATCGACGCCACTCCATACATTCATGTCCCATCCATCATGCTCACAGTGTACTCACCTGTTTGTCTGGTGGACCGTAGAGTTGTGTGTACTGGGGGAGTGGACCCCATCCACCAGTTTCTCCAACTCCTCCACAGTGAAGGCAGGGGCCCTTTCCCTAGACACTATAGCCATTGTCGCTTCCAGACTCACAGCAGCACTTGCAGTGTAGGTCCTCTCCTGTTGAAGGTCAGGTATCAAGTGAGTGAACAGAAACTGGCGGTCACGTCCGCGGCAGTGTGTACCGTCATCGCCGGCGTACATTGTCATTTGCTCCTGGAACCCATAGGGCCCAATGATAACCAATGCTGAATTGCGCTGCGGTCTTCGTCCGCCTACCGCGACACTGCACAACGCCAGCGCAGTTACCTCATTTCCCCTTGTCCCTCCTTACAGGTCAGGCAGCCGCCATTTCAGGGGGCCACATGGCAGGGCAACTAACTGCGTCACAGCACTTTTGAGCAGGAATATGAACATACAGCGCAAAACAACGATGACATCACATTTGTTCAAAACACCGTTGTGCAAGCTATGTGGTGTATGACCCTCTGCTCACACTTCTCCTCCATAGGGCACATCGGCTGGGGCAGATGATGAGATGGTGTCATCCTCCAGTATACAGACCCCTGGTGGAACTGTCGACAATGGAAAACAGACACATCATTATCACCTTCAGACTTGATCGTGCCACAATCCATGAACCTTTTGCCCAATTGGAGCCAGACCTGATGTCAGCTATCCGCCATCCCACAGGAATTCCCCCTCTAGTGCAGGTCCTGTCAGTACTCTATTTCCTGGCCAGTGGGTCCTTTCAAACAACAGTGGCCATGGCATCAGGGATGTCACAGACAATGTTCTCTAACGTGTTGTCCAGAGTGTTGTCTGCCCTGCTGAAAGACATGCGCAGCTACATCGTTTTCCCCCAGGTGGAGGATTTGCCCACAGTGAAAGATTACTTCAATGCCCTGGGACATATCCCCAACATCATTGGGGCAATTGATGGTACACATGTGGCATTTGTCCCCCCCCCACAGGAATTAACAGGTGTACAGAAACCGCAAAAGCTACCATTCTATGAATGTGCAGATGGTGTGTTTGGCAGACCAGTACATCTCCCATGTGAATGCCAAGTATCCTGGCTCTATGCATGACGCTTACATTTTTAGGAATAGCAGCATCCCTTATGTGATGGGGCAACTCCAGAGGCACCGTGTGTGGCTAATAGGTGAGCCCAAGGTTTCAACACAGTTTACATAGGTGTCTGGGTATGGTAGAGTCCCTAAGGGTTGGTGTATGTTTCACAATTGTCCTTCGATATTTGCAGGTGACTCTGGTTACCCCAGCCTGTCATGGCTACGGACCCCAGTGAGGAATCCCAGGACAAGGGCAGAGGAACGCTACAATGAGGCATATGGGCGAACTAGGAGGATAATTGAGCGTACTTTCGGCCTTCTGAATGCCAGGTTCCGGTGCCTCCGTTTGACATGTGGCTCCATTTACTACTCACCGAAGAAGGTGTGCCAGGTAATCGTGGCATGCTGTATGTTGCACAACCTGGCTTTGCAACGCCAGGTGCCTTTGCTGCAGGAGGATGGGCCTGATGTTGGTCTTGTGGCAGCTGTGGAGCCTGTGGACAGTGAAGAAGAGGAGGCAGAAGAAGAAGATATAGACAACCAAAGCAACATCATCATTCAATACTTCCAGTGAGACTCAGTTAAGAGACTGGCACTGCTCCTCTCATATACTACTGTGGGACATTGCACGCTTGTGCCTTTTTACCTCTGTGTATGGACCCTGAGTTCACTTTAGCTTTCCATTTTACAGATCTGTGTACCACTTTCTGTCTTCTGCTATGTGTACTGCTGCCCAACAACTGTCTAAAATTGGTATGTGGAAATGAACATTGACATTGTTATTTTACAGATAGGTTGCAATTACACATTTGTGAAAGTACAGACTGAGTCCAGATTGATTTGTGATTCAAGGGTGTTTATTTCTGTGCTAATAAGTGGAGGGGGCTGTGCAGTGGGCTGGGGTGATGGTGGAGGAATGTCCAAGGTGGAGTCCAGTCTATTGGTATCACAGGTGCATTGTCCAAGGGGGCATAGGAAGTGGAGTAATGGCAATTCAAAGTGGACAGGGTAACAGAGTTGGACAGAAGGGTGAAAATCAGGAGAGTCTTATTTCCTGGCGGGGGTCTTGGCAATGTTCTCTGTCTTGTTCCTGGATCTCAGGGACCATTTGCGTGGTGGTTCTCCTTCTGCAGGGGGTGGGGTGCTGGTGGCCTGTTGGTCCTGTGGCGGGACCTCCTGTCCACTAACGTCAGTGGAGGTGTGAGGGCTGTTCATCATTCAGGCTAGTGTCAGGGGCCCATTGGTGTGCCACTGTGTCCCTCTTGGTGTTGACAATGTCTGCCAGCACCCCTGCAATGGTGTCCAGGGTGGTGTTAATGGACAACAAGTCCTCCCTGATCCCCAGGCAGTGTTCCTCCTGCAGCCGCTGGGTCTCCTGAAACTTGGCCAGTACCGTGCCCATGGTCTCCTGGAAATAATGGTATGCTCCCATGATGTTGGAGAGTGCCTCGTAGAGAGTGGGTTCCCTGGGTCTGTCCTCCCCCTGTCGCACAGCAGATCTCCCAGCTTCCTGTTATCCTGTGCCTCTGTCCCCTGAACCGTGTGCCCACTGCCACGGACCCCAGGTCCCTGATTGTCTTGGGTTGGTGGGTTTGCCTGGGGTCCCTGTAGTGGTGGACACACTGCTGAATGACGTGTCCTAGGGACAGAGGGATGGGCCCACTGGGTGGGTGCTGTGGTGGAGTTTCCTGAGGGGGGAGGTTCAGTGGTTGTTTGTGACAGTGGCAGGGAAACCAACTGTCCAGAGGTCCCTGATGGGTCGGGCTGGTCATCTTGATCCAGGCGTGCAGAGCTGCTGTTGTCACTGTGGGCCTCTTCTGTGGAGGGACTGGATATGTCTGGTACCTCCTGTCCGGTGACGTTGGGTAGGTGTCCTGTTGGGGGGTAAATGCATAGTTATTGTATCTGTGTGTGCCATCTTGTCCAATGTGTGAGTTACCCTCTACTCCTGTGCTTGGCTTACTGTCTTTGGCCTTGTGTGATTGTTCATTTTGGGGCCTGGGTGAGTATCTGTACTGGACATGCTTTGGTGACGGGGGTCCATGCGTTGGTGTAACATGCAGGGTTTGGTATTGGGATGTGTGGATTGTGATAGTGGGGTATCTGTGGGGTGTTGGGGTGATGGGTGTGAGGGTTGGGCTAGGTGTTTGTGATAGCATGCAGGTAGGGTGGGGGGGATATAGTAGTAAAGATTTGCCTTACCAGAGTCCAGTCCTCCTGCTACTCCTGCAAGGCCCTCAGGATACATGATCGCCAAGACTTGCTCCTCCCATGTTGTTAGTTGTGGGTGAGGAGGTGGGGGCCCACTGCCAGTCCTCTGTACTGCTACCTGGTGTCTGGATACCACGGAATGCACCTTTCCCCGTAGGTCGTTCCACCTCTTCCTGATGTCATCCCTGGTTCTTGGATGTTGTCCCACTGCATTGACCCTGTCGACAATTCTCCACCATAGCTCCATCTTCTGTGCAATGGATGTCTGCTGCCCCTGTGATCCGAATAGCTGTGGCTCTACCCGGATGATTTCCTCCACCATGACCTTGAGCTCCTCCTCAGAAAACCTGGGGTGTCTTTGAGGTGCAATGATGTGGTGTGCGTGATGTGTGAGGTGCTGTTTGTTGTTCTGTGTGATGTGTTGTGTTGGTGTGTCTTGTATGAGGTGCATGGAGTTGTATAAGTGATGGTGTTGTGTGCCTGGGGATTCTGGGGTTGTGTTTGCTATTCTCTCTCTCTGCTTCTTTCAAGAAAATCGTTGTATTGGGTTGTGGGTAATGTGGGTGTGTGGTTTATAGTGTTGTGGGTATGTGGGTGTGGTGTGTGTATGTGTATCAGGTGTGTGTATTTTGAATTGTCCAATGTGGTTGTGTATTGTAAATGTGTGTGTATTTTGAGGGCACTGGCGTGTACTGCCAATGGATTACAGCGGTTGAATGACCACCACGTTGATTTGTAGGTCGTGATAGTGTGGGCGTAGTTCTGTTGGTGTGACGGTGTAGGTTTTCCTATCGGCAGTTTATCACTGACCTTTGGTGTGGCGGACTTGTGTGGATGTCTGTATTGTGGCTGTGGGTCGTAATACCTGTAGCGGATTTCTGCCGCAGCCACAGTATCTTGGCAGCCATCAGCACAGCGGTAAGCAGGATTTACCGCCAGGGTTGTAATGAGGGCCATAGTTGTAAGAAAGAGTTTAAGGTAGAGAGAAAAAAAGTTTTAGAAACTTTTAAAGAAAAGAGAACAGTTTTCAAACCTTTTGAAAACTTTTTAGAAACTTTTTAGAAAGAGAGTTTAACTGTTTAGGTTAACTGTGTATATTTTTAAGTATTTGGAATATGTTTTTCTTATGAAAAACACCAATGACAAAGTGGTAAAGCAGTTACAAGTACTTATCCCACAGTTGCACCACCAATTTAGGAGACTGGCCTGGCTTATAGTGGGTACTTGATGGTACTTACACCTTGTGCCAGGTCCAGTTATCCCTTATTAGTAGATTAGTAGTATTCTAGCAGCTTAGGCTGATAGAGGTAGCTATAGCAGAGCAGCATAAGGCTGAACTAGGAGACATGTAAAGCTCCTACTATACCACTTATATCATCTAGCACTATATCATAAGAATCACAATACTCAGAGTTACTAAAAATAAAGCTACTTTATTTTAGTGACAATGTGCCAAAAATATCTCAGAGGATATACTCCCTTAGGAGGTAAGTAAAATACAGAAAAAATATACACAAACCAAAATCAGGTAAGTAAACATTTAGAAAAGTAGTGCAAACACTGTAGAATACAATAGGATGCAACAGGCCTAGGGGCAACACAAACCATATATTAAGAAAGTGGAATGCGAACCACTGAGGGACCCCTGGCCTAGTGTAGCATGTAGAGGGTTGCTGGGAGTGTAAGAAAACAGTAAGGGTGTCCAAGATATCCCACCCCAAGACCCTGAAAAGTAGTAGTAAATTGACCCTACTTCCCCAGAAATACACTAAACTTGTGATAGGAGATTCTGCAAAGACCACAACAGACTGCAAAGCACTAAAGACGGTTCCTGGACCTGAGGACCTGTAAAAGAAGAGGACCAAGTCCAAGAGTCACGAAAGTGTCCAGGGGGGCAGGAGCCCAATAAACCCCGGATGAAGGTGCAAAATGGCTGCCTCCGGGTGGAAGAAGCTGAAGATTCTGCAACAACGGAAGGTGCTAGAAACTTCTCCTTTGTGCAGAAGATGTCCCATGGAGTGCTGGAGGATGCAGAGTTGTTTCTTTGGAGCAGGAGGTCGTCACTTGGAAGAGGGGACAGAGGGGGCCCTCAGCAACACAGCCCACTCACAAGAAGGCAGCGCCCGCAGAAATACTTGAACATGGGTTTAAGTGAACTGAGCACGTCGGTAGTCTCAACACTACAAAAGAGGGTCCCAGGAAGCCGGTGGTCAACTCAGTGAGTTGAGCAATGCAGGACGGAGTGCTGGGGACCTGGGCTAGGCTGTGCACGAAGGATTCCTTGCAAAAGTGCACAGAAGCCCTAGCAGCTGCAGTTCATGGAGTACACTGGATTACTGTCTGGAGAGGGGAGGCAAGGACATACCTCCTCCACATTTATACAGATGGGCCATTGGACTGTCGGGGTCACTTGGATCCACCACCTGTGTTCCAGGGACCACGCTCGTCACAATGAGAGGGGACCCAGAGGACCAGTGAAGCTGAAGTTTGGTGCCTGTGGTAGCAGGGTGAAGACTCCGTCAACCCATGGGAGATTTCTTTGTGGCTTACAGTACAGGGTGAAGGCAGGCAGCCCCCAGAGCATGTACCACCAGGAAACAGTCGAGTAACCCGTCCGGATTAGTCGCTACAATGTCGCTGGTAGTCTTCTTGCTGCTTTTTAGCAGTTTTGCAGGCGTCCTGGCGCAGTCAGCGGTCGATCCTTGGCAGAAGTTGAAGAGGGAGATGCAGAGGAACTCTGGTGAATTCTTGCAAGTCGTTATTTGAGGAATAGCCCGCAGGAGAGACCCTAAATAGCCCTCAGAGGTGGATTGGCCACCTAGAGAGGTAAGCACCTATCAGGAGTGGTCTCTGATGTCACCTGCAGGCACTGGCCGCTCAGAGGCCTCCACTGTGCCCTCACACATCTGGATTCAAGATGGCAGAAGTCTGGGACATACTGAAGGAGCTCTGGGCACCACCCCTGGGGTGGTGATGGACAGGGGAGTGGTCACTCCCCTTTCCTTTGTCCAGTTTCATGCCAGAGCAGGGCTGGGGGGCCCCTGAACTGGTGTAGACTGGGTTTTGCAAGGAGGGCACCATCTGTGCCCTTCAAAGCATTTCCAGCGGCTGGGGGAGGTAACTCATCCCCAGCCCTTAACACCTATTTCCAAAGGGAGAAGGTGTAACACCCTCTCTCAGAGGAAATTTTTTGTTCTGCCTTCCTGGAACTGGGCTGCCCAGACCCCAGGAGGGCAGAACCCTATCTGTGGGTTGGCAGCAGTGGTAGCTGCAGAGAAAACCCCAGAGAGCTGGTTTTGCAGTACCCGGGGTCCATAGTGGAGCCCCGGGGATGCATGGGATTGGTACCCCAATGACAGATTTGGCATGGGGGGACACTTCCATGATCTTAGACATGTTACATGGCCATATTGAGAGTTACCATTGTGAAGCTACATATAGGTATTGACCTATATGTACTGCACGCATGTAATGGTGTCCCCGCACTCACAAAGTCCGGGGAAATTGCCCTGAACTATGTGGGGGCACCTTGGCTAGTGCCTGGGTGCCCTCATACTTAGTAACTTTGCACCAAACATTCACTAAATGAGCGTTAGACATATAGGTGACTCATAAGTTACTTAAGTGCAGTGTAAAATGGCTGTGAAATAATGTGTGCGTTATTTCACTCAGGCTGCAGTGGCAGGCCTGTGTAAAGATTTGTCTGAGCTCCCTATGGGTGGCAAAAGAAATGCTGCAGCCCATAGGGATCTCCTGGAATGCCAATACCCTGGGTACCTAGGTACCATATACTAGGTAATTATAAGGGTGTTCCAGTGTGCCAATTGAAATTGGTAAAAGTGGTCACTAGCCAACACTGACTAATTTAAAGGCAGAGAGAGCATAAGCACTGAGGTTCTGGTTAGCAGAGCCTCAGTGACACAGTTAGTCACTACACAGGGTTACACATTCAGGCCACAAACTATGAGTACTGGGGTCCTGGCTAGCAGGATCCCAGTGAGACAGGCAAAAACAAACTGGCATACATGTAAAAATGGGGGTAACATGCCAGGCAAGATGGTACTTTTCTACAGGGAGCGCTAGCGCTTCCCCAGAGGGCCGGTACATGGACGTAATGGTTACGTCCATGGCGCCACATAGGCACAGCCATGGATGTAACCATTACGTCCATGGCGGTAAAGGGGTTATAAAATAGTTGAAGATGCCATTTGTACATGTGAAAGCTGAATTAAGTACTAATGATTTTGCATTTTATCATTAGTTAAGAATTTACATGAATTATGCTAACATAGAAAATAATGTGCGTTTTGGAAAATGTGACCACTTGAGTGGCCGTCATGTAATTTAATGAATAATAGTAAATGCATGTCATTAGTTAATGTGCATGTGTAGAGCAAAATTTATTAATGCATTATATTTAACGATTTAATGGTATGTATACGTTTTAATAATTTTAAGCCATAAATAAATCGCAAGTCTGTAGAACCTCATGTCAAGCTTCTAAACGCTCGAAAATGTTTGTAAGTGTAGTGTAATTCATAATTTGACTTTCTCATGAGAACCGTCTGTGGAACCATGCAGTACTAGAAACAGTTACAATGTAGACATGATGGTTGAGACAGAAATTTTCTCAGCAGATGACAATGGATGCACTAACGGGAGTATGGACTGCAACAAGAGAGTTAACTGACGAACCTGATGATGGGAACAGGAGAAGAAGAGGTAATCATCGACGCTGTAAACGTATGAATTTCTGACCAATGATGGCGTGAGAAGATGCTTTAGAGATTTTACTAAATCCAGACTACACTTTGGAGACGGGTTAATTCTCATTTTCATTTATCTCTCTCCCTTACCATTCTTGCTGTGATTAAGACCCGTTCGAAGAGCTTAGCAGTTTGTTAATGGCAAAAGCTCAACCCTTAGCAAATGCTTCTTAATGGTTCGGTTAACTTAGAGCCCACCGTGCTGAGCCATTTCCTTCTATTGTCCCGTTGCTGAAGCTGACTAGATAGATGTCCATCTGACGAAGAGAAATCGCAACTCGCTGATCCAATTGAGGAGCGGTGTAGAAAAATGCTATTGTTTCTGTTCTTTTTGTATTTATTTTTGTCTAGGCACCAGAAGCTATTTTGATAGAGCCATAGTTAATGTTTTCCAAATTAACTTTTAACTAAAATTGTTTTGCATGAAGCCCAAACATGCTATTCTAATTAGAGGGTTAGCTAGTATGCCTAAAATGTTGATAAATGTTATTAACCAAGAATTGATTCTGTTCACTGTTGAATTCAGATGTATGCTACTTGTGTTGCGCAGTTGTTGTTGCTATTAATTTGTACTGTGACTCTTGAATGTTTAATTGTCAATGCGTTAGTTAAGTTGAGATTCTTTAGACGTTTTGGTCAGCCTGTGTTGTTCATTTACATGTGTCATTTGGTACTGAGACTAATTTAGGTGATGTTAGCATAGTTACTATAGGGAAATAACATTTCTAACTTTTACTAAAAGGTGTGGTTATTCATGGCCACATGGGTCATGGTCTGTGAAGGTTATTAATTTGTTAAATGTGTTACATTGCTGTTGAAAAGGATTATGACTATTTGTGATGCTATTAATTGTGTTTGACCAATGACTTTGTGTTTCACCACTGCGCATATTAGTTGCTCAATGTTCATCAGTAGCACATTATGGTGGTCATTCTGACCTCGGCGGTAAAAGGCACCTACCGCCGGTCAGAAATCCTCCATAATCCCGCCGCGGTCGCGGAAACCCGCCACGGTCATTCTGACCCGCAGAAGGCAAACCTCCGAAAATCCGACAGCCACAACAGACCGCCAGACCAGCGGTCGGCGGAAAAGTGGAGGTGACAAAACCTCCACCGTCACGCCAACAGAAATACGCCCATGCCATTACGACCCACGAATCCACGCGGCGGTCATTCAAACGCGGTATTCCATTGGCGGGACACACCGCCGCGGTCAGAATACACACAAACGAACAAAACTCAGCCACATTGGACGATTTGAATCCCACACACCTGATACACATACACACACCACTCCCACACACACAATACAATATAAAACACACACCCACATCACCCACAAACCCCTACGACAAAAAATTCTGAAAGAAGGCCAGAGCGAGACACCACCATCCACAAACTAGCAGCCACAGCCACTCCACACCATCACCCACACACTATCCACACACAAAACAACACACACCACCACACTCAACACACTTAACTACACATACTCCACCCCACACATCATACACACCACCCCATGGCACCCCAAAGACACCCCCGCTTCTCAGACGAAGAACTCAGGGTCATGGTGGAGGAAATCGTTCGGGTAGAGCCCCAGCTGTTCGGCACACAGATCCAATACACCAGCATTGCCCGGAGGACGGAGCTATGGCAGAGGATTGTCGACAGGGTCAACGCTGTGGGACAGCACCCCAGAAATCGGGAAGACATCAGGAAGCGATGGAACGACCTACGGGGGAAGGTGCGTTCCATGGTATCCAGGCACAACATCGCCGTGCAGAAGACTGGCGGAGGACCCCCACCTCAACCCCCACAATTTACATCATGGGAGGAGGAAGTCTTGAACATCCTGCATCCTGACGGCCTCGCAGGAGTCGGCGGAGGAATGGATACTGGTAAGTTGAAGCTTCACTACTGCTTCCCCCCCACCTGCATGCCAAATCATACCCCAACCCTCACCCCCATCCTCGAACCCCACCCTCACCCCCACCCCCATCCTCACCCCCACCCTCACCCCACCACCATCCTCTCCCCCACCACCATCCTCACCCCCACCCTCACCCCCACCACCATCCTCACCCCCACCACCATCCTCACCCCCACCCCCAGCACACCTATTCCCTGCCAATGTCTCACCATCACAACCCACACATCCCAAAACCGAGGCCTGCATGTGTCCACTAAGCATGGACACCCATCACCAAAGCATGCCCAATGCATATACACATCCCCCCCACAAGCCACCCTCACCAAAGCCCCCACACACGAATGCCAGCACTTGGGGACACGGGAACCCACAGATACACCCATATGCCACACATTGAAACTATAACCATACCTCTATACCCCTGCAGGACCCGACCGTCAACACACCGCCGCGGAGGGCCCAGAATTCTCCACACCCCCCACCCAAGAGGCCGTCAGCGATGACAGCAGCTCTGTCGACCTGGACACCGATGACCAGCCCGGACCATCGGGGACCTCTGGACAGTCGGTTCCCCTCACACAGGCCCAGGCCACTACAGACCCCAACCCCTCTGGGAACACCAGCACAGCTCCCACCCAGCGGGCCCATGCCTCTGTCTCCAGGGCGCGTCAATCTGCGGTGTGTCTACCACTACAGGGCACCCAGGATAACCCACCACCCCAACAACAACAGGGACCTGGGGGCAGTGGTAGTGGGCACACCGGCCAGGGGGCAGAGGCCCAGGGAAACAGGGCAACTCGGAGGGCAGCTGTGCGACAGGGGGGGGACGGGCCCAGGGAACCCACTCTCCACGAGGCCCTCACCACCATCATGGGAGCATACAACCGCTCCCAGGAGACGATGGCGACGGTACTGGCCCGGTTCCAGGAGATCCAGGTACTGCAGGAGGAACACTATCGGGGGTACAGGGAGGACATCAGAGCCCTCACCTCCACCCTGGTTACCATGGTAGGGCTGCTGCAGGACCTCGTCAACACCAGGACGGACACTCAACAACACCCAAGGGCCCCTGCCACTAGCCTGGACCAAGAACAGCCAACCACCTCCGCCGGCGCTAGTGGACAGGAGGCCCCCGCACAGCAGCAGCCCACCAGACCCCCACCTCCTGCAGGAGAAGAACCACCCCGCAAGAGGGCCCTGAGATCTCGCAAGAAGACAGAGTAGGATGTCAAGACCCCCGCCAGCAATGGATACCACCTGATGTCATCCCACTGTCCCACATTGTCACCCTGTCCATCCTTGAACTGCCCATGCTCCATCTCTCCACAGGCCTCTGGACAATGCACCTGTGTGACTGTTACTCTGGACTCTGCCATGGACATTCCTTCACCATAGCCCCCACCCACTTGAAACCACCCATCCCATTTTGAGCACTTAAATAAACACCTATTTTGCACAAAACTATCTGGAGTCTGGCTGTGATTTCAATATATTGTAATTGACATGACAGTGCAAATATGTCCTTGTACATGGTGAAGTCAACAAACAGCTGCCACAAAGCTGTAGTCCATGGGGAAACGAAGCACAGGACTCGTAGTGGGGACCCCAGATCTGAAATAGGGAGGGAAAAGCCACAACTCAGTCATCATACACTGGGGCAAATAGACAGGCAGCAGAGATGCAGGAGAGTAGTTCACATTTACTAAATTATCTTTGAATTGTTACCTGTGTCCTATTGGAAGTACTGTTCAATGATTCTGTCCCTGTTGTCTGTTTCAGCCCCGTCGTCTTCCTCCTCGTCACTCTCCTCAGGTTCCACCGCTGCCACAACACCACCGTCTCGACCATCCTCCTGCAGGAAAGGCACCTGGCGGCGCAAAGCCAGGTTGTGAAGCATGCAGCAGGCCACGATGATGTGACACACCTTCTTAGGTGAGTACATTAGGGATCCACCTGTCATATGCAGGCACCAAAACCTGGCCTTTAGGAGGCCAAAGGTGCGTTCGATCACCCTCCTAGTACGCCCATGGGCCTCATTGTACCGTTCCTCTGCCCTGGTCCGGGGATTCCTTACTGGGGTCAGTAGCCACGACAGGTTGGGGTACCCAGAATCCCCCACTAGCCATACACGGTGTCTCTCTAGCTGTTCCATCACGTAAGGGATGCTGCTATTCCTCAGGATGTAGGCGTCATGCACTGACCCAGGGAATTTGGCATTTACATGCGAGATGTACTGGTCAGCCAAACACACCACCTGGATGTTCATTGAATGGTAACTTTTTCTGTTCCTGTACACCTGCTCCCTGTCTCTTGGGGGAACCAAAGCCACATGGGTCCCATCAATGGCACCAATGACGTTGGGAATATGTCCAAGGGCATAGAAATCACCCTTCACTGTAGCCAATTCGCCCACCTCAGGGAAAATGATGTAGCTCCTCACGTATTTCATCAGGGCAGACAACACTCTGGATAACACCTTCGAAAACATGGGCTGAGACATCCCAGAAGCAATTCCCACTGTTGTCTGAAATGAACCACTTGCCAAGAAATGGAGTACTGACATGACCTGCACCAGAGGGGGAATCCCTGTGGGTTGGCGGATGGGGGACATCAGGTCGGGCTCCAGCTGGGCACACAGTTCATGTATAGTGGCACGGTTAAGACGGTAGGTCAGGATAATGTGGCGTTCTTCCATTGTCGACAGGTCCACCAGCGGTCGGTACACGGGAGGATTCATCCGTCTCCTCGCCAAACCCAGCGGACGGTGCCTAGGAAGGACAACATGGAGCACACAGTCAAGCAACCCACAGGTACGTACTCACAGCTAGCACAGTAAACGATTCTCTATGCAGTGAATGGCGTGTCTGAGTGGCTATGCAAGGCCTAGGCCTGTGTGACGCAGTTGAAATTGAGCCATGTGGGCCCTGGAAATGGCGGCTGCCTGACCTGTGAAGTGTGACAATGGGATGTGAGGTCAATGCGCTGGCGTGGCACACCGCGGCGGGCGGCGGGCGAAGACCGCGGCGCGAAGCCGCATTGGTTAACATTGAAGCCTATGGGTTTCAGGAGCCAATGGCGAAGGGCGCCGGCGGTGGCGGGACGCACCGCCGCGGTACGCACCGCCGCGGACGTGACCGCCATTTTCTATCTACTTATCCACTTGCGACTTGAACTTTCACAGGAGAGGACCTATACTGCAAGTGTTGCTGTGACCTCGGTCTGGAAGGGACAATGGCTGCTGCGACTGGGGAAAGGGCCCCTGCCTTCACTGGAGAGGAGTTGGAGAAACTTGTGGATGGGGTCCTCCCCCAGTATGCGCTACTCTACGGTCCTCCAGACCAACAAGTGAGTTTAATTCAATATGGATTTGGGGCCACTGGCTGGCTTGGGGGCCTGGCGGGGGGCCTGGCGGGGATGGGGGGCATGTTGGGCCTGGCGGGGGGCATGGCGGGGGGCATGGCGGGGATGGGGGGGCATGTTGGGGCTGGCGGGGGGCCTGGCGGGGATGGGGGGGCATGTTGGGGCTGGCGGGGGGCCTGGTGGGGATGGGGGGGCATGTTGGGGCTGGCGGGGATGGGGGGGCATGTTGGGGCTGGCGGGGGCCTGGCGGGGGGCCTGGCGGGGATGGGGGGCATGTTGGGCCTGGCGGGGGGCCTGGCGGGGATGGGGGGCATGTTGGGCCTGGCGGGGGGCATGGCGGGGGGCATGGCGGGGGGCCTGGCGGGGATGGGGGGCATGTTGGGCCTGGTGGGGGGCATGGCGGGGGGCCTGGCGGGGATGGGGGGCATGTTGGGCCTGGCGGGGGGCATGGCGGGGGGCATGGCGGGGGGCCTGGCGGGGATGGGGGGCATGTTGGGCCTGGCGGGGGGCATGGCGGGGGGCATGGCGGGGGGCCTGGCGGGGATGGGGGGCATGTTGGGCCTGGCGGGGGGCATGGCGGGGGGCATGGCGGGGGGCCTGGCGGGGATGGGGGGCGTTGGGCCACTGGCAAGGAAAATGCAGACAAACTTGAACGTGGTATTTCTCCCTCCCTGTACGTGTCACATAGGTCCGCGCCCATGAGAAGATCGGGATTTGGCGTGCCATCGCCAAGGAAGTCCGGACCCTGGGGGTCCACCATCGACGGGGCACCCACTGCCGCAAGAGGTGGGAGGACATCCGCCGCGGGACCAAGAAGACCGCCGAGTCTCTGCTGGGGATGGCCTCCCAACGTAGGCGGGGTGCCTGCCGTCAACTGACCCCCCTGATGTTCCTGATCCTGGCGGTGGCCTACCCTGATTTGGATGGGCGCGTGAGGGCAGCACAGCAGACACAAGGGGGTGAGTACAAGCATTATCTACTCTGTTGTCGCGCAGTGGAGGTGTCTGGGTGGGGGAGGAGGGCTGTGGGTCCCCCTAGGCCAGGGCGATATCTGTAGGCTGGGCACCCCCGTAAGCCCCTGTGTCCCCAGCCACCACCCTCAGTAGTTTGTCAGTACAGCCATCCCTGGGCCGTGTCATCCATGGGTGCAGTTGTCAACTCTAGGCGTGTGGGGCATGTTCCACGGAATGCGTAGCGGACCCCAAGTGCGCAACTTAGTGCAGGGGGCATCTGTGTCTGTCATGTCCGCTAACTGTACCGGAGATCCATGTACTCAATATCCCTTTATTTCTCTCTCCCCCCCCCCCTTTTTGTTTGTCTTTCTGTGCTTGTGTGCATCAGCATCATCAGGCGGAGGAGAAGTGGCATCGGGGCAGGAGGGAGCTGCATCTCACATGGCCCAGGAGGGCCATGCCACAGAGTCAGACTGGACCAGTGAGACGGAGGGCGAGGGGAGCTCCACGACGGGGACGACTGGAGCCTGCAGCGACACGGACACGTCCTCGGAAGGGAGCTCCCTTGCGGGGGTGGCACCATCCGTGCCCCCCGCCATTACAGGTACAGCCGCCACCCAGCGCACCATCTCCGCCCTCCCAGCAGCCCCTCAGCGTTCGCCCCGTGCCCGCTCTGCCAGGAAGCCGGGCATCTCCTTCGCCCCAGGCACCTCAGGCCCTGCCCCTGTTACCCCCGCTGCCCTCAGTGAGGAGGTCATTGACCTCCTCCGAACGCTCATTGTTGGGCAGACTACCCTTTTGAATGCCATCCAGGGGGTGGAGAGGGAGGTTCATCGCAGCAATGCGTACCTGGAGGGCATTCATTCGGGTCAGGCTGCCCATCAGCGATCGTTCCAGGCTCTGGCCTCAGCACTGACGGCAGCCATTGTCCCTGTCTCCTGCCTCCCTCTACTAACTCCCTCCTCCCAGTCTCCTGTTCCTCTGCCTGTCCCACCCACACCATCAGACCAGCCTGCACACACCTCAACACCCAAGAGAAGCTCATCCAAACATAAGCACCACAGATCACGCAGACATTCACACACGCAACATTCCGATGCAGACATGCCAACAGTCACTACCACCTCTGTGACCCCCACCTCCTCGTCTCCCTCCTCCCTCCCTGTGACGTCTACACTCACACCTCCATTCACCTCACCATCAGCCAGTGTTTCCATCACCAGCACACCCTCCACTCCAGTCCGCACACATGCAGTCACCACCCCCACTGCCATTTACACGTCCCCTGTGTCCTCTCCCACTGTGTCTGTCACCCCCTCTTCCACACCACACAAACGCAGCCACCCACCCACCCAACAGCCATCCACCTCACGACAGCCTATCCCTCCTGCACCTGCACCCAAAGACAGCAAACGTGACTCACCTACAACCACATCCTCTCCCTCCACTCCCATTCCCACTGTACCTACCACTCTCCATTGTCCCAAGAAACTCTTCCTCGCCACTGCTAACTTCTTTCCTGACCCTGAGCCCCCCCCTCCTTCTCGTTGGGGTAAGAAGAGCACCTCAGCCACCACCAGCCCTGCAGCCCCCTTGACAAGGGTGCAGGGGTATTGGAGCCCACCAGCCCGCATGTCTGGATCTTCGCCCAGCAGCAAGGGGACAGCCAGCCCACCCCCTGGGAAGAGGAGCAGAAGGCGGAAGGGGCGCCGCAGGAGCCCGGCTTCTACATCCCCCCCGGACACCACCCAGAGACAGTCACCAGCCACAGCTCCAAAGGGAGGAAAGGGCCACAGACTCCCGACTAAGGAGGGCAAGGGCAGCAAGTCGGAGAGGTCAGGCAGCAGGCCTGCTGCCCAGGAGGAGCCCACCACCCCCATAGCCGCTGCCCAGGGAGGACCCAGCCCAGCTGGCCAGGAGGGCCCCACCACCCACAGCCCAGGTGGGCATTGAAGGAGCACCATCCCCGCTGCCCAGGAGGGCACCACCAGGCAATGAGCAGTTGGCCATAGACCGGCCGCCGTCTCAAGAACCGCTGAACTGGGCCCCGCCGTCTCAAGCACCGCTCCGCTGGGCCCCGCCGTCTCAAGCACCGCTCCGCTGGGCCCCGCCGTCTCAAGAACCGCTGAACTGGGCCCCGCCATCTCAAGAACCGCTGAACTGGGCCCCGCCGTCTCAAGAACCGCTGAACTGGGCCCCGCCGTCTCAAGAACCGCTGAACTGGGCCCCGCCGTCTCAAGAACCGCTGAACTGGGCCCCGCCGTCTCAAGCACCGCTCCCCTGGGCCCCGCCGTCTCAAGAACCGCTGAACTGGGCCCCGCCGTCTCAAGCACCGCTCCGCTGGGCCCCGCCGTCTCAAGAACCGCTGAACTGGGCCCCGCCGTCTCAAGAACCGCTGAACTGGGCCCCGCCGTCTCAAGAACCGCTGAACTGGGCCCCGCCGTCTCAAGCACCGCTCCGCTGGGCCCCGCCGTCTCAAGCACTGCTCCGCTGGGCCCCGCCGTCTCAAGAACCGCTGAACTGGGCCCCGCCGTCTCAAGAACCGCTGAACTGGGCCCCGCCGTCTCAAGAACCGCTGAACTGGGCCCC
Organism: Pleurodeles waltl; assembly: GCF_031143425.1. Taxonomy (NCBI): domain Eukaryota; kingdom Metazoa; phylum Chordata; class Amphibia; order Caudata; family Salamandridae; genus Pleurodeles; species Pleurodeles waltl. Next base: position 1,144,510,225 of record NC_090439.1, read on the forward strand.
GCCGTCTCAAGAACCGCTGAACTGGGCCCCGCCGTCTCAAGAACCGCTGAACTGGGCCCCGCCGTCTCAAGCACCGCTCCCCTGGGCCCCGCCGTCTCAAGAACCGCTGAACTGGGCCCCGCCGTCTCAAGCACCGCTCCGCTGGGCCCCGCCGTCTCAAGAACCGCTGAACTGGGCCCCGCCGTCTCAAGAACCGCTGAACTGGGCCCCGCCGTCTCAAGAACCGCTGAACTGGGCCCCGCCGTCTCAAGCACCGCTCCGCTGGGCCCCGCCGTCTCAAGAACCGCTGAACTGGGCCCCGCCGTCTCAAGCACCGCTCCGCTGGGCCCCGCCTTCTCAAGAACCGCTGAACTGGGCCCCGCCGTCTCAAGAACCGCTGAACTGGGCCCCGCCGTCTCAAGCACCGCTCCCCTGGGCCCCGCCGTCTCAAGAACCGCTGAACTGGGCCCCGCCGTCTCAAGAACCGCTGAACTGGGCCCCGCCGTCTCAAGAACCGCTGAACTGGGCCCCGCCGTCTCAAGAACCGCTGAACTGGGCCCCGCCGTCTCAAGCACCGCTCCGCTGGGCCCCGCCGTCTCAAGCACCGCTCCGCTGGGCCCCGCCGTCTCAAGAACCGCTGAACTGGGCCCCGCCGTCTCAAGAACCGCTGAACTGGGCCCCGCCGTCTCAAGAACCGCTGAACTGGGCCCCGCCGTCTCAAGCACCACTCCGCTGGGCCCCGCCGTCTCAAGAACCGCTCCGCTAGGCCCCGCCGTCTCAAGCACCGCTCCGCTGGGCCCCGCCGTCTCAAGAACCGCTGAACTGGGCCCTTCAAGGCAAGACCCGCTGAACTGGGCCCTTCAAGGCAAGAGGCGCTGAACTGGGCCCTTCCAGGCAAGAACCGCTGGCCCTTTGGCAGACGTGGCAGGGCAGGATCTATCTCGGGCAGGGCTGCAGGATGTCCTCTGGCCAACATGCCTCCTCCAGTGGCAGTGGGGTCTGTTATGGACTGTTTGGACTGTGGCTTTGCACTCCCCAGGATGGCCCAGTGGGCAGGCCACCCACTGTATGGACTGTATGGACTGTGGCTTTGCACTCCCCAGGATGGCCCAGTGGGCAGGCCACCCACTGTATGGACTGTATGGACTGTGGCTTTGCACTCCCCAGGATGGCCCAGTGGTCATGGAGTCCCCTCGTGGATCTGGCGTCGTGTACTCAAGTGGCTGAGGTGCCCCCCCTTCCCTTCCCCCTGAGGTGCCTGTCCTATTTTCTTTCTGATGCCCCTGCAGTGTTCTCTCCGTGGAGTTCTTGTCGTGGGACTGGGCCTTGCCCCTTTGCACAGGACCCCTGTGGTCCACGGACAGTGGTTGGACTACATTTAGTAGCTGTATATATTTTGTACATAGTTTATTTATTTATTGGGATTACTGGTGTCCATATTTCAATATATCTGCCCGTTTATGATCTCTTCTTTTGGTCTTTGCATTATTTCGGGGGGGGGGGGTTTGTGGGTTGTGACAGTGATCTGTGGGAATGCATTGATGTGTGTGTTGTAGTGGGTGTGGGTGGGTGGGTGTGTGCCGGTAATCTTTTCCCTCCCCTGTGTCGTAGGTGCAGTACTCACCGATGTCTTCCGCGCCGCCGGGCGTGCTCCTGGTATATGAGCAGGTATAGGAGTGCGGGGATGACCTGCAGCTCGGGTTCCATACTGCCGGAATCTCGCATGGAGTGCGTAGAGGTGAGCGTTTTCCCGTTCGTAGTCTGTTTCTGCCGTGTTTTTATCGGCGGTGCTCCCGCCCCGGAAAAGGTGGCGGATTGGTGGGTCGTGATAGGGTGGGCGGTACATTGTCTGCCGCCTGGCTGTTGGCGGGGACCGCCGCGCTGTTTGTTTGTTCCGCCGTGGCGGGCGGAGTGTTAATGCGGCGGGCTGTGTTGGCGGTTCCCGCCAGGGTCAGAATTGCATATTTTGGACCGCCGGCCTGTTGGCGGCTTGGCCGCCGCATTATCACCGACCGCCAGGGTCAGAATGAGGGCCTATATGTTTTGTTCAGTTCAGCCGCCTATTGGCTCTGACATTGCATTAGCCATTACATTCTGTATTCTGCCTATTGGCTTTGACATGCTGTATTCAGTTTAGCTGCCTATTGGCTTTGACATGATATTAGACATTACATTTTGTATTCAGCTCAGCTGCCTATTGGCTTTGACATGATATTAGACATCACATTTTGTATTCAGCTCAGCTGCCTATTGGCTTTGACATGACATTAGACATTACATTTGATATTTAGGTTAGCTGCCTATTGCCTTTAACGTGGAGTTAGACATTGCAGTTGAGAATCCAAGCTGTATTTTTCCAAGCTATGTTTTTCCACAAGATGAACCAAGCTGTTTTCTTCATACCAGACTAGACCTGATAAGAGAGAGTACATTTGGTGTTTTCCTTTCTGCTCAGGCTTGGGAAGAGGAGAAGTCTAGGAGATCTGGCCAGTCTCCAAAGGCTTGCGTAGTTTCCCCATGTCTGAGAGGAGGGGGCATGCTTTTGTAAGGATGACTCGGTGCTTCAGAGATTTAGATTCGAATCTGCTTGACTTCAGGCTGGAACTTGGCGCCAGTTGCCAGTCTCCCGTGTGGGTAGATAATCTCTTTCTTGCAGTTGACCGGAGTCATCAACTTGCAGACCCCAGAAAGATGAAGCTGTATATAGGTCTCACACGGTGAAGAATTTAATTTGTTTTGCTTTGCATTGAATATCTTATATATATAACCTGCTGTGTACATTGCAACTGAGAAGTACTGTGATATATTTTGTTTTCTTGCTGCAACTACTTTTGTGCTTGAAATCTAATAATTCGTCTCTCAAGAACTTGTGGGTGGGGAAGAATTAACAACAATAAAGGTCTTCTTTGAACTCAGAAGTGCATTCCAGAGATGTTCTGTAAGCTCTGATACGAGATAAGTAGGAAGGCAGAACACTATTGATGCTGATTATGGTGGAATCACCCTAAGGGTAGTCAAAAGGTCCATCGAACCTCTAACGCATCCCCTTATAACTAAATTATAAAAGACCAAATAAGGTCAGACGCGCTCTCACTTACATAATACTCAGAAAGGAAGAAAGGCAAACAAGAGCTTGAAAGAAAATTATTTATTGGCCATTATCTGTTTGGTTCACGCCAGATGCCTTGTGGTCAGACAGTATGCAACCTGGATATGTGCAATTACCAGAAGTCTCCAACAGTTGGGTTTGTTAGTGGCTTCATGTAGAAATCTTACACCATGAGCTAGAGTGAAGTGTAAAAGGCCGTTATTTAGGACACAATTGCCTCCACATGAAAATATTAACTTTGCCGTAATAGCATTAAATACCATCTTTAATGTAAATCTCCTCTCTACCTCACCATCTTCCCATGACACCAAGCGATCTCTCCTACACACCATCCTGCTTACACTCTTCCTTTACACTTTTCAGTCATTCAACACTTTCCTTTCTCAATCTCGTTTTTCACTTCCTTTCCCCAAGCATCCTTCATTGAAGCCTTGTTAGTCTGTTCCAAACATTCCACACACCTTCATGCTTCACCTGTGCTCCCTTCCTCCACCCCGAGTGGTGGATCTACCCGCATGTGACTCTCTACCACACTACCTATCCCATCCATGGCCTCTTCCCTGATGCACAAAGGCTCCCGGAAGAAGTCTAGGGTGCACCCTTCACTTCCCCCGGGACCCTTCATTTGATCCATGTTGTCTGAGTAGTGGCATTCACCTTTGTGGGGATTTTGTCAGTGCACAGAGTGCATAAAATGAGCAATTCTATTACAAGACTGGTGGCTTGAATAAGACTCCAGTTCTTTTCTATTTAACTTTAGCAGCAAAGTCAATTTGTTGCAATACATACAACATGGAAGTGAAAGTTCAACATGAGTGTGCAAACAAGGTTAGCAGTGCTGAGTGCCAGTGACTTCACAAGCCATGCACCAATCAGTAGTCAGGGTGCAGTGAAATTATTTTTGTAGACAGCTACTCTCCTCTTTGATGCTCTAGCAGGGATAAGTGTTTAACACTTCTGTTTCTTCCATTATTCATTCATATCTATGATTGGTTTATCCCTGTAATATACTTTTTTTTTGGTGTACTTGATACCCTTTTATAAGTTAGAATTGGTTTTCAGCTTGTTTTTCATTGGAGTTCCTCTCAGGGATAGCACCACGCACCTTCGTTTGTTGCTGCTGGGCTCTGGGACGCCCCCTCAGCTGACAGGCGGACTAATTGACCTGTGCGTCGCTCTTGCCAGATGTCACTGCTTTCAACTGAAGGTGCTCCAGGGAATAAAAAACATGGTTTTCTTTTGGCTGCCCTCAGGCTGTTCTCACAGAACTGTCAAAACTACTCTGAGAATAATAAACATTCTTCTTTGGATGCCCTGAGGCTTTCACCACAGAGGAGTTATGAGACACACCTTTGCTTCCAGTCAGGCTAGTGACTGCTGCTTCCTTATTTTAACAAAAGCAATATATATATATTCACTTAAAAAATCAAAGGTTACAGGGACGATATAGTTAGGCTCACATATTAAACATACAAAACCATATAAATTCAGCTGTTAGAGTTATTTAAAGTAACTATAACTGGTGCCCTAAGGTAACTAACTCACAGATTTGCCATGCTTGTTTCTCATCAATCATTTTACTGCAAATGTTACAGTGATATTATCAATAAAGATACAAAAGATGCCACTGGGTAATTAAAGTTTGTTCTCCAAGGCCATGTTCCTCTCTTGGTCAGGAAGATCTCAGGTCAGCCTGGCGTATCCAGGGGTTTTCATCTAAGGCATTGTCAGTTATCAACAACTCCTGGTCTCCTTCCATTCAGTCAGGGTATAAATATGCCTGGACAGCCTGGGTCAAGTCTGCTCCTCCAGGAGAAGAAGTACATTTTCTAGTTTCCCTTTTTTTTGTTTCAGGATAATCTTACAGTACAATTAACTTTTATCGTTCATTTAGTTCTGTGGGCCATGCCTTGGTAAAAGGAGAACCAGCAGGCAAATACCAATTAGTCTAAAGAGCTGTAAATCAATTTCACTTAAAGTTCCACCAAAGCCGAGAATTGAGCTATCTCGGATGTAAAGATGGTATTAGACTTCATTTTATCTTGGCCAAACAGCAGATTACATTTGTGAGCTAAGCTAACTATGTTTTTGTATCTCTTCCCATTCAGAAGAGTCTCTGAAGTCAAGGCTTCAGACGTAGATAACAATTTGTTTTCTCCTCAAGGTGTTTCATTTTGTGTCACAAGACGCACCGAAAATAATCCCTCTCTTCTATTTTTTATCCCACGGCCCAGCATTGTACAGAATTATGGATTGTTCCATGTCTTCAGTGTTATGAAGTCCAAACCGCCGCATCTCATGCCCTTCTTACTTTCCAGGTATTAATCTCTCACCAAAACCCTTTAAACCTGTTTTTTCATCTTCTCTGGGCAGGTGGATCAGATGGATAATGCCAGAGGCCAATACGGATATTTATCTGTGTGTTGCCTTTCGGTCGGAGGGGATATGGCCTCTAACACTTATATTTCAGCAACATGTTTAGAGGATATTCTTAAAGGAGAAGGTCGGTCAAGAGAATCTACCTTTAAAAGTTTTTATTATAAACGAATCAACCATGTATCTTTCAATGTCATAGCAAAGCTTTGAACTTGTCAACGTCAAGCCTCCGGTTTTGTAATAGAATGGAAAATTCCCCCAATAAAGTGTCAGGAGGTTTGGGTTCTATTAAAGATGCAGAGGCGAAGATTATCCCCCCCACCTCCCCCATGGGTTTCCATTCGCCCTTCTCTTCCTCTTTAACTCAAGAATTATAACCTCACTGGAGAAAATCCAGGTTTCATTCGGTCTGTCATTCCTCAACCAAGCCTGGCCTTTTCTTCTCATGAAGTTGGTCATCAAAGTGTTAAAGTAGCCTACGCCTGTCCCACGTCTCCACTCACTATAAAGCCTGTGTGCTTCATTGTTAAGAAGAGAGAGTGAGCTGCTCTGATTGGTGCACGGTTTGTGACGTCACTGGCTCTCTGCGTAGCTAGTCTCACTGTGCACATTCATAATGAGGTTATGTGCTGCAACAAGCTGACTGTGCTGCTAGAACTGAAACAGTCAATTAAGTAACAAACTTTGCTTCTGTACCTTTTATAGAATCCAAACTTCCTGCCATTTCAGTGGCAGAGATTCCCACTGTCTCTTTCAGGCCCCTTTTCCAGGCACATAGGCCAGAGTTTGGCTATCCACAATCTAAATTTCAAGTACACTGATAGCCGTATCTTGGGTTTCGTTTTTTCTTGACAGATCTCAAAGACCTAATTCTATTCATAGAGTCCATCACTTTAGAGTCCTGCTACTTCGTTTTTATAATCTGTGGGCTGTTTAGTTCAATGTCATTTTCCCATTGGAGTAAACAAAAAAACGTTCTACTGCACGGGCAGTGCTTGCCACGTCATAGCGATTGTTTGTTATTTACTCCCAGCCCTGCTGCTATACAACATGCATAAACACATTGAAAAATAGCAGGTGAGACCTATTTGCTTTTCCAGTGCTTGTTTTCTATGAAACGATCAAGCCCATTCATTACTGATTGCCAGGTTCCGGTTACAGCCCAGCAGTGCGGCCACGATTACAAGCCTTCACCCTTCTTTGTCACTCAAGCACTGGCCTAGTTCATGGAAGAAACGGGGTTCAGCCTGCATCCTCTCTATTACCAGTAGTCACTAACATTGGTGAGAACATATTGTTTCTGATGACGTCAGTCAGTTCAGCCTTAGGGCATCCAATGCACTTTATAAGTAACAACTCAAATCAGATGTTCCATGTGTAATTTTTCAATATATTTAATGGATGCACTCAACCCTAAGCACAAGGCTGATGGCAATTTGAGAAGAATTCCTGGTGAAGGAGCATTGTACCTGAGGAATAACTCAGTCGTCTGACACCTAGTGCAGGGGTAGACTGAGTGTTAGCTCGGCTACGTGAAGCCTGAACGTATAATTTATGTCTAACCACAGGCATTTCCTCGTCTGCCTACATCAAATGTCCCTATGATCAGTTCCACTCAGTGCACTGTAAGGCAGATGGAGACTTTGCTTTAAGGTAAGCCCTGTGTGAGCTTTCCCCATGATGGATGCATCCCTGTGTCCTGCCTCTTCAAAGATGTGTCCTTTGGCAGCAAAATTCTTGAGAATCCTTATTTTCCAGTCAAACTGAGCGTGTGCCTAATTGCTATAAATAATACAGACGTTTAGGAGAATATGGGAATTCTTCTAAAGATAATTGTTGGAGAAATTTGTAACAAGTGTTTCATTCTATAATTAGAATAGTCTCTGCAGGCTCTAAAACATCATTGACACTTTAGTGGACTTGGCAATGGAGGAGCTGAGGGCTTCTGAACTGAGAGCGCGGGTGGTGTTTATATTACTTATACTATGAAGATGCAGCAGTTCTCTTTCTGGTGGAGAGCCATTGCCCATCAGCCACACATCCTGTGTGTTCTGGGGCTTGAAGGAATGCCCGCATTCTTTGCATGCTAGAACACCATCGTTGCAAAGTTATTTCAAGCCAACTACCTTTTGTGACCGTTCTTTAGGTCTGTTGGGTGTAAGAACTGCTCCATTTAGGGTGCACCGACCATTTTTTAAAATTTAGAATAGGGCAGATTCCTAGCAGGTGGTGATATTGCCATCTGATGACCTATTCATTCTCAGGAGGAATGAAAGATGCTTTAGGAATGAACCCTTGTCTTGCCAGTCACACATCCTGAAATCAGGTGAATTAATCCACTAAACTCAATATTCTGAGACAAGTACGTGTGCAGCATAAAACAAGCATGTGCTGCAATGTATTGATGAATGGCCTGAAAACAAACCTTTGGTAAACAGTCAACACTTCAACCAGGTAATCCATGTGAGCGATGCAGTCCTGTTTACATTTCACATTTTACTTTGTCTTGCATTCATTATATACAGGGCCGGCTTTAGCGCTGGTGGCGCCCCGTGCAACATTCTTATGTTGGCGCTCCCCACCCCATGACCACCTCCTCGGATTCCCTCACTTCCACCCAGCAAATGTGCCCCTCATCCCTCCATAGCCCCCTTTCACATACATTCATTTGTTTTAAAGCGCGTGTAAATTGCTTCCGGAAGGCTGGATTCACAAGAAACTTTTCAGAAGGTGTTTTTAAATCGCAAGTTTCTTAAGTTATTGCTAAACCAGTGCCCCCCTGATGTGTTTCTAAAGTTAAATTGATTGCAATTTGTGGTTCTTGCGTACTGCATAAACTGCAAACTGAATCTCCTCTAGGTATCTGGGTAAATTCAGGTTATGGGTGAGAGTGCATGACAGACCATGATAGAGAGCCCTGGAGTTGAGGATTAAGGCAGTGAGGCCTTCTCACAAAGTCTGTTGGTAGCTCACAGGCCTCTAAAAATCATACAAATGTGACTAGACCTGCAGGTCTAGTTACTTAAATAATCTACTTGACCTAAATGTAATGCTCTTGACCCATAAACTAGTTTCAAATTATATGATCCTAGGCAAATATTTTAATTCACTGAGCCGCCATTTTCTTTATTATCACATATGATAGCACCTTTAAATATGTTAGTGCAGCATGTCTGCAGTACAGACTAAGGCGGTCATTACAACCCTGGCAGTCCAAGACCGCCAGGGCTGTTGTGACGGAAGCACCGCCAACAGGCTGGTGGTGCTTCCAAGGTCATTACGACTGCAGCGGTTGCGCCGCAGTCGCACCGCCGGGGCCGGCGGTTTCCCGCCACATTTGCCCCAGCGGTGATAATCCAGGGGATTACAAGTCCCCGACCGCCAGCCTTTTCCTGGTGGTTTGAACCGCCAGGAAAAGGCTGGCGGTACGGGGAGACGCGGGGCCCCCTGACAGGGCCCAGTGCAGCTTTTCACTGTCTGCATAGCAGACAGTGAAAAGCACGACGGGTGCAACTGCACCTGTCGCACGGCCGCAACACCGCCAGCTCCATTTGGAGCCGGCTCCTGTGTTGCGGCCGAGATCCCCGCTGGGCCGGCGGAAACCAGGTTTCCGCCTGCCGGCCCAGCGGGGATCTCAAAATGACCGCGGCGAGAGTGCAGCCGCATTGGCGGCTGCCCCAAGGTCATAATGAGGGCCTAAATGTTTGCTTCATACATAACACAAATTTTGCCCCATATAGGATACACATGACTCCTGACTTGCCTCTTAGTCAGGGCCACTGGAAACATGCAATTGTGCAGCAGCATAATTATAGACTTGCCGCATTTGCTACATAATCCATCATCTGCTGCATGTAGGAGGCTGGCCTGGTTTGTAGTGGGTACCAATGGTACTTACACCTTGTGCCAGGTCCAGTTATCCCTTATTAGTAGAGTGTAGTAGTGTTCTAGCAGCTTAGGCTGATAGAGGTAACTATAGCAGAGCAGCCAAGGCTGAACTAGGAGACGTGCAAAGCTCATGCAATACCACTTATATCATATAGGTACTATATCATAAGAAACACGATACTCAGAGTTACTTTATTTTAGTGACAATTTGCCAAAAATATCTCAGAGAATATACTCCCTTAGGAGGTAAGTAACATACACAAAATATACACAACTAACCAAATCAGGTAAGTAAAACAGTCAGAAAGTAATGCAAACACTGTAAAACACAATAGGATGCAATAGGCCTAGGGGCAACACAAACCACATAATAGGTAAGTGGAATGCGAACCACAAATGCACCCCTAGACAAGTGTAGTGTGTAGAGGGTCGCTGGGAGTGTGAGAAAACACTAAGGGTGTGAACGAGACCCCACCCACGACCCAGGAAAGTAGGAGTAAAGTACTACTATTTCCCGAAAACACACTAAAGTCGTGATAAAGGATTTTGCAAGGACCACAACAGGCTGCAAAGCACTGAAGACAGATTCCTGGACCTGAAGCCCTGCAAAGGAAGGGGACCAAGTCCAAGAGTCGCTAAAGTGTCCAGGGGGGGGCTGGAGCCCACTAAACCCTGGATGAACGTGCAAAATGGCTGCCTCCGGTTGGAAGAAGATGCTGGTTTTGCAGAAGATGTCCCACGGTGTGCTGGAGGTCGCAGAGTTGCCTTGGCAAAATACCGCAAACAAGCCTTGCTACCTTCAAGAGTCGTGGTTGAAGAAAAAGGGTGCTCCCCGGGCCCAGGAAGGACCAGGATGTCACCACTCAGGCGAGCAGACAGGGGGGGGGCCTTAGCAACGTGGAGAGCCCACTGGAAGGAGGGAAGCACCCGCAGAAGTCCTTGAACACGGGTTCAAGAAGACTGAACATGGCGGTCGTCTCAACACTGCAAAGAGAGGTCCCACGACACCGGAGGTCAACTCAGGGAGCTGAGCATTGCAGGATGGAGTGCTGAGGACCTAGGATCGGCTGTGCATGCAGGACTTCTTGGAAATGTGCACAGAAGCCCTTGTAGCTGCAGATCACATACTGCACAGGATTACTGTCTGGGGAGGGGAGGCGAGGCAAGGACTTATCTCCTTCAAATTCAGACAGTTGGACCACTGGACAGTCTTGGTCACTTGGGTCCACCAACTGTGTTCCAAGGGCCACGTTCATTGAGATGAGAGGGGACCCAGAGTACTGGTGAAGTTGAAGTTTGGTGCCTGCTGAAGCAGGGGGAAGATTCCGTCGACCCACAGAAGATGTCTTTGTGGCTTCCAGTGCAGGGTGAAGGCAAGCAGCCCCCAGAGCATGCACCATCAGGAAACAGTCAAGAAAGCCGGCAGGATTAGGCGCTACAATGTCGCTGGTAGTCTTCAGGCTATTTTGTTGCAGTTTTGCAGGCGCCCTGGAGCAGTCAGTGGTCTATCCTTGGCAGAAATCGAAGAGAGAAGTGCAGAGAAGTCCTGCTGGATTCTTGCAAGTCGTAATCTGATGAGAAGCCCACAGGAGAGACCCTAAATAGCCCTCAGAGGAAGTTTGGCTACCTAGCCAGGTATGCAGCTATCAGGAGGGGTCTCTGAAGTCAGCTGTGGGCACTGGCCACTCAGAGGCCTCCAGAGTGCCCCCACACCTCTGAAATCAAGATGGCAGAGGTCTGAGACACACTGGATGAGCTCTGGGCACCAACCCTGGTGTGGTGATGTACAGGAGAGTGGTCACTTCCCTTTCCTTTGTCCAGTTTCGCACCAGAGCAGTGACTGGGAATCCCTAAACTGGTGTAGACTGGCTTATGCAAGTAGGGCACCATCTGTGCCCTTCAAAGCATTTCCAGAGGCTGGGGGAGGCTACCCCTCCCTAGCCTGTAACACCTATTTCCAAACAGAGAGGGTGTAACACCCTGCTCTCAGAGGAAATGCTTTGTTCTGCCTTCCTGGGACTGGGCTGTCCAGACCCCAGGAGGGCAAAACCCTGTCTGTGAGGTGGCAGCAGCTGTAGCTGCAGTGCAAGCCTCAGAGAGCTGGTTTGGCAGTACTGGGGGTCCATAGTGGAGCCCCCAGGATGCATGGAATTGTCTCCCCTATACCAGATTTGGAATGGGGGGACAATTCCATGATCTTAGACATGGTACATGGCCATATTCGGACTTACCATTGTGAAGCTACATATAGGTATTGACCTATATGTAGTGCACATGTGTAATGGTGTCTCACAAAGTCTGGGAAAATTGCCCTGAACTATATGGGGTCACCTTGGCTAGTGCAAGGGCGCCCTCACACTTAGCAAGTGGAGGTTAGACATATATATGTGACTTATAAGTTACTTAAGTGCAGTGAAAATGGCTGTGAAATAATGTGTGCGTTATTTCACGCAGGCTGCAGTGGCAGCCCTGTGTAGGGGTTTGTCTGAGCTCCCTATGGGTGGCAAAAGAAATGCTGCAGCCCATATGGATCTCCTGGAACGCCAATACCCTGGGTACCTAGGTACCATATACTAGGGACTTATACTAGTTCAAACAGTTTGAAAAAAGCTGCCAAATATGCAACAACACATGTTGCAGAGCAGTGAAAGGCCCTTTTCAAAGCCTGACTGGTCACCTTTCTGTTGGTTATTGCTATATTTGGGTATTCAATTGGTTCTAATGAGGTGCACCCAATGCCCAAAACGTTTTACCAAGTTTGCCAATGAAAAATAATGAAGTAATATTATTACAAAATGTGCTGTGTTAAGGTGCATAATTTGGCTTTTCTTGACCCACAATTTATTGAACCTCCCCTGCTGCATAATTCCAGTGGCCCTGCTCTTAGTTCATTAAGAGCACTGTCACCTGTGCAGAGCAAGAATGTTTCTTTAATCATGGTTCATAACTTTCACTTTTAATGAATATGTAACTAAAGCATGAAGTGGTGGCTTAATGTCATTTCCAATCAGCACATTTTACATCGTAATATCCACAAACTTTCCAAGCGACATACGGTTTTACTGATGAAACTAGATAGTGTACAAACAGTAATACTTAGAAATTGAGTTTCTGCAAACAGTTGTCATTTGGGCATCACCAAGAAAAGTGTTCTGATTTGTTTTGCTCCTATTTAAATCTTTGCCTCACACTTCTGAATTACAAAAAAATGCATTTGTAATTCCTGATCTATTTTGAAATATTTGTACTATTTGTTCATAAGTTATTTAAATGTATGTTAGAAAAAAAACTGACATCCTACAGTCCTTTGTTTCACAATAGTTGTCAGACGGCTCACTTTACAAAATCCTCTAACTGTAGTGAGAGAAAAAAAGTAAACACAATTTTCAGGATAAGATAAGCAGCACTTAGTAAAAAGACAAACTGACATGTGACCTCCATCCTTGAATAGACACAAATGTGCCAAGATAAAACAAGAAGACTTAAAGACATCTTTATTGCTCATACATTTTCTGAATGAAAAGAACACCTGTTCCTTTCCAGCTCAAGTTCACTCACCAGCAAGGACCCCTAGGTCCTAAAATTAGCTCGACTTGATAAAATCTCACTCACCATAGTGAGTGGGCGAGTAGATTTTTCGAGGCCTGGCTCATACAGGTGTTCAGACCACATGCTCATTTAGTTATTGTCTTTCCAACAGAGTGCACAGAATGATGGTAAATCCTTCTCTTACAGTAATCCATGTCAGTGATACTGTCCCTGTTTACAATTCACATTGAGCTTCATTTTGCATTCCCTGGGAGTATATGTTTTTTGCTAGGTGCTGTGTTTCTGTATTTGTTTCATGCAGCATGTGAGTCTGGTATAGTGCATACTATGAACCAAGTTGCCTGTAGGTGACTGGCTAAGTTCAGGGTATGGATGAGTGTGTATGACGGCACGTGGTTGAGAGCTCCGCAGCTGAGGCCAAAGAAAGTGAAAGTTTCCTACAGTCTCTGTCACTGGGTCAAAATTGTTTCAACTACAGACTCACTCGGTCCATAGTCCCTCTGCAGACTTACATAGTCACACATGTTTTATGTGAAGGAGTATGAAGGTGTGTTAGACCTGTCAGCCTCAGGGTGGTCTTCCCCCAGACCTTTTGCCTGCTTGCCTCTATAGTTTTCTGGATTGTTGCTCTTGTTGGCCTTAGGGCTCTCTACACTTTACCACTGCTAACCAGTGCTAACGTGCCTGTGATCACTCCCTTAACCATGGTTTGAGTGGCATATTTAAATCCCATGTAAGCCCCTTGTAGAGTTAAATACCATAAACCCCGGGCCTGTAAATTAAAGCGACCAGTGGGCCTGCAGCACGTATTGTACCACCCAGTTAAGTAGCACCTTAAAACATGTCCACACAATAGTGGGATTAGCAGCGCCTGAATGTCCTTTCCACTGGCAGAATGGAGGGGGCAGAGCTGAGCACAGCCCCATTTGCACCTGAGTAGGCCGAGTCCTGTCACCACATATTAGGCTTAACAACCATGTATTGTTATTGCAGCCAAACTCTTGGGACTTCAAAGAACCTTTCTGGAAATTCCTCCCCCCTTCTAGAATCAGGTTACTGGGGTATAAATATAGGGCTCTCAGACCCGCTGTTCAGTTCAGTCCTGGATGTGCGGAGGGACTCTCCAAGGACTGCCAACTGCTGTGACTTGCTGTGCACTATATCAGTTGGCTGCTGTATTTTGAATGTCTGCTTTGCTGCCTGGAGCCTGCTTAGAACCCTAGGAAGCCAGCTCTGTTGTTGAGCCCTTCATATTCACCTACACCCAGGAATTCCAGAAGCGACTCTAAGGGCTAGTTTGTTGGCCTCAAGCTCTTACCATCTTAAACCCACTCCTGGCCCCAGCCTGAGTGAATCATGAACCCCAAGAGGTCTCCATCCACTCCTGGACCCTTGGCTGTGGCACTAAAAGTTACCAGATGGCCACTTTCCAAAACTGAGAAATCTGGCCAAAAAGTGCTTTGAGAACCAAGAGGAGACCGGGACCAACCTGCTTGCCTAACTATCCGATGTGCATCGCTGAGTGAATTGACTTTACAGCTTCTCCTGCTTCGTTTTGCTCTGCATCAACAAATACTTTTCAGTGTTCCCTCGCAAAAGGGGATGTGTCTGTCTTCGGCTACAGCCTTCTGCTTCGTCCTGCTGGAGATTTTCGAGTTCCATCTTGACGATTAAGGCCCGTATTTATACTTTTTTTGCGCCGCATTTGCGGCGTTTTTTGACGCAAAAACGGCGCAAACTTGCAAAATACCATTGGATTTTGTAGGTTTGCGCCGTTTTGCGTCAAAAAGCGGCGCAAATGCGGCGCTAAAAAAAGTATAAATACGGGCCTAAATCTGAAGGGAAAAATATTCACTGTGGCTTGGCCCCATAGCTATGCAACGCTCCCTCCTCGGACACTCCTGCACCCTTGCCCTGCTGAACTTCTACCTTCTCAGAGACTTTTTCTTCAAAGATTTTCTAAGTCCAAAGGTAAGTGCTGACCATGCTAAACCCACTTCCTCTATCCGAACCGTGCTCCATTGCACTCAGTCTTCACTTTTAACTTTGCCCTGGTCTAGCATGACCACAGGTTCATGGTTGCCTCTTTTTTTATTTTAAGCTCTATTTTGAACCTAAAACTTTAAAAATTCATAACTTTGGTTCTACTGATTGGACATTTGTTGTTGTGATGTCAAATAATTAATTAAAATGTTCTCTGTTGTTTTAAATTGATTTAGAATTTTTAATGTGTAGTGTTTTCACAATATTACTGTTTGTGTGCCACATAAATACTTTACACATTGCCTCTAAGTTTAGCTTGATTGCTTTTTGTGTCGAGCTACTCAGGGTTAAGCACAGGTTAAATTAGTAATTCTGCGGTTCACCCTGCAAGTAATTTTGCCTGTTGCTTGACCAGGACTCACACCCCAGTCAACCAACAACCCAATTTCTCACAAGGTAATATAAGTCAGTCCACATACTCACAGAACCATCTAAAGAACTGAAAGTGCTGATGAGGATAGAGAGTTTGTGCTTGTGTGAGCACAGCAGAGAGGGAGATACAAAGTAGTGCATGTAGAAATACAGTCAGAAGGCAGTGGAGGAGTATGAGGTGATGTGTGTGATATGTAGATAGAAAATTTCAGAAATATGTGAGGAGTAAAATGGTATAAGTGGCTAATACGGTGAGAAACTATAGAGAAAAGTGATGTGTTTGAGACACTCCAAAGACTACTACCGCTCCAGCAGTCATGGTAAAGTTCAATTCAATTCAGTCTAATTTTCCCAGAATTGCAACCCTCTTAATTCTAATTATTCACAACACAATAATCGTAATTACTCATTGTTCTGATACTTCTAATAAGCATTAGCAATAAGAATGTCACTCATACACAAACTGAAGCCAAAGAAATGCCAAACGTAACCAATCTGAAAACTTGGCAACTATGCAGGAGTGCATTTCTGAAGATGAAATAAATGTTATTTCATGAACTCATTGTTATTTCACAGAGGGCATTTTTACAAAAGTGGCAAAAAGGGCCATTAATTAGCAGTAACGTAGTGAGAACAGGTTCTAAAGTGCTCTGTATTAAAAGCTATATAAGCTGCTTTTTAGTTGTCACATCACTTATTCCGGGTTTATGGTCACGGTTGGCAATGCAGCTGTCACCAGACCATGATCTGAGCATCACCAGAAGATGGGCTTTCTCTCCTCTCACATATTTGGAGTCAGTACATGATTTGATTGGGCAGAAGTTGTGTGCTTGCTTTCCGGAAAGTGCTTCCATTGCACTTCGACTTGGTTCATAAGTGTTTCCATATCCAAATATGGCTTCTGCATGTATGCCAATAGACTGGATTCAGGCAAGAGACTCTAGATTTTTCAAGCCAAAAATGGCTTTGTTTTGGCTGTCTCCCACCTGAAATTGACTCTCCTTTATTAGACGTCAATAGGGGAAACACATTCTCCCCATTATTGTTTTTTTTTTTAGAATCTCCCACTTTCCTCCTCTAAAATGTTGGCATGTATGCCCCTTCATGGAAACGTGATGACACACGAGGAAACCCTCCCATTTGTTTACACATTTTTCTCTCCCCGGTGTTAGTCAAGTGCCATAATTATTAAGCTTTTGGGGCGAGGCATTCAGAGGCAGTGGTCGCTTCCTGCACTTGTGGTCGTCTTTTCCTCCCCCTACTGCCTATTCCCCTTCCCAGCCCATCTCTCAGCTGTTCAGCATCAGCCCGACCCTTGTCCCGTTTAGCATCATCAGAATGCCACAAGTTTCCAGCGCAGGGTGCCAATGATTGTTTAAAAAGTAATTGGACAGAAGGAAGGCGTTCTCCCAGAACTAAAAGATTGTGTTTGTATGTTTTCTTTATTTAGCATAACATGTACATCTTACATGTTTTCCTATTATTTTGTATTAGTTTTAGTGAACACATCAATTTAAAATCGAAGTCAGCAAATCCTGGAACAACCTACCTCAACACATCAGGGCTCCCTCCTCACCAGTGCTTAATTTGTGCTTCTTGTTTCCGGTGCTGAGCATCGGCACTTGTTTCTGAGGGCCGGCGCTTATTCTTCTGCCTCAAGCATTTGCTGCGAGCGAAAGACGTATAGGAAAGACGGATGACAGGAAAAACAAAAAAGAGTCACAAAGGGAGAAAGTGAAAAGCTTCAATAGTGAGCTGAAGGGGCAACGAGTGGCTTTATATGGATTGAAGAGGCCCGAGATGGCTTCAGGATTACACTGCCTCTTTATTATGTGTTCACACATTTAATTACAGCAGCCGCATGTTTAAGAGGAGGGTTTTGGGCACCGGCACCTTTGTGTTTACAAATTAAGCACTGCTCCTCACTTACTGAATTCTGCATGAAGCTAAAGGCCTGGCTTTTCAATTGGACTTCTTGTGGGACCATCACCACAGGCCTACACTCACCTACCCAGCTCCTGGATCCCTTGCGGGTCACAAGCAGCACTTTGAAAATCCATTACATTACAAGTGAATAGTTGACCGGTGGGTGGGATATATTAGGGAGCCTAGCTCTTTACGTGCCTGCATGGAAAAGATAACCAGTAGCTTAAAGCTGGTGAGCTTACAGTGCAATTGCACATCTTTCAAAAATCGAGGGGCATATTTACAATGCCCCTTTAGCACTTTAACACCGTCGGAATGTCACTTTTGTGATGCTCCAGCAGTACAGTGTACCGGCACAAATTTACAAGGCCACGCAAAGCCATCTTGCGTGGCTTTTCATAACTCTGTGTGAAAGGGGAGTTCCACGGGTGTAGCTGTTGGTGTTTCCACGCAGCACCCATGGATTCTGACACATTTCCAGAATCACAAGGTTTCGTAAACCTGGGAATGCGTCAGATTCCTACGCCACCACAGGAGTGGCGTAAAAGTGGTGCAGCAAGGAGGAATAACTTTATTTCTCCTTGGTTTTTGCTCTTCCTATGTGTGCTGCATTCTGCAAAACACCATTGATGATTTTTTTATGTGCAGGAAGGTGTCCCTTCCTGTATAAAAACAATCATTCCTGTAACCGAGGCCCCCTAGTACCATGGTGCAACGGTGCCTGCGTTGTATCCTTGTAAATATGACACATCCCTGCACTTTCCTAATAGTGCAGCGCGGAGTCGCAAGCTGGCTTCCAGCGCCACGCTGCGTCATTTCCTCATAACCAGGGCCTGCTTCAGGGCGGTGCAAGTGGTGTGGCCGCACCCGGTGCTGACCTGGATTCGGGAGCGCTGACCTCAGAAGGACACTGTGTTCAGCAAAAACGTTCGAAACTTGAGATTTAAAAGCACCTGCTGAAAAGTTCCTTGAGCGTCCAGCCTTCAGGAAGCAATTAACATGTCAAGAAACCTCTTGTGATTAATGTTCCTGCTAGGGAGGGAGATGAGAGTATGTGCCTGCTGCAAAGAACAGATCTATATTTTATGTGGCTAACTGAGTGGACTAGTAAAGCCGGCCTTTACAAGCGATTTAAAACTAATGAATGTATGTGAAAGGGGGGCTATGGAGAGATGAGGGGCACGTTTACTGGGTGATAGTGAGGGATTCCGAGGAGTTGGTCATGGGATGGGTGGTGCCAAAACAGAGGCCCGTATTTATACTTTTTTTAGCGCCGCATTTGCGCCGCTTTTTGACGCAAAACGGCGCAACCCTACAAAATACAATGGCATTTTGCAAGTTTGCGCCGTTTTTGCGTCAAAAAACGACGCAAATGCGGCGCAAAAAAAGTATAAATACGGGCCAGAGTGTCCACAGGGCGCCACCGGCGGTACAGCCGGCCCTGCTCGTAACTATGGGCCCGAGTGAGCTTTGTACTGTTTGAGGTAAAGACTGTGGTGTCATGTACGAGGCTGGCCTTGCATATAGTGGGTACCTAGTGGTACTTACACCTTGTGCCAGGTCCAGTTACCCCTTATTAGTAGATTAGAAGTGTTCTAGTAGCATAGGCTGATAGAGGTAGCTATAGCAGAGCAGTTTAAGCTGAACTAGGAGACGTGCAAAGCTCCTACTATACCACTTATATCACTTAGCACTATATCATAAGAAACACAATACTCAGAGTTACTAAAAATAAAGTTACTTTATTTTAGTGACAATACGCCAAAAGTATCTCAGAGGATATACTCCCTTAGGAGGTAAGTAAAATACACAAAATATATACACAGACCAAAATATGGTAAGTAAAACACTTAGAAAAGTAGTGCAAACACTGTAGTACACAATAGAAAGCAATAGGAGACAATAGGCCTAGGGGCAACACAAACCATGTACTCCAAAAGTGGAATGCGAACCACGAATGGACCTGTAAAGGAAGGGGACCAAGTCCAAGAGTCACTCTCTCAGAGGAAATCCTTTGTTCTGCCTTCCTGGGACCAGGCTGCCCAGGCCCCAGGGTGGCAGAAGCCTGTCTGAGGGTTGGCAGCAGCGGTAGCTGCAGTGAAAACCCCAGAGAGCTAGTTTGGCAGTACCCGGGGTCCATGCTGGAGCCCCGGGGATGCATGGGATTGGCACCCCAATACCAGAATGATATTGGGGTGACAATTCCACGATCCTAGACATGTTACATGGCCATGTTCAGGGTTACTATTGTGAAGCTACATATAAGTATTGACCTATGTATAGTGCACGCGTGTAATGGTGTCCCCGCACTCACAAAGTTTGGGGAAATTGCCCTGAACAATGTGGGGCACCTTGGCTAGTGCCAGGGTGCTCACACACTAAGTAACTTGGCACCTAACCTTCACCAAGTGAGGGTTAGACATATAGGTGACTTATAAGTTACTTAAGTGCAGTGTAAAATGGCTGTGAAATAACGTGGACGTTATTTCACTCAGGCTGCAGTGGCAGTCCTGTGTAAGAATTGTCAGAGCTCCCTATGGGTGGCAAAAGAAATGCAGCAGCCCATAGGGATCTCCTGGAACCCCAATACCCTGGGTACCTCAGTACCATATACTAGGGAATTATAAGGGTGCTCCAGTGTGCCAATTAGAATTGGTAAAATTAGTCAGTAGCGTGCAGTGACAATTTTAAAAGCAGAGAGAGCATAACCACTGAGGTTCTGGTTAGCAGAGCCTCAGTGAGACAGTCAGTCATCACACAGGGAACACATACAGGGCACACTTATGAGCACTGGGCTCCTGGCTAGCGGGGTCCCAGTGACACATATCAAACACACTGACAAGATAGGGTTTTCACTATGAGCACTGGGCCCTGGCTAGCAGGATCCCAGTGAGACAGTAAAAACACCCTGGCATACACTCACAAACAGGCCTAAAGTGGGGGTAACAAGGCTAGAAAGAGGCTACCTTCCTACATGTTGCACCAGGCAATTTGTGTCTGAACAAGCTGGCAGTGAGGGAGCATCAGTAGTGGCATGAGGAAACTTAAGCCCCCCCCCTGCAAAGCTTCTGTTGGGGCCCCCTCACACCTGGACCCAGCCAGGGGCCTGCTGCCATGCACAGTGTACTGTGCTGAGGGGAGCCATGGAGTTCACCCCCGCACCGCAGGGGATGCGGGGGGGCCTTTGTTACGCCTTATTCCACCAGCCCAGCTCCAAAACACATTATATAGTGCTTAATGTTTACAACTACGGTAGAAAGGAAGTACTGATTCTTCGGCAAAAAAAAAAATGTTTTTACGTAATTTTCTTAATTGTTGTTCTGGCTGCGACACGCCACTGCTAGTCATGGCAGTAAAATACACTAGGGGCACACATTTCGGGTGCTATGAAAAATGCAAAAGAAATAGAACATCCAGTCGCACACAAATGAAGGGTTTTAAAATGCGTGGCTCCGAATAATTTATGTGAGACAGCACACTCCCATGCTATGGAGTCTGGCCTTCCGGCCGGATGCAGCCCTTGAATCGCGGTTTTGTTTCTAACATAAGATAGTTCTTGGAAGAGCTCCGAGCAGAGCAGCTGAGCACTGGCTCAGAGTCGGGGCCACCGACCAGGAGGTGTGGACACACGGAGGGGGCGGGTTGAGGAGGACTCCCTGAGGACTGCCACCACATACACCATCTTTAGGCGCTTCATGCGCGAGGCCTGGTCACGCGCCGGCACCTCTGAGTGACTGTGGGGTGGATCCATCCCCCGGCGTGGGTGGGAGCGGTGGACTGGGGGGACGAGTGAGGTAAACAGCAGGTGTTTTCTCTGCTGAGTGATTTGTGGCTTGAATGGCCCACCACACATGCTGGGCAGGGCTCGCCAGACATGGACCACCGCATTGCGCTGTGTTTTTCGTACAGTATTACTGTTTTATGTGGGACCTCATCTTCCTCGTCATTCCGTCGCCTACACACTGTACTGTTTTAATCTTACAATAAAGAATTGTGAAACAAACCCTAAAGAAAAAAAGACACGGCCCTGGCATAAACTCTAGACCTGTAAGTTTCGGGGTCCCCAGGCTGGTGACTGGCACCCTTTATGAGGACGCAAAGAAACATGAGTGTTAGTAGGGTTGGGTTGGGTCAGGAGTCTCTTGGAGAGAAGCCCAGAATGTCGCGCAGACCCCCTGATAGAGAAGAGTGTTGACATTAGTGGGGTGGGCAGAGGCTCAGCCATGGGGTGACTCCTCTGACCTGACATCTGCCTGGAAGTGACGAGGCTGTCATTGAGAAACAAGAGAAGGCTCCTTGTATGACGGCTTCCCTAAACGGGATCCACTTTTACTCTAGTTGTATGTTTTGTTAACTGGTTATCAGTGGAAAAAGGGGGTGCACCACTGATGCCCAACATTGCGGCTGTCAGTGATTGTCCTGGAGGCGTATTTCAGTGCCCGACCCAGCGCTGCCAGGAAGCTTTCCAAGAAATGAAAAGCCCCTCCACCTTCAAGTGTACTTCCCACTTCCCTTATATTTATAGCCAATATTGCGAGCAAAGGTCAACCCACTGAATAGCCTGGTTTGGGAGATCCACAGGTGTCAAATACAAACTGCACTGCGTTGTGTGCCTCCACCAACAACATCATTTGCATTTTGCAAAATGTCTTGAGAAAGGCGTGGTGTGTAAGTTTGTTCAACTGGTTCGTACCCCTATCCGTAGGTTGGGACACAAGCTGGATCCTACTATTTTAACTTCAACTAGTTTAGTGGTGGAGCCGTCTTTCCCTGTCTTGTGGTGTAACCTTTGCACCTTACCTTTCCAGATCCTTGCAAGCATATTGGTGCCAGTATCTAATTCTGGTAAGCAGATTAGGACATGGAAATGGGCAACGGTCACCTGTGCTGTCTTTACTCAAGTTTTGGCAGTGAATCGCCCTATTTTGAATGACTGTGTAGACACAGCCAATTTTCATCTGGACTGGTGGATAAAGGGTGAACTTGATCAAATTGCACCCCTGGTAGATCACAATATTACAAGAGCTAAGCCCCCGGCAGAATGGTTCAACAATGATTTACTTGGCTTGAAAAAGAATTGCAAATGCTTAGAATGTAGCGCCGTGCATCCCTGTGGCGCGGTCGGATCGGGTCGCGGCGGGGGCCGAGGTCCATTTTGCGTGCCATGGGGCCCACTGCGCCCCCTTTTTCCAGCCTAAGATCGTTCTTGCCACTGCGGTGGGGACGGGAGCCCGGAATTGGGCTTCTGTTCTCACCGCACATTTTGCGCAGTATGGGGAAGATAGATGAGGCCCTTGGGTGCCCCCCCTCGGCCTCTCGCTTACCTGGGGTATCTTCTTGGGCTTCCTTTTTTTCTTTCTCCTTCACTTCTTGTGGGAAGCCATTTTACAGCTATCCCATCATATCTTTCTCTTCTCTGGTTCCCTGTATGCTCAGCCAGAGCCAGACCTGCAAGAACCGAGGTCGCACCCCATCTCCCTCTGGTCTGGACAGTAAGCCAAACCCAAAGCTTGACATAGAAGGCATTTGGTGTAGAAATTTTAATCTCACTGACAAAGCTAACTATTGAGTGGCCCTGAAGGAATATCATAGACACATTATGGCTACCCACCATGATTTCTACCCTGGTAAAATTGAGGAGGCTCAAACTGTTTTCAGTTGTGAAATCTTTATCTTCCCTCGATCGAGTCTCAGCATCCACTCTGCCGTCTGAGGAACGCTGCAACATTATCACTCAGTTCTTTTCTGATAAAGTCTCTTCCTCTTATTCCACCTTCCCTGAGACAATGAGAGCCACTCTCTCTGGGGGTCATTATGTCCTTGGCGGGTGGCGATAATGTGGCCGGTAGTACCACCACATTATGACTGTGGCAGACCCGTGACTGTAATACCGCCAGGCTGCCAACAGCCTGCAGCCTGGCAGTCCCAGTGGTTGTAATCCGCCAGGAATACGAGTTCCCATCTACCAGCCTGTCTACGAGCTGGCTTCAATGTTGTGGTGATTTTTCCGCTGGGCCAGTGGGCGGAAACACTGTTTCCATCCGCTGGCCCAGCAGAAACGTCATAATAGGGCGCCAAACATACCGCCAGCACTGGCGGTATGTTGGCGCCTGTGGCTTCGGTGGTCATTTAAAAAGACCGCCAAAGTCTTAATGAGGGCCTCTATGTCCCCAAGTTGGGTTTGAATCCCCAGATGGCAGGGTGGGGCTCCCCATTTTTAAACTTGTCACAACTGAGGAATTGTTCTGATTTTTGACAGCTGTCAAATTAGGCGCACCTACCGACCCTGCATCACCCGCCGTCCTGGAAAGAGGGGTGGATGCAACATTACCTGTGCTCTGTGATCTACTCAAGAGCTTGTTTGAGCTGGGACGGGTCCCCAGAGCTGGAAACATGCCACCATGGTTCCCCTTCTAAAAAAAAGTCACATTTTTTTATTCCACTCAGCTGGAAAACTTCAGACCCATTTCTTTGCTCCCCTTTTTCTTGAAGGTGGCAGAGAAGCACATTCACCAACAGAGGCAACACTGAAGTTTTGCTAATGTTGGACCTTAGTACTGCCTTGAACACCATGTCCCACGGCGTTCTACTTGAATGGCTGTGAAACTGCAGAATTGGTTAGAAGGTCCTGCAGTAGCTCGCTTCTTCCTTACAGAACCACACCTTCCAAGTGGCACAAAAACCTTTTTCACCTAAGATTTTTCTGCTGCAGCAGGGGGTGCCTCAGTGCTCCTCGTTGAGCCCTAAACCATTCAATCTTTATATGGGACCTCTAGATCATATCACTGAGCGCTATTGTTTTAACATCATATCGTATGCCAATAATACGCAGTTGATTATCACACTGTCCCAGTATGGAGCCAATACAGCGCTTCTGTTAAGGTCTTGCTTGTCAGAGGTGGCTGAGTGGATGGACCTCAGTTGCCTTAAGCTGAACGCAGAGGTCCTCCTCCTAGGCAAGCAGACCTCGGTCTAGTCCTCTGCCTGGTGGCCTGATTCACTTGGGCCATGACCGAACCCCAAGCTAAAAGTTAAGAACCTTGGCACTTGGTTAGATGCAAGACTCTTGTTTGACAATCAGATGACGAGTTTAGCTGGGAAATGTTTCAGGGTTTTAAAATCTCAAAAAAAGATCCTTGGACTTCTCCCAGAAGTCACTAGAAACACAGTAGTCCAGGTTCTGGTCATGTCTGAACTACTGTAATGTCCTGTATCTGAGAGTCTCACAGTCTAGACTGATGAGACTCCAGCAGGTGCATAATGGGGCAGCTCGTCTGCTGTTAAACTTCCCGAGGCGATCCCCCATGGGCCCTGCTCTCACTAAATTGCATTGGCTACCTTTGAAGAAAAGGATCCTTTTCAAAGCCATATGCTATTGCCATAGAATCTTGCATAATATAGGTCCTCTATATTTGTACTCTTTTGTCAAAACGTATTTTCCTAGAAGGAATTTAAGATGCTTCGGAGGGCGTTCCTTTAGTTCTGTAGCCTCCAAGATGTGGAATTCTCTTCGCCTCTCACTTAGGCAGGGAAATATAGAACTATCTTTTTGAAAAAAAATAAAAATGTGGTTGTTTAGATCGATCTGATTGGCTTGCTCTTTCCGGCATGCTGTTTGGCCCTGCATTAGGGAGTGAAACCATAGTACTGGGACACTTTGGCAGAAGTAACTAGGCGCTTTACAAATTATTTTATTTATTTATTTACTTACAAGTTGTGCAGTACAATTTGTGCAGTAGAAGTCATGTAGTACAAGTCATGTAGTACAACTCATGGTGTACAATTATGAGTACAAGTCATGGTGTACAAGTCGTGATGTATTACTTTGGTGGTGGAAGGGTCAATAACCACAGCGTCAGTTAATTCCCTCATTGTGTACTCCAGGCTCTGTCCGACAGCTTTTACTTGCTGTACCAAGACTCCCCTCTTCTCCGTGCCAATATCTTCTCATTACTATGCCAGGACAGCTCCTCTCACACATGCCAGCAGAGCTCCTTCAGGTGCCAAACTATAGTATCTCACAGCTGTACACCACCATGAGCTGTAACACCATCCAATACAATACAATATACACTCACCTGTGGGATCCATGGTTTGGGCGCATTTTGTGGCAACCCAAAGTCGGTTTCTGAGGTCAGCCATATTAAGGTTTAAGAATTGTGAGGTGGCAGGCTGAATTTTATTGAAATGTATTTTTTCCCTAGACGTTTTAATGTTACAGCCCTTTCAATAAAAGCATAGGTTAGGTACACACTTTAGCCTCCTATATATTGTGTATATACTTTATACCATCAATTTTTTGTTTACTTCATTTTCTGTATGTGTACATTACATATTGAAAGTAAGCAATGCAGTGTGTCACTCATGGTGCAGCAGGTTGGGTATCGCTAATGTCTTACTGTTATCACCAGGGGTTTGATGAACTGAAAAGTTTTTCAACATCAATAAAATTATATTTTCATATTCTATATGTTGAGGGCAAACTCTGTTTATGAAGATTGACGAAGGTCCTGCTTCCTGCAAGCTGCCACAAAGTCATTGTGTCATCTGGTGAGTCACTGTGATGCATGAAGTGCTGTGCAGGTGCCGTGTGTGAGATGCACTGCTTGCCGAAAGTGCTATAAGGATCATGCTTTACAGAGCAGAGACCCCTTTCTCATTTCAGTTTGAAGATGTGTTATTGAACATGTAAGAATTTGTGAGCTGTTATTTCATCAAATGCATGTGCTTTTATTCTGTAAAGGTATAATGAATATCTCTGATAAGCAACATCAATCAAAACACATTCAGAGATAATTTTGTAATTATTTAGCTCAATAATTATTCCCGCAATGTCATAAATCGTATGACTGTTTCCCTCCATAATTCTATTATTTTAATCACTTGCTTTTAGGCTTCTTTTTCTAGTTTTAGGTTCTGAAACATATACAGTACAGTTTCCATTTAATTAGCCAGTCCAGCTTGTTTATTTATGTAAGCCTAGACTCCTTCTTGACTAATGGAGGTTGTCACTGTAGGAAAGTACCATCTTGCCTGGCATGTTACGCCCATATTTCACTTTATGTATGTTGTTTTAGTCCTTGTGTCACTGGGACCCTGCCAGGCAGAGCCCCGGTGCTCATAAGTATGTGCTCTGTATGTGTTCCCTATGTGGTGACTAACTGTCTCACTGAGGCTCTACTAACCAGAACCTCAGTGGTTATGCTCTCTCTGCTTTCCAAATTTGTCACTGCAGGCTACTGACTAAATTTACCAATTCACATTGGCATACTGGTACACCCATATAATTCCCTTGTATATGGTACTGAGGTATCCAGGGTATTGGGGTACCAGGAGATCCCTATGGGCTGCAGCATTTATTTTGCCACCCATAGGGAGCTCTGACAATTCCTACACAGGCCTGCCAGTGCAGCCTGCATGAAATAACATCCACGTTATTTCACAGCCATTTACCACTGCACATAAGTAACTTATAAGTCACCTATATGTCTAACCTTCACCTGGTGAAGGTTGGGTGCAAAGTTACTTAGTGTGTGGGCACCCTGGCACTAGCCAAGGCAACTCCACATCGCTCAGGGCAAATTCCCCGGACTTCGTGAGTGCGGGGACACCATTACATGTGTGCACTATACATAGGTCACTATCTATGTACAGCATCACAATGGTAACTCCGAACATGGCCATGTAACATGTCTAAGATCATGCAATGGTCACTCCAATACCATTCTGGTATTGGGGGGACAATTCCATGATCCCCCGGGTCTCTAGCACAGAACCCGGGTGCTGCCAAACTGCCTTTCCGGGGTTTCCACTGCAGCTGCTGCTGCTGCCAACCCCTCAGACAGGTTTCTGCCCTCCTGGTGTCAAGGCAGCCCTGGCCCAGGAAGGCAGAACAAAGGATTTCCTCTGAGAGAGGGTGTTACACCCTCTCCCTTTGGAAATAGGTGTGAAGGGCTGGGGAGGAGTAGCCTCCCCCAG
This sequence comes from Pleurodeles waltl, assembly GCF_031143425.1. NCBI lineage: Eukaryota > Metazoa > Chordata > Amphibia > Caudata > Salamandridae > Pleurodeles > Pleurodeles waltl. Next base: position 1,144,537,445 of record NC_090439.1, read on the forward strand.
CCTCTGGAAATGCTTTGATAGGCACAGATGGTGCCCATCTCTGCATTAGCCAGTCTACACCGGTTCAGGGATCCCCAGCCCTGCTCTGGTGCGAAACTGGACAAAGGAAAGGGGAGTGACCACTCCCCTGACCAGTACCTCCCAGGGGAGGTGCCCAAAGCTCCTCCAGTGTGTCCCAGACCTCTGCCATCTTGGAAACAGAGGTGTTGGGGGCACACTGGACTGCTCTGAGTGGCCAGTGCCAGCAGGTGACGTCAGAGGCTCCTTCTGATAGGCTCTTACCTCTCTTGGTAGCCAATCCTCCTTCCTTGGTAGCCAAACCTCCTTTTCTGGCTATTTAGAGTCTCTGCTTTGGGGAATTCTTCAGATAACGAATGCAAGAGCTCACCAGAGTTCCTCTTTATCTCCCTCTTTGCCTTCTATCAAGGATCGACTGCTGACTGCTCCAGGACGCCTGCAAAACCGCAACAAAGTAGCAAGACGACTACCAGCAACATTGTAGCGCCTAATCCTGCCGGCTTTCTCGACTGTTTCCAGGTGGTGCATGCTCTGAGGGTAGCCTGCCTTCACCCTGCACCAGAAGCTCAAAAGAAATCTCCCGTGGGTCGACAGAATCTTCCCCCCCTAACGCAGGCACCAAAAGACTGCATCACTGGTCCTCTGGGTCCCCTCTCATCCCGACGAGCGTGGTCCCTGGAACACAGCAACTCTGTCCAAGTGACTCCCACAGTCTAGTGACTCTTCAGTCCAAGTTTGGTGAAGGTAAGTCCTTGCCTCCCCACGCTAGACTGCAAAGCTGTGTACTGCGTGATTTGCAGCTGCTCCGGCTCCTGTGCACTCTTCCAGGATTTTCTTCGTGCACAGCCTAGCCTGGGTCCCCAGCTTTCCGTCCTGCAGTGCACAACCGATGTCGTGGGACCCCCTTTTGTAAATTTGCATGGACTCCAGTTCACTATTCTTCTAAGTGCCTGTTGGGGTACGTCTGCGGGTGCTGCCTGCTTCTGTGAGGGCTCTCTGAGTTGCTGAGCGCCCCCTCTGTCTCATCCTTCAAAAGTCGACATCCTGGTCCTTCCTGGTCCTCAGCAGCACCCAAAAACCTCTACCACGACCTTTGCAGCTAGCAAGGCTTGTTTGCAGTATTTCTGCGCGGGAACACCTCTGCAAGCTTCATCGCGACTTGGGACATCTGTCTTCCAAAAGAGAAGTTCCTAGTCCTCTTCTTTCATGCAGAATTCCAAGCTTCTTCCAACCAGAGGCAGCTTCCTTGCACCTTTATCCGGGGTTTCCTGGGCTCCTGCCCCCCCCCTGGACACTGTCCCGACTATTGGACTTGGTCCCCTTGCCTTGCAGGTCCTCAGGAAATCCATTGTCAGTGCACTGCTGGTGTTTGTTGTTCTTGCAGAATCCTCCTATCACGACTATTGTGCTCTCTGGGGGTAGTAGGTGCACTTTACTCCTACTTTTCAGGGTCTTGGGGTGGGGTATCTTGGACACCCTGACTGTTTTCTTACAGTCCCAGTGACCCTCTACAAGCTCACATAGGTCTGGGGTCCAATTGTGATTCGCATTCCACTTTTGGAGTATATGGTTTGTGTCGCCCCTATACCTATGCTTGCCTATTGCAACCTATTGTAATTCTACACTGTATGCATTACTTTTCTGACTCTTACTTACCTAATTTTGGTTTGTGTACATATAACTTGTGTATAGTACTTACCTTCTTACTGAGGGTACTCACTGAGATACTTTTGGCATATTGTCATAAAAATAAAGTACCTTTATTTTTTAGTAACTCTGTGTATTGTGTTTTCTTATGATATTGTGCATATGATATAAGTGGTATAGTAGGAGCTTTTCATGTCTCCTTTGCCATAGTTACCTTCTATCAGCCTAAGCTGCTAGAAACACCTCTTCTCTACTAATAAGGGATAACTGGACCTGGCACAAGGTGTAAGTACCTCTGGTACCCACTACAAGCCAGGCCAGCCTCCTACAGTCATCTATTACCTTGCATCCCAAGCCCTGGTTATGAATAACTGGCCCAGTAGTGGATGGTTGGATCCAGCCTATAGGTTGGAACTGTCCTCCCTGACATTTGAGGGGGAGCTGGGGATGCCGTATGGTGCCCAGCACCCGCTGGCCTCCCAGAGTAGTCTTTCTGAGCTGGCGTGCCACAATTTGACATACCGGCTAGGACTCCAAGATTACCCAGCAACCGCCATTATGGGAGGGGAGGTGGTTGCACGAGACAGATGGCCTGGATGGGTTTCAGCAATGGCATAAAATAGGTATCTACCTGTTGGGGGACATCTGGTCAGGGTACATATGCTCTGTCATACACACAGTTTCATAAGTACTTCCAGCTGAGGCAGGCACTTAATACTGACATTCTACTGGACACAATACTTCCACAATTCCACCCCCTAGAAGCTAAAGTCCTGATGGGCACATCATCGAAAGGTGGAGTCTCCCAGATTTACTGAACACTGATACATAATACCCCTGATACATTGCTACACCTGCAAGCTTAGGGGTAGGAGTGGGTGGAACGTTGAGGATTGGGGAGTCGCTTTGATAGCCCACAGCACTATTGTGAATTCTTCCAGACTGCGGCTTGTACAGGTATATTATATACATGGTGCTTATTTAGCCCCCAAATGCTTACATAGGGCACACTTACTTCCCACTCCAGTGTGCTTCCGATCGCTGAGTACTCCAGCCGATTTCTATCATATGATCTGGGCATGTCCAGTTCTTGTGATATGCTGGAATGCCATTGCTGTAGAACTGACGGAGGTGATGGGATGGGCAGTGGAGCTGAATTTCTTTCTGCTGGGCATCTTTGAGGGATGGGAGTGTTAGAAATGGGGTTTCTGGTTGACTAGAGTATGAACCAAAGCAAGGCAGAACCCACCCACTCTAGTCAGGACGAAGGGATCACACAGCCAGAATAACCCCTGCTCACCCCCCTGGGTAGCTTGGCACAAGCAGTCAGGCCTAACCCAGAAGAAATGTGTTAAGCGATTGCACAACACACACAAGACACGTGAGGCAATAAGTACACTACAAAGGAACCACAACACCAAATTGTATAAAAATAAACTGTATTGTCCACAACATTGTTAGACCAAATACCACATGTCAGTAATACCCTGCTACCCAATCATTTGTCAGAACATTACACAGTAAAAAAGCAGCAGTAGTCACATTTAACACACAGGATACTTATTATTCTGCAACATAAGCAGTAGTCAGGAGAGCATTACTAATGTAATGCACGTCATACTACACATAAATTCCCATTGAAGGAACATTAGAACATAAAAGCAATCATAAAAAGGAATATGTCATCATAATTGTGCATGGTGCATTGATCACAACTACACCGGTCACGTTGACCGTACTACCCCGAATGCTTAGGCAACATTATGAAAGCTACACAAGAGGAAACATCCATCTGTAGACCTAGTGAAGGAATGCACTTATCATAATGGTGATTACAGAATCAAAACGGCCCCTGCGCTTACTTCCTACGTGGGCCTATAATCCCAGATTCAGGTGAGGACCCTAGGAGCTCCTGTGCTCCTAGTACGGTGGCAGTATAAAGACGGGGGATCTCAGGGCAGCAACAGCTCCTCTTCTGGAGTGGCCCTGGCATGTGGGGCTCTCGGGGAGCACTGGGAGAGTCGGTTCCGAGTGGCAGGCTCCTGTGTTTGCCACGCCAGACAAGGGGCCTGCGAGGCACGAAGTCCCAGGCCACTGCAGTAAGGGTCCTGATAAGCAATTCCTGTTGGTGCCCTGGGGGCTCTTCTCAACACACTCCTTTGCCCCGCAGGCCTCGATCAGGGGGCATGCTTTCTCCGGGTGGAAACAAACAAACGAAGTGCGTTCCAGTGCCGATCCTGAACTTTGCCCAGCCCTCAGGGTTTAACGGAAATCGCATCCTCTAACGCCAAATCGGAGCGCTCTCGCTGGCGCTTACCCGACTCGAGGGCCAATCGCCCCATTGTTGAGGACCGAGTAGGAGTAGGAGGGCAGGGGCCACAGCACCCAGCCCCTGGAAAGAGAAAGGGGGAGCCCAGGGCTGCAATGCTCAACTACAGGCCAGCACAAGAGTTGCAGATAGTGGAAGATCCTCTTAGTGACCCAGCAGGTCACAGGTCAGCACAACAGTCCAAGGCGGTTCCTGGTGAGTCCATTCAGCAGCGTTCTGTGTCCAGTTCAGTAGTCCATCAGTGTCTCAAAATTGTGGGGGAAAGCCTCCTGTACTTATACTCAGTTTTGCAAAGCAATTTCAATGAGGGGGAGAAGAGGTTCCAACCAGTTACAACTGGTTTCAGGAGTGCCCCCACTCTCCTCCAGCACAGGCTCCAGACATCAGTTTGGGGTAAACAAGGTGTTTATGTGAGGCCAGGGCACAGCCTTTACAAATGCAGGTGTGCCCCACCTCCCCTTGTCTCAGCCCAGGAAGGCCACTCAATATGTAGATGCACCTCTGTGACACCTCCACCCTTCCTGTGTCCAGGTTGTTTGGAAAGTATGCACAAAGCCCAGCTGTCACTCTGCCCATACGTGGATTGGAGTCATACGCACAGAGACATGCTCACTTTCTAGAAGTGGCATTTCTATAAAGGTAATAACAAATCCACCTACAGCATGTCTCACTACCATTACAACCATACCAAACATGCCTATGCCACTCCACATAGATCAGACAATACCAACCAGATATAAGGTAGGGCATTTCTAATGCAATCCTATGAGAAGGCAGCACTCACAGCTGTGAGTCACCAAGTTAGGCTGTTTGTCACTACCAGGGCAGGCCACACAACTAGGCACATGTCCTGTCTTCTACATACATAGAACCCTGACCATAGGGCTAGCTAGGGCCTACCTTAGGTGTGACTTACATGTAGTAAAAGGGTAGTTCCAGGCCTGGCAAGCAAATGTAGATGCCAGGTCCTAGTGGCATAAAACTGCGCCCACTTGCCCTGCGCTAGCAGGCCTGAGACAGGTTTGAAAGGCATCTTGTGTGGGTGGTGCAAGCAGCGCTGCAGGCCCACTAGTAGCATTTAATTTACAGCCCCTGGGTATAGGGATATCACGGTACAAGTGACTTACAGGTAAATGAAATGTGCCAATCAAGTATAAGCCAATCATACGAAGTTTACAAGGGAAAGCACATGCATTTTAGCACTGATTAGCGGTGATAAAGTGACCAGAATCATAACCTCAGCCAAAAATGGTCAGAACAATTAGGAGAAGGCAAAAGGTTTGGGGAATGACCCTGTAGAAAAGGCTGGTCCAACAGGGGGTATGAGGGCTGATCAAGTGCTATTGGGTGTGCCCACCATAGTGGCAAAAAGGGACTTAGCTGGTAAGTAGAAAATCCTCAAGTCCACCCTCGCTGACTCAGTGGCATAAGGGGGGGTGGACTGGTTCGCACATGAAGAAAAACTGCTAAGATCTGGGGCAAGCAGTGGAATTGGCTTGGGTTGGGCACCCTGTAGTGTCTGTAATAATGCTGTCCTGTTGTTTAGTATCAAAGAGCGATAGCTGGATTTGGTGGATATTGTATTATTATGAAACAATAAAGTTGGTTATAAAAAATAAAAATAAATCTTGAGTGCCAAATTACATACCATATCCTTACCGGGCAAACACGACGATCTAACAGCTTTACAGGTAAAATATCAAGTTAAACAGGGCCCAATAACATCTTTCTCCATGATCAACATTCCATGCTTAATGTGGTTGTGGCTTTCTCGGGATGGCCAAATTCAATATCACCTTAAATTAGGATTGTTTCCCGCAGTAATCAAAATCTAGACAAAAGCTTAGGTTAAAAGAAGTATGCTTAACAAAAGCATTTAACTTGTGCAGAGATCAGGAGTATAAAAGCTCCTCATTTAAATCAAGCGTACTTAAAGCATAACTAAATATTCTGTAAAAGAAAGATTTCTCTTTTCTTAGCTCAAAGATATGTTCACGCATAAGGTTCCTTAGAGCGATCACTTCACTTCTTATTAGCTGATGACCCCATAGAATAGCTGCTGCAAGGTATTGTACATTCTTCAGTCCAAACTCCAACCTGATTGCAGAAATTGTTGGATGAGTATTAAAACCACAGTTTCCTCAAAGTCCCATTTCCTCACTTCAGTGATTGCAATTGCATAGTAGGGTTGCAGGTATTTTTGCCCTGTGTCCCGACAGTAGGTGCACACCCCCTTTTGTAAAAAGCCTTTAGACCATGCACCTGCACTTTGGCCTTACTAATGCCATGTGAAATGTGATCAGCATTGATCCTGATGCTCGACATAATATTTTCCCAAAAATATCACTTCCCAACTTCAGCTTTCACAGGGGTGCCAAATATAGTTTGGATATTTCCAAAACTTTGGGCCTTTAAATATCACCACCTTACTTTTGGAAACACTAAGGGGGTTATTACAAATTTGGAGGAGGTGTTAATCCGTCCCAAATGTGACGGATATACCACCAGCCGTATTACGAGTTCCATAGGATATAATGGACTCGTAATAGGGCTGGTGGTATATCCATCACTTTACCGTCACTTTTGGGACGGATTAACACCTCCTCCAAAGTTGAAATAACCCCTTAATACTTGAAAAAAGTACTCGCAGATTTCTGAAGGGGCAATACCCGATAATTCAAGCCCTTTGTTGTTAAATCCAAGACAACAACATAATCTGCACATAACAGGCAAAACACTGACTGCTCTACACATTTTAGAGGAGTCGGTCAAGCTATGACAGCAACCCACACATGAAAGATCTTTCTTCAGAACTTGGGATGATCAACTTTATCATACCATTTGGAGGAATCTATAAAAGCGCCTCTGATTTTCATATATTTGTCAGTTAGAAGTTGGAGAGCAGAGGTATTATCGGGATACTGTGTGGACTGTGGAGCACTCTCCATGATCCCCTATTCACAATAATTCGCTAGGACCGTTGGATTATATGTTGCACATATAAATTTGGCCCTGAGGAAGTCTGTGAGGACACCTGTCTAAGAGACAAAACGAGTGTTGGCTTTCTACGAGGATGCTGCTCGTTAATTAGACCTGTGGAAAAATCAAGTGAAATAAATGAGAAACTCACCTGCGTGTAGGATTTACTTTGGTACTTTACCACGACACAAGAGTGGAGTTCTTGAAACTATTTCTTCATGTTTGGCGAGTGTTCTGGCTCCAGAGGAACAACCTTGTTGTCTGCATCTAGGAGAGCAATTTGTCTATACATAGCTATACATATCTGTTAAATTAGAAGTCATCACACTCCCCAACCGTGATGGGGGAGACAGCAGTAGAGCGACAATATTCAAAAATAGGAGCCAAAAAGTTTGCCTTAAGTTGAGTCTCTCTTGTTATAACAGAGATGGGGACTTCATCGAGGTTCAATGCTCCCCAGTTTCTCGTTGATTAAATGAGGGCCTCAGTCTGCAGAACTGACAGAGGGTGTTAAGCTGCTTGTTCCAAATTTGAGCAAGAAACAGCCTCTTGAATATATGCAGCCTTCCCCTTGTTAGCAGCATATAACTCAGAAATACATCTACTCCTCTGGCCTTCTCCTACAGGGATGGGGTGAGGCCTCACTCATTCCACAGCAATTTGAGATAATTTGCGAGTATGTTCTCGAATCTTTACGAAAGGCTGCCTCCCTGAATTCTACTCATTTGCCGCTATACTCATTTTTTTCATCCTTTTTTAAAATCATTTCATTCTTCTATTTAGAAAGATATTATAATGTAGCACTGCGGGGAGTGCTAGTTCAAGAAGAAGGATGAGCTACAGCTCAGGAACAAGGGGCCACATGTATGAAATTGCAGCTTTGCAATTTCCTAGTAGCGAATTTGAGTAATTCGCTATTAGGAATTAACAAAATGCGATGTAAAACAGTGTGTTTAACACTGTTAGCGATTCGCAGTGGGTCATAAATGAACCTGTGTAATCAATATTCATGATGTAGGACACAATTTGTAAATGGCTACAATCACTGGGATAGGGGCCTGCTGGTGTCAGCAGACCACCATGTCAGTGAGTGCTTTTTCAATAAAACAGCATGTAATGCAGCATGTTTTCTTAACCCCTTCGCTGCCAGGCCTTTTCCCCTCCTGTGCCGAGCCTTTTTTTGGCTATTTGGGGCAGTTCGCGCTTAGGACCTCATAATTTATTCTCTACATAAGCTACCCATGCCGAATTTGCATCCTTTTTTTCCAACATCCTAGGGATTCTAGAGGTACCCAGACTTTGTAGGTTCCCCTGAAGGAGACCAAGAACTTAGCCAAATTACAGCGAAAATTTAGTTTTTAAAAAACAAAATGGGAAAAAAGGGCTGCAGAAGAAGACTTGTGTTTTTTTCCCCTGAGAATGGCATCAACAAAGGGTTTGCGGTGCTAAAATCACCATCTTCCCAGCTTTCAGGAACAGGCACACTTGAATCACAAAACCCCATTTTTCAACACAATTTTGTCATTTTACTGAGAAAGACCCCATTTTTACTGTTTGTTGTGCTTTCAGCCTCCTTCCAGTTAGTGACAGAAATAGGTGTGAAACCAATGCTGGATCCCAGAAAGCTAAACAGTTCTGAAAAGTAGACGAAATTCTGAATTCAGCAAGGGGTCATTTGTGTAGATCATACAAGGGTTTTCTACAGAAAATAACAGCTGAAATAAAGACAATATTGCAATTGAGGAGAAAAAAAACAGCTATTTGTCTGCACGTTTTACTCTGTAACTTTTTCCTGCAATGTCATATTCTCAAAAGCAATATACTGTTACGTCTGCTGAACTCTTCTGGTTGTGGGGATATATAGGGCTTGTAGGTTCATCAAGAACTCTAGGTACCCAGAGCCAATAAATGAGCTGCACCTTGCAGTGGGTTTTCATTGTATACCGGGCACACAGCAATTAATTTGGTGAAATATAAAAAGTGAGAGATAGGTATCAAGAAAACCTTTGTATTTCCAAAATGGACACAAGATAAGGTGTTGAGAAGCAGTGGTTATTTGCACATCTCTGAATTCCGGGGTGCCCATACTAGCATGTGAATTACAGGGCATTTCTCAAATAGACGTCTTTTTTACACACTGCCTTACATTTGGAAGGAAACAATGTAGAGAAAGAAAAGGGGCAATAACACTTATTCTGCTATTCTGTGTTCCCCCAAGTCTCCCGATAAAAATGGTACCTCACTTGTGTGAGTAGGCCTAATGCTCATGACAGGAAATGCAACATGGACTCATCACATTTTTACATTGAAATCTGATGTGTTTCTGGCAAAGTGCCTAGCTGTAGATTTTGGCCTCTTGCTCAGCCGGCATCTAAGGAAACCTACCAAACCTGTGCATTTTTGAAAACTAGACACCTATGTCCAAATGTCAGTGATAAACTGGTCGTAACAAAACCCACACCTTTACGCCAACAGAACTACGCTCACAATATTATGACCCACGAATCACCACAGCGGACATTTAACCGCATTAAACCATTGGCTGTACATACCGTTGCGCTCAAAATACACACAACCTAACAAAACAACACTACATTGGACAATTCAAACTATACACGCCTGACACACATACACACACCACACCCAAACACCCACACCACTATAAAACGCACACACACACTACCCACAACCCTTTACGACCCGAAAGAATTGCCAACAGAGATAGAGACACCAAGAGCACCCACAGAACCAGAGCCACATAACACCATCACCCATCCACCATCCACGCACCTTACAGCACACACCCCAACACATCACCCCACACACCCTCACACACACCACTCACACTACACCCATGGCACCACAACAACACCCCAGATTCTCAGAGGAGGAGCTAAGGGTCATGGTGGAGGAAATCATCCGGGTCAATGCTGTGGGACAGCACCAGAGAACAAGGGACGACATCAGGAAGAGGTGGAACAACCTATAGGGGAAGGTGCGTTCCATGGTAGCAAGATACCAGATAGCAGTACAGAGGACTGGCGGTAGATCGCCACCTCCTCCCCAACAACTAACTACATGGGAGGAGCAAGTCTTGGCAATCATGCATCCTGAGGGCCTGGCAGGCGTAGCAGGAGGACTGGACTCTTGTAATTCAAATCTTTACTACTTTTACCCCCCTACCTGCATGCTATCAGATACCCTCATCCTCACTCCCATCACTCCACCACCTCCCACACACCCTACCATCACAACCCACCCCTCCCACAACCAAGCCCTGCATGAAACACCAATGCATGGACACCACTCACAGCCCTGCACGGGCACCCATCACCAAATCATGCACACTTGAGACAATCACCAAGCCCATCAGGGACCTCCGGGCAGTCGTTTACCTAGGCACAGTCCCATACCACCACAGATCCTTCCCCCTCAGGAAACACCAGCACAGCACCCACCCAGCGGGCCCATGCCACTGTCCCCAGGACACGTCAATCAGCAATGTCTAGACCACTACAGGGACCCTAGGCCACCCCACACACACAGGATTATCAGGGTCCTGGGGTCAGTGGCAGTGGGCACACGGTTCAGGGGACAGAGGCACAGGACAACAGGGAAGCTGGGAGGACTGCTGTGCGACAGGAGGACAGGCCCAGGGAACCGACTCTCCATGAGGCACTCACCAACATCCTCGGAGCATACCACCATTCCCCGGAGACGATGGGCCAGACACTGGCCAAGTTGCAGGAGATCCAGCGGCTGCAGGAGGGACAGTACCTTGGTATCAGGGAGGACCTGAGGGGCACCCACACCACCCTTGTCACTATTGCAGGGGTGCTGGCAGACATTGGCAGCACCATGAGGGAGGCAGTGGCACACCAATGGGCCCCCTGGCACTAGCGAAACCGATGAACAGCCTTCCACCTCCGCTGACGCTAGTGTATAGGAGGCCCCGCCACAGGAACAACAGGCCATCAGCACCCCTCCCCCTGCAGAAGGAGAACCACCACGCAAATGGTCCCTGCGATCCAGCCAGAACCAGAGAATAGTGCCAAGACCCCCACCAGGAAATAAGACTCTCCTGAATGCCACCCTTGTGTCCCACTATGTCACCTTGTCCACCTTGAACTGCCATTGCTCCGCTTCCTGTGCCCCCTTGGACAGTGCACCTCTGATACAAATAGACTGGAACTTTACCCTGGACTCTCCTCCACTACCACCCCACCCCAGCCATTGCAATACCCCATCCACTTATTAGCACATAAATAAACACCCTTGTAAAAAATACAAGGATGGAGTCTGTCAATTGATTGAACTATGTATTAATTTAACAAGATGTAAACATTGCAATTCAACTGTACAGTAATGTATACATAGGTATGACCTGTAGTTGGCTGCAGTCAGCACACCAGGAGCCAGAGTGGGGCACAGATATCTGAAAATAGACATGCCAAAGGGTACAGTAAGTAGTGGGAATATCAGCCTGCCAGTGACAATATCCAATACAAAACTGTCAATGGAAGGTGAAGTTACAGTGTCTTACCTGTGTGTCACTGGAAGTACTGTCATATGATTGCTGTTCTATTGTCCACATCCTCATCTTCTGCCTCCTCTTCGTCACTGTACACAGGATCCACTGCTGCCACACACCCATCTCCAGCCTCATCGTCCTGCAGAAAAGGCGCCTGGCGACGTAAGGCAAGGTTGTGAAACATACAACATGCCACAATGATCTGGCAGACCTTCTTGGGTGAGTAGCACAGTGAACCATCTGTTAGATGGAGGCTCCGAAACCTGGCCTTCAGGAGGCCAAATGTCCTCTCTGTGATTGTTCTGGTTCGCCCATGTGCCTCATTGTAATGTTCCTCTGCCCTTGTCCTGGGATTCCTCACTTGGGTCATTAGCCATGAGAGGTTGAGGTAACTAGAGTCACCTGCAAATATCGAGGGATACCTGTTAGCCAAACACTAACCCTTAGGGCCAACCCCACACCCATACACCAACATATACTGGGTGGGAACCAGGGGCTCACCTATTAGCCACACCCGGTGCCTTTGGAGTTGAGCCATCACATATGGGATGCTGCTATTCCTCAGGGTATAGGCATCATGCACAGAGCCAGGATACTTTGCATTGACATGGGAGATGGACTGGTCCGCCAGCACACTATCTGAACATTTACCGAATGAAAGCTCTTTCGATTTCTGAAAACCTGTTCATTTTCCCGGGGGGGGGGGGCAAAGGCAATATGTGTACCATCAGTTGCCCCAATAATGTTGGGGATATGTCCCATTGCATAGAAGTCAGCTTTCACTGTGGCCAAATCCTCCACCTGAGGGAAAACAATGTAGCTGCACATGTGTTTCATCAGGGCCGACAACACTCTTGTTAGCACTATTGAGAACACTCGCTGTGACATTCCTGCTGCCAAGCCCACTGTCACTTGGAAAGAAGCAGTTGCCAAGAAATGGAGCACAGATAGCACCCGCAGAGAGGGATCCCAGTGGGGTGACGTATAGCAAATATCAGGTCTGGCTCCAATTGGGCACATAGCTGTTGAATTGTGGCCCTGTAAGTCTGTAGGTTAGGATAATGTACCTGTCCTCCATTGTTGCCAAGTCTGTACACTGAGGATGTCATATCTCCTATTCATCTGCAGCAGTTGCAATCTAGGGGGCAAAACAATGAGCATCTGGTCAGTATTCCACATTTCCAAAATGTACACTGCATTGCATGTTGTGACCGAAACAGTATGTTGTTGGATAGGCCCAAATGGTGCCTATGTGTACTGTGACGCTGTTAGGCTCCATGGCCTCCCACCCCCCCCCTGAAATAGCGTCCACCTGTGGTTGGACAGGTGGAAATGAGATAATGCCACTGACGTTGTGCGCCGTTGCGGGATGTGGTTGAGTACCGCCGTGCAACTCCTCATTGGTTGTCTGTGGGCCCTAAGGGGTACAGTGGCCAATGGGGGTGTACGCCGGCGGTGACGGTACGCACCGCTGCAAACGTGACCAACATTTTCTATATGTTCTCTCACTTGCTACCTGACCTTCAACAGGAGAGGACCTACACTGCAAGTGCTGCTGTGACCTGTGTCTGGAACCGACCATGGCTCGAGTCTCTGGAGAAAGGGCCCCTGCCTTCACCGCTGCAGAGTTGGAGAGACTGGTGGATGGAGTCCTACCCCAGTACCAAATGCTGTATAGGCTCCAGACCAACAGGTGAGTACACTGGGAACACGATTCATGTGGCATAAATGCATGGAGTGCTGTGTGTGAGGGCCTCGTGTACGGGGGTGGAAGGGTCCTGGGCAGCGTGTTGCATATATGGTGGGCAATGTCTGTGCGTAAGGGGATGTGAGGGATATGGTAGGCCATGAGTGTAAGAGGCAGGACGGTATGGCTGATACCTTTTTCTATGTTTTTTTTCTCTGCAGGTCAGCCACCATCAGAAAAAGGGTATATGGCGTGCCATCGCGAAGGACGTGCAGACCCTGGGGGTCTATGGCAGGCGGAGCACCCACTGTCGCAAACGATGGGAGGACCTGAGACGCTGGGCACAGAAGACGGCGAGGGCCAAGCTGGGGATGGCCTTCCAACGAGGAAGGGGTGCCTGTTGAACCCTGACCCCCCTGATGTTCCGCATACTGGCGGTGGCCTAGCCGGAGCTGGAAAGGTGCTTGAGGGCATCACAGCAGCCACAAGGGTGTGGGTACAGTTTCCGTGCGCGTGGTGGGGTGGTCTCCGGGTGGGGGATGTGGGCATGTTCAGGCAGAACATTGCTTGGTAGGTCCCATGTTGGACAGGGTTCTGATGTGAAATTCCTCCAAACAAGCTAGTAGGCCTCCACCGCTGAGCAGGGATCTGTGGGTCTCAGGTATGCTGCTATTGGCCTTAGGTATGCCTGTCCTAGGGCTGGTGACTAGCATTGTGACTTGTAGTGCATTGCATAGTGGGTAGGCCTGTTCCATGTGTGAGTGTGCTGTGTACGCACCAGTGATGGAGCCATTGACCAATTGTATCCTTTGTATCCCTCCACTTTTTGTTTTGTCACCCTGTATTTGTGTGCATTAGCATCATCTGGCAGAGGAGCAGAGGCACCGGTGACGGAGGGAGCTGCATCCCACAGGGCCCAAGATGCCAAATCCACCAACGGTGAGGACACCAGTGGGACGGTGGGCCAGGGGAGCACCACGGCGTAGACAGGAGGGCACAATTCGGACAGTGATACCTCCTCCGATGGAAGGTCCCTGCTGGTGGTGGACACCTCTGTGCCCATCCCAACTACAGGTACAGCCCCCACCCCCGGACCAGCACCGCCCTCCCAGCAGCCCCTCAGTGAGTTTCCCGTGCCCGCTCAGCCAGGAGGATGGGCATTTCCTTCGCCCCAGGCACCTCTGGCATGGCGGCCCAACAGAGATCAATCCAGGCTCTGGCCTCCTCCCTGATGGTAGTCATTGTCCCTGTCTCTAGCCTCCCCCTCCAACTTCCTCTACCCAGTCCCATTCCCCTGAACCCCAAACCTATCCCAAGCACACATTCAGACCAGCATGCACCCAAGACAACACACAGGAGTGGCTCAGGCAAACACAAGCACTACACATCATCCCACAGGCACTCACACAAACACCATCTAGAATCAGACACACCAACATCCACTGCCTCCACTGTGTCCCCCCCCTCGTCATCCACCACCCACCCAGTAGCATCTCTACTCATGCCTGCATGCACTACATCCTCATCCACTACCCCCATCACCATCACACCTATCACAACACACCGCTCATTGGCAGTCACCACCTCCACATCCATTCACACATCCCCTGTGTCCTCTCCCACTGTGTCTGTACCCCCTCCTCCCAAAGTACACAAATGCAAGCACTCAGACACCCAACAGCCATCCACCTCACAACAGCATCCAGCCTATGCACCTGCACCCAAACACAGCAGACTGACACCTCCTACAACCACTCCCTCTTCCTCCACTCCCAGACCACATTGTGATGATGGTTTCAACATACATCTTGGAGGCATGGAAGTTACGATCATCAATGCACCTGCAGCTGTTGGCACGAGAATAACTACTTGCGGGGTTCTATAGGTGTCACCAGCCTGGGGAAATTGGTGCAGGACGAGGTGAAACAGGGATAGTTTCTGGGACGTTATCAAACTGGAGGATCGTACTGAATGGTCCCGAATGACCAGTGCCAGGACAAGCCATTTAATTTTCAGATTCATCATGCCACCATAAAACTGTCTAGTGTGTTATGTAAATAAACTATGGCGCGATTGGTCAGCCATAGTTATAAAGCATCAACATGATAACTTATGTAAACTGGTACTGCAGTGCATGTCGAAGCACCAACGTCAAGTGTAGTTTTTATTGATGTTTGTATTTTATGTGATTTTTTTAATGTGTTACATAGGGTTGGTATTTGTAAGTGTGTAATTGTTATGGCCGGATAGGCTGACAACAATAAATGGTAAAGTAATCCTTTTGATGGTGATGCATTGTTTGGACAACACACTAACGCTGCACTACAGCCAGTAAAATGGAAAATGGAGATTGGAATTTTACAGAAATTTAGGTATTAGCCCTTTCAAGGAGTCAGAGGTAGAGGAGTATATCAATGCAACAGATTTCAACCCTACTTGCAGTTTCAACAAGGTTACCAGCATCAGTAGTCACAGCAGCAATACAAAGCTGTGCCCATGCTGCTTATTCAAGGCAAACCTTTACAAGGAAGAAAACAGCTGAAAGACAAGGGGAGGATACAAGATGTCCGTGACAATCCTTCTGGATGAAACTATCCTTATCTGTCATCCATTTGAGAGTGAAAGTATTTCTGACTTCTCCTACAGCTGGATTACTATCTCTTCAGGTTGCTGAGTGTCATACCTAATTCAATATGGTCACAAACTTAAAGGAGGAAACGCCATCACCTGCGTTTGGTAAAACAGGAAATACAGTAGCTCTTATGCAAGAAGGCTATAGAAGAAGTCCCCTAAGTTCTCCAAAATACAGGATTCGTTTACATTTTTTTCTCTTAAAATAAGATTAGGCAAGTGGAGGCAAATGCTGAATTTGAGACATTTAAACACATTTCTGAAAAGCAATCGTTCATGATGGTCACATCACATGATATCCTACAGGTATTAAATAACTGAGATTTGACATCTCTAGATCTACAGGATGCCTATTTTCATATTCCTTACTTATGCGTACTACTCCTCCTGGGGTATAGGTCATCAGCAGTGACTCTCCAGCCATCTCTGTCCTGGGCTTTTTTCCAATCTGACTCCAGGTGTCACCCATCTCCTTGCAGTCACCCTCAAGGATGCAGCGCCAAGTGTTTCTTGGCCTTCCTCTCTTCCTTTTCCCTTGAGGGTTCCAAGCCAGGGCTTTCATATTCCCACTCACTAAAATATCTGATGTTCGAGGTGGCTGGGTGCCATTATCAATTCAGAGTACTTCCTTTCAGTTTAAAGTCTGCCCCACATGGCACTGATGGGTGGTGAGCAGAAAAACCGATGGATTAAAACCAGATGACCGGGGTGAATGTTTGCATTGTTCAGCATTTTGTCCATCATCTGTTCTTTTTGCTTTTGTCACCCTAAGTGGGAAGGGTATGCCCAGACGTGTGTCTCAGGCTCACTGCGCTACTGGATTCAAGCTAGCCTGGCAGATGAGGGTTGATACTCCGGAACCGGTCCCAGGATGCTTGCTTCCAGTCCAGGGAGGACTTGGCTTGGCAGTTCGGGCTGGACTGTACCCATTGGGAACAGGCTCAAGACTGATTTGCATATGGCTGTGTCCAAACTGGGGTGGCGTGGTGGTCAGAAAAATTATGTATTGAACCCACATCTTTGTGACTGGGATGAATATTTGCACTGTTCAGCATTCCGTCCATCATCTGTTCTTTTTGCTTTTGTCACCCTCAGTGGGAAGTGTATACCCAGATGTGGGTTCCTTGCTCACTGCACAACTGGATTCAAGCTAGCCTGGCTGATGAAGGGTGATACTCTGAAACCGGTCCCAGGATGCTTGTTGCCAGTCCAGAGAGGACCTGGCCTGGCAGTTCGGGCTGGACTGTTCCCATGGGGAACAGCGTCAAGACTGATTTGCATATGGCTGGGTCCAAACTGGGGTGGCATGGTGAGCAAAAGAACGATGGATTAAACCCAGATCTGTGACTGGGGGTGAGTGTTTGCATTGTTCAGCACTCCGTCCATCATCCTTTTGTGTTGCTAACAACAATATATCTTCTGCTTGCTTGCTTCTGGTCCAGTGAGGACCTGGCTTGACAAATCGGGCAGGGCTGTTCCCTTGGGAAACAGCATCAAGAGTGATTTGCATATGGCTTGTTCCAAACTGGGGAGTGGTTGTAAAAACAAATGACGGATTTAACCCAGATCTTTGTGACTGGGGTTGAATGTTTGCATAGTTCAGCATTCCATCCATCCTCTGTTCTTTTTGCTTTTGCCACATGGCACTGATAGCAGCTAGTTTGGTAACAGAAGGTCATTAAGTGTTTTATATCTTGATGTCTGGCTCATAAAAACACTCTTTCAGGCGGCGGAAAAATCCACAGAAGCCTTTCTCTGAATCTTCGAGAACCTAGGGCTAAAACTGAACAGAGAAAACTCCTCATTTCATCCAAGCAGAAGAATCTTTCTTTTGGGTGCAACTCTGGACTCGACTATATGCAGAGCTTTTCCAGAAGGGGAAAGGATTCAAAAGATGATTTCTCTGGCTTCTTCCCCATCGAAAAGAAAGTCCACTTCAGTTTGAAGATGCAAGTCTTTTTTGTGAATGATGTCCCGTCCTCACAAACTGTTGTTTATAATGATGCCATTACAAGAACAAATAAACAAACAATGGATTCAGACTCAATGATCTTTCGAAGACATTATCTGGATCACTCTGTAGAAGAAGTTGAACATGACCTAGTGGATGTAGAAAGACAGTGGGGGTCATTATGACCCTGGCGGTCGGAGACAATGTGTACATATGACATCGGTGAGTTGGCTGAAGCCAACAGTAGGCCCTATCAGTGACAAGGAATTCCTTCTCTGTCACTAATAGGAGGCTCCCTCCCACCCCCCCCAACACTCCCCAGGCACCCCCCACCCCCTCCCTTCTTCCACGCTGCCTTCAACATCCCCCCATATACACACACACACACACACTCATCTACACAGACATACATGCATACATACATGCATGCATTAATTCATTCACATCTGCACCCATATCCAAACTTACACGCAGACACGCATTCACATTTCCATTGATACACGCACTCACACATTCATAAACGCAACCACACACCTTCATACACACACTTACACACCTTCATACACGCGTGCAAACAACACTAAACACACACCCGCATTCATGCACGCACTCATACATACATGCACACACTCCCACACACACACACAAAACACCCCCCACCCCACTCCCCTGTGAGAAACCCGACTTACCTGTATCCAAGGGGTCTTCCGGCAGGGGACGGGGCGCTGCTACCACCAGCAGCGCCTGCCAGCGGAACACTGCCAGGCCATATTATTTGTCATAATACGGCTGGCGGCGGTCTACTGGCGTGGTGCTGCTAGTGGTAGCAGCGCCACCTTACCACCGTCCACCAGTATGGCCACAGCCTGATTTCCACCCTTCTTGTGGCAGAAATCCGTCTAGGGTCATATTATGGCAGATGTATATTAGCCACGGCGATGGTTTTTTGCCGGCCGTCATTGCGGCGGTAAGGGGTTTTTACCGCCATTATCATAATGGGGGCCAATATATCCTCAGGCCTTACATTCACTTGCACTCAACCTCAATATATGGTGACCACAGACACATCAATGGAAGGATGGAGAGCACACATACAGGATCTTAAAGTGAGTGGCAAATGGTCACAGCAAGCTGTAAGCCAGGACATTTCTTTAGACTGAGAGTTTTGGCTCTAGAGCTCCAAGCTTTGCTTCAGAGAATAAAGAAATCTGCAGTGCTTGATCTTAGGAACAATAGCACCACCATATTTTACCTGAGCAAGCAGGGAGGAACCATTTTGCACCTACTTTTTTTGGACGCCCAAAAGATCGGGAAATGGGACATAAGCAACAAGAGCCCTCTGAGGGTGCAGCATGTACTAGGCATAGACAATCAGTGTGTGGACAATTTAAGCAGGACATCTAAAGTGTGCCACAAATGGAAGCTCAGTCAGCACAACTTATCAATGACCTACCAAAGATGGTGAAAACTGAATTTGGAGCTATTTGAAACAGCAAGAGTCGATTTTATGCCAGCAGGTATCCAAAAAAGGGTCATGGAGAGATACATTCCAGATAGCATGGACAGATATATTTCCCTACACCTTAACTCTTTTACCTGATACCCAGTTCCTCAACAAAAACAAAAAAGGGAGACATGTTGAGTTACACTCGTGGTTCCAGCATGACAGAGACAGTTCTTGTTCATGTCAGGACAACGTCATGTCCTAATTAAACCAGTTCTAGGAATGCTCTAAAAAACAATGGTCAATGTGTCCATTCAACACCAGAATCGCCTAATTTATCAGTCTTGCTCCGGAACACAAGAGATCATAAATATGCTTCAGAAAATCAGAGATATTTTAGACAAAGCGAGAGATGAATCTGCCAACAAAACGTACAAGTCTAAATGGACTTATTAGAACAGCTTTCGCTTAGTTCAGTCATGGTCCCATTTATGGCTGTTTCAAGGTATAGATGATCTTTAAATCAAAAATCTCTTTGGTCTGCTAGATTGATCAAAGAATTTCAGGTCTTTTTAGGAGTTTACCTCCAAATAAAAACAGCCTATTTCTTGGCAGCTACACATATTCTTGGCTTAATTGATGAGAAAAGCATTTGAACCTATTCATATTGCAGATTTGAACATTGTTCTTGTAGGATGGCATTTTTATTAGCTCTTCATTCCGCCAGAAGGATCAGTGGGATTCAATCTTTAACAAGCCATACCATACCATACTTCACAACGTCGGAGCACACAACAACCATACCATACAGTGACACGCCATACTATACAATGACAGACCACACCATACCATAGTATATAATGACGGGCCACACATACCATATTGCACCATGTCATACTATACAATAACAAGTCATACCATACTACTGGACACAATGACAGGCAGTATTATATTATAACATGCCTGGCCATAACGTACCATAAAATGACAGCCCATATCTTACTATACTATACACTGAAAGGCCATTCCGTACCATACTGTTTAATGGCAAGCCACTGCAAATCATACCATACTATTCAATGAAAAACAATACAATTCTATACAAAGACAGTCCATGCCACACTATACAACAGGACATTTCAAACCATACTATTTAATGGCAAGCCATACCAAAACATACCATACTATACAATGAAAGACAATTCAATTCTATGTAAAGACAGTCCAGGCCACACTATACATTGAAAAGACATTCCGTACCATAATATCTAATTACAAGCTATACCAAAACATCCCATACTATACAATGAAAGACAATACCATTCTGTACAAAGACAGTCCATACCACACTATACGACGGGACATTCCGTACCATTCTGTTTAATGACAAGCTATACCAAAACATACCATACTATACAACGAAAGACAATTCAATTCTATACAAAGACAGTCCAGGCCACACTATACATTGAAAAGACATTCTGTACCATACTATTTAATTACAAGCTATACCAAAACATCCCATACTATACAATGAAAGACAATACCATTCTGTACAAAGACAGTCCATACCACACCATACGACGAGACATTCCGTACCATTCTGTTTAATGCCAAGCTATACCAAAACATACCATACTACACAATTAAAGACAATACAATTCTATGCAAAGACAGGCCATGCCACATCAAACATTGAAAGGACATTCCGTACCATACTATTTCAGGACAAGCTACACCAAAACATACCATACTATACAATGAAAGACAAAAGAATTCTATACAAAGATAGTCCATGCCACACTATACATTAAAAGGACATTCCATACCATAATATTTAATGACAAGCTATATCAAAACATACCATACTATACAATAAAAGACAACACCATTCTACAGGCCATACCATGCCATACTGTACAATGGCAGGCCATTTCTTACCATACTATGCAATAACAACCATACTATGCTATCCAATGGCAGGCCACACCACAATATAACATACAATGAAAGGTCATACTATGCTACACATTGAGAGGACATACCATAACATAAACTGACAGGCCATACCATAGCGTGGTAAGCAACATTACTGGTTGCTGATGTGAGTTTCTTGCTGATCTCATTTGTTGCCCTAGGACATGCAGAGAAAATAATTGTTGGTACCAGTGTGCAGATTCCTACCTTTGGACCTTGTTAGATATTCGAAGGAGACCACTCCACAGAACGGGAAGGAGAGAGGGCAGTTAAGTAAACTGTAGTTACTTACTGACTTATTCTTCTCATGGATACGTCTAACTGCAGAGTTCTCACCTTAGCATAGATACCAAAGCAGCATCCCTCCAAGGTGGAGGGTCTGTGGAGTGGGCTCTGGCGGTTCGGCCATAAGGAGCACAGCTTTATGGTTCTCTAGGTCTACTGCGTCATAGAATTGAGAGAGTCATGCGTTATTGTCAAAGGAGGGCACAAAAAGTCCTTCTGTCTTTCCCTTTGGCTTTCTCTGCCTTTTCCAGCATGTTGTGAAGGTCCAAAGGTTCACTTCCAGGGGTAAATGACCCTTCTTTATCCTCTTTCTCTTAGGGCTTCTAGCACCACCCAGATCTCGGGCGCCTCAGAGGAAAGATCAAGGCTATGGTAAGTGAACTTTTTTCCATTTGACTCTCTTTATCCTTTCTTTATAACTTAGAGTTTTTAATGGTAATAGCAGAAATCTCACTGAACACAGTGGCCATACCCTTCTTTAGTCCTGTGGGACCTAGTCTCTTATGTTGATTGTGAGCTCCAAACCAGTACCTAGACACCAACATGGTAAAGTCATGTTCCTTCTCTAACGTGTTGGGAGCTGGGTTCCTGCCCGGTCTCTCCTGCGGCTGGGAGGCACTCCGGCTTGCAGCGTTGCCCCTTGTGTTGCACACTGTGGGCTATGCTGGCAACCTTCATGCTCCCTGATACTCGTGGGGCTTCTCTGGACATGCTTTCCTCTTCTTTGCATCATTTTCTTTCTGCCATGGCTCTTTGGGCCATATTTTGAAGCCCGGTAGCACCGCCATAGTGTCATTGACACTACGGCGGCGCTAAACAGGCCCTTCATCCTGTGCCATATTTACAAAGTGGTGCAGTGGTACCATTGCACCACTTTGTAAATCCTTGCACCACATTATACCTGTATCATGTATAATGTATTCAAGGGATGGTGTGCCCCCAGCGGCCCAAAAAAACAGCCATTCAAATGCCATTTTCAACGCATGCCCAGTGAAGGTGTTAAAGAAGGTATGTGACCATGCCTGAGCCAGACATATTTTATTTAATTACATATTCCATCGTCACCATTGTTTTAAATGAACTGATTTGTTGTAATTTGTTTTATACTGACTGTTTTTATATTGGCGCCGATATTTCAGTCTGCAGCTGCCCGTGTCCGTGTTCAGAGGCACTTGGCAGTCTCTCTTCTATCTTTCTTACTGTCCCCTCCCCGTGGGGCCGATTTCGGCCGCCATTTGGGTCAGCGCTATAGCTGCCTGACCTATTTGCTCGACAAGCATCTAATTGGATGCTCTATTTAAATCCCCCTGCCAGCCAGCCGCGCAGCGACCGTGCACAGTGGGCGCGCCAAAGGCAAGCCCGTCTGCGCCCGTCCGTGCCCGGGAGAGCCCAGAGCCCAGAAATGCTGCTGCCTCCTCCGCCTAAAGGTTGGTCTACTCCTCCTCACAACTGCTAGCTCACAGAAATACTTCTGTCTGCTTAGCGTCCTCAACTGCTCTGCTAAACCCAGCTGCCCCTGGACCCCTTTGACCCTCTTGCCATCTAAGAGCACCCCCAATCATCTAGGCAGACGGTTCCTGCTAAACTGTCGCTCCTTGCCTGCACACTGCATGCATATTTTCACTCTTTTAGAAGACATGGCTCAAGGAAGATTATTCCTTTGAAATCCTTAAGGCACTCCCCTCTAACTATCTGATAGCCCACCTAGACAGATCGTATGCTAGAGGAGGAGGCATCGCCATCATCTATAAGAAAACAATCAATTGTGTTACTTCCACTCTTGACATTCCTGGATGTGAAAGCATGGCCTTTTCGCTATATTTGTCGGCTACATTCACCTTTTCCGGGATTCTTATTTAACGTCCCCCTGGCCCATATGCAAGCTTCTTAGAAGCTTTACCTCACTCTGTGGCAAGCCTCATCTGTAAAACTCCAAATCTAACTAAACTTGGAGATTTTAACATCCTTATTGATAATACAAACTGCCCTTCCGCGAAATCACTTTTGGCCTCGTTGGCAGTGTTAGATCTTATTCAGTACACCACTGGACCCACTCACCACAAAGGCCATACCACAGACCTTATTTTCAGTAATCTTCCTGATCTTTCTATTCATACCCCTCTGCCTCTTACCTGGACAGACCACCATCTTTTGTCATTCACACCTTTATACAACATTCCCTCTGGTCTTTAAACCACCACAAAAATCACTGGTCGCCTATGGCCAAAACTCGTGTCTTAAGAATGGCATAACACACTTCGCTCCTCATCCCCAAATTACAATGACTCTCACTTTACAGATGTAGAGTCCAACAACAACTGGATTTCCATCTCCCTAGATTCCTATTAAGACGCGATAAAATCCATGGTTCTCTCCCTTACTGCTAGAACAAAAAAAGAAGTTGGAAAGAATTTTGAGGAAAAACTACAGTACTTCCTCCAAGGAAACTTACAGACAATCCATTAGAAGTTATCATCATAACACTAAATTAGCCCAATCCTCATACTATAGTACCAAAATAGAGCAATCAGCAAACTCTCAGAAAAAGGTACCTTCCGGCAACTCACCTATAGAGGCCTCAGATGAACTCAGCAATAAGCTAGCAGTTTACTTTCAGGAGAAAATCACTAATATATACTCTTCCTTTCCCACCACCACTAATCAGAAATCCATGAATGATCAGGGCGCTAACCTTCAGCACTCAGGAATCTCATTTGCAGCTTTTCAGCCCCTAACAGATACTCTGGTTACAAATCTTCTTCTCAATATCAAGTCAGGATCTCCTCTTGATCCCACCCCCCTGCCATTTTGGCACTGGTTTCTGATACCATTGTATCGCCACTGACAAGGATCTTAAATCACTCCTTATCTGTAGGATTACTGCCACAATCCTTTAAACATGCTATTATCAAACCTCTTCTGAAAAAGCCCAAACTCGACCCTATTTTACTCAGTGACTATAGGCCCATTGCCCTTCTCCCTATGTCAGCATAAAATTTAGAAAAACCTGTTAATAACCAATTGACCAGCTTTCTTGAGAACCATGAGCTCCTAGATCCAACACAAATGGGATTTAGATCCCAACATAACACTGAGTCGGCTCTCTTGTCAGTCACCGAGTCTACTCTGCAACTTTTAGATCAGGGAGGACATGTAGCTATTATCCTACTGGACCTCAGTGCTGCCTTCGACACTGTGGATCACAATATCCTTTGTTATAGGCTCTCCAAGATAGGGATAGAAGGTACAGCATTATCCTGGTTCTCCTCTTTTCTCACAGGAAGAACCTTTCAAGTCTTAGATCGTTCTTTTCTATCAGATACCTTTTCCCTGACATGTGGAGTTCCCCAGGGTTCTTCCCTGAGTCCTACTCTTTTTAACATTTATCTTTCTTCCCTGGCTAAAGTTGTTAAACCTTATGACCTTTCAGTGGTCACCTACGCTGAAGACACTCAATTGATAGTATCCCTCTCTAATACCAAGGCTTCTTCTCTAACTAATCTTTCCCTATGTCTGGCGGACATCTGTAATTGGATGAGCCGGTCTAAATTGAAATTCAACTATGGGAAATCAGAGGTGATGATCGTGGGCAACGGAGCTCCCTCAATCCCCTTGGCACTGTACTCAGAGGCTTTTAGGAATCTTCCTCACCCTAAGGAGTATATAAAGAGCCTTGGTTTTTGGCTCGACCCCCATCTAACTATGGAAAAACAGTCAAAAAAGATTTCCTCCTCCTGCTTTGGTCTCCTGAGAACCCTCAGGAAGATTCTCAATCGTCTACCCCCTCTGGCCAGAAGAATTCTTATTCAGGCTATGATACTTTCTCAGCTTGACTACGGCAACTCCCTTTTTCTCAGCTACCAAGAATATGTAGTGAAGAAATTTCAGGTCACACAGAATGCGGCAACCAGGCTCTTTATGAATCTACCAAGACACCACTCTGCGAAGCCAGCTCTAGCTGTGCTTCACTGGCGACCTATAAAACAACGCATTCACTTTAAAGCCCTATGTATGACTCATAAAGCCCTGCACAATAAAGGTCCTCTTTTTCTCAGGCAAAGCATCTTCTTTCATGTTCCCACTAGAACGCTGAGATCCTCCACCTCCCGGTTAGAACATATAGTGTGGTTTAAGAGGTCTTCATGGGGAGGTAATTCCTTCTCAGTTAAAGCAGCCCGCCTCTGGAATGCCCTTCTATTAGAGCTTCGGCAAGAATCCTCAGAACGCTTGTTTCGGAAAAAAATCAAAACTGCCCTTTTTCCAAGCTAACTCTCTTCGTTAGCCAATATTTCCGCCTCAGTAGTTGTTACGTCCTTTTAGTGCTGGGAGTCCCTAGGGTAGCCATGCGCTCTCTAAATCTTTTAAACTAAACTTTGAAACTAAACTAAACTAAACTAAAGTGATGCTAGTGCTAATCCTTTGGGCCTTCCCTGTGCTTTGCTGGGCTAGCTCCAACATTTTTGCTGCTAGTCCAGCAAAACGCCACCGCTGCACCAAACATTTTGTAAATACAGCGCTACCAAGGTGTCTTTAGGGGGGCGCAGGGCATCACAAAGAAACTAGCGCATTGGAGCTAATGCACCAGTTCCTTGCAAATATGCCCCTACGTTTTGCCATTGTGTTGACTTCCATCCTAGCAGCTTCTGGCGGGGACCTAGGAGACAGTAAAACAATGTACTTCTTTATTTTCTATTGTTTGTTTTGCTAATTGCCTGTCTTCGGTTTTAACATGCTTTTTCTCTTTTGCAGCAATCGGGCCTGTGGTGCAGTGGTAGCTGAAGGGAATGCCCTCAGGTAAGCCCCCAACTTCTCACAGTTCCCTCTCCTTAGCTCCTTCCATTTGAGAAGAGATGTTGGATATGCTGAAAGAAAGGCTGCGTTATTCTGTTCCTTCCTCTTCCTACATCAAGTCTCGAAGTGGTAGGGCGGTAGTGACAAAAACACGTTTATACCCTCAGGCTTGCTAGCACACAAACCTACATCTCATATACTTTCTAGTGTGCGCAAACTGCTTGGACCCGGAGTGATGTAGTCCCTGGTGGACTTCAAGTTCAAAACCTCTTTATCCACTGAAAACAGCCATAAAAGCAAATACAGCACACAACGAAACAAATAAAACCATTAAAATACAATAAATTCCATAACATAAAAATCACAAGCGACAATTAAAAAAAGCTTCTAATATTGCATGCAGCCTAATCTAAAACATCGATTGCCTTGAGCAAAGAGCAGTCTGGAGAAATAAGCACACATGTTCACATGTTGCCTCATCTGACAATGCCAGTGGAAAAGAGGAAGCTGGAAGACAACCCCGAAAACCCCTACGTATCAGCAGCGGTACGAGGAATCTTGTGTACAGTTTATAATACTCACCAAAAAAGATAAAGTTCACCATCCTTTGGGCAAAGTGCTACAAGGCCATACCAGGGATTCCAGTTTTGCCTGATACCCAATGGGGATACATATCCCTGCCCAAAAACAAAACAATACAAATCTTCGCCTGCTATTATTACATAAATAATTAGTAGAGATAGCACAAGAATTCAAAAATAAATAATTCTTAACAGTTGACTCATGCTCCTGAATCTGCAACCTACCAGCTTTGTTTTGCTCCAATAAAAGGCCTTGCACATTCCGTCTATCAGGCCAGACCCTCAGCGTGCCATCTGTAAATAAGTCAGGTTGGCCAATCCATTCTAGGGATTTATTAGCGTATGCTAACCATGGAATAGCAGGCCACTTCTCACGGGACACACAATCAGAGATAATCTATCTGGTCGATACAGATGTCTCATTACTCCAAATAAAAAGCCACAATACCACCGGTCTGGCCCGAATAAAATCACACAGATCGCTCGAACCCAATTCACTATGGCATATAAAGCTGGAGATTGAGGGGTTAATAAAATTCTCTGACACAAACAGTTTTCCTTCCTTTGCAAATTTGTCAGGTCCCCATGCCCAAATTCCTGCCGCATAGGTTGCTATCAGGGTGCACTTCACGAATATATATGCAGAAGCAAATTCAAAGGTCTCTCTCGCCTTGGGGAGGGGAGATCAAGCAACGAATCAGGGGCTGTCACAAACTTGGCCCTACTTTGAGCAACATGATGGACCCAGGAGCCAGAGGAGCTAAAAGTAACACCCAAATAGGGGAGTGTGCTGCTGTTTACTAAGACATGGGTGCCTACAGTAATAGTTAAGGAGCACTTACACTTGGTCCCACATGACATTAAAAAATACTTATTAAAATTTGTTATCAAATCAAGGTTTGCCAAGAAATCAACAAAAGAATAAACTAGGAGTAGCAGGGCCTTGGGAGTGTGGGCCATTAAAACTGCATAATCTGCATAAGGCAGCACAGGGAGGGGGCACCCTTCACATTGGGCATGTCTGCAGGGCACTTACAGAGCTCCGTATACTTAATTAATTGATATATAATAAAAAGGAGTGGGGCAAGGACACACCCATGCCTCACCCCTGCCCAATACTGGATTCTTCTGTGGTTTCTGCATTATTGCTATACCTCACCCTTGCCTTGGTCCCTGCATACGAAAATGCCACCAAATGAACTAAAGAAGGATCCATTTGTAAATGAATGAGCATTTGCCACAGCTTCCCCCGATTTACACAGTCAAAGGCTGTGGACAGATCCATGAAGGCCAAATACACTGCAGATTTGTTGGCAACCATATAATTTCCAACAATCAAGCCCAAATTAAGACATTGTTCCAATGTATCCAAGCCACTGCGAAAA
Source organism: Pleurodeles waltl (assembly GCF_031143425.1). Classification (NCBI taxonomy): domain Eukaryota; kingdom Metazoa; phylum Chordata; class Amphibia; order Caudata; family Salamandridae; genus Pleurodeles; species Pleurodeles waltl. The sequence continues at coordinate 1,144,565,681 of NC_090439.1, forward strand.
CCATATTAACATCTGTGCATCACATCACTGTCCTTGTCCCACTCAACTATTCTATTATGTAATAAATCTTGGCATGGATATCTATCACGGAAATAGTCTGATAACACTTCGTCTCTGCTCTGTTTCCCTTCTTAAAAATCAGCACAATAATCAAACAGGACCATGTAGGGGAAATCAACGTGTCATTCAATCAGTTATAAGCATTGGCCAATAACGTGGCCCATAAATCCACATTACACTTGATTGCATCATTCTGAACACCATCAGACCCTGGCGCCTTCCCTCCCGCACTGTCCTAAGCTCCCACTGACATCACCTGAACAGAAAACTAGCATTTGCAATGCAGTGGGGCTCGCGTTTGCTCGAGTTAGAGTTATTAGCGTTGTAACTTCCTACCTGGACTTTTCTTGCCACTTAAATTGAAAATTAAAAGTAAAACAGTTGTCATAAATAAGCCAATTTAAAGCACCACAGCTGCTGTGAGCTTGGGCGCAAATGAGGGACACAAACAAAAAAAAAAAGTTTTAAATCAAATGTATTGGCAAACGTGCAATTATCCATGTAGTAGGGTAGTCTGCAAGGCGGTAGAAAAACCACCCCAAGGAGGGACAACCGTAAAGCATTTACCAGTGGTAACAAAGGATTTTTGAAAGGCACGAGTAATAGTGATGGGCATCCGATGGGCGTAGTAAAAAGCCCACAGATAGATTACAACAGATCAGAGCACTTGCATGCTTGACTTAAAAATACCCCACGTGGGGTTCACACAGTACCACAGACAAGAAGCATAAGAAAAACTGCAGCTTGTGCAGTGCATTTTTGAACACTGGTCACTGGAATTAGCCAAATTACATTTCAGCAGCTTTTAGAATCTGGGGGTTTGGCATTTGGGGACACTTGGGAACCCCGCAATATTTTGAAGACCGGGCAGTCTGTGAAACCCAACAAGGTGTGGCCTGCAACTGGAGAAAAAACAAGCATTTGCAGTGCAATAGGTCTTGCATTTGCTTGAGTTAGAGCTATTGGCGTTGTAAATTAATAACTGGATATTTCTTGCCACATAAATTGGTCAACCCTGCTTCATAATTTGGTCTTTTCCTGCCACATAATTCCAGTGGCCCTGCATTTAACTAAAGCACTTCCATTAACCTTCTTCTGCAGCAAACAAATGAAACTGTTGCCATTTTGAATCCTAATTCCAATCTGCCATGGTACTTCCAATAGAATACCACTTTCACCACCCCACCATCAGAGTTGCTGGCTGGCTAACACAATCCCGCCCAAAAAAGACACAAAACGCCCACTGAGGAGTAACAAGAGAAATAAACTAAACGGGTTGCCCAAATATATCAAGAGTGTTCGAACAGCCATAGTGAAATAAGGATGTTAAGTTGGCCTGAATCATGGTCATAATTGCAATAAGGACAGATTGATAAAACATATACAATTATTATATAAACCCAATAAAAATCTTTTTTAGAAATAAACCTTTTGCATTGGACTGCAATCATAAATTAAGCACTGCAAGCTAAAGGGGTTAAAAGTGATTGTACATTTATAAAAATGCCTGAGATGGCTTTACAATAATGGTTCCACAGTATTCACATTAAACTGCAACATCCATAGGTTGCAAAGGAAAGCTTTAGGCACCGGCATGCAATTGTTTACGAATTAAGTATTGCGAGCTAAAGGGGTTAAAAGCTCCGGAGCCCTAGACTGCTAAAATTTCACAGGGGACTCCTGGAAAGACAATCCGACGATGTCGACTCGGAATTGGCTTGCTGTGGAGGGTCGTCTGACGTGGGAGAGAAAAAGCTCCAAAATAAAAGCGCCTTGAGACCCTCACGGGTGAGTAATGCGCTTTACAAATTCCTGATTGATTGATTGATTGAAAAAAGTGACTAAGTCTGAAGGTAAAAAGTTGACCGGAATAGAATATCCGAGGAGGGCTCCAGGGATGTCGGTTCAAGATTCAGCTTTGGCCCGGAAAAAGATTTTCGTCCAGAAAAATCATCTAAGTCCAAACGGAATAATATTCACCGAGGTCTCCTGCAACGCGTATCCGAAGAGGGCTTCAGGAAGGTCCGATCAGATTGGTGACTTGGTCCTGCTGAAGAAAATCTTCAACTGCAGCCGAGCAGGGCTCCATCGCGGTCAGCCTGAAACTTTGACTTTTCCCTGAAGGAGGTGCGACCAGATGACCAGATTGGCGCTTCTAGTTTCTATTCGCTAGAAAGCATTCATTCTTTAAAAATTCATACCTCCGGTTCCCCATATCCGATTTTAATTTGTTTTGGTGTCAAATAAAAATACAAATATTTCCTACTGGTATAAATTGGTTTTGTTTTTTTAAACTGTTTCCTATTCTTATCTTACTACTGTTTTGTGATACTTGAATGCCTTACATACTTTGTCTCTTAAGTTAAGCCTTGTTGCTCATTGCCAAGCTACCAAGGGTTGAACTGGGGTTAATTTATTGAGACCTAACTGAACCTAGTAGGGGTTGGTGGTCTATTCCTAAGTGTAGGTCCTTACCTGCCCTTACCAGTAATCCACTGTACACTATTTTCGGTGTGCAGTGGTGGGATCCAGTACTTGTGTTCAGTATCACACTGCAGTTTTAAGTTAAGCAAATTAAAAATCCTATAAGTTTTCCTAGTGCAAAATGTGTTTTTGATTTTTAATTTGGATTCATTTCAATTATTGCATTTTTGTGATTTTTCTAAATTCTTGAGTTCAATTTTTGCAAAAAGTTTTTTGTTGACACAAAACAAGAGAACCATGGAGCTTGATATGGCTAACCTACCAACAATTACAGTAATCCATCTTAGGGTGTTAGGTACTGAGAGGGGGTTGCCTGCAGCCACTAAACTCAGGAAAAATGTTTTGGTTAAATCCCTGACAGCCTGGGCTGAGGCCCAAGAAGTAGGCACAGAGGAAGCTCCATAGGAGAAAAAATTTGGGACGATGACAGATCCAACCACTCAGAGGAGGGAGAGCATCTGAACCTTGGTGGGGATGAGGAAGACCGGTTCTCCCTGCATGCAGCTACCAGGGCCATAACAAAAGCTAGTTGGGGGAAGGGGTTCCCTTCAGAAGGAGAGAACCTCTCCCTTAGAGAAGGAAAGCTGGAGGCCCAGCTGGCATACATAGCTCCGGAGGCAGATAAGCTGGCCCTGGCAAAGAAAAAGTGGGAAAAGGAAGAGGATAGACATAGTGGCAGCGACAGAGAAGCTAAGATGTCCATGGGTGGAGGATTTTGACCCATATTACCCAAAGGAGTTGTTCCCACCTATGTAGAGGGGGATGATATAGATAAATGGCTGAGGGACTTTGGGAGGGCCCTCCCGAGTTAAGCCTCAATGCTGGGGTTCACTCCTATTGGAGTTGGTCCCCAACTCTGGGAGGGATAGGCTTCTGATCTTAAGTGGGGAGGAAGCAGATTCATACCCTGGTATGAAGAGGTGCTTAACTAAAACATTTGGTCTGACCCCAGGACAGTATAGACTTAGGTTTAGGGACACCTAGACGACCGCTACCCAGTCCTGGGTTGATTTTGTGGACATCTCAGTTAAGGCACTAGAGGATGGATACAGGGCAATAAGGTAAGTGCGTTTGAGAGGCTTTACAATTTGATTGTGAAGGGACACCTTCTAACTATTTGTACCAGAGAGAAGCTCCAACAGTATCTAGTTGACTCTAAGTTGTCCAACCCCTGAGAGCTGGGGGAGCAGCAGATTACTGGTTGAGAACCAGAGTTAACCAGAAACCCCTAGTTGATGACCAGAGAAAGGGAGGACATGGTTCTTCTCAGGGGAAGAACCAAGGGAAAGATGATTAAAAATAATTCAAGGACCTGGAACAGACTGGTAAACCATTTTCACTGGCCCCACATGTCAGAAAAAGTCAAGGAGTTTTGCAGCTCCTGTGTCACCTGCCAGGCCAGTGGCAAGTCAGGAGATCAAGTCAAAGGCATCCTTGAAACCACTGCCAGTGGTTGGGACTCCCTTTGAGAGGGTGGGGATTGGCATTGTTGGTCCCCTAGACCCACCAACTGCCTCAGGCAACAGGTACATTTTGGGGGTTGTGACCGTGCCACCAAGTACCCTGAGGCAATATCCCTCAGAACAGTCACTGTTCCATAGTGGCTAGGGCCCTACTTGGTGTGTTCACCAGAGTGGGATTCCCAAAGGAGGTGGTCTCAGATAGGGGCAAACTATCTGAAAGCAGTGTGTAATGAGTGTGGTGTTACCTATACGTTCACCACCTAGAGGCTAGAGGACTTTACAGAAAAGAGTCTAGAACGGTACTTCAAATATGGGATTAAAGAGTAGAGAATCACAAAAGTACACATTTTAAAAGAAGGTTATTGATGACAAGCTCAGACGTAGGTCTTCCTGGTCTGATATGAATTAAGTGTAGCAGTCTAGGTACCTTACACCGTGTGAGAGAGGGTAGAGTGATGAAGAAGTAGAGGTTTATTGTGTGTTAGTCTGGGCCAGCAGCAGCTGATGTGCTTTGAAAAATTTAAACGAGTGACCAGGCCTTATCTCCTGGAAAGACAATCCGACGATGTCGACTCGGAATTGGCTTGCTGTGGAGGGTCGTCTGACGTGGGAGAGAAAAAGCTCCAAAATAAAAGCGCCTTGAGACCCTCACGGGTGAGTAATGCGCTTTACAAATTCCTGATTGATTGATTGATTGAAAAAAGTGACTAAGTCTGAAGGTAAAAAGTTGACCGGAATAGAATATCCGAGGAGGGCTCCAGGGATGTCGGTTCAAGATTCAGCTTTGGCCCGGAAAAAGATTTTCGTCCAGAAAAATCATCTAAGTCCAAACGGAATAATATTCACCGAGGTCTCCTGCAACGCGTATCCGAAGAGGGCTTCAGGAAGGTCCGATCAGATTGGTGACTTGGTCCTGCTGAAGAAAATCTTCAACTGCAGCCGAGCAGGGCTCCATCGCGGTCAGCCTGAAACTTTGACTTTTCCCTGAAGGAGGTGCGACCAGATGACCAGATTGGCGCTTCTAGTTTCTATTCGCTAGAAAGCATTCATTCTTTAAAAATTCATACCTCCGGTTCCCCATATCCGATTTTAATTTGTTTTGGTGTCAAATAAAAATACAAATATTTCCTACTGGTATAAATTGGTTTTGTTTTTTTAAACTGTTTCCTATTCTTATCTTACTACTGTTTTGTGATACTTGAATGCCTTACATACTTTGTCTCTTAAGTTAAGCCTTGTTGCTCATTGCCAAGCTACCAAGGGTTGAACTGGGGTTAATTTATTGAGACCTAACTGAACCTAGTAGGGGTTGGTGGTCTATTCCTAAGTGTAGGTCCTTACCTGCCCTTACCAGTAATCCACTGTACACTATTTTCGGTGTGCAGTGGTGGGATCCAGTACTTGTGTTCAGTATCACACTGCAGTTTTAAGTTAAGCAAATTAAAAATCCTATAAGTTTTCCTAGTGCAAAATGTGTTTTTGATTTTTAATTTGGATTCATTTCAATTATTGCATTTTTGTGATTTTTCTAAATTCTTGAGTTCAATTTTTGCAAAAAGTTTTTTGTTGACACAAAACAAGAGAACCATGGAGCTTGATATGGCTAACCTACCAACAATTACAGTAATCCATTTTAGGGTGTTAGGTACTGAGAGGGGGTTGCCTGCAGCCACTAAACTCAGGAAAAATGTTTTGGTTAAATCCCTGACAGCCTGGGCTGAGGCCCAAGAAGTAGGCACAGAGGAAGCTCCATAGGAGAAAAAATTTGGGACGATGACAGATCCAACCACTCAGAGGAGGGAGAGCATCTGAACCTTGGTGGGGATGAGGAAGACCGGTTCTCCCTGCATGCAGTTACCAGGGCCATAACAAAAGCTAGTTGGGGGAAGGGGTTCCCTTCAGAAGGAGAGAACCTCTCCCTTAGAGAAGGAAAGCTGGAGGCCCAGCTGGCATACATAGCTCCGGAGGCAGATAAGCTGGCCCTGGCAAAGAAAAAGTGGGAAAAGGAAGAGGATAGACATAGTGGCAGCGACAGAGAAGCTAAGATGTCCATGGGTGGAGGATTTTGACCCAGATTACCCAAAGGAGTTGTTCCCACCTATGTAGAGGGGGATGATATAGATAAATGGCTGAGGGACTTTGGGAGGGCCCTCCCGAGTTAAGCCTCAATGCTGGGGTTCACTCCTATTGGAGTTGGTCCCCAACTCTGGGAGGGATAGGCTTCTGATCTTAAGTGGGGAGGAAGCAGATTCATACCCTGGTATGAAGAGGTGCTTAACTAAAACATTTGGTCTGACCCCAGGACAGTATAGACTTAGGTTTAGGGACACCTAGACGACCGCTACCCAGTCCTGGGTTGATTTTGTGGACATCTCAGTTAAGGCACTAGAGGATGGATACAGGGCAATAAGGTAAGTGCGTTTGAGAGGCTTTACAATTTGATTGTGAAGGGACACCTTCTAACTATTTGTACCAGAGAGAAGCTCCAACAGTATCTAGTTGACTCTAAGTTGTCCAACCCCTGAGAGCTGGGGGAGCAGCAGATTACTGGTTGAGAACCAGAGTTAACCAGAAACCCCTAGTTGATGACCAGAGAAAGGGAGGACATGGTTCTTCTCAGGGGAAGAACCAAGGGAAAGATGATTAAAAATAATTCAAGGACCTGGAACAGACTGGTAAACCATTTTCACTGGCCCCACATGTCAGAAAAAGTCAAGGAGTTTTGCAGCTCCTGTGTCACCTGCCAGGCCAGTGGCAAGTCAGGAGATCAAGTCAAAGGCATCCTTGAAACCACTGCCAGTGGTTGGGACTCCCTTTGAGAGGGTGGGGATTGGCATTGTTGGTCCCCTAGACCCACCAACTGCCTCAGGCAACAGGTACATTTTGGGGGTTGTGACCGTGCCACCAAGTACCCTGAGGCAATATCCCTCAGAACAGTCACTGTTCCATAGTGGCTAGGGCCCTACTTGGTGTGTTCACCAGAGTGGGATTCCCAAAGGAGGTGGTCTCAGATAGGGGCAAACTATCTGAAAGCAGTGTGTAATGAGTGTGGTGTTACCTATACGTTCACCACCTAGAGGCTAGAGGACTTTACAGAAAAGAGTCTAGAACGGTACTTCAAATATGGGATTAAAGAGTAGAGAATCACAAAAGTACACATTTTAAAAGAAGGTTATTGATGACAAGCTCAGACGTAGGTCTTCCTGGTATGATATGAATTAAGTGTAGCAGTCTAGGTACCTTACACCGTGTGAGAGAGGGTAGAGTGATGAAGAAGTAGAGGTTTATTGTGTGTTAGTCTGGGCCAGCAGCAGCTGATGTGCTTTGAAAAATTTAAACGAGTGACCAGGCCTTATCTTAGTGTGTATAAGGTGCCTGGCTCTGGGGGCACATTTTGGGAAAGACAAAGTTAAGATACTATTGCATCATTTGCTTTTGTTGATTCTTGGTTCTCTGAGGAGAGGGAAGTTTAGTTTGAGAGCCTTGGGAATATGACCTCAGCATACAGGGTACTCTGATAAGGAGTATTTAAGCTTCATTAGCACCGTGGTAATGTCATCAAAGTTTGGGCATTATTTAGAGTTTGATGAATGTTGCACGTCTGCTAAAAATAGGCTGTTGTCCAGTCTGCCCTTTTCAGAGAGTATGTTCACCCCAAATGGAGTGTGTATATAGGTACATTTGGCCTGTAAAGTGTGTGTATTTATGTATATCCGCTCTGTATAGAGTGCATACTTGAATATATTTCCCCTGCATAGAGTGCATACATAGGTATATTTGACTTGAATAAAGTGTATACTTAGGTATATTTGCCAGTAAGAGAGTGCAGACATAGCTATATTCACCCCATATACAGTTCATCCATAGGTCTATGTGTCCTGCATAGAGTGCATACTTAGGTATATTCACCCTTGAGCGGATGATGCCACGGACCGCATACTGCAGGAGATTACAGCGGTAGGGCAGCGCTTAGAAGCTATGGACCTAAAGATTTCAGATCTCTCCACAGCCTCCGCCTCCATTCGGACTGATATAGCCTGCTTCTGTGAGAAGGTAACGGAGCTTGATAAACGCCTCACGACTGTTGAGAAACATGTTGCGATGTTACCGGAACATGACGCAGAGTTGCGGACCCTATGAGCAAAGATCACGGACCTTGAGGACAGGAGTCGGAGGGACAATGTCCATTTCTTTGGCATACCAGAACACAAAGAAGGCACCGACATCAAAGCCTTCCTTAAAAGTTTGCTCCCCAAGCTCACTGGCATGGACTTCTCACCACGGCTCGAGTTCCAGAGAGGGCATAGGGTCGGTCCTCTTCATAAGGCACCCTCTGGACGACCTCGCCCCATCATCGCATGTTTCCTCCATCATGATCAGGCTCGTCTGGTTATCTCAACGGCCCAGTCTCAGGGTCCATACTCTTTGGAAGGCCATGAGGTCAGAGTGGCAGCAGACTACTCCAGGATAACAAATAAGAGGCTAAAAGCGTTTTTGGCCTTTAGACCACAACTCTGGAAGCTGGACATCAAATTTGGTCTCTTCAAGCCGGCTCGTATGTGGATCACATACAATGGTAAATCAAGGGAATTCACTGAACCTACAGACCTTGGATCATTTTTGGAGGACCTCACCCAATGCCCCATGGACTACGTGCCGACACTCTCGAGTCCTGACTCCCCTGCCATGAGTGACACTCCTCCCGCATCTTCTGCCTTATCCCAACGCCATGCTGCCTCGCAGAAGAGGGGTAGAACTTACGACCACCCGCCTAAATCGCAGGAAGGTCGCGACCATGCTCTACAAACCGTGATCGCGCACACTCAGGACCAGGGCAGAGACAAATCTCTGAAACCATCACCCACAGAGCACTCATAATGCCGATCTCTATGTCTCCCCCAGAACATTTGTACACCGTGAACAGCAGCGGGAACCTTCACATCGGACAGCTAAGTGTTATACCCACCTGCCTCTACTTTTTTCCCTCTATCATTTACAGAGATGAAGGTGGTAGGGGTCAGTGTGTCAGTGTTTTAGTGTTACAGTGTTATAGCCTTGACCTTGTGATGTTATTGGGGTTCTCTGCACTCATGCGTAGGTCTACCCCCAAGCCGGTTCTGCAGGATACACCCCACCTCCGGAGGTCTCACTACGGCTGGGGCCTCTGGGTGGGGACATGTTCATTCTCTTAGCCAGCTTGATTCTTGACCCCCTCCTGTGTTCTCGGTTCTAGACCATCCTGGTTACTTTGCTCCCCATACACATTACCTGTATTGCGTGTTTGGTCTCGTCCTCACCTTCTGACCTGCCCCGTAGTGAGGGAACCCACTTATCTTGGCTTTTAGCCCTGGTTTGGGCCCTCTTTCTTTACCTTCTTGATTTAGGCCCTCATTACAACCCTGGCGGTCCAATACCGCCAGGGCTGTTTTGGCTGAAGCACTGCCAACAGGCTGGCGGTGCTTCAGAGGGGATTACGACTGCGACGTGGCCGGCGGTTTCCCACCAAATTTGCCCCGGCGGTGATAATCCGCCAGGGCAGCGCTGCTTGTAGCGCTGCCCAGGGGTTTACGAGTCCCCGACCGCCAGCCTTTTCCTGGCGGTTTGAACCGCCAGGAAAAGGCTGGTGGTACAGAGAGTCACGGGCCCCCTGACAGGGCCCCATGCAGCAGACAGTGAAAAGCGTGACGGGTGCAACTGCACCCGTCGCACGGCCGCAAGACCGCCGGCTCCATTTGGAGCCGGCTCCTATGTTGCGCCCGAGATCCCCCCTGGGCCGGCCCAGCGGGGATCTCATAATGACCGCGGCGGGGTGCGGCCGCTTTGGCGGCCGCCCGGCGGTCAGTACTTGCCGGGCGGCTGTAGCCACCTGCCAAGGTCATAATGAGGGCCTTAGTCCTTTGTCACACTGTGTACCTCAACATGCTTCCCTCCTTCCACCCATAACCATGTCGCTCGCCGCTGTTCATCCTCAGATGCCTGTAGGTGGCCCTTATATTTCACGTTCCTTTCCTTCTCCTCCACTCTCCAGCGCTTACCCGGCGCGCAGGCAATGCAGGTTCTGACCCGCAGTTCAACAGAGCTTCCAGTGGTGAGGAGCTTCCTTGCCTACCACAGGCCTTGGTCTGTGTCCCTTTTCCCCTTTTTTTCAATTTTTTCTCTCTTCTTGAGACTCAAGCTTCTGGCCCTCTCTCTTCCCTGTTCTCCCTCCGATCTGTTGTTCCGCTTCTTGTATACGCTACTTCACCCTTTGTGTTTACACGCTCGCACCCTCTCTCTACTCCATATACCCATGCTCAGGGGTTTCTTTTTTTTTACCTCCTTTCTCCTCTCACCTTCTGCCTGCCTGATCCTCTCCTATCCTCCGACTGAGGGCTCCCCATAGTATCCCCCTTTCCTTTATTGCCGACCCTCTATCAACATACACACACTTGGAGGTTTGCTTCCCCCGCACTAACCTCTCATTCAGTATACTCCTACATCGGAGATCTTTAGTTCCCTGACCCCGGATCACTTCCGTCCCCTAATGGGATCAACGGCCTCACTGACGGTCCTCTCCTGGAACGTCCATGGCATGATGCACTATATCAGATGGCAAAAAGTCCTATCTTACCTACAATCCAAAAGAGCAGACATTGCCCTTTTACAAGAAACCCAGCTCTCCCCATCAGAATCAGAGAAGCTGCGCAGGGATTGGGTGGGCAGAGTGCTCTATAACGGGGCACCGTCAGTACATGTCGAGGCGCAGGGCTCGGGACAGAGGTGTGGAGTGGCGATTCTCATCCGCCAATCCTTACAGTTCAGGCTGCTTAAGACATGGTGTGATCCAGAGGGGCACTATGTCCTTGTCAAGCTGGTGCTGGGCTCCTCCACAGTGTGTGTTGGATCTGTCTATGCTCCCAAAGGCTCCAAACGCTCTTTTTTTCCTCTCTCTTAACCGATTGCTGACAGAGATCGGAGCCTCTCAATACATTCTGGGAGGGGACTAGAATCTAGCACCGGACGGCATTCTGGATGGATTGAGTGGTTGTGATACGGGCAACAATGCGGACAGGGCCATTCTGGGAGACGTCCTGTCGGACCACGGTCTGCTGGACCATTGGCGTCTTTCTCACCCCTCCGATCATGACTTCACCTTTGTCTCCCCAGTACATGGGACCCAATCCAGATTGGACTACTTCCTGGTCTCTCATCGGTTCTTGCAAGCCATTAGAGAGTCTGCTATACTACCGGCCGCCTTGTCTGATCACTCTCCGGTCCTATTGTCCCTGGAGTTGGGGCTTGCTCCCCCTGGTCTTAAGCCTTGGCGCCTTAACACCCCCTGAAACCGAACCCGAAGGGGAAGGAGCAGCTCAGATCCCATATCACCACTTATCTCCACGATAACAAGGGCTCAGTCTCTTCGCCCCAGTTACTGTGGGTTGCGGCAAAGGCGACGATCAGGGGGCAACTTATAAAGGACGTTGCCATTGGCAATACCCAGCGACGCTAACAGCAGAGAGCTCTGGAAGATTGTATTGCCCAAACTACCCGTGAATGCACCCTGGCCCCCTCCCCATCCCTCCATCACCACCTGGAACAAGCCAAAATGGAGCTCAACACCCTCTTTACATCACCCGCGGAATATGCCTTACAGCGACTGAGAGGTCGCCACTACGAGCATGAAGAGAAAGCAGGCCGGCTGCTGGCTGCCCAACTCGGTCAACGAGAGGCGACACTGGCCATACTGGCCCTACACAGCAACCACGGTTCACTCATTATACACCCCCAGGCAATTGCTGATGAGTTTGATCATTTCTACCAGACCCTTTACGCTCCAGAAATGGTGTAAGACTGGGTCAGGTTATCCACTTTTCTCAAGAAGTAGAATCTGCCTTGTCTCTCGGAGGAGGGCAGGGACCTTTTGGAGGGAGACATTAGCAAGGAGGAGGTTCAGCAGGTTATTGCTAAACTCCCATATCATAAAGCTCCTGGTGAGGATGGGTACCCAACAGAATTCTATAAATGGATGGGGGAGGACACAGTGGAAGCCTTATATGAAGCTTTCCGCGGGGCTAACCAAACAGGCTCTTTACATCCCCTATCCATCAAAGCTTCTATAATAGTCTCACCAAAACTGGGTAGGGACACCCTTCTTTGTAGTAGTTACCGTCCCATATCCCTCCTGAATGGAGTTGTCAAAATCTTTGACCGGGATACTAGCGGCTCGTCTTAAGAAGGTCATACCTTCTCTGGTCCATCATACACAGGGTGGCTTTGTACCCAGCCGCTCTTCAAGGAATCACCTCCGCACACTACTCCATGCTCTCTGGGTGGCACGAGACTCACAGGAGGAGACCCTTGCCCTCTCCCTAGACGCCGAGAAGGCATTTGATCGAATAGAGTTGTGGTACCTTTTCGAAACGCTAGAACGTTTTGGCCTCGGACTAGCTTCATCAGTATGGTGCGTTTGCTATATGACTCCCTGACCGCACAGGTCAACTGCAGTAGGTTCCTCTCTGGCACTTTTTTGGTGCGTAGGGGGACCCGTCAGGGCTGTCCCCTATCGCCATTGCTGTTTCTCTTGGCTGTCGAACCTCTGGCGGCCATGATGCACGGCTCCAGTCTCATCTCTGGAATATCTAACCCTGGTGGCTGTTCTACCATTTATTTATATGCCGATGATATCCTGCTCACCGATCTATCCAACACCCTACCGGTTCTTCGTGCCGTACTCTCAGAATTAGAGCTCCTCTCAGGATACAGAATCAATTGGGATAAGAGCGAGGCATTACCGCTATCCCCAGTAACAGTGAGTGCGTCAGTTCAGGGCTTCTCTGTGAAATGGAAACAGTCTCGCCTCCAATACCTCGGCATCTACATCAATAGAGGATTAGAAAAAATGGTGGCTGACAACTTGGACCCGTTGCTAACCAGTATGAAACGTGACTTTGATAAATGGGCACACTTGGGCCTCTTCATGTGGGGCAGAGCCCAGGCGGTACGCATGGTGACCCTGTCGCGATTTCTGTATGTTCTGGGTATGCTGCCTTTACAGATCCCTCTGCCTCTTCTCCGGGAGATAGACCGTCACATTCAAGCCTTTGTTTGGGGGTCAATGTGCCCGCGGCTGCCCAGACCCGCATTACTCGCCAGGCACGAGTGCAGGGGGCTGGGTCTTCCCTTCGTGGAACATTACACGCTGAAGCTACGCCTTCAGCGACTTGATCAACTTCTGACCGGGGCACCTTGAAATCATTCACAGAACTCAGGGAGGAATTTGATCTTCCGACACACCATTTATTCAGCTTAAACACTGTCTGGAGAGGCAATTGAGGAAACCCCCCTGGAGACTCTCTCAATCCCTGATGCTTCACTATCTGGAAACCTGGGGATCCGTTCGCGGAGTAATATCCGGGCTGCATGCTCAGCTGAATCGTCACCTCTTTTCTCTTCTACTCCTGATACCCCTTAAGGCCAAGTGGCAGGCATGCCTCCAGATTGAATACGAACTGGAGGAAAGGGCAGACTTGATTGCGGCCAGAGACCAAAGAGCTCGAGAGGCTCGCTTAAAATTCAGTCTCTTCAAGATGTTAAACAAGTGGTACTGGACCCCCCAGAGGTTGCATTCGGCGGGGTTGTTACCCCACGCCTCTTGTTCGAGATGCCCTTACACCCTCTGTGATTTGCCACACATCCTGCATGATTGCCCAGCTATACAACCTTTCTGGCGGACGGTGGGGTGTACCTTTCTGGAGGTGATATCTCTACCGCCCTCTCTCACTCCCTCTCTATTATTGTTGCATGACACCAGTGAATTAGGCTGCCTGTCCTGACCGCAGCGGCGTGTATTACACACAGCGCTAGCTATGGCCAAAGTGTGTATCCTTAGGCATTGGCGCGCAGACACTGTCCCTCCTCATGGGGAATGGATCACTGCAGTGTAACAGGCAGACACTCATGAGCGACTCATTTATGGCCTCCAGGATAAGATGGGTTATTCTTCCAAACATGGACCCCCTTTCTTTCTGCGGCGGAGGGTTGAAAGACATCTGCAAGCATCCCGATTCTCAATACTGGCCTTGGTATATATGCCAGGGACCCGCATAACTACATGCCAGTGCACTATCCTCCCTTCCCGCAAAGTCCTAGCTGCGCATTGCCAAGCTTTTTCATCTGGGTTTGGTTGTGATCTGCCCTGGGTAGGCTGCCCCTTCGTGCTCATCTCCCTCTCTTCCTCCCATCCCCTCTGCCGCCTCCCCTCCCCTTGGCTCAGCTATCTCTCCTTGACCATTCCCCCAACCCCATCGCCCCCATCCTCCTCCTGCCCATTCCACTCTCTTCCCCCTTCGGTCACTGCCGCTCTCACCAACTCTCCGCTTACCCCCTACCCTCTCCCCTCTTTCCTACCTCTGCTCCTCTTCTCCCTTCTCCCTTACCTTTTCTTTTACCATGAATAATGTCCTGTTATTGCCCCTCCCTTTTTCTCTGTGGCCCTTGCCTCTCACAGCCCCGAGCTACCCTTGCTGTGAAACTTGACATACCAGATGCCAGATATGCCTAGTATCCCTAGTTCAGCACTTATCTTCCCTCCCCCTGCTATTCGGCATTGCTTGTATTGGTACGGAGTCCCGCTCCGTGCAACAGCTCACTCTCGGCATCACGCTCCCTCCACCGTGTTATTATATGTGCAAACAGTTATCTCTTCCCCTCCCTCTTTCTGTTCCCCATTCCTCTTGCATTTCTATATATTCTCCTCTCCCCGGTCTGTACGTCATACACCTTTTCTTGATATCCTGACCCCCTTTTCCCGACATCTGCCTGTGCCTTTTGCTTCCGCAGCCCAGTGGAATTGCCCAATCTCCCTAAAGGCCTCCCCACTCGAAACCTTCTCATTCTGCCCCCTTCACTCACACTCCCGGTGGCGGATACTGAAGTATGGGGGAATGGGAGAGAAACAATGAGCGAGAGTATGCCCGGAATATTTGTTTTTTATATATACTGCCGCTATGGCACAGACAGAGACATGGGCGGAACCCCGCACATTTACCAGTATACTTGTATTATATTACTAGTTACACTGTACTCTGGAAATACAGCAATTGTTCTTAAATCTTGTTGGACACTGATACACCTCAATATACCTTTTCTTTCTTGTATGCTTGTAGATGTCTACATGAATATGCTGGACTTTACTATGAGCTCTGGGATATATGTACAGTATCAATGCTTTTGATTTTGAATAAAGAATTACAACTCAAAAAAGAAATTGCACAGCGAATGCCTTTCATACATCATGCACCGTTTGCGAATACAAAATTGCTCGATACATCTGGCCCTAAGTTCTGTATTTCAGTATGGCAGTCCTTAAAGGGCGGTCAGTGTACACATCATTGTTTATTTTTCAATAAATCTACATGCCCTTTGGATAGTTGATATGGTAGACCTAGAGGGTTTCCAAATTCTCCTAGTGTTTCAAAGTGTAGATTGAATAGCGTAAAAGCTGATAATGAGCCTTAAAGGACACAAAAAAAGGATTTATGGGGTGTGAGAAGGTGATATATCTTGACAACCTGTAAGAGCACACATGGATTGGATTTGAACCACAGTAACACACTGCACCAGCGCAGTAGTGGCGTATCTGTGTCAGTTGTATTGAACACCACGCTGTACCCAGTGCTGTGTAGTCCTTTACATGCATTGTGCACTGTTTGAGAAGCCTGTTGGGATACTGTGTGCTCTTAGTTACAGGGGCCATGGTCTTTATGCAAAGTCTGAAATAAAACACTCTTTGGTATGTGTTGGTAGTCAAGTCATGCACATCCTTTCATCTGTTGGTGAATTAAATATAAAGACATCCCTTAAGCACAAAATGGTGCACCACCCTTGAATGAGCTAATTCTTTGGTCTTCTGAAACACATAAACCTTCCATTTGAGCTTTGTCCTGAAAAAGTTCCATCTATATTTATTGTAAGCAGTATCGCTTTAAAAACCTTGTACAATGAGCTCAGTAGAGAAACACTGCTGTAAACCCTTTCAGAAGCACCCCTTACAAACCTGCTCTCAAGCTTAGTTCCTGCTTCTCTCTTGCAGACCTGTTGTTCTCCTGTGTTTCATAGCCAGTGGCATCATCTTTTTTCTTCTACTTGTGGTGTTCATCGTTCTCGCAGTACAACAAAGTAAGTATATTAATCTTGCAGCAGAAAGTGTTATAAATATATATTTATATATGTATGTTTGATGGCATGTTTAGCTGCAGACACACATGTGTGCATATATCGTCATATAGTGTTGGGCTTGGAGTGTTACAAGTTGTTTTTCTTCGAAGAAGTCTTTTTTCGAGTCGCAGAATCAAGTGACTCCTCTCGATGATCATGCACTTGGGCATCAACTTGGTTCGGGTTTGGACGTGTTCCCTCTTGCTCTGGGATTTTCAGTTCGTAAATTCTCTAATCTTTCAACCTTTTTCTCATACCGTCGGTTTTGTTTCGAACGCAGTTTCCTTCTGAACTCAATCCGATTGTACGTTCGGAATCAAATAAACGCCCTTTTGGGTGCCCTGCGTCATAGGCTCAGGGATCGGACTCCATTCCGATTCTGTCCTCGGTGCCACTCCAAGTTTCCAGTAATCTCTGCCTCTCTCCAGAACATCGAGAAGAAAGCTGTGAGGCGTGTCTGTCTTTTCGATCGAAGAAAACGTTACATGGTCGTAGGGCAAGAAGATTGGAGATGGCATTGAAATGCACAGAGCCCACCACTGATGCCCTTGGCGAAAGAGCAGGGACAAACAGCAGTTTCGATCCCAGACTCCGACTCCGAGCAGGATTCAAAGAAGGACAGCCAGGCGATATCTGTGGCGCAGTACATGAGTACACCTGCCCCAACACCAAAAACTAAAAAATCAGGCAAGCCCTTGGGTGCGTCACTGCTTTTAAGCCATGGTTCCACCGGGTAAAAATTAATCGCCGACCGACCCTTGGCTTCGGCACCGAAAAAGGCCAGGGCACTCCCTCAACAGGCTACCACACCTGTTTCGGTGTCTCAGTCGAGCCACAAAATTCAAGCCTCCACCTCTGAACTGAGTCGACATCCCACATCATCGGATCTGAAACAAATGCGCTCTGCTTCAGAGCCCAAACCTCGGCTAACAGCTTCGGACCCGAAACATCTCACTCAAATTTCAGAGCCGAAAATACCATCTTACATGAAAGAAATGGGGCTTTCGACTCGAATGAGGCATGTGCCCAAAAAATGTACCGAATATTCCGCTAAAAGCACAAAGCATGCTTCAGAAAATCAAATGGAGGAATCAGACATTCAAACCATTCTGGAGGTTATGGACAGCAAATAAAGGAGAATTCAAATCCAGAAAGAGACTGGAAAAATTATTACTTCTCCGCCTCCACAGACTAAAAGGAAGTAACCATTCCAGGAAACTCTGGATACTGCCCCACCACCGGCAAAAATCAACAAGCAAAAGGAAAACCAAAACCTGTTGAACTTTCTCCACCACATTCACCACAACTTTCCTTTTCACCACAACCTCTGACTTCACCACCACCACCTTCATCCTCTCACTGCCACACTTCCTCACAAGAAGAAGAAAGGGGTAATTCTAGCTACTCCATAGATCCATGGGATATGTACAATTCAGATCCAATCCCATCTTACGATCCAGATTTGTATCCCAACAGACCATCTCCACCTGAAGATAGTACAGCATACAACCAGGCTATCTCCAGAGCAGCTGCATACCATGGAGTGCAAATGCATGCAGAACCTTTAGAGGAGGACTTCCTTTTCGGTACCCTATCCTCAACTCATAAGCAATACCAGTGTCTACCAATGCTTCCAGGTATGCTTAAACATGCAGACGATATTTTCATAGTGCCAGTTAAAGCTAGGTTTCTGACACGAAGAATTGACAAAAAATATAAGCCTGCACCAACAGACCCAATTTACATTTCCCAGCAATTACCGCCTGATTCTATTGTGGTCAGTGCAGCCAGGAAGCACGCCAATAGTCAGTTTTTTGAGGATACCATCCCCCTGACAAGGAAAGCCATAAAT
The DNA here is from genome assembly GCF_031143425.1 of Pleurodeles waltl. Taxonomy (NCBI): domain Eukaryota; kingdom Metazoa; phylum Chordata; class Amphibia; order Caudata; family Salamandridae; genus Pleurodeles; species Pleurodeles waltl. The sequence goes on from NC_090439.1 coordinate 1,144,583,735, forward strand.
TTGTTGAAGCGGGGAAAAGGCTAGCAATACAGGCAGCCAATCAGTGGCGTATTGCCAATTCCCAGGCCCTGTTAGCAAGATACGACAGGGCACATTGGGATGAGATGCAAGAATTCTTGCAATATCTCCCCAAAGAACACCACAAAAGGGTGCAGCAAATTGTAGAGGAAGGTCCCCTCTACTATGCTGTGGGGAGAAACCGACAAACAATGGTGTTATAGGTGCCAGAATCTGGCAGCTATACCTATGGGTGAAGTGCCAAGAGTTCCTAAGCCCTGAAAGGCTCCTCTCTATATGCCTCCACTGTAACTCAAGCCATGCTTGCTGTGTGGGACTCAATTTCACTTAAAAGAGGCTTTACCTCTTTCCCCTCCCCACTCACACCACTAAAGCCAACACATACTTCATTCTGGGCATGTATACTTGCGACTTCCTAATATGAAGGTCTAGAGACTGTTTTCACCATTGGTACTTTTATGTTGATACTCCAAACCTGTTTGAAATCCTCAAACCTGACTATGGGATCACTAGATCTGAGCCCTTCCACTATTTCCATACCTCTTTTTATTACTTTGATCTCCCAAATAACACTTAATTTAACTTAAATACACTCTTCCCTCTTCTATCCCACCATTATCCTATTCAATCCAACTAACACACTCACATTCCCACCGCTCAAATTAGCTCATATTTCCCTATACTAATCCACCACTAACCCTTTTGGCTTCCGGACTAGCGTGCTACTCACCAAAAAGTGACACCTCATTAGTGGTCATAAGCACCATATAAATATACTATTTATAATTACAATTTCAAAATTAGACATTGGATCACTCACCCTAATAATAAACCCGACACCACTAGAACACCTTTTGAAAAATTCCTTCAGTGCCTCACTTCAACTAAACACATGGTCTCACAGCTTGATAACATCCTTAGATCTCCAACAACCACACGCAAATCACCTTTCCAAACACAATGGGCCATACAAATCTTGTTTCTAACTAAAAACCTCTCTCACCGTGCCCAGGGCAGAGTTATCCTACATAAACTACTATTCTGCTGGCACCACACCCCCCAATTCAGCTTCATGCCGTTGAACCCACCTGCCCGGATACCTGCTGGTGAGACTGTGCAGAAACAGGCTCCTTTCTGCCCTTTCTGTAGACTTGCCCTCTACTGGGAGGACTTCTGGGATAAACTAGCCTTCCTTGCCATTTCCCAGATACAAGGTAACATCATTGCCACACTTCCCCTGCTGTCCCTGTTAGGTGGACCACCAGAGGGCTTTGATTCACTTCACTCTGCTGATGGCAGCAGAGGTTCTCTCATCTCCTGTTGGCCACTAAACACACTATCCTCTCCCTATAGATGAAGACTTTAGCCCCAACATATGAACACTGGCTACAAAAACTGTGGCATCTTCTGGCACACAGGAAACTGGCCTATGATTTGGTGACAAATATAACGTCTTCCTCAAACTCTGGAACCCAGTTATCTTTTATCTCAACAAAGACTACAAGGTGAGACTTGTTTCCAGACATTGTGTGCCCTGGGTTAACTGACTTCTCGTTGGTCCCACAATTTGTCTCCTTTCCAGCCTTAGAAGACTGAAGACATATGACTATTTCTTTCCATCTGGGAGTGACCCAGTGTGGGGGTACGGGAACGAGCAGGCTTTGTGGAAAAGTTTTTTAGTGGAAGCACACACCAGAAATTATGAAACATTGGTCCTTTGGGACAAAATACAGTAAAAACTATCCAAACTAAAAAGAAGAGGTTGCATGGTGAAATTAAATACTTGCTTTGTGTCACAGAATATGGTCAGGCAGGGAAGCCGGCAATGGCCTCAGGGATTCTGATTTCACATTTTGGGATTTACCCTCTAGATGTGTATTTCTTTCTCTCTCCTGTTTTACATTAAAGGTGCATCCCTCCTCTTTAACCTTTGGCGTGAGAGGGTAGAGTGCGGGTGGCAAGCAGACACCCCAGAAAAGGTCGGTTTGTTCTGGGCTGGAGAGTCCAAGAGGACATTGAGGTGAGCCAAAGCCAGGCATCTGGATGGAGCTTCTAGTGACTCGCCTCGCCCTAATGCATCTTGACTTGGATATGTGGTGAAATATCTTTTGAAGGCTCACCATCGTACGTGCCGTAAACTGTCATAAGATTTCTTTTCAATAGTCTTCCTATATGATTTGTATGTTAGTTGCAGGGCTGTCCGTATAGCTCCAACTTCAATTAGAAAATTCGGACAGCAGATTCAGGTATTCTAGAACCAAAATGATACATTTCCTGTTTCATCTGAAAAGATGCGTCTATAGAAGAAGCCTGTTAAATCACCCCTGTCTACTGCCTTTCTTTTCTGCAAGAGATGCCGAAGGGCCTTCTATGATTAACCATCCTTTGTGCACAACACACACAGTTCTGTCATTTGGAATAATTCAACGTGCCAGACTATCTAAGTGTAGTATAGCTTTATTCCCTTACCTTTCCAATAGCATGAATTGCACATGCTTACTTGGTTACAGCCTGTGCTTAATTTGAGCTGTGGTTGCCTGTGGGGGCTACTGGTATACTTTTTTGGAGATCAGCACGTTTCCTCATTTCCTGAGAGCACCAGAGGGGAAAAATACACAAACAGTAAAGAAACAGGAAGAGAAAGATGGAAAATAGGGAGAAAGCAGAAACCTGCAAGAGCAAGAGGTAAAGAGGCAGCTGTGTTAAGTGGATTCCAGATTAGGCATCCTTGGTATTCAGTGTACTGACATGTAATAGCACCTGCCACAGGCTTTTAAGCAGAGCTTTGGGCACCAGCACTGATTACCGTACAAATTAAGCACTGGAAAATTGATAATTTCTTGATTATAGCATTGTCTTCTTCACAAATATTAGGGAGTTTGTATTTGTTGCTCACCTCTTTTAATTTTAGGTGCAAAAAGAACAAGTTATTTACCTTCGGTAATGCCTTATCTGGTAGACGCTATATCTAGCTGCAGATTCTTTAACTTTGAATTCTCCCCAGGTGGCAGACTGGATCTGGAAGATATTTCGTCAGTAGTACTCCTGAACACTGGTAGGTGGTGTTGATTGGCTCCATGTTCGTTGTCGTCCATGCCAGAAATGACATCACGGTTCCTATATAGGTGCCACCCAGGTGCCCCAACGTCCTGAGCAGGCAAGGAATCAGTGAAGTCTAATACACTGACCGTGGCTGACCAATGAGCCGGACCCAGTAGCCTGACCAAAATTCACACAATAGACTGAAAGGACACAGCCTACCAGTGTGCCAAGTTTGGTTACACTTGGATTTTCAGGGCCAGAGACCTACCAAAACCCAGGGGACTATACCCCCAACATCGGACAACCAGAAGCAAAGTTTACGCCGTTCTCCAAAAAGCCCAGAAGCAAGCACCAGTCATGGGACTTCTTCACCCAAGAACCACCCCCAGAGTGGCCCTTCTGACCTGCAATCCACCCTCCAAGTGACCTGCTCCTGGCTCTATGTACCCTAAGACGCACTACTCGTGGCTGACCTGTCTGCGCTGCACCAGGCCTCCCTGGCCCCTACATTGACCATCCAGCTGTGATCTAGGGGTCCCGAATCCCTTGTGATCCGGACCCACCAAGGGATCACACAGGACTTACCTTTAAGTCTATCTTTGCAGTATGTTTCCAAGTGGTCCCTTTCTTCGTTGTGCACCTGCTCCAAGACTTTCAGCCGCTGCTCACGCTACAACTAGGAAGTCCCCGAACTTCTCCGTCTGGCACACAGGACAACTCGACGACCTCAACCTAAAAATAGAAGGTGACACTTTTGATGACATTGCCTGACTTGATATTACATTTATTGATAGTGTGAGTACAACAAATGCTTAGCATATCTCCAAGATAAGCCCATCTCACCCATACTACCACAAAAACAGAGCATTAGGTGGTCTGCTTTTTACCTTTAGATATATCAAGGTGGGGTTGCTTGGACTCGCTGCACAGTGCACATCATTTTTGCACACTATACAGGGAGTCATCCTCCTGGCAGTGGGTAAAACCTGTTAGGCCCAGACAATCACTATCCTTGTGAGGACCGGTCCACAAGTGTGTTTTTCAGTGGTTTTGAGCGAGTGTGTTAAAAAAACGAAAAATGCAGTTATATTTGCCTCCCACCGCTTTATAACCTTCCCTACCATCAAAGCATGCGTGGAGTTAGAATAGTAAGTGCACACTTCACTACAGTCAATGGCCAGTCCTCACAATTATACGTATGTTATGCTGTGTGTGTGTGTGTGTGCGTGCGCGCACATGTGTGTGCTGGACATGTATAGCCACACAGTTCCTCATAGCATTGGTAAACACTGTCAGTTCAAGACAAACACTATGTTTGTGAGGACCTGTGCGTTGTGAAGGCCAGTCCCCGTACTATGTTTAGGTAGTTGTGTGCGAGTGTTTCAAAAGACTAAAAGTGCAGTTATATTTGCCTCGGTCCGCTTTATAACCTCCCCTACTGTTAAAGCGCCTGTGGAGTTAGGATAGTAAATACACACTTCATTGCTGTCAATGGCTAGTCCTCATAATTAGTGTATGTCATTTTGTGTGTGTGTGAGTGTGTGTACTGTATTGTGTGATATTAGGTGTAAGATTGTGAAATGGTCCTCAGATCTGTGCCATTAGGAGGTGTGGGCAGGGTAGATATTGTCTGTTTCATCTCCAGCTCTCTGACAGTCCTCACCATTGCCTTCTTCAGCTCACAACTTTCTGTCACTGCAGCACTCACCTGCTGAAGTTTCGGCTTACACACATGTAAGCTGACGTTCGTGGTGCAAATGTGTACGGTCGGGGGGTTTGCTTGCTGCATAATGAGATGAATTTAGAGAGGAGTAAAGAGGTACTTAGGGAGTCCAAAAACAAACAAAAATGTCCAAACACAGGCGCTAATATACTTTGGACCAACTTCGGAGTAACTCTAGCATCGCACATGGCCACTCACAGGTATTGCAACACACTGCCACAGGAAAAAAAATAAGGAAGGGGGTGAATACAACGCCACATAGGGAAAACTATTAAATATATTACATTTTTCACTGAAACAAACAAGGGTTAAAGTGATGTTACAGTTAAAGTATGGTAATAAGGTTGTAGGTTACATTCAAACAGAATTTAACTGAAAAATTCAAAGGGTAAAGTTGCATTACAGTTAGGTGTTAAAATAAGATTAAAAAAACAATGTTTAAAAACTAGAAACACTGAAATTAGATAGATATGGTTTATTGATCTAGCTATAACTTGTGCACCCACCATCCACTGCCTATGACCTCACATATTAAATCACCCATAACATGTTAAATGGTATCACTGATAACATCTCAAATGACATCATTGATAACATCACTAATGACATCATTCAGTCATTGTGTTATCATCCTAAAGCCGGCCACGGCCCTGCTGCACTCAGCCTTCGTACTCAGACGGGGAAGGGGTCGTCCGCTGAACCAAGCTTTTCTCCTCTTTCAAAGCACTGCTGAGTATATAAGATAGGAGGTTGAAGGGAAGCAATGTAACTGCATCACAACAACTGTCATTAATCTACTTATACTTTTTGCCTATAGAAAAATGCTCATCAGATGGTGTAGCAGTACGATTACAGCCGTGCCCCTTGGACTGGCTGTACAATGGAATAAAATGTTACTACTTTTCGAAGGAAAGTGAAGACTGGGACCAGAGCCAGCTCTTCTGCTCCTCATACAACGCCTCTCTGGCTCTGATCAACAGCCAGAGAGAACTGGTAAGACTATAAAGCAAAAAACGATGGGTGTAGTGTGAGAACTCCTTGGTTCGATACACCTGTGCCACACTGTACCTTGTTTTGCCATTTGTTTCGGACTCACCAAATGACCCTCACAAGTGGAAGTTATGGTGAAAGACTCTCACAAGTGCTCCATGATGAAGATATAATGTTGCACACCATCTGCATACTCAACTGTTGGATTTGAAGCTGCACCCGAATGTGTGCTTCCGTTTGTACAGGTTATTAGTGTCCCCTTTGCAATGTAAATCTGCACAGTCTGTTATGTGTAGAGCCCTTCTCCCCCAACCTGAGTGTTTAATGTATGCGTTTAGCCGTTTATGCAGATGAGCTTTTCTGGTACCACTTCCTGGGAGTCTCAACAAAGTGTGTGTGTGTATGTGTGTGTGTGCGCGCGCACCTGGATGTATTCATGAGTTTGCCAGAGCGTCATCCAAGCACTGTAAATAGAATTCATTATATAGGCCCTCATTATAACATTGGCGGTAAATCCCACTTATCTCTACGCTGACTGCCGCCAACTTACAACCCGCTCAGCAGATATCCGTTCACCATAATATGACACACACACACACACCAATCCGTCAGTATTCAGCCACAGACACAAATCCGCCACAACAAAGGTCAGTGATAAACTGGCGGTATCAAAACCCACACTGTTAGGCCAAAAAAACAACACCCACCACATTACGACCCACAAATTACCATGGCGGACATTCAGCGACTGTAAACCATTGGCGGTACATACCGCCGCGCTCTAAATGGTCACACAAAAACAAAACACCACCACATTGGACAATTCAAACAACACACACATGACACCCATACACACACCCACACACCACTATAAAACACACACCCACATTACCCACAACCCTTTACCATTACAATTCATTGCCAACAGAGAGACATCAAGACCACAGACACAATCAGAGCCACACACCTATACACCACTCACGTACCCCACATGACACACCCCAACACATTACCCAACACACCCTCACCTACACACCTCACACAACACCCATGGTACCACAAATACACCCCCGTTTCACAGAGGAGGAGCTAAGGGTCATGGCGGAGAAAATCATCAGGGTAGAGCCACAGCTTTTGGAGAGAAGGTGCAGCACTATCAATAAATGTAATATCAAGTCAGGCAATGTCCTCAAAAGTGTCACCTTCTATTTTTAGGTTGAGGTCGTCGAGTTGTCCTGTGTGCCAGACGGAGAAGTTCGGGGACTTCCTAGTTGTAGCGTGAGCAGCGGCTGAAAGTCTTGGAGCAGGTGCACAACGAAGAAAGGGACCACTTGGAAACATACTGCAAAGATAGACTTAAAGGTAAGTCCTGTGTGATCCCTTGGAGGGTCCGGATCACAAGGGATTCGGGACCCCTAGATCACAGCTGGATGGTCAATGTAGGGGCCAGGGAGGCCTGGTGCAGCGCAGACAGGTCAGCCACGAGTAGTGCGTCTTAGGGTACATAGAGCCAGGAGCAGGTCACTTGGAGGGTGGATTGCAGGTCAGAAGGGCCACTCTGGGGGTGGTTCTTGGGTGAAGAAGTCCCATGACTGGTGCTTGCTTCTGGGCTTTTTGGAGTACGGCGTAAACTTTGCTTCTGGTTGTCCGATGTTGGGGGTATAGTCCCCTGGGTTTTGGTAGGTCTCTGGCCCTGAAAATCCAAGTGTAACCAAACTTGGCACACTGGTAGGCTGTGTCCTTTCAGTCTATTGTGTGAATTTTGGTCAGGCTACTGGGTCCGGCTCATTGGTCAGCCACGGTCAGTGTATTAGACTTCACTGATTCCTTGCCTGCTCAGGACGTTGGGGCACCTGGGTGGCGCCTATATAGGAACCGTGATGTCATTTCTGGCATGGACGACAACGAACATGGAGCCAATCAACACCACCTACCAGTGTTCAGGAGTACTACTGCAGCAGATATCGATAGCTAGAAAGATGGAGCTATGGCGGAGAATCATGGACAGGGTCAACTCCGTGGGACAGCACCCAAGAACTAGGGATGACATCAGGAAGGTGGAACGACCTATGGGGGAAGGTACGTTCCATTGCAGCAAGACACCAGCTCGCTGTACAGAGGGCTGGCAGTGGACCCCCACCTCCTCCCCCACAACTAATAGCAAGTCTTGGCAATCCTGCATCCTGAGTGCCTGGCCGGAGTAGGAGGAGGACTGGACTCTGGAAAGTAAACTCTCCACTTCCATCACCACCCTACCTGCATGCCATCACATAAATCCACCCTCACCCTCACTCCCATCACTCCACCACTCCCACACATCTCACCATTCCATCTCACTCATTCCAATGCCAAGCCTTGTATGCTCTACCAATGCATGGACACCACTCACAGCCCTGCATGGACACTCATCACTAAAGCATGCACACCATAGAGAACTAACAATCCCACCCTACACTAACATACAAAAGTGAAAGCCGCCAGTGCAAAGACAACCAAAGAGGGCAAGCCACGGATGCACAATATGTCAGACACAGAAACCATAACACGTCATTTACATCCCCGGAGAGGAGGTGCCAGAAATATTCAGTCCTCCAACTGAAGAGGCCCACAGTGATGACAGCAACTCCAGTCTTCAGGGTCTGGATGACCAACCTGACCCATCAGGGACCTCTGGACAGCCGGTTACCCAGGCCCAGTCACACACCACCACAGAGCCTCCCCCATAAGGAAACAGCACCCACCCAGCGTACCCACACCTCTGTCCCCAGGACACGTCAATCAGCAGTGTGTCCACCTCTACAGGGCTCCAGGCCACACCTCATACCCAAGACAATCAAGGACCTGGGGTCAGTGGCAGTTGGCACACGGCTCAGGGGACGGAGGCACAGGCTAACAGTGAAACTGGGAGGAGTGCTGTGCTCCAGGGGGAGGACAGGCCCAGGGAACCGACTCTCCAGGAGGCACTTGCAGAGATCCTAGGAGCCTATCAACATTCCCAGGACACGATGGGCCAGATCCTGGACAATGTGCAGGAGAACAGGCAGCTACAGGAGGGACAGTACCAGAGATCAGAAAGGACTTGCAGGCCATCACCAATACCCTGATCTCCATAGCAGGGGTGCTGGCAGACATGGCCAACATTATGAGGGAGGCAATCACACAACAGCGAGCCCCTGCCACTTGCTAGACATCTGAACATCCTTCCACCTCCACTGCCGCTAGTGGCCAGGAGGCCCCGCCGCAGGACTCACAGGCCACCAGCACCCCTCTCCCTGCAGAAGAAGAACCACGCCACAAACATACCCTGCGATCCAGACAGAAGCCAGAGACACTTGCAAGACCCCCACCAGGAAATTAGACTCTCCTGATTGTCCCCCTTGTGTCCCGCTCAGTCACCCTGTTCGCCTTGAACTGACATTGCACCCCTTCCTATGTCCCCTTGGACAATGCACCTGTGCTACAAACAGATTGGGACAATACCCTGGACTTTCCTCCATCATCACCCCATCCCATTGCACTTGTCCCTCTACAGTTTAACACTTCAATAAACACCCTTGGGAAAAAAAGAAGTTTGGAGTTTGTCATGTTTATCAATTATGTATTCATTGAAACAGGTACAAACATTGCAATTGAACTGTACAGAAAATGAGCATAGATTATTGACCTGTAGTTGGCTGCAGTGATCACACCAGGAGTATATGTGAGTTCACCAACAACTGCAAAATGAATTGCCAGAGGGAACTGTAAGTGGGCATAGAGGTGGGAAATATCAGCATGCCAGTGCCACAGAAATTCAAACAATATTCACTGAAATGTGAAGTAACACTGTCCTACCTCTGTGTCATTGGAAGTATTGTCTGATTAGTGATCTTCTGTTGTCCTCATCCTCATCCTCTGCCTCCTTATCCTCACTGTCCACAGGGTCCAATGCTGGCACACGGGCATCTCCAGCCTCCTCCTCCTGCAGGAATGGGACATGGCGTCTGAGGGCCAGGCTATGTAAAATGCAGCATGCTACCACTATCTGGCAGACCGTCTTGGGTGAGTAGCACAAGGATCCACATGTCAGATGGAGGCACCAGAACCTAGCCTTCAGGAGCTCAAAGGTCCTTTCAATTATCCTTCTGGTTCACTCATGGGCCTCATTATAAGGTTCTTCTGCCCTTGTCCTGGCATTCCTCACAGGGGTCAGCAGCCATGATAGGTTGGGGTAACCAGAGTCACCTGAAATATTGAGGGACAACATTTAGCCACACACTATCCCATATGTCCCACACCATAACCATACACCAACATATACTGGGTGGGAACCAGGGCTCACCTATTAGCCACACCCTGTGTGTCTGTAGTTGGCCCTTCACATTTGGGATGCTGCTACTCCTCAGGACAAAGGCATCATGTACCGACCCAGGAGATGTACTGGTCCGCCAAGCACACCATCTGTACATTCATAGAGTGGAAACTCTTACGATTTCTGAACACCTGTTCATTCTGATGGGGGAGTGACAAATGCAATATGCCATTGCATAGAACTTGGCCTTCACTATGGCAAATCTTCAACCTGGGGGAAAACAATGTAGTTGCACATGTGTTTAATCAGGGCAGACAACACTCTTGTCAGCACTATTGAGAACATTGGCTGTGACATTCCTGCTGCCAAGCCCACTGTCACTTGGAAAGAGCCAGTTGCCAGGAAATGGAGCACTGATCCCAGTGGGGTGACGGATAGCAGATATCAGGTCAGGCTCCAATTTGGGCACACAGCTCGGTGATTGTGGCCCTGTCAAGTCTATAGGTGAGGATTATGTGCCTGTCCTCCAGTGTTTCCAAGTCCACCAGGGGCCTGTACACAGGGCTATGTCTCCATCTCCTATTCATCCACAATGGTAGGAATCTATTGGGAAAAAGAGTGAGGAGCAGGTCACAAACTGAACAATGGAGCTACAACATAACTTTGCATGCTGTTAACCTGTAAAGGGTCAGTGTGATTTGTCCAGTATCTCCTAATTTCACCAGTGACACTGCAATTTTCCAAGGCCTGCCCCTCCCTGAAATGGCATCTGCCTGTCCTGTGTAGAGGGACAGGTGGAAGTGAGGTAATTCCGCTGACGTTGTGCGCTTTGCGGGAGGCGGTCGGGAACCACCATGGAGGCCATCATTGGTTACCATTGGGCCCTATGGGTTACAGTAGCCAATGGTGATCTATGCCGGCGGTGACAGTGTGCACCGCCGAGGACGTGACAGCCATTTTCTATCTTATTCCTCACTTGCTACCTGATCTTCCACAGGAGAGGAGCTACACTGCATGTGCTACTGTGACTTGTGTCTGGAACCTACCATGGCTCGTGTGACTGGGGAAAGGGCCCCAGCCTTCACTTCGGAGGAGTTGGAGAGACTGGTGGATGGGGTCCTACCCCATTACAGACTGCTGTATGGGCCTCCAGACCAACAGGTGAGTACACTGTGGTCACGATGCATATGGCAGGAATCCATGGAGTGGTGTGTGTGAAGGCCTCATGTAAGGGGGATGGGTGAATATCCTCTGTGCGGCGTATAGGTTGTGTGCTGGGCCATGTGTGTTTAAATGGTGATGTGAAGGGGTATGGTGGGTCATAAGTGTAACAGGCAGGACTGTTTGTCTAATTCCATTTTCTTGTGTGTATTTCCTCTGCAGGTCAGCGCCCATCAAAAGAAGGGTATATGGCGTGCCATCACCAAGGAGGTGCGGACCCTGGGGGTCTATGGCAGGCGGAGCACCCACTGTCGCAAATGGTGGGAGGACCTGAGACGCTGGGCACGAAAGACGGCGGAGGCCCAGCTGGGGATGGCCTCCCAACGAGGAAGGGGTGACTGCCGAACCCTGACCCCCATGTTGGCCCGCATACTGGCGGTGGCCTATCCAGAACTGAATGAGTGCTTGATGGCACCACAGCAGCTACAAGGGCGTGAGTACAGTGCCCATCATTACAACTTACGCATAGTAGAGTGGTATCCCGGTGGGGGATGTGTGCCAGTGGGTGCCCCTAGGCCAGGCCTGACATTGCAGCGTAGGCCCCCTGGTGGCTAGGGTTCTGAAGGGATAATCCTATTACCTAGCTCGTAGGCATCCACTACTGGTCAGGGCTGCGTGGGTCCCAGGTGTTCTGCATTTGGCAGTGTGTGCCCCTCCCGATGCCTTGGTGGCAAGCTTTTTCTCTGCTAGTGCTAGGGAATATTGAGTAGGCCTGTTCCCTGTGTGTGAGGGTGCTGTGTACACCAACGGTGGTGTTGGTGCAGCCATTGACCCAGTGTATCCTTTGTCTCTTCCTCCCCTTTTTGTTTTGTCATCCTGTCCTTATTAGCATTAGCATCAACTGGTGGAGGGAGCTGCATCCCACAGGACCCAGGAGGCAGAGTCCACTGACGCTGAGGGCACCAGTGGGACGGATGGCGAGGGGAGCAGCACGGCGGGGACTGGAGGGGACAGTTCTGACACAGATACCTCCTCCGATGGAAGCTCCCTGATGGTGACGGACACTTCTGTGATCACCCCAGCTACAGGTACATCTGCCACCACTGTACCAGCTCCGCCCTCCCAGCAGCCCCTCATCAAGTTGCCCGTGCTCCGTGCTCGTTCACCCTTGAAGGTGGGCATCTCCTTCACCCCAGACACCTCAGGCCCTGCCCCAGTGAGCCCTGCTGTTCTGAGTGAGGAGGCTATTGACCTCCTCAGATCCAACCCTGTAGGGCAGTCAACCATTGTGAATGCCATCCAGGGGCTGACAACCCAGATGGAATAGACTAATGCATTCCAGGAGGGCATTCACACTGGACTGGCGGCCCAGCAGAGATCGATCCAGGCTCTGGCTTCCTCTCTGATGGCAGCCATTGTCCCTGTTTTTACCCCCCCCTCCAACTTCCATTGCCCAGTCCCATTCTCCTCAACCCCAACCCATCCCAAGCACACAGGCTTACGAGCATGCACACAAGACAACACAGAAGAGTGGTACAGGCAAACACAAGCACCACACTTCATCCCACAGGCACTCACACAAACACCATCCAGATGCAGACACACCAACATCCACTATCTCCACTGTCTCCCCCTCCTCCTCCACCTCCCTCCCAGTTCCGTCCACACTTACACCTGCATGCACTACATCGTCATCCACTACCAGCATCATCACCACACCAAGCAGAACACACACCTCACTGGCAGACACCTCCACAACAGCCATGCACATGTCCCCTGTGTCCTCTCCCACTGTGTCTGCCTCCCCCTCCTATGGTACACAAATGCAAGCACTCAGACACCCAACACCCATCCACCTACCTCACATCAGCATACAGGCCATGCACCTGCACCCAAACACAGCAGACAGACACCTCCAACAACCACTCCCTCTTCCTCCACTCCCATTCCATTCTCCCTCGTCCCGCCCCAACGTCCCTAAAAAACTGTTCCTATCCACCATTGACCTCTTCCCTACCCCTACCCCCACCGTCCTGCACGTATGGGCAGGGTTGGAAGAACCCAGCCAAGCGCCTCAGCCACACAATACACAGGCCCTGTCTTCACCACACCCACTCATGGTGGAAAAGGATCCAGGCCACATGTCCTGAGGTGAAGGAGCCTGCACCTGGCAGCTTCAAGGAAAAGGAGCCTGCCCCAGCTGCCAGAAAGACCAAGGAACCTGTACCAGCAGGCACAAAGGGAAAGGAGCCTGCCCCAGCTGCCAGGAAGACCAAGGAACCTGTACCAGCAGGCACGAAGGGAAAGGAGCCTGCCCCAGCTGCCAGGAAGACCAAGGAGCCTGCTCCAGCAGGGAAGAAGGGAAAGGAGCCTGCCCCAGATGCCAGGAAGAGCAAGGAGTCTGCACCAGCAGGCACAAAGGGAGAGGAGCCTGCCCCCAGCTTCCAGGAAGAGCAAGGAATCTGCACCTGCAGGCAGGAAGACTAAGGGGCCTGGGGCAGGAACTGTGACAACCATGTTTGTGCAGTCGTCTGAGGTTGCAGGGGATGGGCAGGAGCCTCCCCCACTGCAGAACCACCACCACTTAGCAGCCATCCGAGGTTGCAGGGGATGGGCAGGAGCCTCCCCCCCGGCAGCAGCACCACCACTGAGCAGCCATCCGAGGTTGCAGGGGATGGCAGGAGCCTCTCCACCAGCAGCAGCACCACCACTGAGCAGCCGGAACCACTGGCAGACAGTATGTAACCCTGCCTCCATGGGCTGCTGTGCGGCCTGCTACCTGCAAATCCAGTCGGTATGACACCCACCTGAGAGACTGTGACCTTGCATTCCCCAGGATCAAGAGCACAGGGCACAATGCCCCCTCCAGAACTAGTGGGTAAGACACCCACATGCCCAACACTCCCCAGGATCAAGAGTACAGGGCACATTCCCCCTCCAGAACCAATGGGTAAGACACCCACATGCTCAACACTCCCCAGGATCAAGAGCACAGGACACAATGCCCCCTCCAGAACCAGTGGGTAAGACACCCACATGCTCAACACTCCCAAGGATCAAGAGCACAGGGCACGATGCCCCCTCCAGAACCAGTGAGTAAGACACCCGCATGCCCAACACTCCCCAGGATCAAGAGCACAGGGCATGATTCCCCCTCCAGAACCAGTGGGTAAGACACCCACATGCCCAACACTCCCCAGGATCAAGAGCTCAGGGCACGATGCCACCTCCAGAACCAGTGGGCAAGACACCCACTCGAGAGACTGTGACCTTGCATTCCATAGGACCAAGCACAGGGCATGTTGCCCCCTCTAGAACCAGTAGTCTTGTTTCATCTCCCGGCTGAGATGCTCCCGTCCCCCGGTCCCCGGCCCCCTGAGGTGCCTGCCTATTTACCAACTGATGCCCCTGCAGTGTTCTCTCCGTGTTGAAGCAGGTGACATGTGTGGCCTTTGACTTTGGCCTGTGGCCATGTGGACAACGCAAATAGTGGACTGAGCTGTGTCCCTTTTTCTGTACATATGTATATATCTATTATCTTGCCTAACTTATTTTTCATGCTGTGTTGATCTCATTACATTCACTTCTGCAAATTCGTTTTGTCCTTGCATTATTCATCCAAGTTACGGGATAAAATTGTTTTTGTAATGCAGCTGATTGTGTGTATGGTGTTGGGGGAGTGTGTGTCGCTCTCATTTTTCTCCTTCCCTCCCTTGTGTGCTAGGTGGCTGTACTCATCGTCGCCTTCTTCGCCGGTGTTGGTGTTCGTGCTGAAGTAGAACGTAGAAGATCATGGGGAAGACATGCAGTTCAGGCTCCATGGCGGCGTGGTTCTTCCTTGTGTCTCCAATGGTGAGTCCTTTCACTTCTATGATGTGTTTCCGCCAGGTTTTTGATGTCGTTGGTACCGCCCTGGAAAAGGTGGGGTTTTCCTGGGTCTTAATATGGTGGGCGGAACATTGGCTTCCACCTGGCTCTAGGCGCATACCGCCATGGTAGCTCTTGTTTCCGCCCTGGCGGTCAGTGTGGTACATTGACTGTCTTTCGGGGATCTTTCCTCCATGGTCATAATTTGGCGGGAGTTACCGCCAGCCTGTTGGCAGTACAACCGCTACTTTATCACCGACCGCCAGGGTTGTAATGAGGGCCATAGTGTCCTACATCGTATGTAACGCTATCACCCTGACAAAGACCTCAACCCTAATTTTTTTTGTCCCACACTAAAGAGACAGAGCTGCGTCAGTTCATCATGCAATACAGAGGAATGAGACTGCTGTGCCATACGTAACATTTCAGAACTACAGAACATTTTACAACCGTCTCTTGAGACAGCCACAAAATTATTAATTTTTTTAAATAATAAGATGGACTTAGGATTTGTTTTGGACACTTATAACCGTGAAATTTGTGTTGGGCACTTATAATCATTGTATTACTGTATAATGAGGTTCTTGAACATTTTCTTTGATGTTGTCATCTTGAGTAACGTCATGTTGGTCTTTCAGTTATGAAAGTATGTTTATTTAATGTTATGTCTATATGTTCCTGTGCTCAGGATGAGATTGTTCATGATAAGATAACAAATATGTGCCTACACATTGATTGAAAGCTGTGGTTATATATTTCAATAATTAATTGCATTGGTGCCCAGTGGGGTTCCTCATCTATTTATGTTGGAAATTATCCCTCCCCCATGGGCCTTAACAGGATTGTACCCCGTGTGTAGAGAACGTCTCTGAGATCATTTCTATCTTGGATGTGTCTCACTAGACTTCTTCAACAGTCTCTCAAATTTGGCAAATAGAAATATTTTGGACTTCCAGACCTCCAGAGGACGTGGAACAACCACCCAAGTCAATGTGCACTAAGCAAGAAGATAAAGTTGGTCCCCTGCATGGCTTTTTGTCACTGCAACAAGCCTATCCAACTTTGGTGTGACATTCCCAGGTACAGACTAAAGCCTTGCCATGCAGGAAGTGTACGCTCCAAAAAAATTAGAATGAGTCTGAACAATGAGGTCTGTGTATGTCAGAAGTGAGAAAACTCTAGTCTCTTGGTTTAATACAGGATAAACAATATGGTGTTATGTATTTGCGGCACATTTAAACATAAATTGCATAAAAAGTGTAGTTCCCACCTTCCAGAGCCAGAGATTGACTCTAGCTCTCAGAATGTCCCCACTGTGGTTGTGATCTGACACGAAGTAGTGTGATGTGTGCAGAGACTTCCCTAAATTCATCTCATTAACAATCAAGGCTGATTTACTTCAGTCTCTTCCACGAGAACCTTCTGCTTATGAAGGCAACCATCTGAGATTAGAGTGCTACTACCACTGACCAGACTACCTAACATTCATAACTTTGATGCAAAGATTGCTACTCCAGCCATATCAACATTTCCCTTGCAAGAAGAGTTCTTTCAATTTCCTACGCGCCACTACAGTCAATGAAGCAAATACATTCCTATATGCATGTGTTCCCCTGTACGAAAGTGGGGTATTAGTGGAGTAGGATGAGTACCGCCCTCAAGAAAAAACCTTAGCACTTCTCAGGGCTAAGTCACTAAATTAATCTGAGTTCAACCCAATGGTAGCTATGGCAGAGAGCAGCCGGATGTTACTTGGAGGCAATGTGTAAAGCTTTTATGCATTACCAAAACGTTAATAAAGTCAAAACACTGGATGTTGGATGAAGAAGGATGCTGCTGGAAGTGGAGTGCACCATTGCTAAACAACATATAGCACACTGATGGATATCCCAAAACACTCAGGCCATACTTGAGTGATGGCGAGGCATAAACCATTATGCAGCTATGGAAACAATGGTACCTAGCAAGGGGATGTCCACATAAACATGGTAAAATCTGGCGCCCATGGCAGACAGGGATGGGCAACATTGAGGGATGGATAGCATTCCCCCTGAGGTAGGATTCCTCTTAGAAGGCCTCATATATAGAGTGAGAGATGTTTATGGACATTTGGGACATGTTTCATGATTAGTTGATTCAGTTTTATGCACACCACTTGGGCGGTGAATATATACAAATCGTTATGTGGATTAATTTGTTATATAAACGAATACAAATTATGGTAAACAAAATAAAGTCAAAACACATCCTAAGAAAAATCCCAAACCCATTTATAAAAATAGAGTATGCTAATGTTAGAGCTGACAGCCTTAGGTCTGTCATCCCCCAACTTTTTGCCTGCCTCCCTCCACGTTTCTGACACTGTTTTTGCTGATTTTAGGACTCTGTGCACTTTATCACTGCTAACCAGTGCTAAAATGCATATGCTCTCTCCCCTAAAAATTGTAACATTGGTTCATCCCAAATTGGCATATTTGATTTACTTGTAAGTCTCCAGTAAAGTGCACTACATGTGCCCAGGGCCTGTAAATCAAATGCTACTAGTGGGCCCGCAGCACTGATTGTGACACCCACATAAGTAGCCTCTTAACCATGTATCAGGCCTGTCATTGCAAGGCCTGTGTGTGCACTTTCACTGCCACTTCGATTTGGCATTTAAAATTACTTGCCAAACCTTAAACTCCCCTTTTTCTATATATGTCACCCCTAATGTAGGCACTAGGTAACTCATAGGGAAGGGTGCTATGTAAATGGCCGACATATACATGTGTCTTTTGCAGACACTTCTGGACCTGCACATGAACTCTGTTAAGAAGACCTGCCTGGCTGCCCAAAGGACTCTCTGGACTGTTTTGCTGAGAAGGACTGCTGCCCTGCTGTTGTCCTGCTGCCTGGTAGCCTCTGATTGTACTGGAAGGACTCTGCTTTCCCCAGGAGTGCTCTTCAAGGGCCTGTTTTGAGCTTGCCTCCTGTTCTGAAGTCTCAGTGACAGCAAAGACTTAATCCACTGGATTTTTGCTAGTTTCTGACTTCAGCAACACCTGGAACGACTTCAGCGATGCCGCAGCCTGCTCCCGCTCCTTGGACCTCGCTGCACCCAATGACCTGGCCTGCAGAGCAAGTCCAACGTTGCCGCGACTCCGTTGACATCACACTGGTTCATCATGACACTGCAAAGTCGACACACCACGTCCTGACGGACCGGATCCAGCGACCCCGCTGGGTCACAATGAATCGACGCATCACTAATGATGCCGCATCAGCTCCCCCTGCAACTAGACGGAACCATTGCCTCACCTCCACCTACCTCGCAGTGCTGAACAGATGCCTTATCTCCTCGGTCGTCGGGCGCCGTAAGGGACTGATGTCACACCGGCCCCAGTGACGCCTCTTCTCCTCGACTCCATGCAATATCCTTGTTCTTCATTCTTCATTTTCCAAAGATACTGTACCTGGGGCCGTGTGACTCTGTAACCGGCACCGGTGGTGTCAGAATGTTGGGAACGACTCCATCAAAGACGCCCTGATAGCCCGGGTTTCTAAGCACTTTAGTTAGGTTTAATCTTTAAAACTCATAACTTTGCTTGTGTACATTGGATTTTCATTGTTTCAACAGTATTTTATTCAGATAAATATTCTCTATTGTTCAAACCCTGTGTTGTGTCTTTTTGTGTTTTTTTCACTGTGTTATAAAGTTCTGCACAAATACTTTACAAATTGCCTTCTAAATTAAGCCAGACTGCTCAGTGCCAAGCTACTGGAGGGTGAGCACAGGATAATTTGGATTGTTGTGACTTACCCTGACTAGGATTGTGGTCCCTTCTTGGACAAGGGTGCATACCTCTGCCAACTAGAGACCCCATTTCTAACAGCTAATAAATAAAATTACACCATAATAACAAAAATCCAATAAGAGGAACCAAAGTTAAGATTTTTATAATGTTTAAATATAAAAAAAGAGCCAACATTTGTTAGGTGCCAACTGCTGACATCTGGTGTCGCTTGACTAATATCAACATGCAAATTAAGCCTGAACCGCAATGGGATGTGAGGCACAAACAGACACCAGGTTCGAACCCAGTCCAAAGACATGGCGCAGTTCTGCTCTCTCTTTGTGCTTGTGCACTGAGTGCAACCTAGTGCCAAAGCAGGCACCCTTGCACCTTCCTGCACAAAACAATCCTGAGAGACATTTTCATCTTTCTAAGAGGAAAGAACAAAGAACTATACATATTTCTCCTTGTTACGCCTCACCTGGCAAGGGGTAGCATTTTGATGCATTCCCAAAATCTGGGAATGAACAAAAAACCATGGGTGTATTAGTGGGAACACCGACGCTCCACCCATGGAACGCCTTCCCAGCACATAAGGCAGTGACTTCCGCTCCCTTGCATACTCCGGATTTACTAAGCCATGCAGAGCCCTGCCTGAATTCAGGGCAATACAAGCCCTTGATAAATCTCACCCTTAGTCTCCGAAATAGAAATTAAAAATCTTGAGCAGGGCAAGGTTGCAGGCTGTAACTGAGGAGGGCTCCATGTCGTCAGATAGCCACTGGACGAGATCTAGGTGTAGCCATTGACTTTTGAGGCAAAGCTCAGAGTGGGAGAAGTTTGAATGTCATGCCCAAGGAAGGTCCCTCCGCAGCTGGATAATTTCATGCATTTGCTCGATTCATACTTCTGGTACCAGACTGACTGAGAGAACAACAAGAAGGATCCAGCCCAGGTGTCAGCAATTGCTGACTGTGACATGGTAGGCCTCTTTGAATTTAATTATATTCTTGGCACCTGTCTGTAGGACATCATGTTAATGGGACACCACCTTCCCATACACAAGCTCTTTGTCTATGCGCCAGGAGCCATTTCAAACTTGATCAAAGGAGCTGTTCATCTCCTGGGTGACAGGCTCATACAGAACGGTCTCCATACGCTTTAAGCAAGGAAAGGGTAACTTTCTAAATGTACCCTTTCTAGAATGTTTATTATTAGTACAATTTCACTAATTAATTGGGCGTGTAACTAATATTTCAAAAAGTCCAAAAATAAAATGTGTAGCTGTTACATAGCCAGAGATAACATTATTGAATGTAATATTGCAGTGGTTCCCAACCTTTTGACTTCTGTGGACCCCCACTTTTATCAGTACTGGAACCCAGGGACCCCCACTGAATCATTATTGGACCCCCAACTGAGTCATTACTGAAAGCTGGAAACCTAATCTATTAATATTTTGTAATTTTCTAAGCAGTCGCGGACCCCATGAGAAGGCTTCATGGACCCCCAGGGGTCCCCGGACCACAGGTTGGGAACCACTGTTATATTGTATTGTTTGTGATGCTTTTTTATGGGACAGCCAAACCTGCTACAGTGAAAATAGCTTTTAGGACCGTGTCAAAATACTGACATGTTTAACATTAAAAATTTACATGTACTATTTTTAAATGCCATGCAACTTGATTTAAAGCATACTTCGAGTTGACTTATTATTATTTAAAAGAATAGTTAGCCCTCTCAAAAGGGCTTACTTTGACCAGTCGAATTTGCAGTTTAAAACTCCATCAGGAACTTGTAGGCCTGTTGTTGTGTTCGGATTGCCACTGCAGTGCGATGCAGAACGGATGCTGCAGCACAGTAGTGTCATTTACCTTATAGGCCATGGGTACACTTTCTGACATATACTAAGGACATAAAGATAATGTAAATATGATATTTAGACATACAACAATGTTATCATGTTAAAGAGGCACCTTACCTCTGATTAACAAGGGTAAAGGGCACAGAGTTCTGCATCCAGCAAAACAGTGAATGCAAAAATCTGGATGTACAGTCTACAGAAGCGATTGTCATTTCCCTTATCCCCTGTCCCCTGTTATGATAAAGGGAACTAGAACTGAACCTTGAAATAAATGAAAGTGCTGAACGTTCTGATGATTGCACACTGTTTATGTGTAAACGGAATCTTAGTTTCTAACCCTGCAACACTTCAGAAGAGTAGGCCTGATGGCTTTCACCTACTAGTCCTGTGAAGCCAGAGCACGATTGGGAGGTCCTTGACATTTATTGACCTGCACAATAGTACCTACCCACTGAGAGTTAACAAACAGCCTTTGCCACACATATTGCCCAGTCCTGCTGCCTCACCTACCTCCTAACAAAATGGCTTCACAACCTACCAGTTTCTATGTGAAACACATTGTGAGGCACTCAAAGGGGTTTGACGAACTTGGCTAGAAGTAAGGAGTGTTTAACTGTGCAACAGGGTGTTTTGTTTAGTCTTGCTTCCTTAGGCAGGACACACTTTAACACTGATATTCTCTTCTATTGGCGCTACATAGGTCTAGGATCATGAGCATATACAACAAACAGATGTATGTATGTGTGAACCATGTGTGTCAGTCACTCCTCTGTCTCACACCACCATGAGCTGTGTCCCGTAATACAATAACCTCACCTCGGTCGATATTAGGTATGATATGGAAACATTTCCCACATAGGCTCAAAGACACTACTCTTTCAACTGCAACCTCCGTAAGCGTACTATTCATGTGGTAAGCCCTTTAGGAGTCCACTTAAGAGAGGTAAGCACTATATAAACGACACAATACAATACAATAGTGCCTTTTGCTTAGAATTCCACATTGTACGATTTGGTTAATTATTTGTAATATAATAGTATAATGTGGAGCAGAAAAATCTAGAATCCGCTGCATTTTGTTCACTGTAGTGCAAACATGGTGATCCTGTCGCGTGGGCTCTCATTATCCTAAATGAGACTACTGGATTTCTAGGCAGCAGGATCGATAACGGTGTGGGGGACTGAGTCTGACCCACGTGTAAGGAACTCTGTCACCCTAAATCCGGTTGTTGCTCCGGCTAACTAGCAGTGCCTCATTTCTCCCACGGGGAAGAAATGATTGGGCAGCCGAGCGCATGACATCTTTGGAACTTCTCAGGGAAGTCGTGGTTACTCAGATCCAAACCAACTCTCTTATTTCCAATATGATCTCATATACAAATGACAAAGACAGTATAAGTTTTATATAATGTTTTAATAAAACGACTGTATTTTAGATATTAAGGCGTGAGCCGCAATAACCAGAACGATACAACACAGTAGGATTGTAATAGTTACCAGGAGAGTAAAACATAAAAACAAAGCTATCATATTGTCAAACAGTTTCTACTCTCCCTCTGCTTGTTTTATCTAGAGCACAGCATGTTAAGCTTCTAGCTTGCCTATTAGAATCACTGTGGATACATCAGCCCTCATACCTGAGCAAAGACCTGTGATCTTGGTTCAGCATCTGCAACTAGGCAGTCAGCGTCAAGTTGTGGTTCCCTGGTCGGAATCTCCCTCTCACGTGTACTGGGACAAGGAAGTAATTTTATAACTAACATGTCAGCGTGATCACAAAATGTCCCTACGCAGGAATGCCCAGTCTAAACTCTTACCACGTCTATCGGCAATGTACCAGACTGTATCCTTGACTGAAGCACAGAGTAAATATGTTATGGAGAACTCCAGTGCTGAAGTAGGCAAAACAGTGTGATAGGAATAAAAAACAACACCGTAGAACTGGCTATTTGAAAAATAACAGTACGAAGCCTAATAAAAAGCATGTAGAGCAAAGTGCACAGAAGCTCTAAGCTATTAGCAAATGAATAAAACATATTCAGGGCAAAATGCACAAAGGCCTAAAGCCTGAAGCTAGAGCGCAATGAATACGTAAAACCAACCACACTACAATCCAATATATATGTGCACATCCACAAAATGTTTTGTCTACACCAGTAAAGGCTGTGCATTCTGGGAGGGTATACCCAATAATGGATAAAGGGATTTTGATGTAACCCAGTTACTTCAACATTTCTAAGTAATTGGCAGGGTAGTAGGGGTATTCATGACAAACTTCAGCTCAGGACTGGGGGTGGGCATAACTCGGGTAACCATGCAGAATTACCCCAAGATTTTATGAGACTACATGGAATTATGTGGGAAGAGCAATCCTGCATTTAGCACTATTTTTAAAAATGGATGCAACCATGTATTTTGTGATAACGAAAAGTGCTAAATGTAGTAGAACACAAAGCTCAAACAACCGTTTGTGCTCACGCAGTCATTCATGCTCGCCAAATGTGCACTTTGGGTAGGATTTTCTCCCCAGCTTACTCCAGGCATTTCATGCTACTTTCTTAGTACAACATGCACACTCACATCCAAAATGTATGCATGGATGCATTTTATGCTAGCAGATAGTGCTAAGTGCAACAGAAAGTGATTAGCGAGCACAAGCAGCTGCTCAAGCTTGCCAACCGTGCTCTCACAATAGGCTTTTTGTCCCAAAAATACTTCTAAATACATTAGTTGGCAAAATTGCATTATTGTCAGTAATTCTGCATCAAAGAGTAACACAGAATTGCCAAAATAACTCCCATTACTTTGGCTTAATTAAAATTCCACATAGCCCTATTTAGGAACATCACTGTGGAGAAGCACCTATGGTTGAACCAATCTATGCAAAACTCATATTTTCGAATCAATATGAATTTGGATTTAGTTAAATAATCTCAGACATTGGGCCTGATTTAGAATGGGTTACTCTGTCACGACAATGATGGATATCCCCTCCGCTGAAATCTAAATCCCATTATATGCTATGGGAGTTAGATTTTGGCGGATGGGATATCTTGTTACCGTTGTGATGGAGTAACTGGGCCGCCAAGTTCTAAATCAGGTCCTTTTTACTTTATGGTACAATTTTCTCTATTGAAACATAGAGAACTGTACAGCCTACAACCAAGAGGCCAGTTTATGGTATAGATTAAAACCCAACTCCCCCATCCAAAACCACCATAACCCAGTAGAATCATGGTATTAAGTTACACAGGAGCAATTACACCATTGTCTCCCAGATTCCCATGTGCTCAAATGAAACTCTAGTTTTGTCTACATATTCCAGTCGTTAGCCTGTTAAATCAGCAACATTGTTGACAAGCGGTTTCTGCTGAAGGATGAGTTCTGGAGTAGGTTGTAAGATGTGAAGTACTTTCAAATACTTGGGGTACAGAGAGGTAAGCTCTCTGAATTTGATGGAGAGATATGCAAGGAGAGGGTCCCAGACTTTTGTGAACTCTTCATCTGTGTGGGTTACTGGCATTGCTAACTTTTCCATGCCCATCAGGTCCTATAAACAGTGGAGCTACTACTTATGCTCCCAGATCATATTCATGCCCCAGTGCACTAAGAGAGTGGAGGGTTAATAACAGTCTGTAGAAGAGAACTTGTAAAATATACGCAGTGAAACGTGGAATTTCCAGCCCTGATATTCCCAGCAGATAGTCTAGTATTGCGTGTCAGTACTGCGTCAGTTTTATCAATGTCAAAGCAAGTGGATAAGAGTTCCTGTGGTCCTGCATCCTCTTCAGCAAAGGTCAGGTCTTCTTGGGGCCCAGATATGTAATCTATTGGGGTGTATAACAATATGACAACTACCTTAAAGATTGTTTCTCTACCTGATGAGCAGTATGCTGTTGTGCACGCTCTGTGATAGTTATTTTCCCATTCTTTGTTGACTCACACCCCATTTCTCTCGCTCACTTTTTTTGAATCAAGGTTTTTGTCTTGGGAGAGGCTGCCTGTAGCAGCGAGTTTATCTCAGAGAAAAGATGTTGCTCAGTTGTTTTAGCTAACAGCCATCTCTCAAATGGCGTTATGGGCCAGTTAGGAGCTTTTTTTATCCCTTTATTGGATAGCCAATTTCTAATTTGGGTATAGTGCAGGCGTTCCGCCTCAGGTAGGCCCCATTCCACCCTGAGCTGCTCTGATGTGTGCATTGAAGGCCTAGTGACTGCAGAAGAGTAGAAAAACCCCCAGCCTGTAACTCCTGTGCAGTCACTAGGGTTTCCAGACATGGACCCCTCCTACTTGCTGATCCATATACCACTAACTTGGCTGGAATCTCTACCCCTACCAATGGAGGAAGACAGATATTTTTTCAGAATCACAGAACCTCCAAGTGATCCCATTACCTCATCTCCATCATCCATCTACAGAGGAAGTGACATCACAGTATTTTCCATTATCCATCTATAGAGGAAGTGACATTACTGAATTTCCCATTATTCACCTGCACAGGAAGTCACATCACTCCTCACCTTCCCAAGACCTACTAAATGGTAAATGCAGCATGTGTGAGCAGCGGACGCATGCAGCAGATGTTCTGCGGGCACGTCATCTGTGCCTGTCTGCGCCTGAATGTTCCTAGCACTAGTAACCCAGGTCCTTCTCTCGCACGCCACTACCCTGCTGCAACCCTGTCTGCCCTCAACCCTGAACATCCCTCCACACAGTCCCACCTCACCGCACCTCACAACATCAAAGGAGCATTCTGCAGTGCTAAGTGCAGGATTTCATGCAGTTACCCAGACCAAACACCCACAGCGTCTGAACCAACAGCACCCAACACCCCACTCTTTTGCATTCACACTTTCTCTCAACCACTCAAACAACACTCTGCACTTGCATGCATGTTCCTGAAAACCTGCTTACTCACCAAACATTCCACAGAGATATGGGATCTGCTGTACAATAAAGCCCTGGACCTACTTTTTCTCTGGGAAGCCTTGCTGAAGTCTGCGTCAGTCTTCATATTACCACAGCCACTCCCTCCTCACCCCCGATACAAGATTGCCAGGAAAGACAGACTTCATAAGCTCAGAGGAGAAATCGCACATCATTGAACACCTTTCGTTCAAGGTCTGCATCACAGCCAACTTCACCCTAAGCAGCATTTTAATCTACAGACCACCGGGACCATCAACTAACTCCACCGACTGCATCATGGATATCATTGCACCACTTGCCCTCAATGCTAGCAATTACATCATAGTCGGTGACTTGAACTTCCATCTGGAAGGCGACGGCATCCCCAACTGAAAAGCACTTATCGAAGACCTTGAAAGACTAGGCCTCACCCAATGAGTAGAAGAACATACCCACCTTTTGGACCCTATTTTCACTACCTTTGAAGGCATCAGAGGTGAGGACCACAAATCCCCTTATAAAGTTCAGCATCCCTGTCCCATTTCAACATACATCCCACTGTCTGATCACCCCACAGAAACAGGAAAAGCATCACTGACAATGGCTGGAACATTACTCTCACACCCACTGACCTGAGCACAGCAACAGCCTCCCCAGTACCATCATACAATGAGATCTAAACCCCAGGCCAGTAGGAACACGGAGAAACTGAGACTGATGAAACACCACTGCAGACAACTGGAGTACAAATGCAGAACTAGCTGTGACAATACAGAGAGGAGCACATTCAAATCTGCCCTGAAATGCTACTACCAAATGAGCCAGACCACCAAATACTTCACTCTGGCAATCCACATCAAGGCCAGCACCAACAGAAATTAAGAAATTTTCACCATCATTAGGCATTTCACCTCACCAGCAGTTGTGTTCACCTCGATCATTCCCTCGCAGGACCTCTCCAATAATCTTTTTTAATTCTTCAACACCATTTACAGCAACTTGAACCTGCAATCAGACCCTACAGACCTAGCCAGTCGCCTCCCATCTTATCCAAAGAACCAATTCGAACTACATGACCAGTCATCACCCCAGAAGAAACCGCCATCACCATGAAGTTCATCCTCTCAGGGACCCCCCCACACACTCCTGCCTAAAACTTGCCTACACACGAGGCTTGAAACATATCAGTGGCATGTTTATACACCCATTCCAAATGCCTCCAACTCTTCCGTGACCTTCCATGCAACTCTCCTCACACTGCTGAATAAACCCTTTGCAGAGCCTTCAATGCTTTCCAACTACTGACTGATCTCCTTGCCACCTTTCCCAGCAAGGTCTTAAAGAAAACCATCAACAAATGCCTCACTGAGTACCTCAATGACAACCAGCTTCTCAACACCACTCAGACTGGTTCCAGACCCAACCAAAGCACAGTAACTGCCCTCATTGGCACCATGGACGACATCTGCATGACTCTGGACAGAGGAGACACAGTGACTCTCATCCTGCTGGACCTCTTCTCAGCATTCAACAATATCTTCCACCCTATCCCCAACCCACGCCTACATGACATTGGAATCCAAAGAGATGCACGCCAGTGGGTCTGCTCCTTCCTGATAAGAAGGACTAGTCAGTCAGCTTGGCACCATACACCTCAGATGTCTGCATACTCATCTGTGGAGTTCCGCAAGAATCCTCCCTAAGCCCGACCTTCCTCAACACATAGATGATCCCTCTAACCAGCATCATCCGCTGTCACGACATCAACGTACTCTGCTACACTGATGACCTGCAACTCATTCTCTCTCTCTCACGGACAAGACACCCAGTGCCAGGATTAATCCCTGCATGACTAAAGTTGTCCACTGGATGAAGACCAATTGTCTAAAGTTCAACACCAACAGGACTGAAATCATGATCTAGAGGAAGAGCACTTTACTGTGGGACTCCACCTGGTGGTCAACAGAGCTAGGACTGATACCCACTCTTACCACCCTCACCAAGGACCCTGGGATCATCTTCGACAGCAAACTTAACATGATCACCCAAATCAATGCTGTCACTTCCTCATGCCTCCATACACTGAACTTACTGAGGAAGAACTTTAAATGGCTCCAAATTAGCGCTCAGAAAACTGCCAGACAGGCGCAGGTCAGAAGCAAGCTCGACTAGGGGAATAGCCTGTGTAGGAGGCTGGCCTGGCTTATAGTGGGTACCTGATGGTACTTACACCTTGTGCCAGGTCCAGTTATCCATTATTAGTAGATTAGTGGTGTTCTAGCAGCTTAGGCTGATAGAGGTAGCTATAACAGAGCAGCTTAGGCTGAACTAGGAGACATGCAAAACTCCTACTATGTCACTTATTTCATGTAGCACTATATCATAAGAATCACAATACTCAGAGTTACTAAAAATAAAGGTACTTTATTTTAGTGACAATGTGCCAAAAATATCTCAGAGGATATACTCCCTTAGGAGGTAAGTAAAATACACAAAATATACACACAAACCAAAATCAGGTAAGTAAACAGTTAGAAAAGTAGTGCAAACACTGTAGAATACAATAAGATGCAATAGGATACAATAGACCTAGGGGCAACACAAACCATATACTCCAAAAGTGGAATGCAAACCACGAATGGACCCCAGGCCTAGTGTAGTGTGTAGAGGGTCGCTGAGAGTGTAAGAAAACACTAAAGGTGTCCAAGATACCCCACCCCAAGACCCTGAAAAGTAGGAGTAAAGTTACCCTACTACCCCAGAAACACACTAAAGTCGTGATAGGAGATTCTGCAAGGACAACAACTGACTGCAAAGCACTGAAGACGGATTCCTGGACCTGAGGACCTATAAAGGAAGGGGACCCAGTCCAAGAGTCACAAAAGTCCAGGGGGGCAGGAGCCCACTAAACTCCGGATGAAGGTGCAAAAGGGCTGCCTCCGGGTCGAAGAAGCTGAAGATTCTGCAACAACGGAAGATGCCAAAAACTTCTCCTTTGCACAGAAGATGTCCAACGGCGTGCTGGAGGATGCAGAATTGTTTCCACGCAGAAAGACCGCAAACAAGCCTTGCTAGCTGCAAGAGTCACGGTGGAAGAAAATGGGTGATGCCCAGGCCCAGGAAGGACCAGGAGGTCGCCCCTTGGAGGAGGAGACAGAGGGGGCGCTCAGCAGCACAGAGAGCCCACACAGAAGCAGGCAGCACCCGCAGAAGCACTTGAACAGGCGTTCAAGAAATCTGAGCACAGCGGTTGTCTCAACACTACAAAGGAGGGTCCCACAACATTGGTGGTCAACTCAGCGAGTGGAGCAATGCAGGACAGAGTGCTGGGGACCTGGGCTATGCTGTGCACAAAGGATTCCAGGCAAAAGTGCACAGAAGCCCTAGCAGCTGCAGTTCACGCAGTACACAGGATTACTGTCTGGCATGGGTAGGCAAAGACTTACCTCCACCAAATTTGTACAGAAGGACCACTGGACTATCAGGGTCACTTGGATCCAGCTCCTGTGTTCCAAGGGCCATACTCGTCAAGATGAGAGGGGACCCAGAGGACCGGTGATGCAGAAGTTTGGTGCCTGCGTTAGCAGGGGGAAGATTCCGTCAACCGACGGGAGATTTCTTCTTGGCTTCCAGTGCAGGGCAAAGGCAGACAGCCCTCAGAGCATGCACCATCAGGAAACAGTCGAGAAAGCCGGCAGGATTAGGCGCTACAATGTTGCTGGTAGTCGTCTTGCTACTTTGTTGCAGTTTTGCAGGTGTCCTCGGGCAGTCAGCGGTTGATCGTTGGCAGAAGTCGAAGAGGGAGATGCAGAGGAACTCTGGTGAGCTCTTGCATTCATTATCTGAAGAGAAAACCACAGGAGAGACCCGAAATAGCCCTCAGAGGAGGATTGGCCACCTAACCAGGTAAGCACCTATCAGGAGGGCTCTCTGACGTCACCTCCTGGTACTGGCCACTCAGAGGCCTCCATTTTGCCCTCACACCTCTGCATTCAAGATGGCAGAGGTCTGGGACACACTGGAGGAGCTCTGGGCACCACCCCTGGGGTGGTGATGGACAGTGGAGTGGTCACTCCCCCTCCTTTGTCCAGTTTCGCGCCAGAGCAGGGGCTGGGGGATCCCTGAACCGGTGTAGACTGGCTTATGCAAGAAGGGCACCATATGTGCCCTTCAAAGCATTTTCAGAGGCTGGGGAAGGCTACTTCTCCCCAGCCCTTAACACCTATTTCCAAAGGGAGAGGGTGTAACACCCTCTCTTAGAGGAAATCCTTTGTTCTGCCTTCCTGGGACTGGGTTGCCCAGACCCCAGTAGGGCAGAAGCCTTTCTTTGAGTTGGTAGCAGCAGTAGCTGCAGTGAAAACCGCAGAGAGCTAGTTTGGCAGTACCCGGGGTCCATGCTGGAGCCCCTGGGATTGGCACCCCAATACCATATTTGACATGGGAGGACAAGTCCATGATCTTAGACTTGCTACATGGCCATGTTCGGAGTTACCATTGTGAAGCTACATATAGGTATTGACCTATATATAGTGCACACGTGTAATGGTGTGCCCGCACTCACAAAGTCTGGGGAAATTGCCCTGAACAATGTGGGGGCACCTTGGCAAGTGCCAGGGTGCCCTCACACTCAGTAACGTTGCACCTAACCTTCACTAAGTGAGGGTTAGACATATAGTTGACTTATAAGTTACTTAAGTGCAGTGTAAAATAGCTGTGAAATAATGTGGACGTTATTTCACTCAGGCTGCAGTGGCAGTCCTGTGTAAGAATTGCCTGAGCTCTCTATACTAGGGAATTACAAGGGTGTTCCAGTGTGCCAATCAGAATTGGTAAAAATCAGCAGTGACAATTTTAAAAGCAGAGAAAGCATAAACACTGAGGTTCTGGTTAGCAGAGCCTCAGTGATACAGTTAGGCACCACACAGGGAACACATATAGGCCACAAACTATGAGCACTGGGGTCCAGGCTAGCAGGATCCCAGTGACACAGGCAAAAACAAACTGACACACAAGTAAAAATGGGGGTAACATGCCAGGCAAGATGGTACTTTCCTAACGCCTGTATGCCAGGATCAGCAAAAAAAATCACCAGAAGGTTGCAGACCATTCAGAACACAGGCAGCTAGAATCACTCTCAACCTTCCATGCCGAACTCACATCACACCAGACCTGAAGAAGCTCCATTGACTTCCCATACACAATTGAGCACAATTCAAACTCCTCACTTACACTTTTAAGGCACTACATAACACTGGCCCAGCATACCACAACAATTGCATCTGCTTTCACAAACCTTCCAGATACCTCCCCTTGTCTGGACTCTTAAATTGCACACATCCCATGCATAGAAAAAAACATCTGGTGGTTTAGCGTTCTACTACTTCAGACCAAAATCATGACTGCCATTACACATAAGAAACTCCTCCTCACTTCTTGAATTCCGCAAGAAGCTGAACACGTGGCTTTTTGACTGGTCCCACTAGGCCCTTGGCTTAGCTAGATTCCCACCTGCTCGAAGCCAGGCTTTCCTCCCTGGTGATAGTGTGCTCTTCAGATCTTCATTATATAACATAACATAATCAGGCAGATGACAATGGGGGAGATCAGTCCACATTAGACCCTGATTTTGCGGGCCTAAAGGAAGCCAGTGGGCTTAATAGTATCTTGAAGTGGGATCTTCTGTCCCTGACTGGGCTTCCTCCACTCGAGGTGACCTCCTATCATTCGGTCATAAGGAGGGCAGTGGACATGTTGAATCTTCAACTACCATCCACTGAAATAATATCCTCACTGTGATCCTGCTTTCAGCCTCCCACATCACAGAACCTTTGATCCATTTTAACAGAGCCTATACTGGCAGTACGGGAGAAGCAGAGAACTTCTGCATCAGTTTCTAGTACCATTACATGTACAGTTCTGCCTTCCTCTCACATATCCATCTCCAGGGACCCTGGTATTGTCGGCTTCTTGCTGCTTGGCGCTGACAATTGAGGCCTTTCCCTCGAAACCATCTGACAAAGAATCAAAAAAGATGGATCATTTTGCTAAAAGGATGCTCTTGTCATGGAGTATGACCCATAAGTCCATTACTGACACATGTCTTCTTGGAAGATATGTTCATGCTCTATTTGAATCAGCGCAAGCAGTCATTCCCAATCTGACAGATGATCTTCAGACCCACTTTGCTGAGCTAATTGGGGGTGCTCAGGTTGGATTTGTGGACATTTCACCTGAGGACAAACACTGACACACTCTGCATACCAGTGTTTGTCCTGTAGTGATTGACATTTTTTTTTTTTTTTTATTGGGTTACCTCCTATACCGATGCTGTTTAATTAAGCGCTGCAGTGCAGGTGGAGAAATGTCCGTCAGCATGAACATTGTGGGCCGAAGTCTGCGTACTGCCAGGCTGCAGTAATCTGGCCTGGACTTGGTTGAATCGTTGAAAGGGTCATTGGGGGCATCTGTCTCTCTATGTCACCATGCCTGGTTGTGCAATTCTGTTGGTGGCCCAATGTATGGACTATATGAGCTTTTGGTAGCTTATCCTTAAGATCAGCCACCCTCTCCCACAGAGTTCTGTGTTTTATGGTGTTCCCTTTGGTGTCTCTGAACTCGTTTAACTGCCAATGATTGAGATAACTGCGAGAGACTGGCTCTTGAGATAACTGGGAGAGACTGGCTCCTTGTTGCAGCCCCCCCACTTTTTGCCTGGTTTCTGAATGCAACTTGGACTGGAGTGCACCAGGATCCTGCTAACCAGGTGCTCAGTTCCAGTGTTCTTTCCCTAAAACATGGTAAAAATGATTGGATACACCTTTAGCTACCAGTATAGGGGCCAGATGTAGGAAGACAGCAAATTGCGAGTTGCAATTTGCGAGTCCTACCGACTCGCAAATTGCAACTCGCAATTTGCTATGCCGAAAGGTGTCTCAGACACCGTCTGCGACTCGCTATAGGGTCGCAAAGACCCACCTCATTAATATTAATGAGGTGGGTCGCAATTTGCGACCCCATAGAGAGTCTGGGCACTCACGGGGATGGTGGCCTGCTGGAGACAGCAGACCACCATGTCCGTGACTGCTTTTAAACAAAGCAGTTTATTTTTTTTTCAAAGTGCAACCCATTTTCCTTAAAGGAAAACGAGCTGCACTTTGAAAAAAAAAAAAGCGAAACCTTTAGTTTCGGTATTTTTCAGGGCAGGTAGTGGTCCATTGGACCACTGCCTGCCCTGAAATTTTTTTTTTTTTTACAGACACAAAGGGGAAGGGGTCCCCTTCCCGTTTGCGCCTGGGTTACCATCCACTTCAAGTGGATGGTAACTGCGCTTTCATTTGGGACCGCAATCGCGGTCACAAATGAAAATGAATAGCATTGCGAGTCGCAAATAGGAAGGGAACACCCCTTCCTATTTGCGAGTCGGAAATGCATTTTGCGAGTCGGATCGAACTCGCAAAATGCATTTCTACATAGCAAAGAGGCTTTTGCGACTCGCAAACGGTGATTTTCGCCGTTTGCGACTCGCAAAACCCTTGCTACATCTGGCCCTAAGTCCCTAGTAAAAGGTACTTAGGTAACCAGGGCATGGGGTACTATGGATAAGCCCCTGAGGGCAGCAGCACTGATTGTGCCACCCTCAAGAGCCCTGATGCAAACCTAAAAAACAAACTTCACATGGCAAACTCCCTGTGTGCCCTGTCCACCCTACACTGCATATGTTTTGGGTAAGTCACCCCTCTAGCAGGCCTTCCAGCCCTAAGTCAGGGTGCACCATACTATATGTGAGGGCATAATTGCATGAGCTACATGTCCCCACTGTATCCTTGCCAAACTTGGGAACAGAGCAGCCATTTTAATATATGTGCTGGACACTGGTCAATACGAGTTTCCCAGCTACATAATGGCTACTCTGAACCCTGGGTTGTTTGGTATCAGACAACTCAGAATAGTAAATCCAAACTGGTACCAGTACTGGATTTATTATAAAAAGTACCCCGGGGTCACCTTCAAGGTGCCCCCTGAAAAAAGCTATGTATCCTGGCATGGTTGCTGACTGGTTCCAGCAAGCCTGCCACATCCAGACAGCCAATACACAAACCCTGGGGGAGAGCCCTGTCTCTCTGGTTTGTAAAACAAAGCGCTTCCTGCGTGGAGGAGCAAACTCCCCTCCCTCAGGAATGTGCACTGCCCTGGCAGTAAGCTTCAAAGGGCTACAGCCCTTGAAACTCAACCTCCATGCCTGCTGCTAGCAGCAGATGGCCTCCCCCTTTGCAAACCTTCACTTCTGGAGGGAGCAAAGGCAGGAAACCACACAAAGGGTAGGAGGAGTAGCCTCACTGAGCATGCACCACCCCTAGGGGCTTGAAGGCGAAGTGGACTCTTTATTTCATTTTTTCCATCTTGGAATGGAGGAAAATAGCCAGTCAGGTTTGGGGAAGCGACCCTTCCCATGGGAGGTGGTCACTGTAATGGGTGTAGCCACCCAAGGTTAAGGGGGTTATTCTAACTTTGGAGGAGTGTTAATCCGTCCCAAAAGTGACGGTAAAGTAACGGATATACCACCAGCCGTATTACGAGTTCCATAGGATATAATGGACTCGTAATACGGCTGGTGGTAAATCCGTCACTTTTCCGTCACTTTTGGGACGGATTAACACCTCCTCCAAAGTTAGAATAACCCCCTAAGTGTCTTATTGGACGCTACCAGGTTCCTCCTGAAAACACCCACTAAATTCAGTATTTAGTGGGCTCCCCTAGACCAAGAAAATAGATTGAACAGGAAAAAAGAAGACAGCACCAAAGAACCCGCCAGGACGAGAACAGAGGACCTGCTGCACCAGAAGAGGCTCCAAGACCCCTGCTTGCTGCACCAGAGTCCCACCAATCGCCACTGCGGAGGAGCTGACCACTGGACCAACCTCAAAAGCCCCAGAGGACCTCCAGGCTTCGCAAATAGTCTACATTTCCCTCCTGAGTGGGGGCAACACTCAAGAAAAACAAGAAACCTGCAAAGGACCAACAAACCAGTCAGGGTCACTTCACTGAATCACCGATATCTCCATGACCGGAAGTCACAGCTAGACCCGATGACACACCCGCAACCACCTGGACGTGACCCACATCTGTGCCAAGCTTGGTGGCACTGTGCCCTCTAGTGGGCGAGTTACAGCAATACCCTGGGTACTGGTCAGCTGACATCGGACCAGCCGAAAACCAGCTCCCACAGAGCTGAAAAAGGATCAGGAGTAAGCCCCAATCGAGGGACTTCAGGAACACCCCGGACGTCCGACCAGAGTGCCCCCGTTGTCCTGTAAGCCGCCCTTAGAGACTCACCTCCAGCTCCAATGGAATCCATTGCGCACAGCATCCAAGACCTCCAAAACGCCCTGCACCTGGGCGCCCTGGGTCTTGCATCGTGGGGTCTGCTCTGTGCCCCGGATCCCTAACCCCTTGCAACCTCAACAGCCCAAGGGGACCCCAAGGCACGATCTTTAACTCTGCAAACCAGCTCCTTTTCTAAGTGGCCTGTCCAGATGGCCCTGTGCCTGTGCCAAGAACCTCTCCAACGCTGCTCCCGCCGGAACCTGGAGCCGCCTGAGACTTTCCAGCTGGCTCACTGTGCCCACGGACCACTCTAGCCACCCTACAAGAGAAGAGACTGGTAATTCAACTGTGTGATTTTTAATGCATTTTTAAAGGTGACTGTGCATTGATTTCAATGGTGCGTAATTACACACAGAAAGACTAACTTTGCCAAGACCTTAAAAAGTTATAACTTGAAAAGTACTTTCTAAAGATTTTGGTCTTAAAATGTATAGAAAAGTCTGAAGTATTTTTATAAATTCTGGTCTCGAGTTATTTATTGAGTGTGTGTGGTGCATGATTGGATTTGTGAGTACAGCAAATACTTAGCACATCCCTGGATTAGCCCAACTGCTCGACCAGCTACCTTAAAAATTGGAGCATTAGGTGGTGTAATTTTTACCTCTGCAAACCAACATGTGGTTGCCCGGACTCTCTGCATAGTATGCTCGATTTCGTACACTACATAGAGGCCGAGCCTCCAACAATAACCATTGTAGGATTGAACACAGTAGAATGAATCACAGACAATCAAAGCGAATAGTCCTGGATCCATATGTTCTAATGCTAAGATAAGGGCTTTAAGTTCAGCGGGGCAGCTGTGCAGTCCCCTAGGGTCTGCGTGTAGGTATTGTGACAGTGGAATACACCATCCTTCATCACTCCGCTCACGACTGCGCAAGCAGCTGAGTACTGATGTTTAGTACCTACAGCTGGCTGTGCTGAATCAACTGTGTATATGACAATATGGTATCTGTCAGGTGGCATAATGTCTAGAAGTGAGGGGTACTCCTGTTCGTATTGGAGAAATTCTTGTGCCTGACGTTTTGGATCAAAGATGTAATCAACATCGGTGGCGGTCAGGGAGGTTGCCCATTGGATCCAGTGTGGATGTAATGTTTTAACGTTTGGAACACTTGCTTTGGTGACGGCCTCTACGGCTGGCACCGGAGTAACAACAATAATGCGTTTCCCTTGGGCAAGTGTCCTCTCCTTGATGACAGCCACCTGTACAGAAGTTAGACTTTTTTCTGTGGGTGCAAATCTTTGTTCTGAATTAGAATATAAATTAGTGCCTAAACACCATCGTTGGTGGTGCCATGTCATAGTTGAACTCTTGCTCTAGGCAAGACTGCTGGTTTAGGGATGATAGTACTCTTGTTTGTAGGTGACTAGGCCAATCCTAAAACAAGTCGCAACTGTTGACCCAACCGTCCTGGCTCACAAGCAGCAGTTCACCAAACAGTA
Organism: Pleurodeles waltl; assembly: GCF_031143425.1. Lineage (NCBI taxonomy): Eukaryota > Metazoa > Chordata > Amphibia > Caudata > Salamandridae > Pleurodeles > Pleurodeles waltl. The sequence continues at coordinate 1,144,620,202 of NC_090439.1, forward strand.
AAAGGCGATTTGTGGAATCCTTTACACATGGACTCAAGAGTGAGGCATCTCAGGGGAGTCATGGTTAAACAGAGATTTTCTCACATGAGCAAACTGTCTCAGTCACACACAGGCAATGAAGGAAATGCAGTAAAGTATTCAATAGGTTTTATTAACAAGACTGCAATCTACAATAAATTGCATGAGTTGCAATACTTAGGATAATGAATAATGCAAGAAACATAGGTGGTCATTATGACATTGGCAGTGACTGTTAAAGTGGCGGTAATACTGCCAACAGGCTGGCAGTAATTACTGCCAAATTATGACCATGGCGGTGATACCTCCCATAGACAGCTAATGTACCATACCAATTGCCAGGGCGTTAACACCACTGACCACGGCGGTAGCCATCAACAGCCAGGCGGAAGACAAGGTACAGCTCACCATATTATGACATAGCAAACTGCCACGATTTCTAGGGCGATACCAACGCCATCAAAAGCCTGGCGGGAAACTTCACAGACAACAAAAGACTCACCATCAGAGACACAGAGAAGACCGCTGCCACCATGGAACCGGAACTCCAAGTCTTTCCAGTGCTCTTCTACACCATGGTCCACCAGGAACACCAACGCCGATGAAGATGATGACGGTGAGTACAGCCGCCTAGCACGCAAGGGAGGGAGGGAGGAAAAGGAGAGTGACACACACATGCACAACACACACCATTCACACACACACCATACACACAACCAGCTGCAGAGTAAAACCAATGTCGCAGGACACACATCTAATTAAAACAAGGACGACATTGAGGTTTAACTGATACTGTAATATGATGCCAACAGCCACCATATTGTCCATGCAATAGCAAAAACAGGCGTCAATGTCTAGAAAGGGCCAATGGCCAGTCCAAAGTACAAAAGGCCCACATGGCCACAGGACACAGTCCAAACCCCAACTTGATTCCTGACATCCGGACTCCACTGTGCATGGGCATCATGTTGGAAATGGGCAGGTTTTAAGGGGGTGGGGGCACCTCAGCTGAAGTGGGTAACATGCCCACTGGTTCTGGAGGGCGCTCCTTGCCCAATTGTCTCTGGTGGGGAGTGTATGGCCACAGTCTCTGGAGTAGGGAACACTCCCACTGGTTCTGGAGGGGGCTCCTTGCCCAATTGTCTCTGGTGGGGAGTGTAAGGACACAGTCTCTGGAGTGGGGAACATGTCCACTGGTTCTGGAGGGGGCTCCTTGCCCAGTTGTCTCTGTTGGGTGGCCTACATGCCCTCTGCTGAAGGTGAGGGCTGCTGTGCCTCTGCTGGAGTTGAGGGCTCCTTGCCCACTGCTGATGGAGGTGTGACCCTGGCTGCCTCTGCTGGAGGTGAGGCCTCCTTGCCCACTGCTGGTGGAGGGGGTATCTTGCCTCTCTTTGGTATTGGAGTGGGATCTTTCCCTTTCTTGGATGGTGGCATGGGATCCTTCCCTTTCTTGGGTGGTGGAGTGGGAACCTTCCCTTTCTTGCCTCCACGACTAGGAGGTGCCTCTACTGCCCCCGTCTCATGTCCCTTGGTTTTTACCACCCTAGTCCTCCCTTTCTGAGGCAGAGGTGTGCTCACAGTAGGAGTGGCACCTGTCACACTCTGGGGCCCCTTTGTGCCTGTACCTGAAGATTTGATGGGAGCAGTGGCAGACTGTTTGGCTGAGGTGCTGTGCTGGGTCATTGGGACCCTGCTCTTATGGGCAAGACAGTGGGTTGGAGGGGGAGGGCAGAGGTCAAGACTGGCAAGGAAAAGCTTCTTAGGGACGTTGGGGCGGGATGTGGGAGGAGGGATGGGAGTGGAGGTTGAGGGAGTGGTTGTCGGAGGTGTACGTCTGCTGCACTTAGGTGCAGGTACATGGGCAGTTACGTGTGTGCGGTAGATGCCTGTTGGGAGTCTGAGTGCGTGCGTTTGTGTCTCTTGGGGGGCAGACAGGGTGGGAGAGGACAAAGGGGACACGTGGGTGGATGTTGTGGAGGTGTCTGCAAGTGAGGTGTGTTTGCTGCTTGATGTGGTAATGTTGGTTGTGGCTGTTGATGCAGTGCATGCAGGTGTGAGTGCAGATGTGACAGTGAGGGAGATGGAGTAGGAGGAGGGGGAGACAGTGGAGGATGTTGTGTGTGCAACTATCTGTTTTTTGTGTGAGTGCTTTTGGCCTGAAGTGTGCTGTCTGTGTTTGACTGTGCTACTCTTGTCTTATGTTTTGTGTGCATGCTTGTCTGTATGTGTGCATGGGAATGGTTTGGGGTTGAGGAGACTGGGACTGGGAAGTGGTAGTTGTAGGGGGGACAGTAAGAACAAGGACACTGTCTGCCAGCAGAGAGGAGTACAGAGCCTGAAACGATCTCTGTAGGGCAGCCAACCCACCGTGGATGCCCTCCAGGTATGCATTGCATTGCTGCATCTGGGATGCCAGCACCTGGATGGCATTCACAATGGTTGACTGCCATACAGAGATGGATCTCAGGAGGTCAATAGCCTCCTCACTGAGGGCAGCAGGGCTCACTGGGGCAGGGCCTGAGATGCCCGGGACAAAGGAGATGCCCATCTTCCTGGGTGAACGAGCACGGGCAACTCGTTGGGGGGCTACTGGGAGGGCGGTGCTGGTACAGGGGATGGCGGCTTTACCTGTAGCTGGGGTGGTTCCAGAGGTGTCCACCACCACCAGGGAGCTACCATCAGAGGAGGACTCAGAGGCAGTGTTGTCACCTCCTGTCTCCGCCGTGGTGCTCCCCTCGCCCTCCGTCCCACTGGTCCCCTTCACGTTGGTGCACTCTGCCTCCTGGGTCCTGTGAGATGCAGCTCTCTTAGTCGCTGTGCCCCTGCTCCCCTGCCAGATGATGCTAATGCACACATGGACAGGATGACAGAAGAAAATAGGGGGGGGAGAGAGAGGAAGCACTAGGTCACTTACAGCACCATCACCACAGATGGCATACACATTACCATCACATACAGGGATCAGGATTGAGCACTATGCATCGCACTGGCATTACATTGGCTAAGTACCGCAGCAAGATGAGAGCCAACCACCACCAACTGCCCCCCTCCTGGGACCCACTAAGCCTTGTCTGTCCTGGAATGCCACCTAGCTACATAACAAGATTTTGCTATACACCCATTTACCTTGAGCTGCACCACGTAGCTGGCATAAAGGGGTATCCACTACCTGAAACCCACCACCAGGATCCCATGCCAGCCAACAAACATGGTTGTCACGCTCACTGTACTTACCCCCTTGTGGCTGCTGTGCTGCCCTCAACTGCCCATCCAGCTCTGGGTAGGCCACCACCAGTATGCGGGCCATCAGGAGGGTCAAGTTCCAACGGTCACCTCACCTCCTTGGGAGGCCATCCCCAGCTGGGCCTCTGCGGTCTTCCGGGCACCACGTCTCAGGTCCTTCCACCTTTTCCTACAGTGTGTGCTCCGCCTGCTGTAGACCCCCAGGGTCCGCACGTCCTTGGCGATGGCATGCCACAATCCTCTCTTCTGATGGGTTTGGAATATTAGTTCCTCTTCAGCAAACAGTATACAAAATGGAATTGCAATCCTATTTTGGAAGAGGCTCCAACTAAAGATTTTAGACAAATTCTCCGATATTGATGTTCAATACTATTTGTTAAGGTTAAAACTGGTACAATTGTTTTGCAACGTACTGATGCATATGGTCCTATGCCTAATGATCCAACCTTTTGAAAAGAGATTACTTCTGAAATTCTCAAACATGGCAATGTTCCCCTTGTTGTAGATGGAGATTTTAACTTTATTTGTGCCACCATTCTTGATAGACTTTCTTTTACCACATTCAAACCCCCTAAAGCTTTCCAGTCACTCAGAACTTTGTTTAAAAATACCAAACTTTCATATTTTGGTTTCTCTATTTTCCAACCAACAAAAAGTTTACCATTTTTTCCAATCCATGTAATTCATACTCCTGAATTAATTACCTACTAACATCACTTTTGATGCCAGGACGCCCTCTCAAAAATGTTTAGGTGTAAGGACTCTCTCCTGACAAACATTTCTAGAACCTGGTACTCATCATCAACAATCATAAACGTCCCCAATTCCCACAGCAAATCACTTTCACGATGAGGAAATAATATTAATCAGTGTTTAGCAAACCAAAGGTCAGTGAGTGTGGGGGTGTGGTCAAAGTTGTGGCTAAAAACAAAGGCCCTAATTTATGAGGAA